>NC_064303.1:101088275-102288275 GCF_023373825.1 Bactrocera dorsalis
AAGTTAAAACTAAAACTAAAATTAAAATTAAAATTAAAATTAAAACTAAAATTAAAATCAATTTAAATTTATAAAAAAAACTTAAAATTAAAACTTAAAAATTAAAATCATAAATAATATTAATATAAATATAAATAATCTTAACACAACAACAAATTCTACTTATTCCCACTGGGGTGCCATTTTCTTCAAGTACGCTCTCTTCAAATTAAGTTATAATTTATTAAACTAATGGCATAAAGCACATGGCAACAAATTTTCGTTTATTATTTACACAACCTTTCCATTTTACAACACAAACATACATACACACATATAGCACATGCAAATATTTATAAAACATTCATAAAATGGCACTTAACGTAGCAAAATAAAGTTGTACGCTTAGCCAAGTTAAACATCACATATTTCGATATACCTGTATGCTTTGGTTGTACGGATGTGTTTGAAAAGTGCATACATATGTGAAAAAATATTTTGTATATTTGCCAAGGTAATTTCCATATGAAATTTAATCAGCTTTAGCACTTTTATTTGCATTGTTGAGAGTGAATTATTTTCATTTTAAATTCGGAAATAAAAGCATAAAAATTTCCCATCAAGAAACTTGAAAGTCATGGTTTAAGAATTTTAACACTTAAAAGCAACTATGTGCAACAAAAATAGTTTTTAAAAATTTAATATTGAACATACCATTGCTAACGATTGATTTTTAAGAATAAAGTAAGGTGTTGATCCTCATTTATATGGACATGTATTATACCTCGCACATGATTTTTTAGTTATCCCTTTCGCATGATGTATGAAAGTGATAAAATATGTGAACACCCGATATAACAGTTTTGTTCAAGACTAGTTTCATTGTTAACTTCCCAACGCATATGGGAACAGTTTAAAATCACTAAAATATCAGGAAATATTCCCACTACCACCGAACAGACCCAAACTTACTTAGCTTTACAAAGGAAAACTAAAAGTTTTAATAAAAATGTCGAATTACATCTAATCAAAAATAGTTCCACTGATATGTTCCTCTTTAGTTTTTTTTTTTTTAAATTTGAGCAACAATCTCATCTAGCCGCTTCATAAGGGTTTACATCTCCAAAACATTACCATTTCTTACAAAGTTTCGTCTATAAGTGCGATATTTTAGTAAGATTAGGAATATTATAGGATTTGAGATTGGTGAGATATCGGGGGCAACCAGCTCAGGTCTTGGAACACAAACAACAAGGGACATAGCACAAGGTTGGGGTAGAGTGATAGTAAACAGACCAAACAGTTCCTACTTTTAGACAAAAGGAAGATTAGCAAAAAATTTACGGGGTCATCATAAAGGCACTTACCCTTAAAAATTGGAGTGAAGAATATGCTCGGCGCATGATGACACGCTGGAACATATTATCTATCCGAATTCCAAACTTTCTGACGGTTGAGACGGGACATATTTCTGGGCTGCCAGTATTCCAACTGAAAAGACATTGATCAGCTGGATTAAAAAATTCAGTGTTTTTACCTAATCTAATGAGTTTCTAAATAAGACTTAGTTTGGACTACCACCGGGCAGTGCAATGGGCTTAATGATGATCTAAGTACGGCTGCCTAATAACTGGCGAGTATTCTATATATTTGGATTTGAGATGCATTCTTCGTCCACAGAGCAATATTAAATCATGTAATTTGGATTAACTGAGACCTATATTTTGGCTACTGTTTGAACTATTTGAGAAGAATTCGGTTAACGTTGATTTTTATGGCAAACCTTTGCCGAATTATAGCATGTACGTCCTGTAAAATGAAATCCAGGCTTTAGTAATGTACTTGTATATGTATATCGCGTTGTATAAATGCGATTGGTATGCGCTATATGGCGTTAGAAAAATAAGATTTCGTACTAAAGAAATTTGCCGACCAGTTTTAAAATTCTTTGACTCAGTATTGTTTGAAGACGAAACTCTTAAAGCCTGCTTAAATGCCAACTATTGGGCCGTCTGAAGAAAGCAATTTGCCCTGACCGCCCACTAGAAAAGAAATTTTGTTCTGTCAAATCCGTGCATTGAGATATTGACTCGTTAAAAGCTCCGGAAGCATCGTAGGTTCATATACATCAACCTTAAGTCCGTAACAAGTGACTCTACTGTTTGCTTCCGTCGATACGAGTACGTTCGAATATACAATGTTCGATTCCAGCATAACTTAGTGAAATTAGCTTTCAGAAAGGGCATCGATTGCCTATAATTTCCATATTGGAGTTATAGGGAAAAGGTGAGAGCTCTCACCAAATATGGTATTATAACCAACAATATCAGTTAATGCCATTTTTACACTTACCACACGTGGTTAAGATGCAATGCTGCGAAGTGTGCTTTAAGGTTCTGGGAATCTGGGTGTATATATGTAGAGGAAGTTTTCAGCAAGAAGCTCAGCATCAATCTTAGCCTTAGGCTACCGATCCTCTGTAGTGTTTTTCAGACAAAACTAGCTGCTATTAAGGTGGCAGTAGACGTATTACTACAAAACTCTTAGATAGTGGTTCATCATCAGACTCGTTTTGGGGCGAAATCGCTGGTAACTGCAAAGAGGACATCCTTGCCATGGTCACATTGGTGTGGATCGTATTGGATCTCTATTGGCATCTTACATTCAAGGACTGGTTCAATATTTTTGACCTAGAGTAGAACGCAGAAAACCACGGAAGTACTTTCCCGTAGGAAAGTTTGTCTTGCCGCAATAGCTGGAGCTGGCATTTTAGCTTTGAGGGTAAAAAATATTGTTGGGCACCAGTAACCAAAGATATATGGAGGAGAGTAAGGAGAAAACATTGAGGCACTTTCTTCTCCATTGTTAAGCTTTTGCAAGAATTATTTAAGTTGAAATATCTCTGCGGCCTTACCTTCAACAATTCAGAAGACTAGCCGAAACTGACATTAGCCGTCTCAACAAATTTGTGAGAGGCTCCAAGCACTTTGTCGATTTGTGAGGGTCTAATTATTTATATTATTGAAGTTGTAGGTTCTGGCGTTTCAAGTTTCCCAAGTGAGATGGCTTTAAGGATGGAACTCTTAACTTAACTTAACATAACTACTTAAAGTCTTTATCTCATCTATTTGCGAAATGAATTTCATAATTTGTTGAATGTAGATTTACCATAAATATGTAGGTATTTTGCTGATTTGGCTTCCAAACTGCTTTGGTCATAATTAAAACTTTAAACGCGTTTTCTCGAGGCTGTCGTTTTTAAATCGATACCAACGAATTTTCAGGTTCTATTGAACCGATTAACCTGAAATTTTTAGAGAGTCTTCTGTATAGACATGACTATTTCAGAAACTCTCCATATTACCCACATTAACTATTATACTATTTTTCAAAAAAAAAAATTCAAACATGTAGTTTTTTGTTCGAAATTAATTCAACTTTTATGTGACACAATTTTTTTTAGAATTTTCGAAAACAAATTGTAAAGCGGTTTCCAGGAAAATTACAGAAAGTATTAAGTATTTATTGTATTTTTTCAATTTATTTAATTAATCCTTAAGCTTCACTATCAAAACGGCCAATAAAAGCGAGCTCAATTTCATTAGAATCACACTTTTCAGTAAGCGAAAATGCAAAGCCATCATCAGCTGCGTATTTTCCAATTAAATTCCAACTTTCAAGATAACTCTTGATTTATAGCCTCGACAAAAAAGTGCGCGTATAAAATTAGCGTGCAAAAAATATGCGAAAAAATATATGACATTAATCAGTGGCGTGTGCGTTTGGCGCACCCTTTTGCGCTGACATTTTGCTACTCATTAATTCATTAAATGCAACATAATTAAAAGTACAGTAATAAATTTAATTTGCAATGCTCGCCACAGTGCACAGCACGCGATAAACGCCAAAAGATATTAATTTTAAGGCACATAGCATACATTTAGGCGCATTACAACATACACGCGATATGCTGCGGGTTATACGCGTTGTTGTTGTGGCAAGATTTGTAACACTTTGCTGGCACATTTTTGCTTTTGCTTTTGTTTAATGTGGAACAATTTATTTAAAATGCGCAGCGCTATTAAACAGTTACATAATCAAATGAGGAGTTTGTTTAACAAAGAGAGGAAAGGAGAGGAGAGCGAGAAGCACAGTGCGTGTGAGGAGTGTATGCGTATGTAGCGATAATTGTAAGTGTAGGTTGTTTTATATATTTAGGTGTTGATTTTTAATTTATGTGTGTCTGTATCAAAAACAACAACAACAACAACAAAAAGTGCGCTGTGGCAACTGTAATGCGTTTATACAAAAATTCGCGTTTGTAGTTGCTTTCGCGGCCTTATTTTTCTGCCACTGTTGTTGTTATTTTTGTTGTTGTTGTATGCATAATACTGCCAACGAAATGCAATAAAACACTTAAATGACTTTTTAATGGCTAAAATGTAATTATTGACATGCACTTAATTATATTTAATTGAAATTGTGGTCGAACGAGCCGAAAAGCAGCGATAACAACAACAACACCATATTCTTTCGCACTTTACTATTTGTTATTGTTTGCGCATACATGCATTAATGCGACATTGTTTGCTGATGTCCACACCGAATCCGACAGCGAATTTTTAAATGTTGTTGTTGTTGCGGCAAGGTCTTATATACGCTTATAGAGAGTGGTGTGCGGGTATGTGTGCGCTTTAATATAGTTTTAACACGCATTATCTGATTAAATATTCGCTAGTAGCAGGGCTTATATGCTTGTGGCTCTATAAACAGCATTAAAGTTTTTCAAAAAAATTTTGAAGCAAATCGTTCGAAGAGATTATTTCTTTGACACCATGTCTGAAATCCCACGTGATCTGTCAGATACTAATGCATGAAAATCCTAACCTCAAAAAAATCACCCGTTATAATCAGCATGACGAATTGAGTCAATTTAGCTATGACCAAGTAAGATACCCTTAGTCCAGCCGTTGGTATATACGTAAAATAATCTCTCTGTTTTTGATATATCGATCTGAAATTTTGCACATCTCTTTTTCTCCTCAAGATGCTGTTTATTTGTCGAAACTGTTGTTACCAGATCACTACAGCATATAGCTGCCATACAAGCTGAGCGAACAGAACCAAGTCCTTATATTGGAAAACTTTTTTATTTGAAAAGATATCTTCACTCATGTTGGCATGAATTATTATCTAAGACAACGGTATAACCTCCAAAGAAATTGTGAAGATCAGACCACTAGAGCCTATAGATGCCATACAAACGAAGCGATCAAAATAAAGTTCTTCTAGGGAAAACTTTTTATTTGAAAAGATATCTTCATGAAATTTTGCACGTAGTGTTTTCAAAGATAACGGTATAAACTCCGAAAAAATGTTTCAGATCGGATCACTATAACATATAGCTGCCATATAAACTGCTCAGTCAAAATCAAGACTTTGCATAGAAAACTTCTAAACACATATGACCAGCTACCTTCAGGAAATGTGGCACGAATTATTATCCAAAGCAACGTTATAACATTATAGCAAATTGATCACATCAGAGTATTATTGCATATAGCTGTCCTACAAACTGACTCCACATTACTCTATAGAAATTATTTAATTTAATTTGTAAGAGTATTATAGCTTTTAACTTATAAATTATAAAAAGTATACTAAATTTATCTGTTCAACTCATCGAATAACTCCAAATTACGCTAAATTCTCAAAAATGAGGATGTCATATATAAACAAACTACAAACAAGCCGCGCAAGTAGATGAGAGAAGCCTTGACTGAAAAATTTTCACCTGCCCTACATATATACATATATATTTCTATATGTATTTACATTAACATGGAACTGGCGAAAGTGCCTTATATACAACCGCTTTTGTACGGCTGTGCTATAACAAAAGTCAAATACGAACTTGCGGCAGTAACTGTTGTACCGTTAATGCAAATACTACTTGCAATACAATTTGGGTTATGTCAATAAAACTGTACTAGTTGCTACAGCGCACAGCTGAAGCCATTAAAGCACTAATTTGGCAGCCATTAGCAGCTAAAATCTACACAAACACAAACACAGAGTGACCCAAATAAGTTGAATGTCAACAACTTTAGTTTCGAAACCATATAAAAAGCAATTTAAAAACATTCGAAAAAGTTTTTTTGTGCAGAACAAGGTACTCGATTGATTTGAAATGATGCATGTTTCAATTTGAAAGTTATTTTATGGCAAAATCGAAATTTATATTTGAAATTTTTAAATATGGAAAAATGTAGTTGCGGATTATTTTGAAAGAGCTCTGCATAAAACCTTGAAATTAAGGAAAAATTTAAAAAAAAAGAGTTTACATACATATGTATTAAAAATCACCGAAATTCTTGGAGTCAAGCTTATAACTAATATATCTTTCTGAATTTTCTCTAACAGCCACTTTTTTTCTTTCTTTTAAAGTCTTACTTTAACTTCAAGTCAACTTTTTGCTATTTTTGTCACACCCTGTATGATAGAGTGCTCTGCCAGTATATAGCCTGCAAGTGCGGAATTACGTTATAGCTTAACGCTCATATAATTGAAATATCAGCGCTAATGTCTGCTAAATAAGTAAGTCATTAAACAAAACATGCTAAACTATTCGGCTATGGTTTCATGTATTTTACCTTTGTTTGTGCTCATTCGATTTAAAGTGAAAGATTAGCTGGTTTTGTATAAACTCAATTACTCAAAATGCAGATTTAACTGTATTCACATGAGGTGATACTTTTAAATATGGCTAAAAAAACAGGTTAGGTTAGATAGAGAGGTCAATTATTAGAAGTACTTAAATATTTGGGCGCCGATTCTTTGTGGTACCTAAGAACTTCTATATTAGAGAGATCGTTACTAATCAACAAAGCGCTTTAAGCCTGAAACAAATTTGATGGTGATGACTAGTGAAAACTTCGGCAATGCCTCTCAGTTCGCCGAAGGTAAGACTGCTGAGATATTTCACCGTTTGTCTTGCAAAAACTGGCCAATGGAGGAAAAGTGCATGTTTCCACCTCTATCACCTCAATACAACTTTTATAACCAGCGTTAGTTAAGATTTTTCCTAACCACTTGAGGTTTTATTGGAAAATGTACAGTAAGGCTATTGTCGCAAGATAAACATTGCTAAGGGCAAGTATGTAGTTCAAATGATCTCCTGCAATTTAGTTAATTTCAAAAGGATCTTGCAATCGCATGGATCAGGTCGTCGGCCAACGCTTGCTCAGCGCACGTGAGGTCCACTGGTTCAGTACAAGAACGTAGAAGACCATTGGTGATACAACTTGGTCCCATTCCGATGTTAACGGGGCAAGGGTGCGCCCTCTGGCTAGCTTATCAGCTTCGAAGTTTCAAGCGAGTCTGCTATGACCAGGCAACCTAAGAAGTCTTATGATGAAGTAGCTGTATGCTATGTCTAACGATGGCAGACACTCCTTGACTAGCTTTAGAGCACGCAGTTGTCAAATTCAGCGCTGATATGGCCGCTCTGCTATCTGAGTATATGATCACCTCGTTGAAATAGGACGCTCTTGTTAGCAGTACATCTACCGACACCTCATTAACAGCCACTTCTACCCGACAAACACTCCAGTGATTCGGTTACCTATAGTTAACACTGATGGAGAACTCGTTACAGAAAACTAACCCTCCAAACCTTCCGCGTGAAAAGTTCACTGCACCAACTCTTCCTCATACACATGTCCCTCGTCGGTATGCGAGCAAAGAAAAGCTGTCATGACTGGCATCTGCGACGCAGTGATCGAAGTTTTCAGGCATGCAGTTGTAAGAGAAGAGAATTTTGTCGCGTCCTCATTCGGAAGTCTTCAAATACCCAGCTTCTCTGAGCCTTAGAGCATAAAGCACAGCTAAACAGCTAAATACCTGGCGGTAATGGTAACTGGTGCTACGTTTAAAATGGCCTTAAATGCTTTTGGCGGTGTAGTCCGTAGAATAGTGCATATGTCGATAAGATCCGCTCTTTGAACACGCCTAACTTTTCTTTTTACAAAGCGTAGCTTTTTCGAACGCCTTCCATCAAGCGAATTCACAATAGAACAATATTGGCATTACTACGCTTTCGTATGGTCAAACCAACATTTTTGGTGAGCACCCGCACATTTTCCCTATAGTTTCTCTATAGCAATATAAGGCAATCGATGCCTGCCTAACTCTGTCGTCAATATCTGACCTTCATGAAAGCTTTTTATCAATAATAAGTTCTAAGTATAGGACTATTGCCACGTTCCCTAAGAGTTTTTGTTATCCCTTCTCTTCGACAGTATTAGAACGGATGAAATCGGATTATAACACTGCCTACACCCCCCATACAGCAGACGTATCAAAAATAAATGTGTTCGAGACATTTAATTTACAATTTTTATAGTGCCTTCGCCATTTTAAGGTTGTATTTAATCGTCTACCTGTGCTGGGTATTCTTCGCATTGTTGAATATTTCGAGTGTAATTTTCCTTACAAAATGTTCAAGTTCCAATAAGACAAAAAAGGGAAGCAGACGAAGGGCAACGCCTCTACTCCCTTGAAAACACCAGGTGGAGAAGGACTTGGCTTCGCATGGAAACTCCAATTGGTGCTACGTTGTGAAAGGAAGAAACAACTGGTGCGCTGTTCTTAACTTGGCGATAATCGCATAAACGGTGTCTACGCCACTAGAGAAGAAGAAAAGATTGTGAATGGATCCTATCAGAAGTGGCTTAAAAGAATGTGAAGAAACATGACAAGAATTTTTATTACGAAAACAACCATGTACTCAGTATTTATTTATGAGACCAAACACAACAAAAATTCAATACAAAACTTCACTTCATGCTTATCACAAACTAAAGAAACACTGATAAACATAACCTTGCTTTTAGATTAAAGTCAAAATCAGTGTCATGGTATTCATAACAAAAAATATTTTTTTCTTACAAAACATTCAATATCAAAAGGAAATGAGCAAGCAAACACATTTTCGCGCACAACCCACCTAATTGCGTTTCCTTAACCGCAAACCGCATATTATACCCACTCCCTCTCGTAATAGAATATGAATGCAGAATGCTGGGAGAAACGTCAAAAAGCGCAAACGTCGACAAATACTCAAATTAAAACCACTTCATGCATATCAATGAGTAATTGACTCTTAAGTGGTTACGTGTTGATTTTGGCGTAGCGTTTTTTCCCCGTTTTGTTTCCCAGCCCACAATTTTCTTGCTCATTGCACTTACAACTTTTACGAAGAGGCAAGTCAAACGCGAAGTCGGTTTATGTATAGCATTTACATAGGCATAAGATGGCAGGAGGATGTCGCACATTAATTGGCGCTGTTGATTTCCATCTGTAATTTTCATTCGCCTTTCATTTCATTTGAAACGCGCAAGAACAATAGCAATGAGACTTTGCCTAACATAAAAGAATTGGCGGCACATCGAGCTGTTGCTGAACTCTTTCAGCGTGAGGGTGAGCGGAAAGCAGGTAGTGGAAAAAAATTGACGCTCTTAATTGCATGAGTGGTTTGTTTGAATTGTTGCTGGCTGCAATTAGTTAACTTCTCTCATTTTTTTCTGCATGTCCAATGACTTGCCGATTGACTTGATTGTGTGGGTGGTTTAATTTGAGTGAATTGCGTGTACGCTTTGGGCGCTTTTATAGTTTTCTGTTGAACGGTTGTCAATTATTTCCACTCTTTGTGGGCATACACTGTCGAACAATTAAATGGAATCAATGCAGTTTTTGATTTTCGCAATTTTTGAACATTTTGATTGTACATGGTCAATGAGTGGTTTTATTGGCTGCAATTTTCATTTTAAATTGTTTAATCAAATAGTTCAAAAGTTTTGATTTTTGCTGTCAGTAACAATGGCTAGCTCTATTCAAAATTTAGTATGGAAGCTCAAAACAATAGCCAACATTTTTGTGTGTCCCACAGTTTAATTGAAGACAGTGGCTTTACAAAAATGGTTCTTTGGTTTAAAAGGGAGCCGCAGGAGTACTTTTAATGCCATCATTAGACTCATTGCCCTCCTGTTGGGTAATTGAATTAAGCTTTATCCAGCAACTCATTGGATTTGATAGAAAACTGAATTTTTTCCACGCCAGCTGACCAATGGGTTTTAAGTTGAAGTATTGGGTATTGTGGAATATGTCTCATTTGATCCGGCTGAAGGCTGGGCATCCATGTAGATAATGGTCCAGTGGCTCGTTATCCTCCGCGCTTTCTCTGCATTCCGCCGAATTTACTTTTCCAATTTTCTAAAGATGGAATCTTATAAGTAGTTGCCCCACAACATTACTAAGCTCCATTTAGCCTAGAAATAGAAGCTCTGTAGACTATCAACACTATCTAAATGGAAGTTGGCAGCCAGCTGGCTCTATAAAAGAAAAGTAGGCACCGTGCCTTGCCTATGTATACTGAGATGACTCTCGCACCTTGATGTGATGTAATTTAACAGTCATAAGGTGACCTCACTGTAGGCTGCCTGCCTCTCACGGCGTAATGTGCTTTGGTGTGGAAGTCACAAAGTCACTTCAGGGGAAACTGCCAGCCAGGTGGCTCTATAAAAGAAAAGCAGGCTCTGTGCCCAGCTAGTGCTGAGGGGACTCTCGTGCCATGAAGTGATGTGATTTAAAAGTCATGAGATGACCGCACGTAAAGCTGCCTGGCAGCGCTGAGAAGTGTCATTAAATACTTAGTTTACCATAAAGGTTGTTGGCCTTGGCTAAATTTGCACAAAAGTATCATTAAACTCTTAAACGATAGGGTCATTGACCCCATAAAATATAAAAACAGGGTCAATGATCCAAATGTAAACAAAGGTTGTTGACTTGGTGGCATGTAATCAAAGGATATGGACTAGGCTAAATGTAAACAAAAGTCCCAATGACCTTGGCAAAACGTAAACAAAAAGGTCTCTGACCGCATAATATAAAAAAGGTATCATTGATCCCATAAAATGTAAACAAAAGAGTCAGTAACCTAAAATATAAACAAAGGTTGTTGACTTGGCTGAATGTAAACTAATGTTATGAACTTGGCTAAATCTAACATAACACGTAAATACTATATTTTGACCTTGGCACATTGCAGACGAAAACATTGGTGACTTATCCCAAAAAATATAAAATTATTAACCACTTAAAAAGCAAACAAAATTGTGCACGTTTTTTTTTAGAAGAATTCAGATTGGATCACTGTAGAATATGGCAATACGTCTGAACAGATCCGCTCGATTGATATCCATTTTTGCTATAAGAAAAGAAAGAGTTTCTCGGGATTTGATTCTGCCAGTTCTAAGAGTATAAAATATTCGGTTAGAGCCATTAACATATTAAAATTTTCTTCAGAGAATCAGAGGGAATTAGACATAAAAGAGTTTCCCTCTTTCAACTCACACTCTTTCTTTACCGCACTAACAAAATTTATGAACATTTTTGCTACCAAAATCCACCTAATTAATCTCTTAGAATTCACCTACGAAACCAGGTGAGCGCTTTATTAATTTTCTTCACAAAAATTGAAAAAAAAAATACTGTTTTACATTTACTGTACATTTAGTTATACCCTGAACAAGGTGTGTTACGTTTGCCTTGACAGTTGTAACACCCGCAAGGAAAAGTCCAAGGGCTTATGAAATGTATATTTATATTAAGTAAACCATTCCTTCAGTTTTTGTGATACGGCTCTGAAATTTTGCACACTTTCTTTTTTCTCCAAGAAGCTGCTCATTTGTTGCGAATACCGATATCTGACTACTATATCATATAGCTGCCATACAAACTGAACAATCAGAATCAAGTTCTTGTATAGAAAACTTTTCCATTTAACGAGATATCTTCATGAAATTTTACACGAGTTATTGAAGTGAAGAATTCAGTATAATCTCCGAAGATATTATTCCGATCGCGGCACTATAGCGTATAGTTTCCGTACAAACTGACCGATCAAATTCAAATCTTTGTATGGAAAACTTTTTCATTTGAAGAGATATCTTTAAGAAATTTTTTATGACTGAGGCAAGAATATAATCTTTGAAGATATTGTGTCGATCGCGGCACTATAGTATATAGCTGCCATGCAGAGTAAGCGAAAAAAATCCTCAAAGGAATATTTTGCATTTTTGGATTTTTTTTTGTATTTATTATAGTGCTAGCAAAGTTAATATATTTTTTTTATTTTACAATATTGCCTAGTCACATGTGTATGCACAAATCTAGCGCTCGCATGAAAAATGAACACAGATATTCGTCAAATGTCATGACAGGTTGAGACAAGCAAAAAAAAATATACATAAATGAATAAATAGTGAAGGCTCAAGCAACTGGAATAACGCAAATCCACTGGGTTAACATTTATCTGTATCTTTTGCGCTTGATTCACTGCTTGACAGTTACACTATGCACATACTATGCGCAGCGCCTTTAAAAATCATTTGCCTACAAGCGCTGGCAGACAAGAACGCAAATGCCGAGTATTAGTTTGGCGAGTGAATTGACAAAGTAGCGGTATAAGCGGACAGCTGCGCGCAAAAAATTAGCTCCGCTGGTGTATCTATCCACGTACACTGATATATGAAGAGCAGTTCTGACAGGCGAATCAGCATTTGTATGTGTTTGTGTGTTTGTAGAGCAAATTTATTTTATTCATTGCATGATTACCATTAATTTCAATTTGTCAAAGTGTCAGAAAAGAGCGCGCACACACAAAAATTTTGACGTATTCACCGCTGTGCTGGTGCTGGTATGCCATTGCATGTGTGTAAAATGTCACTCATACGCAGTGTAGTGTCTGCGCTGTATGTGGCAGCGGCACGTTGGCAAGCTTGATATGCAGACACAAGCGCTGCTGCTGCTTTAGACGAAAGCGAAACAAAGCAAATGCAATTTCGCAGTGACAAGTGAGGCACTTGTATGTGTGGTAGTGTGTGTGTCTGTGTGTGAACGAGCTCATGAGTAAATTTGTTTCCTTTAGCACATCGGCAGACATGCATTTGTAGGTGTGTATGTGTGCGCTGTGACTTCAACCAACGATATTCCTGTCACATAGTTCGACGTGCATCATCCACACATACACAACAACAACAACAACGCAACACTGATTGCAGAACTATTTATTATATATACGTATGTGCTTATATATTTCTATCTGCCTTGAGTATGTTGCTCATGAGCTGCTCCATCGCACTTCCAGCGCTTGTATCGCTTGGATTTTGTTATCTTATTGCCAAGCTTGTCTGCCTGCCTCTCATGTCTCGCATGCTTTTTCTTGCAAAGCGTGCTCAGGTACACACACATACACACGTATACAACCATGTTTGTGTTGAGCTATGTACCAGAAGTGTTTAAGTAGTTTTTGTTTCTTCGCTTGCTGCTTCCGCCATAACAATTTTGAGAAATAGCAGACATTTGTCTCAATGCTGTAAATTATTCGTGACACGCCAGCACACACCTACACTTACACATACAATCAAGACCAAACACACTTACACACACCCCACTCACCTCTGAAGCTTTGCTATCTTTCGTACAACAGCAGCGCTCGCTGTCATGCAAAATATCTTCTCGCACACACATATGCGCTCGATCAATTTGTCAGCTATTTGCATGGGACACACACACACACATAGCTACAACTCATTTCTGACTTCTGCTCGGCGTCGCACATCAACCAGCGCTTAATTTAGTTACTCGCCTAGCGCAGACAAGCAGCAACTAAAACAAAATCAGAAACACAGCGAATTTACCGTAACAATATATGTGGTGTTTCTGTGTCTGTGTGTTTGTGTGTACTGTCATGCCTCCCCCCTCTGCGTTGTGTTACATTCTAAGCCCGTCATGCAAATTATATTTTAGTTTTCATGCACGCCATTCGAACGTGACTTTGCCGCTTTTATTGACTTCTGCCGAAACAATTCGCTCCGGCGCGCTTTTTGGGCGCACAAATAGTTTCTTCCCTCCTCGCTAGTTGCCGTGGCAGCACTTTGCACGTACATGGCGTGAAATCTATGCTTAATTTATAGAAAAAATATATTGAATATTTTTCGGAAATATTTTGTATGGCTCAATACATTTTTGCATGCGCGGATTACATAGTTTGGAAATGTTGGAATTTCATTGAGATTTGGTAACAAAACTAATCCCGAAATTTAAAGGTGACTTACAAATATTAAAGTAAGGGTTTTTATGGCTAGCGCATGTCACAAAGACGAGGAAAATTTAAATTTTGTAATTTATTTCATTTGAAAAAGATTTTAGTACTTATTTTCTTTAGAGTCAAGAGGACTAATGTACAAAGTACGGCTTGATGTTGCTCATTTTAGTACTGAAACACACTAGGTGAGGTTAGGTTAGATGATCGTTCCCTCAACTTAGCGGAAGAATAGCCCTTAGGCTGTCATGTTCACTCCATAGTGAAGCCCGACAAAAAACTCCTGTGTTTAGATATCATCTATTGGCAAAGCGTCCTGAATTTAACACAAATACGCTTATCTGCTTAGGTGGATATCTTCAAGTGTAAGATCCGAGGAGTTCTTGTCTTGATCCGGCAAAAGCGGCATATTCGAGGAAAAAGTGTAGTAATCCCATTTTATCTTCTTCCAAATGCTGACATACGGTAAGATTTTCCGGTAAGACATTCAATCGGATGAGTCCCGTGTGGACAGTGCCCAGAGCTTCTACAACCATTAAAAGATGGACTTTCCGAGTACGTAAAATTTCATAGGCTTCCACCGATTTATCTTGGGCTAAGAAAACTTCCTTTCAACTGCACAGCTGCTTCTAGTTGATTCACACTTGCTGCGCTGATCTGATACCCAGTAGTTCTGTTGTGAACAACGAGTTGCCAAGGTAGCTCCTACCGGTTGCCATTCTTTATGCTCGATGCCCTTAATAAAGGGTGATGCTTCTCAGGTTTTTGCACTTCTTAAAGAATAAATTTGTTCGGTCTTTGCTAGGATTTACCACATTAAATTTGAGCGAAATATTGTGGCTTTGAAGAAGCTAAACAGCTGAGACATCATAAGGTCTCATTGATACTTTCAAGATGGTTTCGACCATAGGTGACTTATGTATAGCATCTTTAATGATAAAGATAATATGTTAATTCCTTAGAACCGTTTTCGACAACATACCACTTTAGATTTAAGCTGACAAAATTCAATGCTAACGTGATTCTCCTTCGTGCAGGTCGTTGCGAAGGTTGGCCGGGCCGAGTTGGATCGAGAACACAAAACTTCGCAAGTTACCTCTATCCTTTCCGACGTCCTGCCAGTGGTATAATCCAAGTGCTGATAGGTCGCTGTATACCGGGTCCTTCCATTGGATACGTAGGTGTCCTTACTTCCGTTGTCCACCCATGAGTATCGAGTCAATGGAGCTTTTCGCTGGAGCACCATCTTCCATTCGAATGACATGGCATAACTAGCGAATCCATTGAAAGTTTATACCCTGAACTAACGGGTGATTTTTTTGAGGTTAGGATTTTCATGCATTAGTATTTGACAGATCACGTGGGATTTCAGACATGGTGTCAAAGAGAAAGATGCTCAGTATGCTTTGACATTTCATCATGAATAGACTTACTAACGAGCAACGCTTGCAAATCATTGAATTTTATTACCAAAAGCAGTGTTCGGTTCGAAATGTGTTTCGCGCTTTACGTCCGACAAATTTTGTTCAGCGATGAGGCTCATTTCTGGTTGAATGGCTACGTAAATAAGCAAAATTGCCGCATTTGGGGTGGAGAGCAACCAGAAGCCGTTCAAGAACTGCCCATGCATCCCGAAAAATGCACTGTTTGGTGTGGTTTGTACGCTGGTGGAATCATTGGACCGTATTTTTTCAAAGATGCTGTTGGACGCAACGTTACGGTGAATGGCGATCGCTATCGTTCGATGCTAACAAACTTTTTGTTGCCAAAAATGGAAGAACTGAACTTGGTTGACATGTGGTTTCAACAAGATGGCGCTACATGCCACACAGCTCGCGATTCTATGGCCATTTTGAGGGAAAACTTCGGACAACAATTCATCTCAAGAAATGGACCCGTAAGTTGGCCACCAAGATCATGCGATTTAACGCCTTTAGACTATTTTTTGTGGGGCTACGTCAAGTCTTAAGTCTACAGAAATAAGCCAGCAACTATTCCAGCTTTGGAAGACAACATTTCCGAAGAAATTCGGGCTATTCCGGCCGAAATGCTCGAAAAAGTTGCCCAAAATTGGACTTTCCGAATGGACCACCTAAGACGCAGCCGCGGTCAACATTTAAATGAAATTATCTTCAAAAAGTAAATGTCATGAACCAATCTAACGTTTCAAATAAAGAACCGATGAGATTTTGCAAATTTTATGCGTTTTTTTTTTAAAAAAAGTTATCAAGCTCTTAAAAAATCACCCTATATAATCCAAGTGCTGATAGGTCGCTGTGTACCGGGTCCTTCCATTGGATACGTAGTTGTCCTTACTTCCGTTGTCCACCCATAAGTATCGAGTCAATGGAGCTTTTCGCTGGAGCACCCAAAACTAACACCTGTTGGCAAGAGTTATTCTGTGCTTGATCTCCAGTCTTAGCATGTTGATGAAATTTATCCTAGTTCGAGGCTGCTGCGAGGAATCTCTGTGTGTGGCCTCCAATGGTACTTTGCTTAGCCCTCGTTCACTGCAAGATCAACCATTTTGGTTATGGGAAATGATGTTTTCAGTAAATTTGTATGAATATACCTAAAAATATATTACGTACTTACTTTCAGCAATTTGGAGAACGGAAAATTCGAAAAAAATCTCAAGTATAGTAAAATCTTAGGCACTTAGAATTAATTTAATTGACATATTACACTTTTCTGCATATACATACATTCACTAATGTGGTAATATTTAATCAGAAATGCATTTGGGTCAATATTTGTTTATATAATTATATTTATTTTATAAATATTAGCGCCATAAATCTATTCGCGAAGCGGCTCACACTCGATTTTAAATCGAGATAAAACCCTACGTGCCGAAGTTTATCGAATTTGCAATTTTAGTTTGATGGTTGGAGAGAAAAGAAATATAGAGTTTATTAAGCCCCTGAAAAAAGGTATTTAATACTCAATTGTATGTTTGTGATTGCAATTACTAATTTATGGGTGCTCCGCTGATTTCACACAGGCAAAAAGCAACGAAATGTTGACAGCTTCTTCCCTTATCTCTCACTTTCCTGGTTTTTGTGCTTCCGCTCCACTATGCATGTAGCCTTAGAAATGGCAAAAGTTACTGTTCATATAAATGTGTGAGTTTTTCTGCTCATATAATCGCAAAAAATATACCGAGAAGAGCCGCTAAAAAATGTGCAAAATGTATGTTGTTTTTCATATCAAAACATTCTCAAAATTTACAATTTTGTATATAAATTCTCTGCTTACATAATAGTGTTCTGTAATATTGAAAAAATACACGTTTATTTATTTAACACCATTCGCTAAATTTTTCAATATATTATTATATGTGAAGTATTTATAATTTTTTTTTTCCATAAAAAATATAAAATATGTGATGTCTGGCATATAAAGGGTGTTTCTTTCAAATCAAATAAAGAAAAACAATTTTAGTCTAATAAGTTCCCAAATTTTTTGCTTTTATAGTGTTTTACTAAAAAGCTTCTCCACTTGACACAGCCTCATGACCTAAGCTGCTACTTTTTAAGTTGACGAAAATTTTACCAGTAGAGCTTTGATTAATAGCAAATAAAACCAACTATCTCACTAATTTACCAAACTAAATCTGTCAAATTTATATCACAAAAAAATTGCACAATAATTTTTGGTTTAGATTTTAATACAGTTTCAGACAATTCTTTTATTAAATTGGCTTACCATCGAAAAATATTGCACAATATATTTTATTTAGGTCCTTTACTAACTGAAAATAATGCACAGTATCTTTTTATTTAGATTACATATATAATATTTATTCCCAAAAAATATTGCGCAATAATGTTGTGCACATGTGT
This sequence comes from Bactrocera dorsalis, assembly GCF_023373825.1. Classification (NCBI taxonomy): domain Eukaryota; kingdom Metazoa; phylum Arthropoda; class Insecta; order Diptera; family Tephritidae; genus Bactrocera; species Bactrocera dorsalis. The sequence goes on from NC_064303.1 coordinate 101,106,264, forward strand.
GAGTTTTTTATACAAGCGAAAAGTTTGCATAATAATTTTGTTTATGGATTTTTACTTACCTAGTCTACAGAAAAAATATTGCACAATAAATTTTTCAAATTTTTATATTATCTAAAAATTATGCTTTATAATTTTGTTGAGCCAACGAATAAATCAAGAAACCCAAAATAACCAGGCACATTAATTTTAAGATGGCTGTCTGTACGATAATGATAGCTACAGTAGAGTTATATAGTCTTTAATGTTCTGATAACTGGGCGTAGATCAACCTTATAAGAAATTTATAAGACTTGTCTAATAACCTACTGAAGATGCCATAACTCAAACAGATTTTTCAAAAACAACGCAACCTCAGGACTTACATGCTAACCTGCATGCTCCTTACTGCTTTGAGTTGGTTGTAGGGGACCAAGAAGTCTCGAATGATTTGTCGGTAAAACTCACCATGTGCAGTAAAGTTTTCTTAATTTATATTGCACAATAATTTTTTATTGAAATTGTAATTCTGTTGATAAATATTATATATAAATATTTGCACAATAACTTTTTTTGATAGATTTGTAAACAACCGAAAAATATTGCACAATATTTTTTGTTTGTATTTTTCACTAGCAAAAACAGAGGCAAAATAATTTTTTGCTTATATTTGGGTATACATATTTATATTGCCAAAAAATATTGCGCAATAATTTTGTTCACATATGTACATTTTTATACAAAAGAAATTATGTACAATATTTTTTTACGAAATTTTATATGTTTCTAGTCACTTTTTTAATTTCTTAATCACCGAGTTTTAAATCCGTCAAATTATAGTCAATAAAATGCCAGAAATATGTAGCTGTTCATTCTGACAGCTACTTTCACAGCTAACAATTTCTGCCTTCCAACTAAAAGCACCCTATATTTTTGATTATGACATGTAGTTTTGATATGCATTAAAACATAAATATTTATTTACCATCGTAAATGTTCGATTTCAATTGCGACTAAACCAAATTTATTTCTGTATTAATTTCACACAATCTAAATTTACAAACATTCAATTTATTTTGCAGGTTTCATTGGCAAAATCAACAAAAAACACATTCACCGGTTATGGCGTCGGCAGCGCCAATATGGATGCTGACATTGTACAATATGACATACCGAAAAACTCTTACAAACGAGCCAATACGGACATCAATTACGAGGTGATTGTATAGATGAATATTTACGCATACCAACACACGCACATACAGATACACATCCGGCCGATTTATTAATTTAAATATTTAAATTGGTGCAAATTAGATTTTGCATTAAACATTTGCTCGCTGGTAATCTCAGCGGAGATTCGACGTTAAATTCTGAATTGATTTCCAACTCAATCAATAAATGTCATTTAACTACACTTGACACACATAAATGTCCGATTCGCATGGGGCGATATTTAGCGCTGTGTCCATGAGAGTGAACTTTGCAATTTAGGCGATTAAATATTTGAATGTTTTTATGAAATATTTAAGCACATACTCGTAATGTGCGAATTGCATATGAAAAAGCGTGAAAATATAAAATGTTACATTCAAGTGGGAAAAAAATTTTAAAATAATATTTATCTAAAAACTAATAAAATTTCGTTAAGAAAAAAATTTAGTTAAAAAAAAATATATTTAATTTATGTGAAAAACTGTCAGTTAATTTCTATGCAATATTTTTTTTGTCCATTTGAAATAAAAACATTTACGCTTTCCGTGTAATTAAAATTGTTTTCTTTTTTTTTTTGTAAAAAATAAACATTTGCACCGCAAGCAATATGTTGTAAGCCGCAATATTTGTGCGAAATTTTACAATTTTCTATTTGTAGTTGCAACCAGATTTTAGTGGTAAGCCAGTGAGCGCAAACTGCTAGCGTTTAATTGGCACTTAAACTGATACCGCATAGCAGTGGTGTTAGCCAAATGTTAGCTATATATTGCATGCAACATATTATGAAGCGGAAATAAACATTAAAAATTCATATTAATGCAATATTTTAGTGCGGAGTGTAATTGCCCAAACTCAGCAGAGGGAAATGGCTTTCCAGCAAATTTACATAATTAAATTTAAATATTTTACGAGCGCATTTAACAAAACTTAATTAAATCTCAACGTTAATGCATTAACTGTAATTACCGACTAAAACAAGCGGATGTACTAACAACTTAATTGCATGCACAACTGGTATAGGAATGCATAGAATAGAAGAATTACAAAAATCAAAAGTTTAACAATTTCGTTGGGAAGTTTTTGTCGGAATGTTGAAAATTGTAAAATGTATGTATGTATTGCATACGGATATTACATATATAAATAATACTGAAAAATATTGCGCAATAATTTTTGGCTATTGATTACTAGCGGAAAATATTGCGCAATAAAATTTTGCTCAGCTATTTCACCAGCTAAATATATTATATTGTATTACATGCGGGTATTACATATATAAATAATACTGAAAAATATGGCGCAATAATTTTTGGCTATTGATTACTAGCGGAAAATATTGCGCAATAAAATTTTGCTCCGCTATTTCACCAGCTAAATAGATTATATTGTAAAATATTGAATATAATTTCTTTATATTTTTTACACAATCGAAAAATATTGCGCAATAGTTTTTTCTTTAGATTTTTGTATTACCAAAAATATTGCACAATAATTTTGTTCACTTAAGTTTCTTCTCATAGATTGTAATACAATCAAAAGTTATTCTAAAAAAATATTCTGTAGATTTTTATTTCTTTAAATTTTTATACTAACGGAAATAAGCGTACAGTATTTTTTTGCTTGAATATTGTACTAGCGAAAAATATTGCACACATATTTTTTTATAAATTTTAATACATGCGACAAACATTGCACAATATATATATTTTTTTTAACTTTATAATAAAGAAAATATTGCGCAATTATATTTTTATCGTTTTAAAAATAATGCTCAATAATATTTTGTTAAAATTTTATACTATCGAAAATTATTGCACATTAGTTATTACTCAGACTTTTTTTTTTGTTTTTTTTAGATCGTAAGGAGGGTTTAAACTGCCTTCGCACCATATAGGGATCGTCATCCTACGTGAGTGGTGTACCCACTAAAACACTCCCCCCTTCTATCATGGAATTTTTTCCCCTACCCCGGGACCGCTTTCGCATTACCTCAGGACAAGGTTTCCAAGATGGACCCAATTCAGGTTTCTACTCTCTCTGCGTCCAGGGAGACCTTCGGTTTTGTAGCCAGCAACAAGCTATTTGGCTCGTCTTCTATTGGGAGTCCGCGTCCATGTCTCTTTTTTAGAACATGTTCTACGTACGAGGCAATTATTTTCACGTTTTCGCTGCTAGATATTATTTTTTTCTAAGAGATTTTCCGCACTTAGTTCTCCGAGCTTGTTTTGTACAGTCCTTCGGGCTTCTTTCCACCGGTGGCACTTGAAAATATAATGGTTTGCATCGTCTAGTGGTTCGTCTCCATAAATACATGCTGGGCTTTTCTGCTTTTCCCATTTTGTATAGGTATTTTCGGAAATACCCGTGACCGGACAGCATCTGTTTTATATAGTAATTTACCTCGCCGTGTTTTCTACTGTGCCACTTCTCTATTTCTTTAATCAGTTTGGCGGTACCATCTCCTTTGCTCTCCCTTGCCCACCGATCTTGCCAAGAGTTCAAGAGTTTGCTTCCTCGCCTGTTGTCTCGTGGGCCATGTGTATTTCTATTCCGTCTTTCTTACATAGCCATAGTTATCTTCTCTCCTTTGCGAGAAGGTCTATTGGGATGACGCCGCTTATCACTAGCACTGCGGATTCGGAAACAGTGCGGTACGCCGTGGCGACTCTCAGGGGCTGCTGTTCTCTGCACTTTAGTAAGCACTTTTCGTTTATGTTCTGCATTTAATGTATCGGCCCATATTTCGTTACTGTGTTGTGTCCATAAAGCAATTTTCCTTCTAACGGGTGATTTTTTTGAGGTTAGGATTTTCATGCATTAGTATTTGACAGATCACGTGGGATTTCAGACATGGTGTCAAAGAGAAAGATGCTCAGTATGCTTTGACATTTCATCATGAATAGACTTACTAACGAATACGCTTGCAAATCATTGAATTTTATTACCAAAATCAGTGTTCGGTTCGAAATGTGTTTATCGACAATTTTGTTCAGCGATGAGGCTCATTTCTGGTTGAATGGCTACGTAAATAAGCAAAAATTGCCGCATTTGGGGTGAAGAGCAACCAGAAGCCGTTCAAGAACTGCCCATGCATCCCGAAAAATGCACTGTTTTGGTGTGGTTTGTACGCTGGTGGAATCATTGGACCGTATTTTTCAAAGATGGCTGTTGGACGCAACGTTACGGTGAATGGCGACGCTATCGTTCGATGCTAACAAACTTTTTGTTGCCAAAAATGGAAGAACTGAACTTGGTTAACATGTGGTTTCAACAAGATGGCGCTACACATGCCACACAGCTCGCGATTCTATGGCCATTTTGAGGGAAAACTTCGGACAACAATTTCATCTCAAGAAATGGACCCGTAAGTTGGCCACCAAGATCATGCGATTTAACGCCTTTAGACTATTTTTTGTGGGGCTACGTCAAGTCTAAAGTCTACAGAAATAAGCCAGCAACTATTCCAGCTTTGGAAGACAACATTTCCGAAGAAATTCGGGCTATTCCGGCCGAAATGCTCGAAAAGTTGCCCAAAATTGGACTTTCCGAATGGACCACACCTAAGACGCAGCCGCGGTCCAACATTTAAATGAAATTATCTTCAAAAAGTAAATGTCATGAACCAATCTAACGTTTCAAATAAAGAACCGATGAGATTTTGCAAATTTTATGCGTTTTTTTTTTAAAAAGTTATCAAGCTCTTAAAAAATCACCCTTTACTTGCAAGTGGCCCTCCGGTGTTTGCCATGAGTCTTGATAGCGCCATTGTTTATATTGGCTGACTTTTTTGCAGCATGCTGGATTTGAGCCCAGTACGTCAATTTGCTGTCCATTCTTATTCCTATGTAGGTATTTTAGGGTTTTTCGTCGTTTTAATAGTTTTTGAATGAACTTGCATGTTTACCTCCAGCGGGATATGTTTCCTAGTGAGCAGGATCAGTTCTGTTTTTTTCAGCAGCTAGGCTGACTTTTATATTACCCAAAAATATTGCACAATATTTTTTTTTTAGTTTTTTTTAACAGCGAAAGGTATTGCAAAATAATTTTTTGATTTCATGTAATCGAAAAATATTGCACAATAATATTTATAGATTTTTATACATTGGAAAAATATTTATTGCGAAATGTTTTTTTTTTGCTGGATAGATTTTTATTCAAACAACAAATTATACAATAATTTAAATTTTTGTTGGAATAAGAATAGGGTAACTAAGCCGACCAGTTTCAGAATTGAGCTTAATTCATTCAAAAGCTAAGTTATAACAGTAAGGTATTTGGTAGTAAGGTAACTAATATTTAGTACTGAGCTCAAAATGTAGTATTTTTTTACAAATATGATCTCTTTAATCATAAGGATAAGCCTGAATCACTCTCCCAACTATATTTTATATACCTACATACGTCTCAACATGGTTACTGATCACTCGGAATGAATTTCGAAGATCTCTCAGTCAAATCCGGTCAAACTAAAACTCAAAAGTCACGCAGAATGTACAAACATTTTGAATAACTAGCGTTTAGATTATATTGAAGTTCAGTGCCAATATAAATACTAGTAAAATATATTACAAATCAGTCAGTTTCATTGTTTCGATACTTTTTAATAAACAATTTCGTATTTTATATTATTCAATGAAAAAATTTTCAAATTTCTTTACTTACAGAGCTCCGTTTTGGGATCCGGTGGAATTATGTATATAAATGGTAGAATAGTTTCTGGACCCTTAGACTCACTGATAGAAGTGCTAGTGCCAAAAAATCGCATAGATTTCGATAAGGTAAGATATTAGAATTACTGCCGTGCTTATAAACAATATACACATACCATGCAGTAAGAGAGCAGAGCCATTGGACCAAGTTACAGTTTACTATTGAGTACTAATATGTAATAGTATATATCGTCACCTGAAAATGCAAAATAACGTATCATCAAAAAATTCGAAATTGAGTGTCTTATTGATTACGCTTCACTACTTCAAATTATATACATAATATTAAATATGTTCAACATTTTCTGGTTCTGCGGTCATATATAAACCAGTTTTAACCAATATTAATATTTTGTTTAACTCATGTTCCATTTTATTGCGTGTTTCATTCATGCCACTGTATATTTCTGAAAATGTTGTTACGTTAATTTGCATTTCAGGTGACGATATGTATATTAGGGTGCTTCAAAAAAAATTTTAATTTTTTTTCAACAATCAATGTTAGTGATTGGCAAACAAAAAATCCTGGCCTCAAGCCAGGCGCCGCACATTGGGATATCTGTGGCCGAAATTCAAAATTTTCATGTTGTCTGATTTGAATGAAAATTTCACAGTTTATTACCAACTATTTATACATTATTTTCCCAAAGTATTAGGATTCTATCTGCATTAGTTTTTGTCAGAAATACCCAAAGTTGGTGAATGTAGAGAACATCAAAAATTAGCAAAAAATTTACTCAAAAGTCAAATCATTGATACAATAAAACAACTATTGAAATTCAACTTTGTTATTATTTTTCATTTATAATATGTTTCAAAGAAAAAATTTGCATCAAAATCCATTGAAAAAAAATTATGCATAAAAAGTTTTGTGGAACAACATAATTTGGACGTCAAAATTTCAATGTTCTTCAAATTCAAAGTCGTGCATCTTTTTAGCGCTGTCTACCGCTGTCGACATACATATACCGAATTAAAGCCTGAAGTCTCAGCTAAACGATAAAAAAAAATTCAGCTGCCCCAAATTGCCCCCCTTGAAAAAAACAATGTCAGAATGTCACGAAGATGTAAAAAAGTTGCTAAAAGAGACTTGATAAAAGAGAATTTAGTTGTATGGGAGGTGGGCGTAAAAGTGGGCGGATATTATTGAAATTTAACACCAATATATAATGTCATAAAAATGCTATGTACCAAAATCAGTGCTGTAGGTCAAAAATTAAGTTTCACCTTATATGGGAGGTGGGCGTAAAATAAAATTAAAAAAAAAAATGTTTTCATTTTTTTCTTGATTGGGATCCAAAACAATGATGTACCAAATATCATTGTCCTGCGACAACTCCTTATATTTTTAGCCGCAGTATGCACTAACAGAAACCTATGTGCGCCGTAGCTTAACTCTAAGGGGTCGCTATTTTTTTTAGGTTCCCATACATTTTACATGGGAATTTTCGTTTTTTTCATTCAAACTAAAATTTCACCAACTAATTTTCGTTTCTCAAAAATAACCATCACATATTCAGGAAGTTCACTTTTCAAACTTTAAAAATTTCTGCAAAAAAGTTTGATTATCTCAATTAGACAATTAATTATAATGATTTGAAATTTGGAATTTTTTCAATAAAAATAAAAAAAGTTTCTGAGAATAACAATTTTGTCGCGAAAATATTTAAAGTTTGAAAAGCCAACTTTATGAATATGTGATGGCTAATTCTGAGAGACGAAAATTAATAATATGGTATACCCGCACTATATACCATATTATTATGGTATACCAATACTATATACCATATTATTATGGTATACCAATGCTATATACCATATTATTATGGTATACCCGCACTATATACCATACTAATATGGTATACCAACACTATATACCATATTATTATGGTAAACCGCACTATATACATACTATATTATTATGGTACCACACTATACCACCATACTAAAAAATCTTGAAAAAATTGTACAAATCGCTCAACTATAGCATATATCATCCATACAAAAGACCTATAAAACTCATGCCTTTCTATGGAAACTCCTTTGCTTGTCATGGTGTCTTCATGAAATTTTATATAGATAGATATTTATGAAAGGCATTGCCACGATTTCCGAAACTATTGTTCAGATCGGACTAGATTTTACCACCGCGACCAAAATAGTTTCAATTCAATATTGTTGGCAGCACACCATACTATGTAAAATTAATAACTTTCATGAATTTTATTTTATTTGTTTTTGTTTTAACGAAAAGACAACAAACTGCGCAACTTGCAACCACAATACAAAATTAATTAGTGTAAGTGTGTGAGTGCTGCAATTGAAAATGCAAACAAATAAAAACAAATATGCGTTATGCAAGAGGCACACAACTATTAATAAAGCAACAATGCAAAACAAATGAGTTGAGATAAAAAGTGAAATTAAACGGCATTTATATATTACAGATCACGCACACACTCACATATGTAGACACACCTACACACACACATTTGTAATAATCGCGCTTTTAACAGTGGCTGTTGCTGTTGTTGCTCCGTCAAAGTGGGCATGTCCGACCGCAACGCGTCAAACAAGCGTGTAAAGTGAGAACGCTTCGCCGCGATGAAAAGCGGATGTAATTGCATTTCTATGTTTTGCCAGCAAAACCCAAAACCAATAACATTACAATCAATATACAAACACACACCCGCGCACACACACAATAAAAGCGCTGACAAAGCAACCTCACACGCACAAACACACAGATAAGCGAACGTTCTCAACAGTTAATGCATTGTTGTTGCCACGCGAAGCATAGAAGAATGCAGCTGATAGCAACAGCAACTGGTGAAGTGTCTGCACATCCTTTTTGCAGCAACAAAACTATATGCGAAGCAACGCTTTTGATGTATGAGTGTGTGTGTGAGTGCTGGTGTTTGTGCAACACTCAGCATCGATAATTCAACACTGAATACGCGCTGTGCATTCGAGCAGTTTTTACTCGCTCTGACTATTGATTTTTTCCAATTCATTTATTCTTTATTCATGCAATCAAACAATCCAATGTAGTGGTTGTGGTGGTGGCGCGCAGGCAAGGAAAAACAAAGCACAAAACAAAAACAAAAACAGCAACACTTTTATTAATATTCCGCAGAAAAAACGGCGAGAGAAAACAAGTTTTTATAAACATTCATGTTTTATATAGTAAATACATGGAGTTTGTTTGCATTAACCCTCGGGTAAAGCCGGTGGCTTTATTGAGCTGACATAGAAGTTTATAGTTATGAAGTATTGCTCACGACGGCAAAGCAAAACTAATGCAATATTAAAATTAGGAGGAAAGAATGCTAGAAAACTTTAATTTTGAAATTTTTCAGAGCAGCGTTGTCACCCAATCTCGACAAGTTAATTTAAGAACAATTTATAATCAGATTGTGTTACACTGGCTGACCTACATGTCCAATGCCAGATGGAGTTTAAATACAGGGTAGGCCATTTAAAGTTGACCCATCTGGCAACGCTGTAACTTTTAACAGCGCTGACAAATCGGCTAATGTCATACCGCGTTAGAAGCGTCATTCGAAGACAATTTATACCATGGAACAGTACACTCCAAAAGAACGCGCTGAAATTGTTCAGCTTTATATTCAAAATAACTTTTCAATTGTGTTAACTCAACGTGCGTTTCGCAAAAAAAATAAAGTGAAAAGTGCTCCAGTTAAGAACACAATTAAGTCTTTATACGCAAAATTTGTGAACACCGGTAATCTCAGTAATGCCAGTCATGCATCCAGACAACGCACAAGACGTTCTGATGAAAATATCGAAGCTGTACGAGCCAGTATTGAGGAGACTCCATCGACATCGAGTTATCGCCGCTCTCAGGAATTAGACATCTCTCGCACCACTCTCCGACGCATAATTCATAAAGATTTGAAGATGTTTCCATATAAAATTCAAATGGCACAAAAACTAAACCCAGCTGATTATCCGCGACGCCTTAATTTTGGCAAATGGGCCATCGAAATGGCTGAAAACGAACTTGACTTTTGGCGAAAACTCATCATGTCAGACGAGGCACATTTCTCGTTGAATGGAGGCGTAAACAAGCAAAATTGCCGATTTTATGCCACCGAAAATCCTCAATTAATTGAAGAACAGCCTCTTTACGACCAAAAAGTAATAGTTTGGTGCGGTGTTTGCGCGAATATGATTATCGGACCGTATTTTTTCGAAGACGATGATGGAGCCACGACAACAGTCAATGGTGAGCGTTATCGAGCCATGATAACGGATTTTGTGATACCCATTATTCGCGAAAATGACATGGATAACTTCTGGTTTCAACAGGACGGGGCTACATGCCATACAGCTCGACCAACAATCAATTTATTGCGACCATTTTTCCCCGGGCGATTGATATCGAAAAATGGTGATGTTGACTGGCCACCGAGATCACCAGATTTGACGCCACCAGACTTTTATTTGTGGGGTTATTTGAAATCCAAGGTATACGCTAATAAGCCAAAGACCTTAGCTCAACTGAAAGCCAACATTCGACGTGAAACAGCCGCCATATCATCCGAAACATTGGCCAAAGTCATGGAAAATGTCGAAAAAAAGAGTGCATTTAGCTGTCAAAGCTAAAGGTGCCCATTTACGCGATCTAATTTTTAAATATTAGCTAAACAAATTCTCTTGGACCAAAATAAATTATTTTTGAAATGAACAAAAAACATTGTTTTCTTTTGTTCTTTTTTTTTAGAAACAAATGGGTCAACTTTAAATGGCCTACCCTGTATTAATACTAACTGAATTTTAGGGCATGTAGGACCGCACACCTCCAGTTAAGAAACATAATGAGCTCACCAAATAGTTTTTGTTGTGATGTTTTCGCAGAAACCATCCTTGCAGTCCTTTGCTTGAAGCAGGGCCGCCTACTAAGAACATTAAAAGACCTTTCTTTGATTACGTCGACGGCATCGAACAGTTTGCTTACGAGGCTCAACAAGCTTCACACACAAACACTGATGTCATTCGCATTGAAGCCATTAACACCTTCACCTACTCACTATGAGTGAATTTCGTACTTGGTGGCAAGCTTGAGTTGGCCGGCGATTCTAGAGTGGTCCTGTGTAACTTTGCTCTGAACATTGTAGTTCCCCCAGCGGGCAGGGCGTAGAATTTACCCGCGGTAAGGTGTGGCTGTCTTAAGAGACCATTAAATTTATTAAATTTCATATGAACTGTGCCTGTATTTTTGTCTCAGCATAGTCTTGTCTGAAATACTTGTAGTTCTATAATACTCAGCTTGAACTGACATCATAGACTTTGAATGTTATTCCTTGAATAGGCATTTGAAGTCCCAACGACAAATGTCACCAGTCATTGAGTTTTATGGATGCTCAACTGGTAGAGCCAGAAGTCCTGATCAGAGACTAAAATCTCCGACCAGGGGGAACAGTTAACCCTTGGAGCTCATTCCAATCTGCTTATGGGGTTTTTCCTTTGGGTGGCTGAGGTTTAAACCTAAAGGCTAGTAGAATTGAAAATTCAGTTCAGCGTAGAGTCGCACTGCGACCGAGTGTCGGACCCACAGCACGGCTGAAATTTCAGAACCAAGTAATACTTGCAAAAGGCTTGTGTTATTTGGGGTGCTGATCAACCAACCACCCCTTTGCATAACCGGCAGACAACACTCATCTTTCATGCTTCTGTCTACAGTCCATCCCCTTCGAAACAGCAGCTTCAAACAGTTTTCTGAGCCTTACATTAGTTTACTTCGGTGACAACCAGCTCGATCCTCACCACCCAAGCCAGAATTAGATAACCGCAAAAAAAACATCAAGCTTAATAGATACTTAACATACAATTTTGAAACATCATTCTCTCCATTGAACTTAGATATCTAAACCGAGTTTAAGATTAGGCCGGATATAAGCAAAGAAGATATTCCAGCCCCTCTCTTATCCTTAGTTTCCTGCACGTTCTACATGTATTATCTTTACTTATGTCCATACGGTTCACATGTGATGACAGTGAGTTGTGACCTGTGTCCCCTAGAAATTCCATCTCACCTTCATTCAATTTCCCGTCCATCCGGAAATTTGATTGTTTATAGTTATTAGCGACTTGGCTTTTCCCTAATCTGGTTCGGTAGCTAATCCTTTGGCAATTTGGAAAGTTCATGAGCTATTTCGTTTCCCAGAACGCCATAATAGCCTGGAACCCCGTACATATTCAGCCGTTTTCCGGCAACCACTATATCTACTATCTTCCAGCTTCATTCTCGGTCATTTGCCTTAACTGTCGCTGAGCGATTCGTATTGTTTATGTCGTCCTGCGTGATTAGCTATCACAGTAGCTTATGTGACCGCAAAAACTTCGGCCTAGTAGATAACACAGTATTCCAGCAGCTTGAAGCCGGCGTCCACTTAACATCGAAAGAAATTTTGAACACCCTCAGGGTTAAAATTCAGCAATATACATATATGCTAACTACACTGCTGGCATATCCAAAGCCAATTCATCCGCACACAATTGCATTTGAAAAACACTTTTGATTATTGCCAATGCATGCAAATTAAAGTTACTGAAAAAACGCGGCGTTTTTTTCGAACATTATACAAAGCAATATTGGTTGCATAAATAATTAAAAACTACGCATATACCATACTACAGCAGAAGGTTAGCTGCAAGCTATTAGCCTCTGATAAATTCCGCAAGCTACTGCGCGCTCATAGCAATTTTTCAATTTTTCCACATTTCAACTTTTTTCGCTGCTTTTATTGATGTTATCAGCATTTTTTGAATTGCTGTCATTTTATTAATGAAATTGTTTGTCTAATGGAAACTGATATGTGCTTTTATACAAATGATTGTGAGTGTGTGTGTGTTTATATGACTGGCTATAAGCGTTTTGCTTAAACACGATTTCCGAGCAGTTTATTTTGCATTTATTGATGGTTATGAATATTTAATTTACTTAATTAAGAGCGCTATTTATTTATTATATATATCAATACAATTAATTGAAGGAACCTAACTTGCTTTATGTATGCATATTTTAGGTGATTCAAGTAGAGGAAGTAGAGTTTTTTCAACAGCCATTTTTTTACACATCACGAGTGAGTCGCGTCAAGCTGGCTTGTTATTTTTGTCTAGTCTTGGTTGGAGTTTCATTATGAAAAGACCTACGTCTGGACAGCGTTAACAAATCGTCCAACTTTATTACGAAAAACCTTGCTTTGGTGGGGTTTGTGGGCTGGTTTAATCATCGATCCATATTTCTTCAAAGATGTTGTCGCTGAGAACGTAACCATCAATGACGAAGATTATCGCGACATAATAACTATTTGATATTAAGTTTAAAGTTTCTCTTTGTTTCCTAAAAAAAAAAATAGGCGTGTCATGAAGACACGCGATAGAAGTGAAACTGAATGATTGGATTGGGAAGGATTTAATTTTCTATGTTTAGAGGTAGAGGAATCATTTTAATCACGTGTCAAACACTTCTTGATAGTAAATACTAATTTATTCATCATAATAGTTATACTTTTTTCAAGATACAATAATATTAGTATGAATATGATGAATTAAATCTCAATCAGCTTCACCTTCATTCTCTGGTAGACTCTTCATGAACGAAATGATAGGTTTGTGGTAACTAAAATAGGTAATGAAGACTCTTGACTCCAAATTTTCGATGTAACGTGAGAAAACTGCATCGATCGTGGTACCATGGCGTGTAGTCGATTCAATTGGTGAATTGTTCATTTCCAATGACAATTTCTGTTGCAAGAACTGAATTAATGGCTTGGAATCCTCTGAAGCAAAATTAACATTAAAATCTCCACCTAGAATCATAGGTATTTTGTCCAGCTCTACTCCAACTTCTGCAGCCCCCACTGGAGTATACGGCAGCAAGTGAAGGTGAATAAACTCTATTATTTTCGCCATCTGCTGATTTGGTAAAATATAGAGTGCTATAAGCATAATCCGCTGTCCGCTTTCTATGCGACATTCAGCTGCACATATTTCTCCAACAGATGACAACCCAATTGAAAGCGATTCTAGTTGTTTCAAGTTCAGGTCCATATTGGGTGTCATGATGTTCGTTCCATGAGCAGTATTGCAAAGTATTGCGACACCCCCTGCTCTCACATTATGTCTTTTGAACTGTACGACACAATTAAAATTGGGAACATCAATTTCTTGATCGTGTACCTTCCACGTCTCTGAAAGTATCAATATATTAGACCGTAGAATCACCGGATCATTCAAATCTCCGCTATGAGCTCCTAAGCTTTGGCAATTGAGGGTTGTTATTGATAAGCCTGGTCTGCTGATGAACTCTCAGAGAATGTCAGTCAAAGTTATAAATGGATTTGTTGATAATCTTCTAAATTCTGATTGTAGCTTGTCCATTGACTGAGCACGGGACAAGGCTACGTAAAGGAGTTGTTGTGAATGTGTCTTTTCGTATCCATAGACGATTTGATTAAACGTACCATCTTGAGACTTGTGGATAGTAATAGCACACGCTGATACCAATGGCAGATGATTTCTTTTGACGAAAATCGTTTTATTATTGTTCAAATATATCGTAGAAGTTCTTCGTGCAATGGGAACTGCCGTGTGGCTGATGTTGTTTGCTTGGATAAACGCAGCACTATCGTCCACACTGTCACGTAAGAGGTTAGCACGTGTTTGCCTCCGTTCCCTGCTATCTCGTTCAATTTCAGTTCTACTTTTTTTCCGTTTTCTATTCTGATCAATTCGTAGTTAAGTCAATAGTCTTCACAGTAACTAAGCAGCTGGAGCATGTTCAAAGAAGTGCGCTCAAGGAGTCAAGGAGCGTTTCGCCTAGCTAGTAAAAGCTTCAAACTTCTTTCATATTAGACTGTAAAGGTGCCCGGTAACAGTTGAGTTGTCGGAAACTGCAAAGCCGATGAACTTGCTAGGAGGAGCAACATTTCTACAATTTTATCTGACTGGATCAAACCGGTTTCGGAGTTCTGGCATATGTACTTTGAACCACAAATGAGCTCAGCAAACGCTGGTCACGAACCAGAACTTGTGCGACTGCAAGATCCTTCTAACCATAATTGAACCATAAGAGATTCTCTGAACGCCTGGCTCTTAATAAAGTCAAATTCGCCGCAATTGTGGTCGATCTAATTGGACACTGTCTAAGTGGTTTACGTAGAGTGCAACTAAATATTTTGTCAGATGGTATTAGCCAAATCTGTTTGGCGGAAGGCAAGATGGGATCATATTGTCACTGTCATCCTCTGTTGTCTGCTCCTTCCAGACTTAGCTTGAACTACCGCCTTATACTCATCTTTGGCGAACATAAACTCCTTAATAAATTTGTGGTGAGCTCGAAACGCTTCGTCAACCTATGAGAATCTAGTGTTGCACTTTTACAAGTTTGTGCGTAACACCAAGGACATCTGTCCCAGTGACATCCATCAATTGTAAGTCAACTATATGACCTAACCTATCACAAGTCTACCCAGAAAAATTATGATAGTTTGTTGCACTTGCTCCCAAGAGATGTTCTTATAAATATTAAAATTAATTTGGAGTATATAGCACAAAATGTATATCAGTGTACTTACACAAGTGTGTGTGCATAACAAATATTTGCTTTGCTTAAACCGAAATCTACATTCATATTTACCAGAGTTCATAAGTACAAATTAAATTAAATTTTCAATGAATTTGTAATGAAACCCTTTTAGATAATTGATTGAAATCATGCAATCAATTTTCTTAAACATTTGTGTTACATTTGTACATATGTATGTATATTTGAAAGTTCAAACACACGCTTGCAGCATTTTCGGAGAAACTATCAAATGTTTCTTGTACTCAATAATCGCTCATTGTCACTCACGCACACACAGACACACATACATTTGAATATTGGTGCCGGCTGTCAGACGGCTGAACAAATAAATCAACCGACCACAATACAACCGAGTCACAGTGTTTGATTAGTGCCAATTAAATATTTAATTACTAAGTAATAAAGGAGGCGACATAACTCATGCAAATACAGCCCGAAACAGCTGTAATAATAATTATAATAACCGAGAATACAATCAGTTATGTTCGTGGTTGCCTATTCTAAACATTTTGATATATTTTGAGTTGACAAATATTGACTGACTGAACGCACTATTTTTGGCTTAAATTTTTATAGTTTTCAACAAAATTACTTTTTCGTTAATGTTTATTTAAACGAAGCTTAGTGTTTTTATTGCCAGGTGTTTATAATAAGCGGCCCTTTGGTGCAGTGGATAGCACATTGGACTTCTAATCCAAAGGTCGCGGGTTCGATCCCCGCAAGGGCTCAGTTTGTCAAGTTTTTTTATTGTCGGAAGATCTCAAATGAAATATAAAATAGAAAAAACATGTAATCAAGATAAAGACACAAATTTATGGGATAACGTAACGGTAAATGTATTTTAAAATTTAAATTTGTCTGCAGTTAGCTTTCAATGGAGCATAAGTGATTTCGTTTCCTTAAAATACCATCAGCAGCTTTTTCATACCACAACTATAGTATGGAGTAGCACATTATATTTAAGTCGAGGGACAACAAAAATTTGGGAACTTCAGTCAGTACTTAAAAAAAGTTCCTCGGCTGAGATTTTGGTGTTCCGTTAGTATAAAAATCCGTAAATAAAAAAAAAATCAGACATCTCCCTTCCGCCTTTTTGTGTTTTGAATATCGCGGCTATGTATAAAGCGCTATAGAGCTGGTATCTAGCAATAATCTTGACATAACCTACAAAACGACGCTATGCAAGATTAGTTTGGATATTGCGTTCAACAGTTATAGACGTGTAGACACAGAGTTCACTAATGCCGAAATTGTTTTGGAGGTGGTACTCTATCACTTCGAACTGCGGAGGAGGAGTTTCGTCGATTTAAAGCGAGTGAAAACGACACCATAGATACCGAATACCGATAAAATCATGAAAATCATCGTGTTAGCCCGGTATGTGGCATCTCGTGACATCGCCCAGAAGATGGGAGTTAGTCACCAAACCATTTTAAACTATCTGCAGAAGGCTGGATTCACAAAAAACCTTGATGTGTGGGTGCCGCCACCCAATCAACGCCTGCGATATGCTACTAAAACGGAACCAATTTGACCCATGTTTGAAGCGGATGGTGACTGGCGACTAAAAATGGATCACATACGACAATATCAAGTTGTGGAATGTCGGTGAGTCGTCCCAAACATTGGCCAAGCCGGGATTGACGGCCAGGAAGATTTTGCTGTGTGTTTTGTGGGATTGGAAGAAAATTATGCAATATGAGCTGCTCCCATATGGCCTGACGCTTAACTCTACCATCTGCTGCACACGACTGGACCGCTTGAAGCAGGCGATTGACCAGAAGCGTACAGAATAGACCAACAGGAGGGGTGTAGTGTCCCACCAGGACAACGCCAGACCAAACACTTCGTAGATACTCGTCATAAGCTACGGGAGCTCGGATGGGAGGTTTTATCGCATCCACCATATAGCCCAGACATAACGCCAAGTGATTACCACTTGTTCCTGTCCATGGCGAAAGCACTTGTTGATGTAAAGTTGAACTCAAAAGAGGCTTGTGAAAAGTGGCTGTCCGAGTTCATCGCAAATAAAGAGCGATGCTTCTACGGGGGGCTATTAAGTAGCTACCGCCTAGATGGAAACAGATTATCGAACGAAACGCCGTATATTTGAAATAAATCCGATCACTGTAACACTTTTTAGCGGATATTTGACGAGGAGGAACATATGGACGGGGATGATTCGATGAAGGAGAAACGCAGTGAGCTTTTCACGAACGGACCGAAGCTAAGAGCGAAAATTGGAGTGAGAGCTTTCTGTAAGTAGATCTCTATCAGTTTAAGTTTTAGGCTCAGGGACAACTTTAGTGCTCTTCAGCAGAATAGGCTATTATTAAGATGACAGTAGACTTCATGAATGATCATCATTGAGATCGCTAACTGTGCACTCAAAGCTAGTCAAGGTATGTTTGTCCTCACTAGATATAGCTTCATGCTATACCATTAGACTCGCTTGCGTCTTGAATCATAGCAGAATCTCTGGCAACAGCAAAGCCAATGAGCCAACCACAGAGGCACCCTTGCAACGCTCATAACGGAGCGAGACCGAGTCGCATCTCCATTCAAACAACTTACGTTCTAGCCCTTAACCAATGGAGCTCGCGTATACTTAGCAAGCATTGGGCAATGACAAGCTCTTCAGCAACTGCCAGGTTTACGGTCCTTGTGTAGAAGGCAGAATATCTACTGAACTGCTTGCCCTTGGCAAAGTTCAACTTACTATACTCGTAGGATGCCTTACTGGACATTAAACGGTAGACATTCGTGCGAAAAGACTAAAAGCTTGTCGGTCGCAATTTGTCAAAATTGTATGTATCAAAGTGAGGTGGAAACATTCAGGCATTTTCCAGCACTTGGAAGACCGAAGTTGAAACATGTCGGCAGTCTTACCTTCAACAAAGCAGAAGACATAGCCAAAACTGAGATTACCCGTCTCCACGAGTTTGTGGAAGGCTCAAAGTGCTTTGTCGACTTGTGAGGTTCTTATAATCAACAATGTAGGAGTTGAAGACACCACAATGAATCAGTGTTTCAAGCAGTCCAACTGCGATCTCTACTCGAATCTTCTTCTTAACCTAACCTAACCCAATCTACACCATTTCTTACTCAAGTACGATTAAACCGATTGCAATAGTTTCACACTTATATACCTTTTTAAGACTATACAAAGCTCGCCTGAAGAGAATACTTCTAAAAACTCAAAATTAGTTTAATCGAGTTTTTGGAAAATAAAACGAAACCACAGACAAATATGGTAGTTATAGGTTATACTCGTATTTTTGGTTAAGCTGTTCATTCTTCTTTGTAATCGAAGCTCACTGTGTGCCAATGCTTATCAGCTCTCCTTAATGAAGTAAAACTAATAAATAAAAAATAAAAAGTTATTTAATAAAAACGCCAATTAAAAGCAAAACCTTCTGGATCTTAGCGAATAGCAATTAGTTATTAAACCATTATGAGCAATACTCAGTGAAAGAAAAAACCCACGATGTGAAACAAAACAGCTGAGAACACGACTACAACTGATTGAGTAGCGTAAAACAATCGGAAGGATACATTAAAACTGGATTAATTAAAAGTTGAATTGTTATTGTTATAACATAACTTTTAGACAAGCATTCCAATTGCTAAACGAGATGAGCGAACGGAAGAAAGTGGGAGCCAAAGCGTGCAGGAAACATCAAACCATCAAGCACAAAACATAACCTCACAATATCTTCATCATTTTCAACATTTGGCTTCGCAGTTACTCAAAACAGAAAAACAGCAGCATTTAATTTCCCACGAACATTGCCGACGCCTACGGCGGCCTTCTGCCATTTGCCTAATTAGAAATGGCCGCGCGCAAACGAGCGGCAATAAGAAAAACAACGAAATACTGAAACGCTAACCAGAGCCAAAATTTACAAATGCACAACCGCAAGTGTGGCAAGTTGTTGTTGTAATTGTTGGCGCGCTGTCCATGCTGCCGACTGAATGAATGAAGTTGAAGAAACTTGCCAACCTTAAATTGCAATTATCGCAATATACATTGCCAAGCGGAAGACAGCAAAAAAAGGCACACACACACATACACATGCATAAGCAACACAAGCAGTGAGGAATAATGCGAGAGGTTGGCGCGTAAAAATGTGAGAAAAATGCAGAATCTACTTTTTCCTCAACTTAATGATAATCGTGCTTTTTTTTTTGTTTTTGTATTTCTTTTTTTTTTAAAAAGAAGAAGATTTCTTCTTTTTTTAATTTTTTTCTTCCGATTTTGTATTTTTTTTTTTTGCTTTTGCCTAAACTCGCCACTTTTATACTCTTTAGCTGGCGTTAGTTGTGGGCGTTGTAACGCCTTATATATATGTATGTATCTAGAATAACATAACTCACCGCCAACAAGTGCAGCAACAACAAACGTTTGACATTTGCTCGTCTGCTGATGCTGCAAAGTGTAATTAGTAATTCATTGCAAATACTAGCAGGGCATGAATTATTCAAATGCAACGTTGGGAGACGGCCAATAACTTTGCTAAGGCATGCAAATAACTGTAAATGTGGGTAATTAAAAATATGCGGGGAATATTGAAAAGTTCGCTTGAGAGTGTTGAATGCGCTTGAGGTTTAAATATTATTTTAAGAACCCAAGTTTAGTTCCTGGCTCAGAACTAGCAGCGTGACACCTTGACTCGATTCAGCTAAGTCCGGCTGTCTTTATATACTTGAGCTAGTGCTTAGTTTTCGAGATATCAAATTCAAACTTTGCATACATTCTTTTCATCTCAAGGAGCTGCTCATTTGTCGAAATCGCTAATATCAGACCACTATAGCATATAGCTGCCATATAAACTGAACGATCGGAATAAACTGCCTGTATGGAAAACTTTATTATTTGACAGGATATATTCACACAATTTCGCAAGGATAATAACGAAGGACTTTAGTGCAATCTGCGAAGAAATTGTTCAAATTAGACAACTATAACATATACCTGCCATACGAGCTGAACGATCAAGATCATATCTTTATATGGAAAACTTTTCTATTTGCCAAGATATCTTCACGAAATTCGACATGGATAATTTTCTAAGACACTAGTGTAATCTCCGAATATTTTGTTCAGATCGAAAGTCTATACCATATAGCTGCCACACAAACTGATCGATCAAAATCCAGCTTTTGTATGGAAAACTTTTTTATTTGAAGAGCTATACTTACGAAATTCGGCAAGAATACTCATTTAAGGCAATAATGTAATCTCCGAAAAAATTTTTAAGATCGAATATCTATAGCGTATAGCTTCCATACAAACTGAACGACCGAGATCATATATTTGTATGGAAAACTTTTTTATTTGTCAAATATCTTCACGAAATTCAACATGAATTATATTTTAAGTCAAGGGTATAATCTCCGTGGAAAAAATTAAGATCGGGTAAATATAGCACATAGCTGCCATACAAACTGAACGATCGGAATCAAGTTCTTGTATGCAAAACTCTCCTATTTGTCCAGATATGTTCACCAAATTCGACATGGAGTATTCTAAAAACGCAATTTTGTACTCTCCGAAAAAATTCTGCAGATCGGATTAATATAGCATATAGCTGTCATACAAACTGACCAATTAAAACCAAGAAAAAACTTTTTTATACCCGTCCATGCTATAAGAAATGCATCTGTGAAGGGTATTATAGCTTCAATGCAGTCTTAATTAACATTTTTTCTTGTTTTTAAAAATTCCATTCAAAAATAATTTATCCTTGTTCAAAATAATACCTACGCTTAGTGCTTAGTCTCCATTTTTTTGAAATTTCCAAGCCAACTAAAAAAATGTAGGTCGCAAAAACTGTCGAAATTCACTTTCGAAAACTTTTCTTTTACCATTTGCCTCAAACACTAAATTTTTTTTTATATTTTTGCCACTCATTTGTAATTTACAACCGTTTGTTGCCAAATGCTTAGTAGTGAGTAGACCAGTTTCTGCCATACATCAGCGAACAGCTACACAAAGCGCAGAAAAAATGTGTCCGCAGTCCAAAAGCATAATTGGCACCCGGAACTTAACACAGCTGTATATATGTATATATAGACAATTACACATATACATATACAATAACACACACATACAAATGTCGTGGCATAACATTAGGCGCAAAGCGTGTTGAAATAATTAATTCATTCTTGCAAAACAAATCCGCTAGGATTAGCCTTCGCACTGCCAACCTAACAAGCGCTCACACACACACACACACCAAGTGGAATAGCCAATAGAGTCAGAGCGGCTGTCTGCTGCCAAGCGGAGAGCACAAGCCAAGACGACGCGAGCCGTCCGTGCAGTTGTAGGCCTGTGTGTGTGTAGCGGGAACAAATAAATTAAGCCTATTTAACGCTTTGAGCCATTTAAGCAACGCCACTTGTAATTGCACAGCCTGGCGGCTAACAACTGACCGCATTAGCTGCAAACAAACACATGTCTGCGAACATCCATCTATGTATATATATATCTATATACAGATATAAGTATAAATGCAGAGTAAGAGTATAACTGAACTCGTGTGCTTCCTTGCCAAAACGTTGTAAGTGTTGCCAACTTGACCTAACCTTCTTGCTATCGCATATATTTCCATTACTGTATCTCATTACAACTAAATAAATATGCTCACACACATACATGCACATATTTATATAGTATTGTTGTTTGTTACACTTCATTATATAAGTAACGCTATTTGAACTGTTTCTTTGCTCTCCGCTTTGTCTGATTGCAGGAATTTATATTCTCATTTTTATTATCGTCACGTTTATTTTTACGACCCCATGAGCTGCTTGGCAAATTATTATCCTCGGTACCTGATAGCGAGTCGTTAGAATCATTAGTCGCATTATTGGCCGAGTGGACGCAAAAGTTCCCCTACGATTATCGCGACGAACGTATGATGGGCCATGTTAAACATATCGTTGCCAGGTAAGTGCTACAAATTACTTAAGCTCTCTATGCCAGCACATGAGTGTACATGAATATATTTATTCGAAATTGATTTCTATTTTAATTACTGTTGGATTAAATTTTTTTTGCATCATTAAGCACTTCGTTTCTTATGTAAGGGGAATTGATTCAAACGTAAAAACTTTTGAGCTAAGTTATTCAGAAAACAGTTAAACACAGAAAAAAAGAGATCTTACTTGTCATGTAGTTAAAAAAAAATCGAAAAATCCAGTTTAATTTTTATAAACCTTATCAAAATCTCCAGCTCTCATAAGACGGTTTTGGAATATTTTATATTACCAATTTCACTCATTTTTCTGTGGCTGGAAATAAGTACGAAACTATTAACTTAATCTCAACCAAATTTAAATTTTTTTTCTATAATAGAAAATTATTTATAAGAGGTTAATTGAAAAGTCCCCTGTCTGCCGTAGTAAAACATAATTTTTAGCAAAATTCCTCGATTTCAGACTTCCAACCATCAAACGGTCCAATCTATATAATAGTCACAGTTGACGACCCATTCTTTTTTATACTTTTGCAACATTTTGCTACAGAGTATAACAGTTTTATCCACCTAACGGTTGTACGTATCAGCTAAAGCTAACCAAATAGATATATAAACGTTGTGTTGTCCGCTATCGACTCCTAAACATCTCAACCGATTTTAGTAAAATTTAACACACTGTGTCCAGTTTGAACCAGTTAAGAATATAGGATAGGAATAGGATAAAATCAAGTCCAAATTAAAAGGACTCCGAACGCTTTATTAAATGGATGCTTTATTAAGCGGACACCTCTATTAACTGAACAGAAAGGCTGGTAACCAGGCATAGAAAAAGCAGCCTTAAATTCGATATTTTCTAATAAAATTTATTTCTATGAACATATTCAAAATTAAACTTCAAGTACAATACTCTGGATTCTTATACCGACAAAAACGTTTTCGCCTTTATTCGTAAATAAAATGTTCACTGTATTGAATAGTTCATTATATGAATAATAGTATAAAATGTATACCACAGCAACGGCCGGATCATAGTTTTAAATAAATAATACAATATAATACATCCACAATTGATTAAAATCCCATTTCGATCACATTTCAAAAAATGACCGAATTAAGCTAACATTTCATTATTCGAAAACCTAACCTCAAATTAAGAAATATTAGTTATTGTTTAAGAAACTCAAATTAAAGCAAAAGCACATCTAATTTTTGATGCCGTCAGTGCGGTGGTCTCTATAACTTCTCAAATGCATTGCCATTTTCCTATATGGCTTAGTTATTCGACTAACTAGCCTATAGTATCTATTATACTTGTATTTTCCCTTTGACTTTTACCAATTCAGTGATTTCTGAGATTCTCTTTATTACTTATTCCTAATTGGACTTACATTTAATAGTACTGATATATATAATATATGCACATATACAATAAAATATTTGTGCTTTTGTTTGCCCTGCAGATGTTCCAATACAAATCTAGAAGGTGTAGTTTCCGAAATACTGAGTGCCTTGTTGAAACAATTGACTGACTTGGAGAGACATGAAGAAGATCTACGCGCTTGTCAAAGTACAACTGAGAAGGTGAGTAAGAAATTTGTGTATAAAAAATATATATTATACATATGTATGTAGGCGGTTGCTAAACGAAATATACAACTAGGAATACTTAATATATTTAACCCTTGGTTTTCTATATGTGCTATTTATCTTTTTATGGCATAAAAAAGTACTCTTAAGCACTATGGATGAAAAATTTTCTACTTTTTAAAAATACATTATATATAGCATTTTGTATTCGAAAATCACAGCTAGACACACATAATATATTTAACCCTTGGTATCATATTCGTGCTATCTGCTTTTGAAAGAGAGAAGTGTTAAAGCTATGGATTTTTAAGTAACTCTATAGAGGAAAATTGTTATAACTTTGTTTTACACTGATCTCCCATCGCTGGCTATCCAAAGAAAGGAAAAAATTAATATCTTTAACCCTTAGTTTAATATTTAAATCAACTTTCTCAGCAATTACTAAGAGGGAGGAGTTTAAAATTTTTAATTCTTAATATCACACTAAACACACAACTCTGGCATATCATAAAGAGCAATAAAGAAAAGCAAATCTGAAAATCATTAACCCTTAGTTTTACATGGATGCTCATATTGTTTAAAGTTTAAATAAAAATTAAATCTGAAATGTTTTAAATCCCATCAACAGAGAACTGTGTCAAAGTGTATTTACTGCTTCCCCACGCTACTTCTTCTCTTACAAATCGTCACTTAAAACACAAAATAACGTAACATCACTTTTCATACAGGTAAGTTTACAGGCGAAGAAAAAAACGATATCATAAAACCACTCATACTAAAAGAAAATTTGGGTTTGGGTTATAAAGCGGTTATACATTGGCTGTATACTGGTTATATATTGGTTATATCTAAGAGCGGAAGCTCTAGTGAATCATAAGCGATAAAAAACTCAATTTCTATTTTTTGAAGATACGTTGTTTTGCATTTCAGGTGACGAAATACTCACTGCCCATTTTAAACAAAATCTCTGCTTAATTTTATTACTTGCTATTCCTTTTCCAACAGGGTTCTTTATATTATTTTTGGTTTGAGCAATTAAATTCCCATTCTAATTGAACATGTTTTAACATATTAGTAAGGAACTCTGCCTGATTAGCACGAATTGCTATATGTATATATTTACACAACTAGATATATACATATATACTCACCAATATTTGCTAAAATAGTTCTCAGCCACATTGTATCCGCCAAATCAGTTCTCATGCCAATTAAGGAATTCACTGACAATATAAATATACTATTTAGCTGCAAACTTGCTAATGATATGCCTTAAATTGGTCCAGCTCTTTCCAATTAAACTCAAAATAGTTGAACCTCCATAACTCGAACTTATATAACTCGAAGTGCTCATAACTCGAACCCTTGAATAGGCAATGGAAGTCAAATACCATACAAATTTTCTTCCATAATCGAAGTCTCTAAGTAGTGATTTGTGTTAGGCAAGTTCAACTTTATATGAAAACTCAAATTACAATAATATTGCATGCATTTTTGGTACAATATTTATCCAAGCAAATTCTGACATATTTTTCATAAATTTTTCTTCCAGCCTGAACACAACAAATTAGACTGCCCGACCGCTTCACAATACGCACAAATTCTCTGTCGGCTGGAGAAAAAGTTGGCAAAGCAAATTGGCCCCGAGGAGTTTCTGCAATGCAGCAGTAATGTGCTGCTCGACAAACAGGTGAAATATGAAAACAATGAATTATTATTATTTGCATTTATAACTTGTAATTGTGAGTAGAACAAAAGTGGTACATGAAGATTTGGTGCATGTAATCTTGCCGCAGCAGAATGCCTGCCTAACTCGTTTCATAACATAGATCTTTGTATGCTGAACCTGTAGTATTTTTTATTTGTTGTTGTGTTTGCATATTGCAACTGTATCTTCCTATGTGCATAATATTTTATTCGAACTGACTATGATTTATGTATATATGTATATATACATCTATATATTGCATATAAATGTATGAACAACAATGCCAAATAGGACTCTGCAGTGAAATTTCAAATAAAACAGGACTTCCTGACTAAAATCATACTGGCCAGAAAAGCATTACATTTTTTTTTTTGAAACACACAAAGGGATAAAACACAAAATTTTCTCTAAAAGTATAGATTTAACCAGATAGTTTGATGCATCTTTTAAACTAGCATAAAA
The DNA here is from genome assembly GCF_023373825.1 of Bactrocera dorsalis. Classification (NCBI taxonomy): domain Eukaryota; kingdom Metazoa; phylum Arthropoda; class Insecta; order Diptera; family Tephritidae; genus Bactrocera; species Bactrocera dorsalis. The sequence goes on from NC_064303.1 coordinate 101,132,520, forward strand.
CTGTCATATACCTGACCTAAATATGGCAATCGATAACTCGTAGCATATCTACGCGATTGTCCATTAAAAAATTAAGAACAGCCATTTAAATAAGGTTAAAAGGTCGATCTTAACAATGATCTCACTTCACTAGTTTGTAGTCGGTCGTTGTGGTATCTAAAACTCCAATAAAATCGGTCATAAGGATCCTCATAAATCGACGGAGCCCTTTGAGGTGATCTCAAATTTGTTGAGGCTGCTAATGTCAGTTTCGGTTATGGCTGCTGGTTCGCCGATGGTACGACTGCGGAGATGTTTCAGACTTAATTTTTCCAAAGCTGGACAGTGGAGAAGAGAGTGCCTAGATACTTCCACCTCATTTCCTTACATACAACTTTGCCAGCTTGCGACCGACTGGACACTGCTTAACAGAATGAATGGTTTTTGGACAATGTCTAGAAAGATCTGCTACGACTGTGGTAAGATGGGTCTCAGGCAAGAGCAAGTAAATCTTCTACGTTTTACACTGCGCAAATGCGCGGAGGATGATCGTCAACCAAAACCTGGTAAACGTAAACGAGATCTATGGATCCAGTGGTAGAACGCAAGATGAGAACGGAGATTCAGTTCATTTCAATTGCGATGTGGGTGGTATAATGGTATCCGACCTAACTTTCTCAACGGCTAAGCACCTTCCAGCAACTAGGCAAGGCACTCCAACGAGTCTGATGATGATGATCTAATGCGGTTAGACACCCCTTAACTAACTTTGAACGCACAATTTCCGAGGTCAACGCTATTATTACCCTGCTGTCGGAAAAGAAGCTGGACTTCGAAGTCGTAAGTCTACAGCCAAGGCACTACAGCCTCGTCCAATCTGAGCAAAGTTCACTGCAACGCTTTTCCAGCGATTTCGCACCGTCCACATATCCCTCGTCAGTATGTGAGCGGAGAAATAGCCACCAGGAGTAACGACGCCGTGTTTCAAGTTTTAAGGGATGCGCTTGAAGGAGGAGATAATTTGAGAGTGACTCTTATTGGACTTCTTCATATACCCAGCTTCTCTGATCTTTTGAGTGACTGTCGCAGATGCCGACGACAGCCGCTTTTGGACACGTTCAAGCATCTTAGGCTTGACTATGGTTTCATAAAGCCAAAACACCGCCTTCCGCAAAAGTTCTTACCTCTTTTCTATATTTCTTCTATAGCAGTATAAGGCAACCGATGCCTTTTTACTCACTTTTCAGTATTTAGCCTTCATTAAAGCTTTCTATCAAGGATAAGTCCCAGGTGTTTCACCTTATCAACAGGTTTAAGCTGTGAGCCTCCGAAAAAGGGGAAAGGAAAGTCTGTAATTTCATACCTCAATACCTCATAGTAATAAAACGATTTAATTTTACTGGAACTACGGCTAAGCCGTTTCTAATCGCCTACTTCCATACTACGCTGAGATCCAACCACCAGCAGCATAACTTAGATAACCAAGTGAATTAGGATTTCTCGCTGGAATGCGCTTAAACTATAAAACGCTACACTTTTGCAGAAGGCTCTCCTCGAAACTATTTGGGCTTTTTCTAGTTTTGACCTGTATATAGTCAGTTCTACCCTATGCACTGCAGTGACTGTGTTGAAAAGTCTTCTACTCGAAGATCTGATTTCGTTTCTCTTTACTTTTCTGAGTCTTCAGAGAACAAGAAGAAGAGTAGTCTTACACACTGATCTAAGAATCTCAACGAGCTAATCAATCACTCTGGCGAAAAGGAGCGACTGGCAAGACCATTTACTTTCTATAGAAAAAAGTTGGCTGCCCAGTTCGGCCCTTTTAAATACTCGTTACGAACTAGTTCATAACTAGCTTCTTTGACTTGAGTCTACTTACAATTGATGAATATCTGTGCGCCTGCTATTACATACATACATACGAGTATATGAGATATTGCTTTAATTGACAAAAGCTCAAGGGCCATGCAACTGCATTCAATAAATTTTTCAATTTCAACTATCAAAGTGCTTCGATTTATGGAGAAACCGACATTCTTCATGCAAATTTCACTTGATGCATTGATTGAATTTTCTTACGGAAATAACTCATAGGCCAGCACATGAACATAAAAAGCGAGAAAGAGAATTGTTGAGTAAAGAGTGCCACAGAGGTGGTCAAAAAGTTGTTAGTGAAATAAACTTGAGTTTTTTATGAATAGAAACAAACTGAGTGCCAAGAAAACTGTGTCCATACACGATCGAGATCCAGTGCTTGTATGGAAAACTTTTTCATTTGTTGTTATATCTTCACGAAATTCGATGTGAGTTATTTTCGAAGCCAATGGCGCGAAATTCCACAGTATTGTTCACATCGGTTAACTATAGCATATAGCTGTCATACAAACTATGCGATCAGTATTAAACACTTGTATGAAAAACTTTTTCATTTGACGAGATATCTTCAAGAAATTTGGCAGAGGTTATAATCCAAGTCATCGCTATAATCTCTGGTAGAAACTTTTAAGATCAAACTACTATAGGATACAGCTACCATACAACTCGCCAATCAAACTACAGTTCTTGTATAAAAATTCTTTAATTTGTCAGTTAACAATTTTTCATAATTTTTTTTTTTTTCAGAGAAAAAATTTAATTTTGTATTACATATTTTTCGAATAACCCAATAGTTTTCAGTACATTTGCAAGAGACCTACTTTAATACAGTTGCCAGTGCACCTTTCGTGTGTGGATAACCCAATACTGTGTAAGCTTCTTTGCCGTATCCGGTTGCAAGCTGCTTACCATGTATCTGTGCTTGTAAATGCCCCTCAATACACACATACATATGTCTGAACACACACACACCTTTGACGCAAACGCAATTAATAACTCTTTTAGATCTTTCATCTCTTAGCCAGTTGGCAACAAATTCGTCTGTGTATACATGCGTGTATATGTGTGTGTGTGTTCGTGACCTGGTGCAAACCAAATTTAATTAAAAGCGGCAGGGCAAATTTAAGACTGCTTACGTAATTCGCATGTAATCAGAAATGCATTTGGGCCTGACTGCTGCTGTCGAGCTTTGAGTTTGCTGTCGCTCGTATTTACCTTGGTTTGCACTTACATATGTATATGTGTACTCTTGTGTTTGTTTGACTGTGTGTGTATGTTTGCGTGCATTGCTTGTGCTTACTTATTTACATTTTATATTTTTGTATTCGCTTGTAATCTGATTAAAGTGACGGCCTGCTTTCGCAATGCAAAAGATCTGTCCCAATGCACTTTTTAATTAAAAGAATTACAAATTTATTACCGTTCGTTGCCACTTCATTTAAATTCACACACGCACACACACACACAGCGTGGAGCGGCGCGCAAACAAAGGTAAAAGGTGAGACCGCCAATTCGTAATGAAAGGCAGCTTTTGCTGTTTGCCGTGCCGTCCAAAGCCGTGCCTGTGGCTGCTTGCATGAAAGAATTTGTGTGTGTGTGTGTAAATCCGTGTGTGGAGTTCAAGTGCGATTCAGCAGCGACATTGGCTTCCTTGGTCAGCTCTGCAGCCGAGTCAGAGAGCGTGTAAAATAAACTTATTAGCAATTCTTCTTCTCATTGTGTTCACTGCCATTATCTCATATGTACCGCTGCTTGCACTTACTCGCCGCAATACTATCTATATGTGTATATATACATACATGTGTGTGTGTTCATAAATTTTCATGCCTTGTCTTACTCTTTTTCTTCTTCTTTTTATCTCTTCCTTGTTGTGCAGAAAAAGTGGGACCAACCGAGCACGTCCGGCGGTCCACCCGGTGTCCAGGATCCGAAGAAAACGTGCAATTTGGAAACCTACCTGGATTGGTCGGCACGTCTGCGCCTCTTCGTATGCAATGAAATATTACAGGTAAGTCACATGACTGTTACAAATGGCGTAAAGCCGTAGAGGGCTTGCTAGTGTTGCTAACATGTTTGTGAATTTTTCACTAAAATCAGTATTACGGGATTACAGATTAACGGTTGATTTTATGTTAAGCAGAGATTGAAGTTGTTAGCTTGAACTAAATGGTTTTTAACTGTTGTTTTGAGGGAAAAATATTTTTCTAAAAAATTTTGCGAAATTCGATATCCGAAATTAACTATAAATATATAATTTGAATAAATAATAATACAAATATGAAAAATGTGATTAATAAAAAGCTAGAAAATGCATTAAGGAAGCTATAACACTTTTCACAAATACAAATGATTCCTTGAAAGAACTTTTTTCGGTCAGTTTGTATGGCAGCTATATGTTATATTGGTTCGATCTGAACAATTTCTTTAGAGATTATAGCTTTGTATGATACAAAATTGTGTACCAAATTTCGTGAAGATGTCTTATCAAATAAAAAAGTTTTCCATACAAGGACTTGATTTTGACCGATCAGTTTGTATGGCAGCTATATGCTATAGTGGTTCGCACTGAATTATTTATTTTGAGATTATAAGGCTTTATTAGATAATAATAGACGCCAACTTTCATGTAGCTACCTTGACAAATAAAAAAGTTTTTCTTACAAGAACCTAATTTTGACCGATCAGTTTGTATGACAGCTATACGCTATATTATCCCGATTTGAATAATATCTTCAGAGATTATACGGTTGCTTTAAGCGATAATCTGAGTTAAATTTCGTGAAGACATCTCTTCAAATAAAAAAGTTTTCCATACAAGCACTTGATTTCGATCGTTCAGTTTGTATGGCAGCTATATGCTACAGTGATCCAATCTAAACAATTTCCTCTGAGGTTACATCATTACTATAGATAATAGCTCATGCCAAATTTCATTCAAATATCTTTCCAAATAAAAAAGTTTTCCATACAAGGGCTTAATTTCGACCGAACAGTTTATATGGCAGCTATGTTTTATAATAGTACGATATCAGCGATTCCGACAAATAAATAGCTTATTGATGAGAAACAGGCGTATGCAATATATCAAATTAATTTCTCAAAAACTGAAGGACTGGGGGTCTAATTATAGAACGAAATCGAGAAAAATTTTCTTTACTTTTTCTGAATTTAAATTGATTTTTTCCTAAATACCCAGAAAATCTCAAATATTTTGAGCTTTTTTAAACTGAAATTAGGACAGCACAAAAAATACAAAAGATTTCGGGATCAACACACACAAGCCACAAATTCCTTCCACAGCCGCGTGTGTGGTCGCACATTTACATAAGTGAATGTGTGGTGTGGTGAGGACACATACTTGTATTGTAGCATGCTTATAGGAGCAGGTCTGATTGTGCACGTGAGTGCAAACAGAATCAATTGGGAATACAGGTAAATTAACTGTTTCTACAATTTCCGTGCTGTTGTAGCTGATGAATGGGCTTAACATGGCGGAAGAGTAGAATTTACGACGACATCAATGTGTTGATGGCAACGAAGGCACTGTTGGATTGAAAATATTTACACATACAAATATAAACCACGCTTAAGAGCTGTAGAGATCAATGTTTGACTGCTGTGGATGAACGGGAATTTAAACATACATACATATATGGAAGGCTAAATAACTATTATTTAACTATTTTCTTCTCAAAGGCAATCAATATATAATATATAATTTTATTGTCAACAACTCTCAGAAGTTTCTTCATAAACATATCAAGAATAGAAATATGCGAAAGTAAAGCACCAACTGTCTTAACATTAACCTTAAATATCAGCCAAGACATAGTCTAAAGCTTCAACCTGCCAGCAACAGCTCCGCGAGTAGCCTCAGTTGTGCATGAAATAGTTACCTCACCCATTTTCCAAAAACTCAATCATCAAAACCGCCTTTATTCACAAATTTATATATTTAAAAGCCACTCACCGTCAACGCTTAGCAGCTGGCGATTTCAAGCTATCAACAACGCCTTGCCGCCAATCTACTTGCCATTCCTTGCACTCGCTTCATTTTCGGCGCTATGTAATTTTCATTTTCATGAAATTTAAATCACATCAACACCACTTCACAATCGCAATTCACTGCTGCAATTCAAGTCATAAATTCGGTCAGTTGGCTGCTTGCAACATGCCACAAGCGCCACAAGCTAGGCAATGCATATGCCTGTCATGCAACACATGCTCTTTCTCATTGCACATTCGGCTCTCATTACCGCACTTCAGCAGCTTCTCGCCTCAGTCCGCGCCAGCGCTACTGATGCTTCTTGCAACATATGTATAACACACACGCTGCCATTACTTTAGCGTATAACCCTATTTGTCTGCCCTAGTACCACATTAAACATTTCATATTCTGCTACTGGCCTTGTTGTAATGGAAAATTTAATTAAATCTGAGTACTACATGCGCGCTTACAGACGAACACACACGCGCGCTTCTCACTTTAGTCACATACAGACAGGCACACACACAAACAATTGTGGCGATAAGCAATGGGAAAGCAGTTGGAAGTCTGTAGTCTGTGATTCATGCTCCGTAGCCGGTAGATTCAACCTGCTCGCATCTTTTTTGCGCCGTGTTTACTCATCGCTGTAGCAAAAATACTCCGTCTCTTCACATAAATATTTTGTACGCGCACACACACAAATATGTATATAAATATATGCATGTAGTGCGAAACTTAGCTACTTAATATCCTTTAAGCTGAAATGAGGCAGCAAGTTGAAAGTATGCATGTGTTTGTGTTTCCTGATGTATAAAATATGTCACTTGTCCGCTTAACTACAAAATAATTCAATGAGGAAGCCAGTGCTTTCAGCACTTTTTATTGGTTTTTCCTCTTCATTAAAGGAAGTGGAATTAAAGTGAGGCAGCACACAGAAGAAAAATCATGTACTAGCGCTTGATGAAATGCAAATTAAACTCAGGTCATCCTTCGATTTCAGGGTTTTGCCTTCACTAAACCATCCTGTACTATCAAATGAGTGTGCTTTCCTATGAGACCTCGATGAGAGAGCTTCCGATAGCTTCATCTTCACTATTTTCCTCCTGCGACATCTGTCTCAGCAGTTTAGTGCGGTCTTTAGGTCGTCCGCGCTTACGTTCAGCTTCTCCGTTAGGTCCCATTACTTTCTCTTTTCCAAGGGTACCTTTTGTTCGCTCTCTCTTTAACATACCCTCGATTTCAGAATCTTGACTCCGCTAAACCATTAACCATCCGGAACTATCAAATGACCATATGGTTGCGTTTGCTCCTGAGACCTCAATGAGAGCGCTTCAACTCCACTATTTTCCACCCTTGCTGCGACATCTGTCTCAGCAGATTATTGCGGTCTATAAGCGCCACGAACAGGTATCGTTTCCGCGGAAGCTAGTATTCGCTACATTGGACGTTGTCGGTTTGCCGTCCGCGCGCTTGAAGTTCAGCTTCCCCGTTAGGTCCATGTCTTTTCTCTTTAGTAAGGATATCTTCGTTTCTCTCTCTGTCGAACGTTACCTTTTTCAAGCGGAGTACTGCCTTTTGCGATTCGCAAGTACTGGATCCGAAGCACTGTACCAATTTTGTATGCGAAATCTGCCCAATCGTTTTTTCATCTCCTTTCTGGCCCAAAACAAAGGCTTTATGCCTTCCTCCTTTAATCAGACTTGACCTCGAGTCGGCTATATATTCCGACTTCCGTCATGTATCGCGTTTTAGCCTTCAGTCCTTTCTTGCTTGCCTCCTTCCTGGGCTTTCTCTTGATTCCTGAGTTAGAAACCCCGGTGTCCAGCCTGGAAAACGCAGAAGCTCTTCTTCTTTTGCCGTTTCTTTCTTCATTTTGCCTCTTTATTGATCTCCATTTGAGTTTTGACTGCGATGGTCTCTACTCCCTGCGTTTTATACCCACCGCCTGATACCTCATTTCCCATGACTGTTATATTCCCCCATCCACCTCTTAATGAGGTTGCATATAAAGCATTCCAGCAGCTACGCTGGCTAAGTCATGTCGTCTGTTCTGATAAAAACACTCCAGCTCCCAGAGTATTCGTGGCAGTACCCCCATGAGAAGCAGAGGAAGAGTAAGGTCAACACTTCGTTGGAAAGACCAGGTGGAGAAGGACCCGGCGCCACTTGGAATCTCCAAATAGCACCAAACAGTGAAAAAGAAGAAAGACTGGTGCGCTGTTATAAACTTGGCTATAACCGTGAAGGCGATGTCTACGCCAATAAAGAAGAAGAAGATATAAAGCAGTCCACCATAAGTTGATGAATGCAATTTCATGCCTCAGCCAACCCCAGGCAGCTTAAGGCCACTACAAAAGCTATGGCTTTTGATACATTAGAGGATTTTTGTGGGCCATCTTTAACAATAATCCAAGTCAAAGTTTGTAGAGATATCTTGTCAAATAAAAAAATCCATACAAGAACTTGATTTTGGTCGGCCAGTTCTCATATAAATAAAATATAACTCAAAAGCTTCGGCTCATAACTGACAAATGACAAGGCCTGAATCAAAATGGGATTGTCTGCATAGACTTTATACTTTACAAATCCCCACAGGAAAAAGTCTACCAGTGTGATGCCATAGATATTGCGATCAAAACATGAAATTAACTGCTCACCGAGGTATTCTCTCAATAAATCCATTGATTGATTCGATGTGTAAGAAGTGGCACCGTCTTGTTGCTGAGAACATTGGGTTTTTTTTTGGATGAAATGACAGCTCTTGAATCCCCTCAGATTTCTCTTCGTCTTAAATACGGAAACTTTGCTTTTTTATATGCCTATTGAGCCACAAATAGGCCTCATCGCTGAACAAGAAAACGTAGAATCTTCCTGGAACTTTTCAAGAGCCCTTAGAGCGAACTCGACATGGTATTTTATATATTATAGTATCAGCTTGGTACGACCATATAAAATAATAAATTAATTATTCATTCAATATATATATTCTAATAATGAGAGAACAAAGTAGTGACTAACCAACTACCTGAACCAGTGCCGTCTTCAACCCAATTCTAAAGCTTATACAAGTATTTACATCGCTTCGGCTTGCTAAATTTGCCCAAATGAACAGCAGCAGCAGGCAAATATTAACGAATATGTATATATATATTAGTTCTATATAACAGTATATATCCACGAATGTAAATATGTTTGCACTGTCCTTCTAAGACGCGTATACAAACAAATAAGCCAAATTGAGTTGGAATGCGCTGTAAAACAAATTGAGAAATCAATACAGCCAAATTTGCAAATCATTTGAAATGCCTCGAGCAGATAGTCAGACCTGAATATTGCATAACAATTCGCTAGCCATTTGCTGTGAGTGTGAACACTTAAGTGCAAAGCTATGTGCTAGTACTTGTGTACATACACAGCTAACTATGACAAACTCACAGTCACGTAACGGCCTAGTCCAGCGATGATATACAAACTAGCAATTTATGTGCATATGTTCTTACATTCGGACCTAAATCAATTCTGCTGGCATCGCTCGGTAATGAGAGCATTGGCAGTTTTGAAGGCACTGCAGTAATTAAGCTATTTGCACCCTGGTGCCACCAATGACATACATATCTGCTTGAGTTGGGGTTGGTGTGGCACAAGCGCAGGCAATTTATACGTCACCCCAACTAATAACCACAATCCCAATTAGTGAAAGTAATACCAACTAGTAAGGGCAATAAAGGTTCGCCGGCCATACACCAAATATATATCAAAATACGAACTTAGTGAATTCTCAAGCACAGCACTAACGCAGTGACTTCATGGAAGCCTTAGGGCAAACACTTGCAAAATAATTGATCAAATTCAAATTTAACTATAATTTATATAATTTGTGAAAAAGCAATGGAAGTAATTGGATATTGAATTACATACATATGAAAGTTAGATGAATATTTTAGTATACTGAAAATTGACCTAGATATAGGTCACAAGAAATAAAGCTTAACTAGATTTTTGGCAATTTTTGAACACATATATTCTGAGATTCATAAGAATGCAATGTTTTTCTTTTTGAAGCATGAAAAGGATTGATTAATTGTCATTAAGTTGGTCCTATCTCCTCCAAATTGTCACTGTCATCTTATTTGCTTAACTCTTGGTCTTTATGCTTACAAAATATTATCACGGATTATCAGATGTTGGAATACACTATCAGAAATACAGAAGTTCTTCACCGAAGGAATATTCTTCTTTTTTATTAGAGTAGGAAACCTCTCATCCAAGGCTGCCTTCTTCTTTTTGTTGGGGTGTTTTTTACGGATCCCAAATATCGGATATTTCGCCTTTTCATTTTGGCTCTCCTTCATACGTATGTTTGGATAGGAAGCTGAATATGAAAAAGAGAGCAATACAAACATCGATTGCTTTGTAGTGCTGTAGAGAGGCCATTGACAAAAGTTGTGGTCTCTCACCGAAAGTGATCTTCTGGCTCTACGACACCTAATCAACCCCATTACCTTCTGGGGAGTCTTTATGTGGTAGAGGGCTCTAGAAAAGACCACACTTGCAAAGAAACTCGAGAGCGTTCAACGGGTGGCGCTCATTAGCATATGTGGCGCACTCAGGTCCATTCCAACCAAAGCACTTAACACCATCTTGCAAATAGTGCACGTAGACATCGTCGGAAGGTGTATGGCTGCGAAAATTGATATCAGACTCAGAGAGTCTGGGTTCCTAAAAGAACACGTGTCTGAACACTCGGAAATCCTCACTCACTTTGACTTCATACCGGATCACTTGGATCATGGAGTCGCCAAACCGAACTCTGGCGGCTCATTATCTATACATATACCGGCGAGGGAGTTGTGATTTCTGAGAAGTTGTTGGAAGAGAGGGACAGTGAGCTTCTGTACAGATGGGTCAAAGCTTGGCGGGAAGATTGGGGGAAGGGTTGACTGTCATGAGCTCTCAATCAACTCCATCATCATCAGACTTCCTGACTATTGCAGTTTCTTCCATTAAGATAGCAGGTGATTTATTGCTATCCGGATCCGGAGTGTAACCTTCTTCAGAGAAGTGACCATACACTCAGATAACAGCGACGATACTAGCCTTGAACTCATTGACATTGGGTTCAGGGCTGGTCAATGAGTGCATAACATCACTATCAATAGTACCGAGTGTATTTGTGATAAGACTGGTATGGGTGCCAGGCCACAGCGGAATCGCAGGTAACTGTAAAGCCAACTGATCTAACAATAAAGGCACCCTACAACCGCTATCGGTAGAATGAGAGTGTGCCAGTGCTTCGGTATCCTCTTGTGTTCTACTACTAGATAGTTGGACTTCGCGGAATCTTGGCCACCACTGCGCCACCATGCGCTGTCGAAAAAGGCTTTTGGCTGAAGATCGCTCGCAAGAGATCTAGTTACTTCTTCGATCTCAGTAAGGCTAGCCTCTCCCTAGTTTTGCAGCTTTTAGCAGATCATTGCCCTATTGGCGTCCACGCAATAAGGCTGGTAATCCTACTAGATGACATGTGCAGAAGCTATATGGAAGAATATGACGCGGAAACAACTCAACACTTCCTTCTTGACTGTCCCGCGTTTGGGAGGTCAAGGCTTCAGACATTCCACGGAGAGGCGGGAATGGAAATTAAACGCCTGTGCAATTGTGTATTGGCTCTAGGTGGTTTGCTAAGTTATAGGTTCGAACAAAGGAATTCATCTCTTCTATGGCTTCACAAAGGACTAAATATAGTATTCCGTGTGCGATCTTTGATCAGCACTCTAACCTTACTTAATCTAAATAAAGTGGGCCTTGAAACATATTCGTCTGCTTTTTTTTTTAGTTCTAGCACTTGCTGCAAAATCTCATCATTATTTTTTCAAACTACAGTATAAAATTGGTCTTGAAGAATTTTTGTAAATTTTTTTTAGTTCAGACATTCAGTGGTCAATAACATCTAAAAAAAATATGATTACTACTAAAACTAATAAACTTTTGTCAAAATAACTAACCAAACAATCTCTTTCTCTCTCTCTCTCTACTTTCTCACAGTGTATCGGCATACGTGATCGCAGTAAAACGGTGGAACTGTGGAGTGGCGTCGCGCAGTACTGTCTACTCGTGGGCAATTACAATAGTGCCACAGCAATACTCGAGTCCCTGGAGTCGCCGCCCATAGCGAGACTGAAAATAACGGTAAGTAAATAACCATTGAGAATACTACTACTAAAACCAGTGCGCAACTAACGGCGCAACGGTTCAAAGCTAACTAATTGCCACCATGCTGCAGCAGCACAGCCAAGCGCACGTGCCACCAACACAAATTACAACGACAAATATGTATTTAAAATTCCGACGAAACAAATTTACTCGCGCAAATTTTATGCAAAAGCGACGTGACAACTATGCCGTTATAGATAGCTGTGCGCAAAAGGTCAACGCTATAGGCAGCTACCCGATATATAACCGTAAATATAGGCGGCATGATAAATGCGCGCACTTAAACGAATGAGGCTGGCAGTGCATTTAGTGTGCGTAATGGAAATTAGCGCTAATTCAAATGCATAATTTTCCATGCTGGCAACACTTACGCGAAATTTATGTGCGCGACAGCACACCAAGTGAAAAATCGCATATTTTGCGTGCACGAGTTCATATTTATTAATGCCGCAGTAGCTTATGCCAACGCGGCAAGCGGCGGAGGAGGGCGCGCGCGCGTTGTTTGTGTGTGCGTCAGTGTGTGTGGCCATGCAACATTTTCGGCGCATCTATTTAAATTAGAACGAATTTCATTACCGCAAAGCCACGCGCGCTTACTTGGCTGCGCTTGTTACCTAACGGAAAAGCATTATTTAGGAATTTGAGTTGTGTGCCACTGCCCTGGCTTTTGCCCCCGTTGGCTTTGTTATACGTACGTGCGTAATTAAATTTCACAAAGTACACAACAGTGAAATTATTTTATAACAACCTCGAACTGCGCGTCGTGCTGCCACAAGGTGAGCGTGCGGCCTTCGCTGGTAAAGTTGCTACAGCGCTCACCAACGCGCCAGCCTATTACTCATGGCAAATAAATATATCAAGCAGGGCAGGTAGCAAAACAACAACAAAGCTGAAAGTGAGGCACCTCAAAAACCCACCCACACACATACATGCATGCAAACATAAACAAATATTTATTCACATTTCGGCCCACTCAATATATGTATTTACCGCGAGCAACTTGCGCTGTGTAAAAGCCAACGCGTCGCATAAGCCAAAGCACTTAAGTGGTTGTAACCTGAGATTTGCTGCAAAGGCACGCACTGCCGCCGCCATAAAACACCGCTTTACGCCACACATAGGCGCGGTGACCGCGTCAGACATTAATAATTACCATTTCTGCAGCGTTGGCGGCAATTTCCTTGCTGGCGCCCCCAGCGCCAACAGTGCGTATACGCAACGCATGTCGTTACTCACGCGAAAAGGTGAATGTGTGCGCGTTGCCTTCCATACTTAACGGGTGGATTATATTTTAATAGAAAGTACGTGTGAAATTGTTGAAATAATAATTTGCCATGCATTAAGTGCGCTTCCACGTAGCGGCGCTGGCTTTTCAACGCCACCTTGTTTACTTATGTAAAAATGCCACACACACGCGCACTGGCTTGTGAGAAATATGTGTGTGTGTTGGTGTATTAACCAAGTGGCTTTCGCTTAACATGTCAACAGCCATACACAAACAGTTTCTGGGGGATTTCGCACGCAAATTGGTGCAGGCTTCGAAGGTCGCTTTTAGTCATGGTCCATTGTAGATAATCATAGCTACAATGCTCGCCTTAATGTAGGCCAGCTCTTTGTTATTTCCTTTTGCCATTTCATTTTAAGCTCAGGAAAATGCAGACACATTAAGGATTAGGCTTTTATTATGGAAATGTGTGACAAAACCATTTGCATAGCGTCGCACTGTAGGCCTTGCCTTAATAGCTAATTGTTTTCGTGGTAGAGAAAGAGTCTGTGTAAATTGTTATGAGCTCTATGCTCTAGAGAGTTTATAAATATTAAATATAATCCGACGAAAATTATATTTTGACGGGATGTAACTACAATCATATTTTTAAAATTTCTACTTTAAAATTTTTTGGGAAAATGTAGCATGAGAGCAGATGAGCATATCCAATTACAAAATATAAATAATTCCACAGCATTTTCTTACCTGCTACTCTTGTCATTATTGCTCTCGCTATCTAATGGTTTGGAGATGTATCTATGTTAAGATATCAGCGTTTTTTCAGACCTTCTTTATAAGGATGACAATCGCAGCAGCGATAGTTCTCTATTTATTGAACCCCAAGTTTCTTTGAATCCTTTTGCATTACCTCAAAAACTCAGAGCACTTCCAGAGTATGCATTTGCGATTCGAGAACAGAATACGCATATATTGAGTAGAGTTTAATGATGAATATTATGCCAATATTTAAGATATCAGATATCTTTAGCTTCATACATTGGATGTCTGACAACGCACCTAGGCCTCTACAATGCCCGTTGTGAAACAACTCCGAGTAAAATCCCCTCACTCTATTATGTTCTCCCTTAACCACCCTGTGCTCCTGATGAAGTTCCTCAGTAACAAAAAAAGTGTGTTATCCGAAATATCGTCAAGAAACCCTCGTTCGCTGGTTGCAGTTCTTCTCCTTTACAAAGTTTTCAATAACATATAAAATATCTTATACTCTTCTCTTATTCTTCCACCTAACAGTTCCTACAGTAGGCTTTGCATGGTGTTTGCAGTAGACAATGAACTGTTAGCACTCCTAGAGTGCTTATATCATTCCTTTTGATCTTTGATGAAGACTTGTTTGGCACATATTTTAATCATACCACATTTGTCTGTTTGGCAATTGTCTTAGACACTGACTCCTTTGAGACTCAGATATATTTATGACATGTTTATATTTAAATATCTACAAGTAGCCAGAACCATACATATAGTATATAATTTAGTTTGTCTAGAACCTCAGACCCCGAAGAACACTCAATTTTCTCAATGTTCTCGACGTCACTCGAGGACTCTATGGGATCTTCCTCGACTTCAGTCATGCCATTTGCCGATGTTGGATAGTATGCAGCCACTTTCTGCTAGCGGTTCTATATATTATTTCGTTAGTAGCAGCAAAATTTGCATTCTTGCTTTCTTAGTCTACACTAGATTCTGCTACGTGGTTCTCCAAAAACCCTCAGTTGGCAAATTTGAGTTGTAGACTTTAATTAAGCTACATTGTATGGACCGGTTGCAATAGTGTGGTCGGGATCAAGACCTTATACCTTGGTCTCGATGGGATATTTTTATCGTCGATTCCTAGCAGCTTGGCTTCAGATCTACTCTTCAACCCATGGCCTTATAAAGCTGTACCGATCTCTCGTTAGCAATGCTATCATTGTGATCTGGCCCTGGTACCAGCTGCTACCTCAGCAGATAGGCAGCTCGACACATTCCCGCATACCTTTCTTTCGTGTGGTCATCGACCTTAAGAATAGGCCATTCCCTGGAAGACTTACTACTAGCAGCAAAAGTTTTAGTTTGTTACCTTCCTGAAGCTAGGCTTAACTTCAGTTCCTGTGATAGGGCCCTAGACTAAGCTCCGCTTCTATCCTATGCTCGTTGTTTCCGAGCTCTTTACGCTGGCCTCTTCTCGGTAGAACTTGTTTCCTTCAGAATTTTTCCAGGAGATTCGTACTCCTTTAATTTATTTTTCTTGCTTTTGTTGATTTGGCCAAGGTTGATCCTTGACACGGCACCTTGATTCAGCCCTTTTTGTGCCCTCAGGCGTAGTAAGACTCCCTATTTGAAAGCTGTCAGACCTAGATACATAAATACCTCCCAACTATAACTGGGTGAACATCTATGAACTCCAATTGCAGCTTAAAAAGCTACCTCAGGCCTATCTCTGGACAGTATATGCCCGCACTAACTCTGTCCTTCGTTTTTTCTGTGCTTTCTAAACCGCTATTACCTACCAAAGGTTCTATATATAAAATATTTTGCAGCTGGTAGCCACACCGTTAATTTTGTTGCGCAGTTTTCAGTAAAAAGGTATTTAGGTGGCAGGTTTAGCACTAGTTAAACTGCTAGGTGAGTAAACCCCTCCCCGTATTAAAAAGACAATATCCTCTGAATATGCAACTATCTTAGGAGCTTTAGCGTCTGAGTTTCTTTGCAATTTATTCTGTACTAATTTTCCAGGAGCGGATGTAGCACTCCATCCTGCGAATTACCTTTACCGACCCCTTGGTCATTCTATCGTCGCTCCATTCTGCTCTTTTTCTTCTAGAGCTCAAAAGACTTCTGGTCCACCGTTATAAGCAGGATAAACACCTATTTTCTAGCTACTAGTCAGAACTGATTTTGCAAAACACTCCAAATAGGTATTCCTTATAATCAAAAGCCCATTCGATATTAAATACCAGTACATGGGGTGCAGTCTCCACTGATCTGTCTTTTGTATATGCGTTTTTGGACTAGCTTCCAGAAGGCGCTGCGACGCTGATGTATGTACATGTTCAAGATTTTCTCTAACGCATTCAGCAGAAAGGAAGTTAAGCCGAAACACTTTCGAGAAGGTTAAGTTGTTTCTATTTGTTTTCAATGCAACCCCTACTCTAGTCTCTCTCCATGACTGCGTTACATAGCTGAACTGCTGACATCCCCTTAAAAGTGCCTTAGCTACGGCAAGAATAGGCAAAGCAGATTTTGCAGCGTGGCTGGAATGATTCCGTCCATATTGAGAGATGTATTTGTATATGAGTCGAAGGAGCGCATTGCCCATTGTTTTTTTTTATTCTCCGTAATGATATATTTTGGAAAGTTTACCGCACTATTCCCCTCATAGCAAGAACTTAGTGCATCCTTATAGCCAGAAAAGTGCACATTGACTAAGTCTTCTAATGAACCTTCACAGTTGTATGTCCACTCTCCGCTACTCTTCCGAATTATACTCACGGAGATTTAGTTTCTTGAGCCTGCCCACTTCGTTGATTATTTAAAAGCAAGTTTCATTGCAAATGTATAATTTCAATTGAATGAAAATGAAAATTAAATTTTCATAATTAATATCGTATCACTTTCATAAACTGAGCTGCTGAAGTCACAGTTATTACACTGGCTTCGCAACAATTAATTAAAACAATTATGTTAAATTACTTAAGCCAAGAATTTACACCAGTTATAAATAACTTTATACGCCCATATTTATATTAGTTTAAAGTATTACTGATGCTGCACATTTTGCATTGGAAGAACGCTTCATGTCCAATTTAATAACATTTTCGCTTCAATTTAAACACACACTAACTATAGAATTTAAGTATGCGCTACACACACACATACATAAACCAGAAGAATGCATTTAAAGGGTTGCCAACAACAAACACAACATTTATATGGCAAGCAGTATGCTTTTGCAAGTGTGTGTGTCGCCCAGAGCACTGCTATCGACTTTGCCACAACTTACATCAAGAGCATACTCGCTGAGCACACACTTCCAACTTGAGTATACATTTGTATCCACTGTACCCTATAGCAACACACACACGCACAGCATTTTTGTGTATGTATCATTTACAACAACATACTTGCAACCCAAAGTGTTAGCTACTGACAAAATATTAGGGCGGGTTGCATCGTGAAAGAATTAAGTAAACGTATTAAACAGCATGAAAACTTACAAGCTGGAGCGCCAGTGGCTGTCAGCTTGCCACCATAGTCGAACACGCAGTCTATTAGTGTGCCAGTCTGACAGCTAGACAGTCATCCTGACATAACAGCATACAGTTTTACACGCTTCAACTAACCAACGAAACATATCTGCAACATGCAACACAATGTTGCAGTGGAAAATGGGTGTTCACTAAGTGCATTTGGATTTCTTTTTTAATTTGATGAGTGAATTTTTTATATAATGTAAATTGTTGTGTGATATTTAAGTCTCAGTGGATACGTAGGGATCCTTTGAATATTTACTTTTATTTAAATTTGATTTTTACGAACCGATAGAGTAGATTAGACAAGTTTTGAAAACCTTAATTCCATATAATTGACTTTAAAACAACGCGATAATGATTTAAGGCCTTCAAAATTTCTTGGGGAAAGAGAGCCGTAAAATGACGGCTTATACCGGCAAATGTATCATTACACTCTATTCTTTAATAAAAACGAAGGAGTCAATGCTTGTTACTTCATTATGTCTACCGTCAATGCTTTGAAAAGATCTCGAGAGTTACCACTTTCTTCTCGAATGTCACGACAGAAGAAGTCCAAATTGCTTCAAATCTCATACTTTTTGACAACTAGATAAAGCAACGCAAATTTGCATTAAGTCAAAAGCGTTTTCGCTGAGATTAATATCAACTATAGGATTTTCTATCTGCTTTCTCAAAGGACCATATATAATAGACTAAGAGTTCTTTACTACTAACCAAACATAATTAAATCTTCCCAGAAGATAAATCTCCTTCTTTCACTGCTAATCAAAATGGTCAGTTGCTGTAACAAAAGGTTTCTGGGCGTCCGATGACAAAAGGATATAAAATTGGCATTGATATCAAAATTTGGTTCCCTAACTTCTTGCTGGTCGCCTTTTGGTTTAGAGAATTAACGTAGAGACTAGCAATTGTCAAATGAGCTGAGAGAAACATTAAATCCGAAATAGTCATTGTAACGTTGAAAATGCCCAAACAAGTAACCGCAAACGTGGCACAAACTTAAACAAAAGATTAAACGTCTTGAAATATCCAGAAAATTGTGTGAAGCAGTCGCTAACTTAGACTGTATGCTATAGTGGTCCGATATCAGCTGTTCCACCAAATGGTCAGGTTCAAGGAAAAAAAGATTAGGTTAAGTTAATGTGGTAGGCCAATAAGCTACGCATAGAGCAGTTTTGTTTCTTTGCAATACTAGATGGAGTTCAGTACCTAGATCCAAGTGAAGCAATCATCCTTTAGCATACCTGCGCTTGACTCGAATTTTAACAGACTCCAGATGTTTACGCTCGCAGTATAGCGTAAGTCGCTACCAGACAGTGACCAGTTACTTACTTACTTTGAACCTACTTTCTCAGTTGAAAAGTGGAGTCATATAGACACCGAGCTATGCCCAAAGGTTCTACATATATGTAAATTTTCTAGCAATCGTCCCGCAGATTTTGCTGCACGGTCTTCAGCGAGGAAGTCTATAGATTGCAGGATTAATACCAGTTCAAGAGTCGCTGTTGGAGTTCCTCTTAAAGCTCCCATTATGCAGAGCTCCCAGCGTGCCTCTGCACACTTTTCGTGGGCTTCCGGTAGGTTGATTTCTGTACGTCTGTCCTCCATGTCCACAGGTTGTGCCGAACATCTGCCTGCACAAATATGAAGCATTGCTAGCTCTCCTCACTCTTTTTTTCGGTGTGCCATTTACCGAAGGGAACATAGGGATCTACTCAACATACTTCCCTTCAAGGGTAATACACTAATTATAGTTAACCTCCAACTTCTCGATATAATTTTTTTAGAACAATTTTTCAATTGCTTCAAAATAAGCCACAGTTTTGAACGAGAAAAACAGCAAATAGTCACTGAGGGCCCGCTATGGAAAATATGTGGAAGCAATTCGAAGAAAAATTCATTGATTTTTGCCACCATTTCCACTTGCTTGTGACAGGTGTATGGTCTTGGTGAAACAGCACTTTTTTTCTTCAAAATTGGTCGTTTTTCGCCAATTTCGCCTCTCAAAAGGTCCATTACCGCTATGAAATATCCCAAGTACAAACGCCATAACCTTGCCAGCCATTTTTCAGCGGGTTCCTCGTGTGTAGTCTATTCGCATGACTGTCTTCTGTGATATCGGAGATAAATGATGGAGCCATGTTTCATCCGTTGTCAGGTATCGACGCAAAACCTCACCTTTGCTTTTTGAAGGTTAACTAAAAATCATATAGATTTAATTCTAGTAGCGCCATCTATACATCAGTCTGCGGACTTTTCAATACATGCAGTATGAAGTCGACTCAGCTCGATAATTTTATAAGGTCTCCAACTACATGTTTTGAGTATAAAAAAATATTTTTGTAAGGAAAAACATTAAGTTTAATTTAAAAGGTGTCGGTGAGTATTAAAAGTTTCTCATATAAATCACAAGTAAAAAGTCAGTTTTCCTAAAAAATACCGTAACTTTTTAACTATTTAAGGTACACATTTTTACATAGCGCATCTTGTAGAGCATGAAATTTCTAAAAAATATACCTCAGTGAAATTTTTTTAAATTCAAATATTTGAATATTTAGCTATCATGAATTCTATAGATTAATTTTTGGTTCACCCTAATGCATATATAACATGTAAGTCTCTATTTGCAAATATATATGTATGCTTAGGTGTCTTCGCGAGAGCATTTCGCACTATTCGCAGCAGATCACTAAGTAGTAAAAACTTTCTTAAACGTAAAATTACGCAAATCAGCGCTTTAATGCCTCAAAAACTGCAAAGGGAACAGAAGAAATCTCTCAGACGAAAAAGAAACTGACACAACGCACCTCAAGCATCTCACTTCTTATATACACGTTGATATTGCGATGGTAAGCAACACGTTATCTCCAGCAGCACACTAACGCACAGAGGGGCACACAGATCTGGAGACGAAGCAAAGAGCAGCACACAGGCCCCAACATCAAAACCAAAGCGAAAGCAACTTTCCAAAGCAAAGAAAAAGGCGCGTAGAACTACACAAAAAACAAGAGCGAAAAAAGTTGCTGAAGTATTTGTAATCGCCAAACACGCGCACACACATACAAAAAAAGGCGTAAAACTGCTAAAACCGTCGTAAGTGCTGCAGTTTAGAGAAGCTGGCACCCTTGCCGAAGCTGTTACGCCGCTTCCATTTTCCTTAATCTAACGCAATGTGGCAGCCAAATTTTAAAAGCGTAAATAGTTTTGCTGCTGCAACAGCACACACACTCCAACAAGAAACAGCAAACACGCCGTGCGGCATTACAAGTGCCACGATGACTAACGGTAGTTAGAGCTGGCACTTCGGCGTAAGCGCATCTTAAATGTGCGTCGCTTATGTGCACTTAGCTAGCGCGCCGGCAAAGACGATGACGACAAATTGCATAGAATATGCAACGCCCGCCAATGACAGTAATGACAGGCGCTGCTCGGCGCTAGTCGGTGCTGGTGCAGGGTTCCTCTGTGCACACTTAACTGTTGGCCGGAATGGCGAGATGAATGCTTGCCTCAGAAATGCGGCACGCCAAATGCCGTTGCTGTGTTATGGGCGATGCGACGGGGGAATTTATGGTATATAAGTAAGTAATGGGGAAGTGGCCCATATATCTAGGAATACGCACAATGGACAATTACCAAAAATGGCGGACTTCAAATCGAATAAATTACTGATTTAAATAGCGTAATGCTTAATGGAGGGTCATACCTTCATTAAGAGTAAGTAAAACGATTATAACAGAATTAGTTGAAAGAGAAAGAGAGCAAGGCAAAGCTTGCAGGTTATAAACTGCCGTGGCTTAGAGCACATACTTCCATTATTTTGTTAACATTGCACCTCTAAGGAGGCAATTTTTAGTGTAATTTTAGGTCAGATTCAATAAATTGTTATACTGGCAACGATATTATGATGCTAGTTTCTTTAAAAAAAATTTACGCGAAGTAATGAAGCCTTTTACATCGCCAAAATCGATTGGTTTGTTACATGGACTTTGTGGCACGACTGTCTTTTTATTCTCCTGTTTCCGATAGCCAAAAAAGTTTAAAAGTTTCAAGGTTGTCGCATGTCGAACCAAGGTCAAGTGTCCTGAAAACATTTATCACGGAAGAAAACTTAAGAAAAATTCATGATCCGGTTCTAGCTGACCACCGATTAACAGAACGGGAGATATCTCAGAGAGTGAACATCTTCAAAACCGGTGTTAGCTAAACCGACCTTAAAATATTTTGCTAGAGAAAACTGTCGGCACGATAAGTCCCACAGTTGCTCACTCCATATAAAAATCCCAATCTTGAGGCTACTTCACAGCAGTGTTCATCGGAATCCTAATGAGTTTCTGCTTCATTTCATGACTATCGACCAGAAATGATCAGATAATACACTCCAGAGATCAAGAAATAATCGACCTTTACCGGGCGAACCCTTTCAGAAAAAAGCTGTTCTGTTAATGGGTATGGTTATAGCCACAGTTTTCTGGGATTCCTAAAATGTGACCCACAACACATACCTGGAGAAGGATACAACGGTCCCTGGGGCGATTCGACGCTCAATTGCAAAACACTCAATTCCATTTGTCGATGAAAGAATTGCTTTACAACGCATCAGCTCAGACGTCCACCGCCGTCACAGAAAAATTGGTCTAATTAGTACAGGAACTTCACTAAAGTGTGGTTTATTTTGGGTAGAACTACAGCCTTTAAGTTCGCTGCCAGTGAGCTTAAAACTAGTCACGGAAGACAAGACTTCACCAGTAGTAGCATCAAGCTTCTCCAATATTAAATTTACCTGCAGCAGAATATTCGAAAATCTTAAAACCGATGAGCCCAAGTTTCATCACGATGGGGACGAGCTGGGGAGCAGTCTTCAAGTGTTCGGGCGCTATATCAATAACTTTCAAGCGAGCTCAGCAAAGTTGATCAGCAACTAGCACTTGTAATGCTGCGAAAGCCTTCGGACTGAGAGTGGAATGTAAAACGGACCCCTGAATCGCCTCCTCTCAGGAAGGCTCGCATCGTCACAATGATAGGCATCTTAACTGTTAACAATTAAGCGTTTAAGTCTTGACCTCCTAAACGCGGGACAGTCAAGAAGAAAGTGTTGAGTTGTTCCCACTTCATATTCTTCTATACAGCTTGTACAGATGGCATTCCAGCCTTACTGCGTAGGCGCCAATGGACAATGGTCCTTTAAAATCCCCAAAACTAGGTCTTACTGAAGAAAAACAGATCACTAAATCTCTTGCGATCAATCTTGGGCTAAAAGGCTATAGCGACAGCACATAAACCGATGGTAACCCAGCGCTGCCGAGCTCCCGCGAAGCCCAGCTATCTAGTAGTAGAATACAAGAGGACACAGGAGCACCGAACTGCTCTCATTCTAATGAAAGCGGTTCTGGGTGGCTTTTCTTGCTAGCTTATCAGCTTTATAGTTTCCTGTGATTCCGCTGTGGCCTGGCAGAGACATTCGATGCGATTGATAACGAGGTTAGGCACTTCTTGACCAGCCCTGAACGCATTGTTAATGAGTTCAAGGGTAATATCGCTGCTCTGATGTCTGAGTGGATGCTCAACTTAATGACTGCAACCGCGGCTTGGAAGACAGATTTGACTATTATCTGCATCTGGAGTTGATAGAGAGCTCCTGATAGTGAACGTCAAACTAAGATGGAAGCACTTTTGTTGTCATAGGTTTTACGGATTGGCTTCAATTGATATTAGATTTGTGACAGGCTCTGGACGTTTTGTCGATATACGACGGTCTTTTTGGTCCATACCTAAGACTTCTCTAGCTGCTAAAGTGGAAGTATTCAGGGCCTCACGGGTAATAAGTCTCTATATAAAACCTAATATAAGAAAGGAAATGCTTTTCCATCATCCGGGCTCAACAGTTTTGGACCTTTAGGACATTTCTTTGTTCCAAAATTGAAAGGAATCGCTGGTTGGACAGATAATTTAATCGAATAAGAAAGTCACTGCCACCATGCAGGTTCACATACCATCACATACCTCCAGAAAAGGGATTTCTTCATCACTGCTTCAATCCAAAAGGCCACTCCGTTGAACTATTAATCGAATTTTTTCAAAAACCTTACTGTCAAAATCTAACCTTCAGTTCGAAATCAGTTCTCATCACTGCTTTATTATTTGTTTACAACGAGTTCCCAAACCGCCACCCAAATCACATACGAAGAAGCCAAGCAAAAGTAAAATGGACCAGTTAGAGTGGCTTCGACTGCATTACGTACGCGGAGCCATCAATATATTAATTAGCAAATTGCAATTAAATCATTGCATGCATTTTCGTTGGCAGCGCAAGCAAGCACATACATACTTACGTGCTCACACACACGCGCCATGCGCTTTCATTCCGCTTGTTGGTGCCATAAAAAGGAACTGCCAAAATTTCCCAACAACAATGAGCATTCAACATCAGCACTGGCAGCAGCTTTCACAAAACTAATCAATTATGTACGAATAGTTGAATGGCTTGTGCTGGCCACGAGCTCGAACTCCCGCCAGATACCCACACACAAGCAGAGAGTTATGATGTAAGTGGTTCGACAGCCATTTCCAGTGAAAATGGAAAATATCACTGCAACACAAATACTGAAAGCGAACCAATGCCAATACATAAGCGCGGGTGCTGGCCAAGCGACGAAGCGGTTTGTGTGTACACACTAACACTTACAAAAGCGCCAACGAATTTTAGATTACAACTGCTGCAGCCACACCTCTCAACATCTCTTCTTCTGCTTTGGCTGCCCTAGCCAGCGCTTCCTTTGCTGGTTATTTGGCATTTGGCATTATTTATGCCACGAATTGGCATAGCGACTGTCGGTGGAAGTCAGAATTGGTGGCCACACACACACCCACACACTTGCACACTGGCAATCACACAAAGCACAAGCCAACGCCAACCACATTGCAAATCAAATTGGTTGCCATTTTCGTACGTCACCATTCTACTGTGACCCCGTGGATGCCGTGGACCCCGCGGTCGCAGCGACCGCCTAACCACCACTTGCTGCATAGCATTTTGACTTTTGCTTTCATCGCCTTTGCTTTGGTTTGGCCAAAAGTGCAGCAAGGTTCGCTCCCCTTGCTCTTCGCCCGCGAGCAGCTGTAGTGGCGGCTGAAAGCCATAAGTGGAGCAGAATAATACCGTTGGTTCTATTTGTCGTCTGTACACATTGCATAGTTTGCATTTGTAAGCGCACACACACACACACATACAGGGATGTGAATATCCAGTATATTCATAAGTTTGGTATTCGCTTCCCCAGCGCCTCGCTCATATTTTCCCGCACACATTATCGAGTATGTAAATGTGTGTGTATGGGTTGCCGCGCGCCTGAAAGCTTCACATGACGTCTCGCCGATATACATTAAATCAAATTAAATTATTTGCTCTGATAAACACTTTGGCGCAAATATTGAATGCTGGTGGTTGGTGGCATGTGTGCGCACTCGATGTCTGTGGCACAATTTGACCCGCTCCCCCCGCCGCTTTGCAGGACAAACAGACCACCTGCGTCTGAAAGCGCTTCAAGTATGTCGCGCAAATAATTCAAAGGGCATTAAAAGTATGTGCACACCGCTTGCAATATGCCAAAGGGGCGCCGCATAATTATTGAGCAACAGTGAAATCGGTATTCGTGCCTTAATGTCTGAGGTTGGTAGCTCGTAATAGATGTTCAAGATGCACGATGGTGGAGACAGAATGTTTTTAGAACAATCATTTTAAGTAAAGTATAGCTAAACTAATCAACAAGGTTACTTGAAAACCTATTAAATTAGGAAGGTGCTGATTCCGAGCTGCTTGATATCCTCATTAGAGTGAAGGCTGACATCACCACCTTCCAAGAAATGCGATGGGTGAGACAAGGACGTCGAGTAAGTCCTTGTGACATTCATTACAGTGGACATTTAAAGAAGCGCAAATCCGGTGTGGATTTCATGTTGGGAGAAATAGTCAATCGTCCTGGCATTCACTCCGGTGCATGAGCGTCTGATTTGCGCCCCAACGAAAGAGAGAAACGATGTGACCAAAGATGACTTTTATGAGTGGCTTGTGCTTGACGATTTTAACGCCATGGTGGGCATATAGGGTATTTTTGACACAACATTCGGTAAATTCAGCTTCCATCGTGAAACCTTATCTCCAGTGCCCTTGACGGGCGTACATTCCAAGGATTTACCATCGACTAGAACCACTACTTGGTTGTAGCAGAGATACGCTCACCTCTATACATCAAAGCACGCCCTTCAACAAGCACAGAGAAGGTCGAGAAGGTACTATCACCACCGACAACGAAACGGTTTCCTACTCTTCTTGCACTCCTGCTCTCTGAGGGCAGTCATCAGCAACTCAGTAGAAGAGAACTGTGGTTCGGCATTTTACACTTCTTATGGGCATTTCGTTTTTATAAAAATCAAAAGAATAACTAGTATGATGAGATCTGTCATGTCAAAGTAGAGAGAAAGCAGACAGCCCACCTTACAATGTTGAGATCGACCACAACACGAGTGCGGGGAGACGCTTATGCAGACAAACAAAGAAAGGGACCGAAATGCGAGAGTACGAAGAGCTCGAGAAGCTGGCCGATAGAGGTGATTCTCGAAAATTCTACAAAAAGATAGGAAGACCAGAGCATACTCTTGTGGGATCCAAAGCGGTGATCTAGTGACTGATGTTGAGAGCATACTGACGTTAGGGAGTGAGCACTTCTCCAGCCTGATTGAAGGCAATCAAAGTGTAACATCCAGAGATGGCGAACCCGATTCCCCAATCGATGACAATATAGCGGACGTACCATTGCTCGACTATGACGAAGTTCGAATAGCAATTGCCCGCCTGAAGATAACCAAAGCGACAGAGCCCGATGGATTACCGGCCGAGCTACGCAAATATTGGTACATGAGTACGCTTTTTTGCAAGGTAAGGGCTCCAAATATTGGATAAGATCGACACACACACCTCTCCGTTGCGTCTATGTCTGAACTTGATATGTCCGCAGGGCTTATACGACTCCGTAAGCCTACGTTGAGCGCCACTCAAAACTCCATCAGGATTGGAAAGACCTCAGAAAGAATCGGAAGGTTTTAGACTGGGTGACTCTCTATAGTGTGACGTCATCAAGCTATTGTTGGAGAAAATAATTCGAGCTGCACTATTTCGCTGTGAAGGTACAATCTTATTGAAGAGTGTACAACTGCTGTGGTACGCCAATGATATTGATCTCCATACTGGATAGGGAAGCGAATAAAATGGGTTTGGTAATGAACAAGGGCAAGACGAAATATCTCTTTTCATCAAAGAAACAATTCGCCACTAGGCTCGCACGTCACTGTTGGCAGTCATAACTTTGAAGTCCCAGACAATTTCGTCTATGTTGGAACCAGCATCAACAATGTCAGCCTTGCAATCCAACGCAGAATAACTCTTGACAACAGGTACTACTTTGAACTTAAGAGGCAATTGAAAAGTAAAGTCCTCTCTCTACGAAAAAACTCTATAAGTCCCTCGTCAATCTCGTCCTATTATATGATGCCGAGCCATGGACAATTCCATCATCAGAAGAGTCGCCTTTATGAATGTTCGAGAAAGGTTTTGTGGAAGATTTATTGTCTTTTGCGCTTTGGCAACGGTAAGTACCGCAGTTGATGGCGCAAAGAGCTGTACGATATAAACAGCAAAGTGGACTTAGTTCAGAGAATCAAAAGAGCTCAGCCACTGAGCTGGCTACGTCATGTTGTCCGGATGGAAAAAAGATACTTGAGCTTTGAAGGTTTTCGATTCAGTGTTTGTGGAAAGAGAGGATGAGGAAGAACCCCACTTCTTTGAAGAGATCAGGAATCGATGTCAGCCACTCTTCACACTTTAAACATCAATACATTATCGTGTTTTGACCAATAAATTTATATTTGCATAGCATAGAACCGATGTACCAACTGTGCACGTGACCAACGCAGTCATCATTTGATATTTATATTTCTACTTAATCTTCTTGACATATTTGTTGAACATTTTTATACTACACGAGCAATAACTCAGACTTATACAGTATCAATTATGCAACACAGTCATACTCATATGACTGATAATTCCGCAGCAAATGTTCGGCTCGTAAAAGCTTCACTAAATAATGCAAACGAATTGAATTGCATTAATGTTTATTAAGCAAATTCCTGCGCCTTTGCATGCGTTTCAACGACACCTACACACTGTTACACACACACATATCTATATGCGGTATTCAACTCATTGCAGAAGAAACCACTTAAGTCTCGATATCACTTTGAATAAAACATGCGGCAATTCACGTCGCCTTTTTATCTTTCCTTCCCGATAGACTGCAAATATTGGCGCTACTTTGTTCCATTCGGCGACACCAACACCAATACGCGGTAGCTATGTGTGCGTGTATTTGTTCGAGTGCTTGTATGTCATTGTCATGTTGTCGGCGTCAATAAAAAGTCAAGTCATAAAACCTTGATTAGCACTTGCGTTGCCTTTTATGATCCGCCGAGCTTGCACTCGTCGACGCCGTAGAATCACGGACGCACACACACACAAACACACGTGCATGCAAACAGGCATTTAAATTGTTTGACGACCAACTGTAAGCCATGCTCTGCGCTTGACAATTGTACATATGTATGTATTTATGTAGATGACCTAAAATATAGGGCAAACGAGGGAAGCTGGCGCTTGTAAGTGCCTCATGGCGCGCTCCATCTACCAGAATTTTGCTCAATTTGTTCACTTTGCACGACATTACATTGCACTTTTATGCCGCCACAATTACTCCAGCATCAATGGCGCGTAGTCGGGCAATTTCTCATTGCCTCGGAAGCATCACACACACAGGCACACCCACGCGAACTCAGCAAAGTCGCTCCACCTCCGTGCTGCCATGTCTTCTTGTCTCCAAGCCGCGACAGTTCACTTCGTATTTGCTCAAGTAAACCGCCCCATCCAAGGAAATGCCATCAATGCCGGCTCGTCGGTTTGTCGACGTCGTTATCGCTTTCGGCGTCACCCATCATCCGCACGGTGCTTCGCTTTTGATGTCGCTGAAGGAACCCATGACGTTAACGTCTGCTCCTTTCTGTCATCATAAAATTCGTTTGTTCGTTTGCCTTTGCTCATATCGAATGCAATTTTCCAATCGCTGATTCGTGCTTTCGATATGACAATTCCAAGTGCAATTTGTGGTGTTCATTTGTGTGAGTGCCATGGCAGTTGACATAAGGATAATGTTTTCGGCATGGTATATAGGTGTGTATGTATATCTTTAATGTTTATTTCTTCTCAATAGGAATTCAAACGATTTGTACTTGTTCATAAAGTTAATGGCTACCCAATGCTGAAGCTAGAAATCCTGTAAAGAAAACCTCGAAATATTTTATTTCTCAAAGCTGCTAAAACTCAGAGCAAACTTTTTTTTACTATAAAAATATATACCTAATAAATATATTTTTATAGTACCTTTCGACTATGGCCTCTAAATAGCATAACATTTAGTAATATAAACCTTCCATAAGCATAAACTTATATTAGTCGTATCAGAATCGTTTAGCGAAATGTTATATTTTGTATAATTTTTGGCTCATAACCAGCTTATAACTAGATTACTTCGCTTCCATTTGGGCATTCGGAAAAAATTCATGGTTTAGAAAACAGTTCAAACAGGCATTTTCACTTGTCTTTCATATGAGGAGTGGCATTCAATGAGGTTCTGATGTCTCTTAGAATATTCGAAATGAAGTTATGGTAGGGTTTCTCTAGACTTCATAACTCAATCTTAAAATTCCGAAATAGTACAAATTAATATAACCTGAACACTTATAAGGATACGAAGATTACGATGTCAGTATATACGCAAGAAGTCGCTTCAAATTTCACTCCAAAAAAGGCAGCACAACGCTTATACGTACGCATGCCCTGCTTGCTCGACCTTAAAGATACGTCATTCTTTGGCGGCATATGCACTAACAGCTGCAATATTTTTGGCATAATTTTCAGCTCCCTGATTTGTAGCCAGACTTTGACTACAGAGTTTGATTCCGGCTGCTGCTTGAGTTGTTGCCTTCTTGGAACTTCAGCTCCAAAGTTAGTACCAATCCTTGCGCCTAGGTTAAGTTTATTTCTTGTATTTGTGCTGGATGCTTTCTAGCTCATCAAAAGCTTAATGTCCTCTTCTAAAAACAACAAGTTCACTTCAGAGAGCCGGACTTCCTTAATCTTTTAATATTATTACTATTCTGAATAGTAATCTGGATCCAGTAGTGTAGGAGAAAGTAGGTCTACTTGCACATAGCCCCTCCTACGCAAGTAAAACATTATTGGACATTAAAATATTTACGGGCCTCAGCCACACCGATCCTCGACACAGCATATGGCACATTTACTCAGTTTACTGTTGCCATCTCCTTTCGCCCCGTATTGAGGATTGCGGAATTTGATTCCAACTGCCGATTTTGAGTTCATGCCAGTCTTAACGCCTTGACCAAGCTTATCTCTTCTCTTGGTGCTGACTGTTTTTGAGTTTGTTACTAACGCTGCCCTTTTCTCAGAACAAGCAATTCCTTACGGAGAGTTGAAGTTTTTTAGTCTTTTAATATTGTTGCTGATTGCAAGGGAGAAGTATGTCAACTTGCGCATAGCCCCTGCTACGCTAGTAAGGCTATCTCATAACGTATGGAGACAAGTATTCGCAAAATCCGTTCGAGACTAGGCCTTTTAAGGGCCCCAGGTTAAACCAAGGCACGGGTCGCATAACGCCTTAATTCAGCCCATTTTGTATCCCCAACCATATTAGGACTTTCAATTTAAATGATGTGGTATTGATGAACAAAGAACAACCAAAAAGCAAAGTAAGACCTTAGCTAAATGCATTTCAACTACACCAGGAGTGAACTGTTACCAGCCTGTCCCTGCCATTGTCGTAATAATGTGATACCAATTGCTAGTACGTACACTCAAAGAGGATTTAGCAGAGGATTTTTACCAAAAATTTTTGTATCAAGATTCAACTTCCCAATTATTCATTGCTGCTTACAGGAAGAATACGTCCATCGCCTTGTTGAATACTTCTAACATATTATTCCATTGATGCATCACCTCCATTAGGCTTCGATGGCTTCATTAATTCCATCTTTATGTCAATAATATAGTATTGGCTCGATAACGTCATAGGTTATCGGTATGGTATGTTCTTTCAATACAGCTGAAGATTGCCGACAGCTGGTGATAAAATAGCGCTAGAGATGCCCCTTGCTTGTAAGGTTCCTAAGTTCATTATCCAACTACAGAGCGTTTATATTAGTATTTGGGTGATTGTTTTTGAAATTTATTTTAATGTATTAAAATATTTTCATTGAGTACTGCCAATAGTGTCTGTAGAAAATGGAATGCTATGCAATATTTATTATGTCGCCTTCAACATAATTCCCACTAGAAGAAAAATACTTATGCCAACGTTTTTTCCAGTCATCGAAAGACTTTTCATAAGCACTTTTAGGGATAACCATCACCTCTTTCAGGGAATTTTGTTTTATCTCTTCAATCGACTGAAAACGAGTTCCTCTGAACGGCATTTCCACTTCGTGGAACAATAAAATATCACACGAAGCCAAATCTGTTGAAAATGGTGGTTGATCGACATTATTCAGTGCATTTTTGGCTCGGTCACAATCGTACTCTTTGTGAAGAAAATTTAGCTTTTTCGGGACGATTCGAGCAAGACACTTGCCTGACGATTGTTTTTGACTTTTCTAATACTTTCATTAGTTGAAGAGGTTGAAGGCCGCCCAAAAGGAGGCCTGTCTTCAACGATCTCTCAACCTCCTTTGAAAGCATTGTACCACTCGTAGGCTTACGTTTTCGATAAAACTCAATCACCGCAAGAAATAGGGACTATATGAAGACAAAATTTTTGCTTGTTGATTTTTTAACTCAATGAAAAAAATCTTAATATTATATCTTCCATCCCATTACAATTAAGAGCTCATACTTGAAAAAAAATTTTGTAGAGGTGCCTAGCGACCTATTTTTCAAAGTAACCAGCGCGAGTTTGATGTATTGACGCACCCTAATATACTCATCTTCGTCATATGCATCGCTAATGTCAATAAAACTTCCCCCTCCAACCGAGCTTTCTTTAGACTACCAAACTTTTACGACTTGATTCTACGCCAAAGAGAATACGCCATTAATACGGTGTATTTTATTACGCCGCGTGTATGTTCGTATGTGTGCGCGCCAACAAAAGTTTATGTCGCTCAATAAAAGCAAAGTATAAATAATGGCAAATCATTTCCGGCACTCAATTTGGACACAAAAACCTAATGGAATCTGCGCCACCAAATTTGATTTGCTGCCGCGCTTAATTTACTGCCGAACAACTAAGCTCATAAATGCCACCTTTTACTTACATATATATGCATGTGTATAAGAATAAATTTGTATCTAGTAACACACACATACACACATTCTCTGCCGTGTTCACTTAAGCCACATTTTCCTTTCTCTTGTACATTTTAGTGGAGCAAATTGCAAATGACGTGTCAGCAATTGGATTGCATGCAACGACATGCTGAGGGACATGGCGATTTGTGGCACAAGCAAGCCAGCATTCTGAACGAGAGTCATCAAAAGACTGATACAACTGCTGCTGCTGCGGTCTGTCGTGCAGCGAATACAACAGCAGCAACAACAGCGCTAGCAGCTGCAACAACAGACTGCGCACTGGACAGCTTGGCAACGGGCGCCACAATAAATGGCACAACGGTAACAGCACAAATGCTGGCAACACCTACAACACTCAACACGGAACTCGCCTGTGTGGTTGCCGACGCCGTTGAAGCAGCAGCTGGCACCTGTGTAGTTGGGCTGGGCCAGGCACTTGAGACCGCCGTAGGTGATGGTGTCGCAATGGGAGTTGCAACAGCCAACACTCTCTCTGCCACAAGCAGCTATATAGGTGAGCTAACAGCACCAGCAACAGCAACAACACTGGTAACTCCGGAAATGACAGCAAACGCTACATGCAATGGCAAAGGCAATAACAGCAGCAACAATAGCAGCAATGATAGTACGACAAGCAGCAATAGCAGTCGTGCGGTGGGGGCGTGCAGAAAAATAATTAAATCGACAACAGCAACAACAGCAACAGCGGTAGATGTAACGGTAACAACTGGTGCGACAGTGACGAAACCAAACGATTGGGTTGTGATTCCGGTATTTGCGGATATTGTTAAATTGGCATTGGCCGGACGCGAGGAATGCCTGCAGCGGTAAGCCTAAATTTACTCCAACACATTTCCGGTTTTAGCTTTGCTCACACATGTCAAACAACTTGTCGTGCACACATAATCACAAATCGAAACACACATAAACAAACATGTACATGCATTTAGACACTTTACAGTCACACAAATGTATTTATGCCTATACCATCACAAGTAATATGCCAGCTTTTACGCCTCCGTTGCAGTAATTGTGGTATATCAATCATACGCCCAGTGGCACCGGCAGAGTTATGAGTTTTATTATGGCAGCTTACATGCTTGCACAGGCGAAATGTGTCACGTGGCATGTATAACGAGCCGACAATGTATAATTAGCTGAAATATCTCTGCTAGAAATGGGTTAAGTTATTGATATACATAGGTTACGTATACGCACTGTAGGTCGTTACAGGTTACAGGTTACAGGTTGTAGCTATAATAATAGAAGGAAATCGATTTTTGTGTGAATTTAATGCACAAAAGCAAAACTTTTTTTAATTTTTGGCCAAAAATTTATACTTAAAGAATTTTTTGAGAATTGATTTATTTTTTTTTTTTAATTTAAGAAAATTATCATCACAGCTTGAAACAATAACAATCAAAGGAAATTAATTTAATTTATGAATTTAATGCAGAAAGTAGCACTATTCTCATATTCCTTCATGAAAGGGCCGTTTTTAAGAACTTTTTTCGAATAAATTTATCTACTATTTTAGTTTAAGAAAAATATGTTACGTATACGGCATAGTGGTCAACACAGTTGGAAGCTATAACAATACTAATGATTATAAATTAGTAATTAATTTGCGACTGTGAGGTTAGAAGCTGTTTCTCGCTAACTTTGGGTGGCTAAAACCGAAAATAATAGAAAGAACTTCCAAACACATAGGAAATTTTGTGTTACATTCAAGGGGTAAAGGGGTCAAACCACCAACATTTACCAAAATTTATTATTGTCATTTTGTCATGAAATGAATGAAAATTGTTAAACTTAAATTCATAAGCAGTACACCTCAAATACCCCCCAGACCACTTAGCACATCAGTTGCAAATTTTTTCTTCAGATTTGTTGGGTGGTGTAATCAAAAAAAAATAATAATTTCTGTGTAAGCTTAATTCAAAAAACTAGACTAGTGTAGTACGCATGCATAAATTAAGATTTTTATAAATTTTTTATTTTCTTATACTTTTCTATGGAAAGTATGTTACGTATACGCCCTGTTGGTCGTCAAAGCTTGCAGTGAAAATAATCAAAAGAATTGACTTTTTCTATGAGTTTATTGCAGCAAAGTAAACGATTTTCATATACATTCAGAAAAAACAATTTTTTAAGAATTTTTTGTTGAAAATATTTTTTTTATTTTTAATTTTAGAATTATATGTTACGTATACGCTCTGCTGGTCCCCATAGTTTCATCTGATAATCGACAAAGGAAATTTTTTCCATAAAAATTAAAGAAGATTAAAAAAGAAAGTTAAATTTATTTAGAAAAGCTAAATTATTTTCATATTAATTCAGAAAAATTAATTTTTTTAAGAATTTTCTGAGCATAAATTTATTATTTTTAGTTTAAGAGAGACATATTACGTATACGCTCTGTTGTTCATAAATTGTTGGCAGTGCGATATGAGAGAAAATTTACTTTTGTGTCAGTTTTGCACGCTATTTGTAATATTGTTTTATTTACTAGTCTGAAAATAATGTCTGAAGAAAATATAAAGAAATTTTAAAGAAAAAAATATGTATCTTCAATTTGCTCAAAAGCATATTATACTCATATACTCATAATTCTACCCTGAACAGGGTATATTAAATATGCCACGATGTTTGAAACCTCCAAAAGGAATCGTTGGAAACGCTATAGTGTGTACATATAAATTATCAGTGTGACGAGCTGAGCCCATGTAGCCATGTATAAGAATGTCTGTCTGTCCGCCTGTGAATACGCAAATTAGTCACTAAGTTTTCGAGATATGGGTTTGCAATTTTGCACAAGTCCTTTACTCACAAAGTAGCTTCTCATTTGTTGGAACCGTCTACATTGGATAACTGCAGCTATTAGCTGCCTTACAAAATTAACCATCGGAACCAAGTCCTTATATGGAAAACTTTTCCATTTGATAAGATATTTTCATGAAATTTTGAGAGTGTTACTCTCCAAGGTAATGGTGCAATCACCAAATAAATTGTTCAGATCGGCTCACAATAGCATATAGCTGCCATACAAACTGAACTATCAAAACCAAGTTTTTGTATGGAAAACTCTTTTATTCGTCCATATATCTTCATGAAATTTGACACAGAATATTTTTTAAGACAAAGCTACAATCTGTAGAAAATTTCCCAGATCAGAAAACTAGCATATAGCTTACAGCATATAGCAGCTATGCAAACTGCCCGATCAAACATAAGTTCTTGTATGGAAAAATATTTTATTTCTCAAGGTATCTTAATGAAATTCGGCATAAAATATTACCCAAGACATCGCTACGTTCTGCGAACATATTGTTCAGATCGGTTCCATATAGCTTTTAGCTACTGTCCACACTGACTCATCAAAATGAGCATAAAGACTTGTTATGCTAAAAAAATGCACCTGTAAAGTGTATTGTAGCTTCGGTGCAACCTAAATAAACGTTTTTTCTTGGTGGGCTTTTAAACAAGCAATTATCAACAATTATTAAATATTAGTATAAAAATGATCATTAAAAGCTATAAAGACCAAAAACAGCTACCATTTTTATTTACTATAACATTAAACCATTTCTTCGGTGATTTAATTTGTTAAACGGTCTACTACAAAAATATAAAAATGCGGTCTTTATCAGCTCATAAAAATACAATAAAAATTCACGCGTAACAGTTGGCAGCAATGAAGTGCGAATACTTAATGTCGACCAACTACAAAGCAGAAAGGAGTTTCATTATTTTAGTATATTTAGTGAATAACAAAATAAAATAAAAAAGTGTGAAAAAAAATGTAGCGAAAAAAATTTTATATTTTCTGCTTTTTGGAGGCCTAGACACGTGCCGTCTTTTAGTAACAACATTAAACTCACTCCTCTTGACGTGTTATTAAAATGCAATAAAATTCGTTTTTATTACCTTTAAATGCAACATCACTGCTGTTACAGCAAGGCGCTGACCACGCCACGTCGGAACGACTGTCAGTGGTGGCATGTGAAAACAACCAACGTACAGCACGCTTTGCAAACAGTCTGGTGGCGGCCTATGTAAGCAGATCCATACTCTACTTAAATCCAATTTCAAGTGGCCATCAGGCGTCGGCAGCACCAACAATGCCGCCCGCTGTCATTTAAGACGACCTCATGCGACCCAGCTACGCCACGCATAAATACGCACTCACATATTTATTTTTATTTTCCATAATATACACGTATTTTCACAACCTCTTCTGCGCTTCTTTTCACATTACTGTGGATATTTTTTATGCGCATGTGTGTGCATGCGTGTAAAGTTCGCACATAAAGCTATGCAACACAACGTCTCATCGAGCAGTTCACCGACAACATAGCTAAGAATTATTGTTGCTACGCCGGCGGCTATATCCTTGCGGGCTGGCACATACATAGACTCCGTTCCGCTTGTAAATCGTTTTGCCTCGTTTTTAATATGCCAATGTGTGCGCATATGTGAGTGCGTACAACTCAAGCAAGGCCGCACTTGCACTTCATGCCACTAGCACGCATACCAACACATATGTGTATATGTATATCGCTGTGTGCAAAATTTAAATAATCCGCTTGCAATGAGCTCGTGCTGCGCCGATGAGTGTATTAAAAGGAAATTCGTTTAAGACGAACACAAATAAACGTTAGCTCAGCCGGCGGTCAATTTTACTTTACGAGTGCTGACTCGGCCTCAATTGCAATGCTAACAATGACCACTTCCCAACAGGGTGAACTTGAGTTGAGTTCAGTTTGTAGGAATAAGGCAAGGGCAAGGCAAACTTTGCAGTATTAATCCATTTAAAAACGTTAGAAAACTTTGAGAGCGTTATAGGATTTTGCTAAATAATTTGAGAGTGTAGAAGAAGAAGAGCTCCGGTGGTGCTTTTGGGAATAATGAAAAAGTGAAATATTAGAAATTCATAAGAGTATATTGATTTTAAGAACACCAAACATTTTTATTGTGCTTTAAGACTTAAAGCACAAAACCGCAGAAAAAGTTGGTGTAACTTTTTTATAAAACTCTAATTCTTCGTTTTCTTTAGAGGTTCAATCATTTACAGTTCGTTGTTTGACGTAGACAACCTTCAAGTCGAATAAAAGCTACTTAGTAAGAAAAAAGCGACTTCTATGAAGAGCTTTGTCTAACTAGGCTCCTAGACTTTAGCTCTGTCTTGACAATAATTTATGCGGAAAGTCGTAAATAAATCTTGTCAAATAAAAAAATTTTCCACACACAAATTTTATTTTGGTCGTGCAGTTTGTATAGCAGCTGCATGCTGTGGTGATCCGGTCTGAACAGTTTCTTTGGAGATTGCTTCATTATCTTAGAGAATACTCTATGTCAACTGTCATGAAGATATTTCGACAAATGAAAAGGGCTTTCCATACAAACACTTTAATCCGATCGTTCCATTTGTATTGCAGCTATATGATATGAATGTCTGATATCGACGGGTCCAACAATTTTTTTTTTAATTTTATATCGATATCTCAAAACCTGAAAATTTAGTTATGAAATATACAGACAGTCAGATAGATAGACAAATGAACACGACTAAATCGACTCAGCTCGTCATGCTGATCATTACAGGATCTCCGAAGTTTCCGTCCGGCATAATAAGCATAATCTATCCTTTATAAATATAGAGCATTTGCAACTACTCGCCGACTGTCAGGCTCCAGGAAAGTGAAGACATTAAGGGTAACAGAGATGAGCATCATGATATCCTCTCTCACTTCGATTGATGACTTGGAGCATTGAGCTACGGAACCAACTTCTAGCGAGATCTTCTCCGAATATATACCTCCGAAATATATGTATGTGGATGGTGCAGATTCGCTGGAGAAAACACGCGGTGAGCCTTTTCTTGAATGGTTCGAAGCTCAAAGGAAGGCTGGAGGAGGAATATTCTTCTGTCGATACCGCCTGTTTAAGACTGTCACACCACTGAAAGGTCAAGCAGAAGTTCCAGCTATTAAGCTAGCAGCATATAAACTTTTCCGAAGTGTGGTTTTTTTAGGAAGCTACGCAGCCACTCTGATAACAGCGTTACTAACCTGCATAGTAGAAATTGAGCTCAAAGCTATTCAAAGAGTGCATGACCTCACAAGTAGTAGCATCAAGCTACTTCATTATTAAACGGAATCGTTGGAAATTGTATAGCTGGTGACCTTACAAGGAAAGGCACTCATAGCCAAATTCCAATAGGATGGGAACGACAGTAGTTCGTGCATTCAGGCGCTGGGTCTATGGACTTCGTGCCACCTCAGCATGTCTTGGTTAGCAACCAGCCTTTGTGGAGTTGCGAAAATCATCTGGTTTAGAGTGGAACGTCAAATGTTCAGAAAACTGCTAGCTCTTAACTCACTTTGCAGCAATAGTGGCTATCTTAATTGGACATTGTCCGTTTGGCGCTCTAATAATACGGCTACAAATGTTGGAGGATACAAATTTTCAAAATAGCAGCGAGGAAAATGAGGTAGAGATATGTTTCTCCTCAACTTTCCAGCTTGCGCCTGACTGGCAACTAAACTGCCACACTTTCTATCAACTCATCGAATTGGCTGGTGTGCATAAGTATTAGCTGGCTCAATGCGTTTACGACGAACTTTTTGATCCATACTTAAGAGTTCTGGGCATCTCAATGGTAAGACATTTCTAGCTGTTTAAGAGGATTATTCTTGATCAACCACCAATTGGTAGCCATATTATATTAGCTTAAGTATCGAACTTAAACATGGAACTGGATACTTTACATGAAATTTATTAAAGATCTTTCGGTCTCTGCACAAGCAACATAATAAAAGATTGAAAAAAATATATTAAAAAAAGCTAGTATTTCTATTTTGCAAAACAAAAGATTTTTCGAGAACTGGGTTGTGTCTATACCGTGCTCTTTATTTGATCCAAAGCGCTTATGTTTTAGCCCTTTCTGCAAATCTGGCAAAGAAATTGCTTGTCGTTGCATATTTTTTGTTATTGTTGGCAAAAATATGGATTAGTATAAAAAAAGAATCCCAACTGTCGATCGAGGGTTTCTTAACGATGTATCGGAGATTGTACAAATAAAACTTTTTGTATTAAAGAACTCCAACAGAAGCACAGGGTGGTTCAGAGAGGATATATTTAATGGTTCCACGATTCTCTAAGTATATCGCCAAGGCGATGAATAAAGTTTTATGAGGCTAAACATTCAAAGCCGATAGAGCGCAATAAAGAGGTCATTCCAAAGTACAATTACCACGTCAACTTAACAAGAATAGGGACCGTACTCTTAGGTCTGTCAGGATTAAAGCAGGAATGGGGCGTTTGCGACTTTTGAGCGTCAGCTGTTTCTGATCGCTGTCACTCCATAATATTCAGGTTACAAAATGCCGCAACCACGAATACAGGGTTCTACAAAACTTCTGAAGAGCGAATCCTACTCATAATCCAATCGAGAATCTAAGCTCGAGTCCAGGAGTTGAAAGGCCGTTAAGGCTCCTGGTCATTTAGCGTTGTTCAAGATGCACCAACTCGGAGGCGATCGGTACTCCATCCCTGCGAATCAATATAAGTCGATCTAAACCCAGTCGACGAAAATTCTCAATATATCTGGGCTAGAAAATATATTCTCCGATTCTAACTAAAATATATTCCAAATTTTCTGAGATAACTCAAATTTTTTAGGAGACGCGAACATAAATCACATTCCTTTGTCGTTGTCAGAAACACAGGGTGGTTCCGAGAGGACATAAAAGAATTTTAGACCCTATTATGCAGCGTAGAATTCTGATCAGACCAGCTATGATGACAATTAACCGTTTTCGGACTCATTTAACTAAAGTCAACATCGCCGGTTAAAACTTCTGACATATTCAAAAGTGCTATAGAATATGATGACAATATGTAATAATACAATATGTGGGATGGTGTATAATTGATGAAAAACAATAAAAGATGGTATTCTTAGTTCTGTACTCTCTGAATTTCCGGAGTTGAAATATCGATAAAAATTCCATTTAACAGCGTTTTTCTATCAAAGACTCAAAATGCGTTCATTATTTTTTTTTTTTAATTTTTTGAAAACCATATTTCATAAGCTAAGTAAATTTCCTACAGGGTACTCATGCGTTTTCCTGCCGGCCACACGCACACTTTTGGCTGAAGCATTAACGGCATTATGGGCATTAATGCCAACAAGCCGATTTATTTCATAAGCATCATTTATGCATTTGTGGCTGCCGCTTAACCCAATGGCTGCAATGCAGTAGGCTTAATGGCTACAATAACAACAAAAGCATGCCACAAACAGATTAAACAAGTGAGCGTTGAGCAGATAGATTTACAAATGTTTTTTTTGTCGCTGTGATTCAGCACAAAAGCACCGTTACGTTTTAATGTAAAACTAAATGTTTATCTTAATTTAATTGTGAGCTACGCTAATTGAGTCCATTAATGGGCAATCGAGGCATGTATTTGCGCCAATCAAATTGCCATAACAAAAGTGTTATCTTCATTAAAATAAAAGTCAAATCCGAAGGCCAAAACTTTGCCTTAGTGCACACGAAAACAATTGTAATTAAGTAACTTAAGCTACGCCAATGGAGCGTTAATGCAATTCAACTTATAATTAGCCAAGTTCGCAGCTGCCGACAATGGAAGTGAGGCGAGCACAAGCATGCCGCCCGCAACGAGCTGAAGAATGCGGAGAAAGAGTAAGATGCTGGCGAAAAGAAGCGCAGCGCAAGTTTGAAATTAAAGTAAAAAGAATTACAACTACAACGGCAACTACAACTTAAAATACAACTACAAAAGTAACTACACTGCAAATTTGCAACAACACTTTAAAATACAACTACGAAAACAACAACAACTACAAAAACAACTACAACGACAACTAACATGTACAAAAACAACTTCAAACTACAACAAAAACCCTTACAAGCACTACAATAGCCGCTCATTTCGAGGCAAGTATCAAGGAACTTTTTGCATGTCTGTGTGTGTGTGTATGTGTGCAAAGAAGGCGTTAATTGCATTATTAAAAACTGAAAGGCGAACGCCAACAAACTGCTTTACACTACCGTTAAGACGATCAGCAGCCACCGCTTGAGTCCAGCTCCCCCACGCTTGCTACCTTCAACTTCTTCTTCAAGCAAGCGAAATGAACGGATGTGTTACGCCTGCAGCGGCGACTTGTTAGCCAAGTAGAAGAAAAATTTAAATCCGCAAAAACAATAACATTGTGGCAGCATCAGCAGCTGTGCGAACAACAACAAGCCGTAGCTTAACAAGCGCGGAGTATGAAAATGCTGTAAAGAGCGCAAATATTAATGAAAGCCGCCCAACGGATGCATATGCCGCCAGCAGCACTGCATGTTTATATATATGCATATAATAATAGCACGCATATACAGTTAGTTGCATGTTAAGACATGAGTGCAGTGTACACATAAGCTGCGAGGGCGCCCGGCTTAAACATCGATTTCTCTTATGTGCATTGCTGCAAGCGGATGGGAACTGAAAGAGGGCGTTGCATGCGCAGCAACTAACCAAACAATAAGCGGTATAACTAGTCGAGCGAAAAAACGATAATAAATGTAAAAAAAAAATTATAACAAAATATTAAATGAGATGTGTCCACAGCAGCTGCCGATTGAAAAGTGTGTTTTGGTCGTGCTCTTAACGCACAGAAAATGAACACACTAGCTACAAATAAAAAAAAGGCTCCCACATATTTTAAGCAGCAATCACGTGCATGAAGCGCTGATATAATGAATTTAACGTTTTACATAAATATAATACGAGCTATGACAATTAAGTAATGAGACTGATTCCATAAAAACCGTATATTTGAAAATTATTCTACAACTCTACCATCCCCTTCAAAGTAGTTCCCTTGGGCAGCTATACAGCGATTCCAGCGCGTTTTCTATGCTTCGTGACATTTCTGGAACGCTTCGACTGGGATATCCGCGTATACCCTCGTCACGGCCGTAGACTTGATTCACAGTTTTCCCCGGTTAAACGAGCACTACAAACACACGTCTACTCAACTTGACGCAGCAAGCGAACTAAACAAGCTAGAGCAATGGTACATATATCAATGGAGAGGGGAGAGGTGCCGAAAAAGGAGAAAGGGAAGTTCAAGGTCACAGGTTTACCACAAGCGCGGCAATAAAATCAGTCTCATTACTTAATTGTCAAACCTCGTAAGTGGTTGCGAAAATTATTGAGATCAAGAAACTTATATATATTTTCACACAGTACCAAAAAAGAGAACACAGTGCTCTAGAAGCAATCTGGTAATAGTTATATTTTCATAATTTTTGCTGTTCTCTGTTTCCCTCCTCGCTCCCACTTATCACTCGAGTGTGTTAGCAAGCTGCTCAGACACATGCTTATTAAGGCTGAGCTCCACGGTTTTGGCTGATAAACGGCGGTCTATATTCTTGCTTATGTCTCCTATAGAGCCTCTCATGAGTCAAGTAGACATCCTTTGCTGCCGCCAACGATACTACGTTGATTATCGACAGATTTACTCCCACTTCCTCTAATCTATAGTTTTTAGAAGATCCTAACGTTGAACTTCCTACCACTGGATTACGCTCTTTTCACTACTACGGCGGTTGCGATCTCCCTGCCCTTCCCATCGTCAGTATTTTTTCTTTATTTGCTTCTTGCCCATCATAATTGCATCACCACTCAAAGCCTCTATCCGTCCAACAAAAAAGACAAAAGGTTGACTCAGTGTAAGGTCATGGGGATGGTTTACGCTTGCTCTTATGAAGGTGTCTTTAATGTACAAAAGGTTGTCTAGTACGAGGTCAAGAAGATGCATGCTCTTATGAAACTATGTGTTCGGAGTTGACACGGTGACACGCAGTTGCGACATTACCCCGTTAGCCATTTCTGACATTTCACGAATCATATTCAAATGGCAGAATACCACAACCAGCCCAGGGTTCTACCATAATCCTAAAGAAGCTAATATTTCTCATGATCTAATTCAAAAGCTTAGATTAAGTCCAGGAGTTGAAAGGTAGTGAAGACCCCTAATCATTTAACGCTACCCAGGATGCGCCAACTCGGAAGGGGCCAGCATGATATCCCTAGCAATCGATAGACGCCGGTCTAAACACAGTCGAGGCGACAAAAATCTCCTATATACATACATGGGCTAGAAGATACATTCTGCGATAACTCAAGCCATTTATGACATACGTACATAAATCACGAGACAAGTTATGTACCGTAATTGTGCTCGAAAACACAGTAGTTCAAATCAGTACATTGGTCAGCTCCACAAAATTTCAATCTTTGTAGAGTTTATGACGGCCTAAGATCTCCGCTGTACCTTCGCTCCCGCATCCAATTGCGATGGAACTCAACAACAAACTGACATAAACTCAACCCTTCCCGCAAACGAGCGTTAAGCAACAACCACCGCTGTACTGTTCAATGAACCGCGCCGCTTGGCAGGTGAAAGCGAAGTTCGAAGGCATCTAGCCCTCGTGGAATCAAAATTAGGTCTCCGTTCAGAACTAGTAACCGCAACTGCTATCAGTTAAACATCGATAATGCTCGAGACAGGTGATTAAATTCGAGTGCCAAGCTCGATGGATTAAACTTGTGTTTTATTATATGGAGCACTATAGCAGTATAGACTCTTTTGCCAACCGGGTAGCACCTTTGGGATAGGTTGGTAATTGAGAAACAGACTCTTTCTCGATGAACAAAAATTATGTTCTATAAGACTCGCATCGTTCCCGTCTATATATATATTTTCCCGTAGTTCCTAGTTGGATCATAGGGCCTCAACTTCGGTTTCGCTAATCAGAGGACTTAGGATGAGTAGGTGATTAGCCTTCTGCATCCGAGCCTAGTTCCGGGCCTCCCGGTTTCGCCTCTAGGCAAGCAATGGCGTAGGAATTTCCACCTAGCAGGTGCTAAGGTTATACCGCCTTTACTCGGTCGTCAGACCCTCGTTCGTAGTGAACAGGCGGTACCGCGCTAAGGTGTCGTTGACGTTTGGGAGGGATAAGCTATATATTCGCATCACCAACCCCATTTGTCCATTTTTGGTATTAGCTGAATGGCCCCCTCCTTTCTATATGGTGCAGAAATATGAATATTGACGAGCTGCGATGAGAAAGCAATTGGAGCTCGCCAGAGAACTGTTCCGCGCAAGAACTTTGAATCCGTCTGAATGTGCGATATATTTATATCGAAGAAAATGGAACCACGAACTGTATGAGATCATATCGTTTGGTGGAAAGATGTCGCACCAGCGAAAAGTTCCTTCTTTCGAGACTCATAGATGGACAATGGAAGCAAGAACGCCCACATATTCAATGGAAGTACCAAATGCTTTGCGACCTGTCTGCAACTGATAAAACTGGTGTGATCCCGCAAAGATTAGAGGCGACTGGCAAAGTTTCGTATTCTCGGCCCAAACCGATACCCGGTTTTAATGCCAAAGAACAACACTAGTAAAGGGTGATTTTTTAAGAGCTTGATAACTTTTTAAAAAAAAAAAACGTATAAAATTTGCAAAATCTCATCGGTTCTTTATTTGAAACGTTAGATTGGTTCATGACATTTACTTTTTGAAGATAATTTCATTTAAATGTTGACCGCGGCTGCGTCTTAGGTGGTCCATTCGGAAAGTCCAATTTTGGGCAACTTTTTCGAGCATTTCGGCCGGAATAGCCCGAATTTCTTCGGAAATG
Source organism: Bactrocera dorsalis (assembly GCF_023373825.1). Lineage (NCBI taxonomy): Eukaryota > Metazoa > Arthropoda > Insecta > Diptera > Tephritidae > Bactrocera > Bactrocera dorsalis. The sequence continues at coordinate 101,177,290 of NC_064303.1, forward strand.
TTGTCTTCCAAAGCTGGAATAGTTGCTGGCTTATTTCTGTAGACTTTAGACTTGACGTAGCCCCACAAAAAATAGTCTAAAGGCGTTAAATCGCATGATCTTGGTGGCCAACTTACGGGTCCATTTCTTGAGATGAATTGTTGTCCGAAGTTTTCCCTCAAAATGGCCATAGAATCGCGAGCTGTGTGGCATGTAGCGCCATCTTGTTGAAACCACATGTCAACCAAGTTCAGTTCTTCCATTTTTGGCAACAAAAAGTTTGTTAGCATCGAACGATAGCGATCGCCATTCACCGTAACGTTGCGTCCAACAGCATCTTTGAAAAAATACGGTCCAATGATTCCACCAGCGTACAAACCACACCAAACAGTGCATTTTTCGGGATGCATGGGCAGTTCTTGAACGGCTTCTGGTTGCTCTTCACCGCAAATGCGGCAATTTTGCTTATTTACGTAGCCATTCAACCAGAAATGAGCCTCATCGCTGAACAAAATTTGTCGATAAAAAAGCGGATTTTCTGCCAACTTTTCTAGGGCCCATTCACTGAAAATTCGACGTTGTGGCAGATCGTTCGGCTTCAGTTCTTGCACGAGCTGTATTTTATACGGTTTTACACCAAGATCTTTGCGTAAAATCTTCCATGTGGTCGAATAACACAAACCCAATTGCTGCGAACGGCGACGAATCGACATTTCACGGTCTTCAGCCACACTCTCAGAAACAGACGCAATATTCTTCTTCTTCTGTACGCACTGTACGCATTCGTGTGGTTGGTTTAATGTCCAATAAAGTAAACTGAGTGCGAAACTTGGTCACAATCGCATTAATTGTTTGCTCACTTGGTCGATTATGTAGACCATAAATCGGACGTAAAGCGCGAAACACATTTCGAACCGAACACTGATTTTGGTAATAAAATTCAATGATTTGCAAGCGTTGCTCGTTAGTAAGTCTATTCATGATGAAATGTCAAAGCATACTGAGCATCTTTCTCTTTGACACCATGTCTGAAATCCCACGTGATCTGTCAAATACTAATGCATGAAAATCCTAACCTCAAAAAAATCACCCGTTAGCTGTCTCTAACGGGTAAAAAATTTCTATAAGACCTTTGTGCTGTTACAGTAGGCTTGGTGCAAGATATTGCAAGAGTGCATCCATCAAAAGAGAAGTTAGATATTACTTTCCTAAAATGTTTAGAAAATTCATAAATTGAAGGAACAAAGTGCAAATAAAGTTGCGCAAAGATTTCTCGTGGCCAAAAGCCGAGGTTTTGTGTTGCTACCAAACTAAAACATATGCTGGCAAACTTTTCACCTTTTTTACACTCTTACTTTTTACACTCCTAACTGCCGACGATATATTTAATGAAATCACATAAACAATCAATGTGCAAATTTCATTTCGCCAAACAACTTGTTGTTGTTGTTGTTCGTTTTTGTTCAATTTTATTATGTATAGCAAATTGCAACGGCTGGTAGCAGGCGCAGACTAGTCGCTGCTGTTACTAATTTTAGTAGACGATGTGGCATGGTTGCCATGCCATGGAATTGGCAAAAGTTTTTCGGTAACAACAACAAATCGGCAACTGTCAAACATTGCAAATGGACTACCTTTACAACTTGCAAATTGGCAAATCGTAAACAATACACTTGCGAGCACACAAAGCTGAATATATACATAACATATATATACATATGTATATATTTAAGCATATATTTGCATGTGTGTATGTGTGTGATATACACTTTTGTGTAGAGGCAAGCATTTTCATAACTCTCTGGCAACATGTGACAGCCGCAAAAGCGACAAACAACAGCTACAACTTTTACTCGTTGTTGCAACAAGAAAATCAACAACGTTTGCATGTAACAACAACGGCAACGGCAACAACAGGCGCAGGTAACAACTTGCCGAACAAAGTTCGTATGTAAATCAAAGCGAATTGCAAACGACACAAAAGCCACTAATACCGTTACCAGCCACACACACACGCACACCCACCGAGTGCGCCCCAACTTACCGACATGCAAATCTCCAGCGCTGAGAAGCTGCAGCATATGCACACCCACACACACATACTCACGCGCACATACTCTTACAACTGCTTACACGCGGCGCAAGCTGCAACAACTTTTCCTGCAGCAAAAATAAAGTTGCGAGTTGAATTGTGAGCGTAAAATTACATAAATTCCGCAAAGCTGTGTAAGCTGGGCAAAAAGTTGAAAAGCAAAATATTAAGAATCGTTGCAGCATTTTTGAAGGCAAAACAATGGCCGAAAAGCAGCAAAAAATTGTGGAAAAATTACGAAAAATAAGGTGAAATTTGGTGCAACCAAAGCGTGTTTACGTGCAGCAGAATGCCACACGCTCGCTCCGCTTGCAACGCAGCCGTCAATATGTGTTGCACGAGCTGCCAGTTGAAGGAGAAAACAAAAACGTCAACTCCGTTTGTAGCGCAGCTAGAATACCCTTCGCAGATAAAGAAGTGCCCATACAAAAACTTAGTTTTGATCGTTCAGTTTGTATGGCAGCTATATCATATAGTAATCCGATCTCGAAATTTTCTTGTGATATTGTAGGGTTCCTCTTCTTTATTTGCGAAGACTTCACTTACGCGCGCAAGGCGTCCTTCATTTTTTCCTGTTTGGCAACATTTGGAGATTCCAAGTGTAGTCAGGTCCTTCTACAACTGGTCTGTCCAACAGAGTATAGGTCTTCCTCTTCCTCTGATTCTGCCGGCGGGTACGCGTCGAATACTCTCAGAGCTGAAAAGCTTTGTCTCTTAATTCGCTGAACTATGTCAATGTCGTCGTATATATGGTGCAGCTGATCGTTCCATCGACTACGGTTCCGCACCTTTCTCTCGAAAACTCGTAACGCCGACTAATCAGATGTTGTCATCGTCCATGCCTCTACACCATATAACAGGACTGGGATGATGACTGATTTGTAGAATTTGATCTTTGTTCATCAAGAGCGGACTTTACTTCTCAATTGCCTACTCGGTCGGACGTAGCACCTGTTACCGCGTAATACGATACTGGTTCCAGGATGGAGAACGTTATCTCGACTTTGAAGTTACGAGTTCCTTCTCGGTTTAGTTCTGCTGCTCGAATTATTTTCTCCAGAAGTAGGTAGAAGAAGTTGCTCGAAAAGGAGTTGCCCTGCTGAAACCTCATTTGGTATCGACCGGCTCGGAGAGGTCATTCCTGATCTTGGCGGAATTTCTCAACGTGAGTTTACACACCCGTATTAGTTTTGCGGGGAAACCATATCCAGACATGGGGGCATAAAGGCAGCTCCTTTTGGTGTGTAAAAAGCAGCTTTGAAATCGACGAACAGGTGGTGTGTGTCGATTCTCTTTTCGGAAGTCTTTTCCAAGAGTTGTCACATGGTGAGTGTCTGGTCAGTGGTTGATTTTCTCGGCCTGAGGCCACAATGGTAAGGTCCAGTCAGTTTGTTGACAGTGGGCTTTAGTCTTTCACACAGTCTGTTCGAAATGACCTTATATACAATGTTGAGGAGGCTTATCCCACGGTAGTTGCCGTATGGTAAGTATGTTGACTCCCTTTTTGTAGATCGGGCAGACTTAAACTCCAATCGTTGTTTCGTTCTCCCGACGGGAAATTTCTATTCGAACTTCTTCATGGTCGGGCAAGGGAACGTCTGCGTCATCGATTGGGGAAACGGGTTCAAATTCTCCTGGTGTTGTACTCTGGCCATTAGTCACTAAATCACCTTTACAAGTACTTAATTCTGATCACTCAGTTTCTATGGCAGCTATATCATATAGTAGACTTCGAATATTATCACATGTTCTTAAACAACAACCTGCGCAAAGTTTGTAAAGATATCTTTTGAAAAAAAAAAATTTTTCATACAAATACTTAATTCTCAACGTTCATTTTGCATGGCTACGCTATGTACTATAGGGTATAAAAACTGCGAATAACACGAACGCACAACAATAAAGAGTCAGAAACAAAAAAAAATCAAAACTTGCACACCATACCACTCGTAGAAAACAAATTTTCTAGAAATAAGCTTGTCACTCGTAAGCCAAACTGCGGCAGACAGCGGCGCTTGACAGGCGAGGAACGTGAAGACGGAGGCAGCTAAGGTGTATACAGTGCTAAGTGCTACGAACATACACGAGCAATCGCTTGATCTCAATTTGCGCCTTCTACTTGCTCATATCCTCACTTTTTAACCTCTCTCTCTACCACTTGCTCTCCCCACACGCCACTCGTCAAGTCAGAGTTGTTATTAAGCAGCTATTGATGCATTGACAAGAAAGTTTGCCAACGGTAATAAAGCATAAACCTTACGGCGTCAAAATGCAACGGTTGTTGTGAGTTAGTGCGCCATAACGGTAGTTGTGCGTGGTTGAAGCTGGCGTCGACTGGGTAAAATGAGTAGTTTGCGTGCCAGCAAGTTTCTTAATCAACTCAAATTACCTGGCATGCATACTGGCAGCGTCACTCAGCAGATAACGGTGCACACTCAAGTGTGAAATGCATGAAAATATCCGTTATTATTTTAAATGGCTTGCTATTAAAAGTATTTAAAAGTGTGAAAAGTTGTTAAGCAACTTTTTCGTGTAGAAGCAGCGAAGAATTTTGCTTGAACTTACTTTATTGAGGTTATCTGCGCTTCTGCAAATTAATGTTGGTTTCCCAAATGCTACCAACAAAGTAAGGTGAAGCGAAAAACCATACCGGAGAGGAAAAGAAACTGTAATGAGAAGTTAAGGAGCTCCAAAGGAGGTTCACTTTTAGTCTCTATTGAGTGTCTAATCACAAATTCATAAATGGTACTTTCATGAAACTATTTACGGCGGCTAGGCGGTCGTCATTTCTTTGGCATCGATGATATTGGATCCTTAATTATTGATAATCCTTATAAGAGTACTGTCAGCTGAAGGCCAGTGATTACGATTCCTCAAATATCTGTTCAAGTTATGTCGACCTTTTACAAAGCTGGGTATATGCTCATCTCCATGCTGCAGTCTTAGAACATGTTATCGCATTCCATTTGTTCTACTCTCTTTGGAACTGTGCTCAGTTATATTTCATCCTTATTTTGCTTCCTTTTTTGTCGAATGTTCTTAAGGCCTTTCGCCTTACGTTGTTAAATCACAGCAAAAGCCATATCTTAAAATCATCTATTGAACTGCTCTTCTATAGTTAAACTCTTGATTCGGATATATGCTGTCAATAATTGGACCGTCCGAAGGAAGGAATCGCCCAAAAAAGGCCATCTTTGGCCAATAGAAGAGAAACTGTGCTCCATCACGCACCGATTGTTAGTCGTGCAGCTTGATTGGAAGATTATTCTGCATCCACTTATAGTCCGGATACAGCACCAAGTGATTATCATCGGTTCATATCTATCAAAAATTATTTTTCTGGTGCAAAATTCGTCACAAGAAAAGTTTGTAAGAATCGACTTTCCCAGCTTTTTATCTTTAGAGACCGGAGTTTTCACGAGAGTTTGATTATGAACTTAAATTCAAGGCGCGTAAGGTGCTGGAAATGTCGTCCCATAGTTCCCTCATACCGAGTCGCTAAAGAGTGCTCTCAGACAGCAGCAATGCAAGTCGAGAAGAAAGTCATTCAGCTCTCAGGAGTGAGCACAGCTTCTCGATGTCGAGCCTTCCTTGTGTTTGTTGACGTGCGTTTTTTCTGCACAGATGCGGGTGCGTATCTTCGCTTTGATGCGGATTGTGGTTAGACGTTCATCCACCGGAGTGATTGCTCGTACTCAGCGATAGAGTCCTAAACCGAATTTTCGCTCTTTTATATGGCCATTGAAGTAAATGCCTCAAAGACCTACTCGTCTCAGTCATTGTCCTGTCCATTGCATTTCTTGCACACATGGCTCAATCCACTATTTGTCATTATATTCTTAAAATAATCTCGGGCAAGTAACCGCCGTGGCTGACACAACTAAATTCCGAATATTTTCATCGAAGGATTCAATTATCTCGAACTTATCTTCCTAGACAAGCATGACCATACAAAAAGTAGTCCAGCGTTGTTAAATCACACGATCTTGGAGACCACACCAAAAGTTTCTTTCATTAAATTAAATCTTTCGTTGGCTCTGTGGTATGTAGCGCCATCTTGTTGGAACCAAAGGTCTTCCATATCAACATCATTCAAGTCAGACACGAAAAAGTCATGATTAATGGCTCTGTAGCACCCCCATTTATATGTATTTTTGAAGAAATGTGAACCAACGATTCTCTCTGTCCATAGAGCAGATCAAACCGTGACTTTTGAGGATTTAACGGCGTCTCAACAACGGCTCTGGACCATTATCAATTCAAATGCGACAATTTTGTTTGTTGTCGTACCATTCAACCAAAAATAAGCTTTGTATCCTGAACTAAATTTTCTCGGAATTGGTAGCCATCTCGCTTATGTCCAAATGTGTGACGCGCTTGATAGTCGGTCGGATTAAATCTCGTAATAATGGATTTTGTAAGCCCTCAAATCAATCTTCTTCTGGAAAATCTTCCATAAAGTGGATAGGCACAGCTCCAATTGTTGTGCTCAATCAGATTTTTTTCGCTACTCTGTCCCACAGCAGCACTATCGTCTTCGTTGCGCACTGTATGGCCACTCTGGGGATGGTCATTGTTCACTAGAGTAAGCGTAGTGGAAACCCGATCCGTGGTTGTTCGAATTATCGGCCCTGCTGGGCGATTATGTTTGCCGAATATAGGAGGCAGCGCAAAGCGAACCAATTGGTAATAAATGGCACTAGTTGTTCCGTAGTAAGTCTATCCATTATAATATGCAAATCACACTAAGTATAGTTCAAGTAACGGCTGTCAAAAAGACCAACGCCGAAAAAAGTATTGATTCAATAAAATTTAGGTTGCTTCCATACTCCTCACATAAGTGAAAAGCTATTAGCAATAACAAAATATCCATCAGCTGATCAACAAAATATTTTTTGTTAGGTGCTAATTAATTAAAAATTAAATTATTCCCTTTAATGTTTGCTTAGTTTTAACTGAGCAAACAACTAATTTAATGAAAAGTGTCAACCAACAATTTTTAGCAATATACATATATTATATAATAATCAAATACATGGACCATGGCAACAGCAACAAAGTATATATAAATGAAAACGAGCGCTTCAATTGACAAATGGGAAAAGTTTAACGGTATCCCAAATTGAATTTGTTATTGTACTTGGCATTGACTTATTGAAGCATAATCCCATCAGAGGAAATTAGCATGCATCTGTACGCGGTATGTGCGTGAGTGGGTGCTTAAAACTGATATATGAGTGCTTGTGCGCCGTATAATATCTTTATATAATAAATCGCGAGCTAAAGCTTCAATATTAATACGCGAATTGAAAAGTCGTTTATCAGATTTGGCATTTGCCATTTGTCCGTCCCAACGCGTGTATCCAAAGCTGATGTATGCAAAAGTGCAACCGCTTTTAAGCCATACATACATACATATATATGTCTGTGTGTGCAGTTTGGAATATGAGCACAACAACAACAATGCATCACAGTTGAATAAATCGAAACTTTGAATTGGCCACTTAGCTGCATTTCATGGTTAATTAGCACAGTACGTGGTTGGCATGCAGCAACACACATACACACATGCCATGTATTTGTGCACACACTCACACTATTTGCCGAATGGAGTGCGCGACATGAGAGCGCTTGCGGTTAAAGCCACCGCTGGCCTTTGCCACAATTCGATATCCGCCCACTTAAATGCGTCGCGCTGGCATGAGAACCACTGCCAGGCAACTGCTCGCGATATACATTGTAGTGCTGCGCCTACACACACACATGCATACGCATTTAACGAAATATTGTACGCACTTTCGCTAAGTGAAATTAATGCACGTAATGCACAACTAATGAAAACTATTGTAGAATACAACTACACATGCGCACAGTCGTAGCCGAGCAGGAAATCGGAAAGCGTAGGAGATGACGATGAACTAGTGCTTTGGATAACTAGTTAGTGATCTGTGAAGTTTAAAAAAAAAATGTAGAAAGCATGGCTTCTGGTCCAGCGTATTGACTTTTTTTCTAGTTTTTCACCGATTCCGGCAGGGAATATTATACTCGTATATTAATGCCACTGGAGTAGTTCCAAGGTGTTGTAGCATCTTTTTAACGATGATCCCTCAGTTTTTGAGATATCAATCTGAAAATTTCCACATATCATTTTCTTCCTAAATTACTGTTCATATGTCGGAACCATCGATTTCGAACTACTATAGCATATAGCTGTCATACAAACTGACTGATCGGAACCAAGTTTTTGTATGGAAAACTTTTTCATTCGAAGAGATATCAACACGAAATTTGGTATGGATTACTACCTAAGATAATAGAGTAATCTCCGAAGAAATTGCTTCGATCGGACAACTATAGCATATAGCTGTCATACAAACTGAACGATCGGAATCAAGTTTTTGTATGGAAAACTTTTTCATTCGACGAGATATCAACACGAAATTTTGAATGGATTACTACCTAAGATAATTATGCAATTTTCGAAGAAATTGTTCCGATCGGATAACTATAGCATATAGCTACCATACAAACAGAACCATCGAAATCAAGAAATTTAATGAAAGGTTTTTCATTTGATGAGATATCTTCCCGAAATTTGTTTTGGACTAATGCCTAAAGCCATTGTGCAATCTCGAAAGAAATTGTTCCGATCGGTTAACTATAACATATAGCTCCCATACCACCTGAACGACCGGAATCAATTGCTTGTATGGAGAACTTCTTTAATTCTGAAGGCATTTATATCTTCAGTATATTTTATCTTCCTTTACTTCTAACAACTAGAGACAGATAGATAAGCAATTTATAAACGTTCTTAGAGAAGATAAGCATTTATCACTTATTATCGATAGCGCCGATATATCAAATTTTTTAAAGCAATATTTTTCCCAAGCAATAACACACCAACTGCGAGTTGTTTGGTCTCGCATAATTATTTTTTATCATACTCTTAGTTTTACCAAACAGGTATCAATATTTAACTTGTTGGAATTCATCATAAGCCTCGCGCTGACTTTTAGCGCTATCGGTGACCGACTCTTCAATGCATATTGTATGCGCTGCGGCAATTCAATCGCAACGTTGCAGCATTTTCAGTTCTCGCATTTCATTTTCATTATTCCACCTTTTATAGCGTGCCAGTTAGCGCACCGGCAGGCAGGCCACCGCTTCGTGGTTGGCGGTTGGCAGTCAGTGGTCGCAATTCGCCAGTAGTCACTGCATTATTATGGCCGAACTCGTCCGAATTTTTCAAATTACTGTTGCATAACAGATGAATTCTTACTTGCAGCCTCCACACTCTCATGTGCTTGTATGGGTAGCTATTTCGTGTACATGCGTGTGTGTGTGCCTTGCTCTCTGTCATTTCGACTGCAGTATTGTGGTGTTGCATTGCTGCGGGTGTGGTTGGCTAATGTTTATGTATGTGTATGTGCCGTTCGGTGATAAGGTAAGCCCCAAGCTGGTCGCAGCTGACTTTGGTTGATTTTTGGCCACTGAGTGCTGTATATGTGTTTGTGTCAGTCATTAAGTAGTAAAAACTATTTATTCCAGCAGGAATTAATATTATAATAAGAGCATACCTACAAAGGGGGAACTAAGTGTCGATACATACATATATATATATATGTATATATGAATAGTTCCCAGCTTTCCCAGGTCAGTGGAATTTTTTGAACGAATTACTTTGTGAATATACTTAATAAAAAATATGCCGCAAACTGCTGTCGCACTATACACAACAATGTTTTTGTTAAATATCCCGTTTTCCCTGACCTTCAATCTAATTTATGAGCATCTGAGCTCAAGGTTTTTTATCTGGATTCACGCACATATGCTGAAGAAATGTCAAGTATAGTCTACATCGAAGATATGATCGGCATAATAAAACGTATAAATATTCTCTGGTCGAACAACAATATCCAAAGCTTGTTTTAACCTAGACGATGAATAGGAGGATGGAGTCATGTATAGAAGTTCACGTAAGTGAGAACAGTTCTCTGAATACCATTCACTTAGTGGCCAGAAACGATTATTTTACATTAGTTTCAAGCGGAGCAAGAGTTCCGGTCCTAGACCAAATATCCCCTGGGTAGCTAAAGAGCATCCGTTTGAAGGCGAGCTTAAGTGAGAAGGCGAACCAGACCCATTAACTTCGCGCATTTGTCCAACCAGATGAAAGCAGAACTAACGGCGTGGTGTCATCGGCATACGCCAGCAGTTGTACACTCTTATAGAAGTACGTACCTCCTTTTTTCATAGTTGAAACTCGAATTATTTTCCCCAGGAGTAGATGGAAGAGGTCGCACAATCGAAAGTCGCCTTGTCTGGAACCTCGCTTGGTATCGAACGGCTCAGAGAGTCCCTTCCTGATCTTGGCGGAGATTTCGTTTTTGCTCAACGTCAGCTTAGACAGAGTGGATACCAAATTCAGACATAGCGGTATAAAGTAGCTTTGAATTTGACGAAGAGGTAACCTTATCCCATGGTAGTTTGCACAGATTGATTGAGGTCTCTCTTTTCGGCCATGCTTTCGTCCGACCATATTTAACAAAGAAGTTGATACATGCACCTTGTCAGTTCTTCGTATTTGAATAGCCGTATTTGAATAGCTCGGCCGGCAATCCATCGTCCTCCGCCGCTTTATCGTTTTTCAGACAGGTAATTTCTATTCGAACTTCTTCATGATTGGGGAAATGAACGTCCGCTTCTTCGTCATCGATTGAGGAATCGGTTTAACCATTCCCTGGTCTTAAGCTTTCACTGCAATTCAGAAGGCCGGAGAAGTGTTCCCTTCATAATTTAAGTATGCTCTGGGCATCAGTCAACAGATCACCTCTGGGAATTCTACATGATTATGCTCAGTCTCGAAACCATGTACAAGTATCTTCACTGCAACAAGATAGTGGTCCGAATCAATACTAGAACCTCGGATCGAGCGCTCACCTAAAATAATGAATACGTGTCCAGCTTTCATTGATGTACTTCAAGAGCTAATAAAAGACATCTTTGGTCTCATCGTCCTTTCCCTCCGTCGGGGCGTGGCCGCAAATCTGCGATATGTTGAAGAACTTCGCTTCGATGCGGATTGTGGCAACCCCAACCACCAACCTACGACCATAAATGCCACAAAGACCTACTCCTTGACGTCAAAATACAAAAGAATGAATGCAGGATCTAGATATACTCCAACAAGTCCACTTTGGAGCTGAGACTTCAACATGCTAACATTTTTAAATAATCATGCAGCCCCTCAGCTCCACGTACAAATTCACAGTAAAAATTTTCTATAGCAAATTTGTTCATTTTAGTTCCAAAAATATAGCGCCATAACAAATGTCTTACTGCGGCTTTTCTTTGAATTACAAATTAATGCAATTTTTATGAAATTTTTTTTTTCCTTACACAACCACAAAAGCTGTGAATGAGCTGCTCATAGGCCGAACGAACCACAACTGCACTTTAGTAACGAAGTCACGTGCGCATGCGCAATTACCACTGGTGAAAGGCGAAATTCTACTCCCTTGGCAACCAAACACACACATACATACTCTGATGCTCAATACATAGACGATTTCCCTGCAAACGCAACTCTCAAGATAACTGCGAATACAGTTCTTCAACAACTCGACATCTGTAACTGTAAGCCACTTTTGCACTTCACCGAACAGATTTGTGCTCGCTTGTAATCTGTTTGCCGTGCACATGCACACACACACACATATGCACTAAATGAAAGCACTGAAATGAACACAATATGAAATGTAACCATTTAGACAATTCGTGTACAAACACTCACTCAAGTGGCCTCACGCATACTTAGATACATTTCTGTGCATATGCTCGGCGATATACTTGTACATAGTTGATAGGACTACTGTATCGTCTGTATGTAACCGTATATACATATGTATGGTCGCGTATTTGCCAGCATTATGCCGAAACAAGCTGGATTAGTTGGTTTACAAGTTAGCTGAACAACTCTTGAGCGCCAATAGAGTAGAACAAGAAGCAGCAATCACTTAAGTAAGCAGCCAAAGTATCCACTCAAACGACTTGAACACGCCCTACATATGTCTGTGGAAGGTTTCGGGTATTCTTCTGAAATCATTCACACAAACTCATTTGCGCGTCTACTATGTGAAAATAAAGTGTTTCGGTAAGTAGAGTGGCCAACTGACGACACAGCTCAGGTTATAGGAGACGCATTTTGAAACCATAAGGGCTAAAATCCTCTCATTATATTATATACTCTCTGAGTCACCCTGTGCTTCTAGTGAAGTTCATCAATACGAAAAATTTATCTTTACATCCTCCGAGATACTATTTAGAAACGCTCGGCCGATAGGAGCGATTTTTTCTATATGTGACCTGGTCTACGGAAAGGGGGCTTAGATGTCAAAAAATCAATGAGATAACGAGAAACTGACGAAACGAGTTATTTATTTTTAACAGCTGTTTCCCAAAAAACTAGTTTTCGCACGTTAGTTCCCTTTTCGTAGACCAGGTCACATATAAAGCTTTGCATTCGCTTAGAAGATATTCTATAGTCTGTTCTTCTTCTAGTTCCAGACAGCCTGCTGACATGTCTGCCCATCATATAGTGGCGTGTGAACACTCCTAATAAAGTTATTGAATGGCGCTTAGAGAACATTCCTCACTTGCGTGAACTTCTATACATCATTGCATCATCCTCGTCCTGTTTGACAACGGCGAATACTGCCGTCGATGGATCGATCGTCGACGATGACTTGAATGAGATATACGACGACAATGACATAGTTCAGCGAATTAAAGTTAGGTCTTGTCAGCCGTATGGATGAAAGCACTCCACCTCAAAGAAGAAAAATATGTGCGACCCATGTTCCATTCAACCACTTAATAGCCTGTTTGTCGATTAAATACTCTCAAGTAGGTAGAGGCGTATAAATTCCCACTTTATCGGGGCCTAACTGTAGGGTTGTGCCCGCCCCGGCTTGCTCATCTGCTTCACAGTTAACAAGAATACCACTATAATCTGGTAACCATTGCAGATTTATCGTGAAATAGGATATCAGATCCACCGAGAGGTCATGGCGTTCTTGCACTGTCTTTAATTAACTTTTAAGAGACTTTAGTGAGTTCAGTCTGTATACATAAATACATGTCTTGATGCGGTCACACTCTTCGTCAGAACAAAAAGGCTTTCTTTAGTTGACGTGATCACCGACTGGAAGACTTGACTGTGGTCTGGTAGTCGGAAGGTCCCTCAATCTAAAAGCTGACTTCACTTCCAGTTGCTTGATGTGGACTGTAAATGTAAAATAACGTTTAAACCCTGACCTGGAGTTATTCTAAGAGCCCTCCTGGGCTATTTTCAGTACCCTAGGGTCGAAGAAGATAAGAACTGTCTTATTTACTGGAAAGGAGATTAAGAAGGTATGATCTACCTCGATTATTTGACAATACTCATACGAATTAATGTTCTTTTCTTGAACGATAGTAATCGTACTGCTTCAGCAGTCACCCCATGTGACTCCTTTTTGAAACATAAAAGAGTTACTCACCATGTAGAAGTTTTAATCTAACGAGTAGGTTATCGCCTCTCCGGATTTCTACTCTGCATACGTTAGAAAACATATTTTTCAGACGAGTTAAAGAGATTAAAAAATCTCTGATTAAAGCGCACCGAGTGACAATGAGACCTTTTTAAAAAATTTTCGGTTTCTTTGGAGTCTAAGTACTTATCGGACTGTCCTTCTATCTTTATATATATAAATCTTCTGACCGTGTGTTTGCCTTGGGATTGCTCCTAAACGGATGGACCGATTTTGATGAAATTTTGTGTGTACGTTCAAGGAGATTCGGGAATGGTTTATATTTACAATTTGGTCCACTGGAAAATGTTTTTTAAATTATTTTTTAATTTTTAATCAATTTTTAAATTTGAAATGTTTGACGATAGATGGCGCTATACGCGCTCCCATCGCAGTAATCCAATATCTTCAAACCTTAAATTGGTTGTAAACGTGTATTAAACAAAACGATGCCAAAGAAAAAGGGCGATATCTGTGGATCCAAGTTTTTATCACATCGCTTAATATCTATAAAAGAAAGTGATGTTAGTTACTAAGCTTATAACTAGAGAACGCCTGGAACCGATTTCGGTGATTATACCAATTCGGATAGGTCTCCGCCCAAACAACGAGAATATTTTTTTTTAGGATAATTCCAAAAGTATCTTTTTCCCATAAAACATTTTTGTATGTTTTGTTTTTCAATATTTTGATTTGTAATTATTTGAATAGTTCAATTTCGGTCGCTTGCTTTTTTATTTCGGCTATTGAAAAGAAAAATTATTCAGTGAAAAACTTTACGTGCGTTTCACACAAAGAGGTCATTGCAGATTGAAATTTGTTACGAAAGCCACGAAGAGGTCGCCCTAATATCGGTCCATCAAAGCATGGCAGCCAAAGGCAAGGCAAGGCAAGAAGTACTCCCAGGATGCGGTGACATACGTGCGGAATTATGGATCGCGGTCAATAAGCAAGCGATCGTCACGATTTCACAGCACGACTTTTCAAACAACAGTTACGATGTTTCATGGAGTTTATCTTGGAGTAGGGTAGGTATATGTGGTACTGTTAGATGCTAAATGTACTCTGTTGAGTAGCAAAAGAGAGGTTTGCCGCACGTACATATCTTCTTTGGATGGTGGATGGTTGTCAAAACACCAGATCAAATTGATGAACTCATTTCTGCGGAAATTAATGATGCAGAGAAAGATCCAGTATTATATGAAGTGACGAAAACCAACATGGTTCATGGACCTTGCGGACACCACAATCACACTTCGGTCTGTATGCCTGACAATAAATGCGCGAAACATTATCCATGTGCTTTTCTGAAACACAAGCTGGAAATGATGGATATCCACTCTATCGGCGTAAATATCGAAGTTAACAAACACATCAAAGTTGACAACACTGGGTCGTACCATATTCGCCACTATTGTCTAATTCACATTCAAAAGTCATGTGAATGTTGCGTATTGTAGTTTGGTGTAATCGATTAAAATGCGTTTGTAAATAACGTCACCATAGGGAAGCAACATGGCGGTTATTGGTTTTTAAAACGGACACTGTCGATACGTGAACTGAAATAAAGCGCTTTGTAGGATATTTCTTTTGCAATTCATGAACGTTTTCCGACTGTTGTGAGTCTCGAAGTTTAATTTGGGGAATGACCAAAGAGTCTATTTCAACCCAGATAATACAGTATAGTCAACAGAAACACCACAAGCAAACAAAATTAACATTAGCGAGTTTTTTTCTCAACTTCCGTCAGTGATCCGTTTGGCGAGAGCATTGCTCTATTCGAAATACGTTGATATTATACATGGATGCATCATCGAAGAAATTGTTACGCAGAAAACAGGGTCATCCAGTAGATGGACATCTCCAGGTGTGTTCTCAACTAATGGCATTAGAATGAACTTACACAATCCACCCGAAAAACGAATGCCACTGAAGTTCACACACATTTCGCGATGATCAAGCCTTCAAATCCGCGTCTATGGGATAACGACTAAAAATTACATTGCCGAAAACATTTTACATTGCATACGCTAAGAATTGGAAATGGGTCAATACTGATTGATACTTCCCATGGTCTGATATCAAATCCCATATGCCGTTTATCAATTCACGAAAGATGGAACTCATCACGAATGTTTATACGAACATTGGCCAAACTGTCGTAAGTACGATTCCTTGAGTGTACGAGCAAATCTTAGCTGCCACAAATACCTATGTTGTGACTTAAAACTGGAAAAAAAAAAAATTCAAAGTCAAATTCCAGGAGACTTGCAATCATACAAATCGATCGATCGTCTGACAATGAAGACGACACCGTGAATTACCAGTGGAATTTGTAAATTCTTTGGAGAGGCCTGGTATGCCACCGCATCATCGCAATCTGATTGTGATGCACCTATCAAATATAAGGGAAAGAATGCTTGATTCTACGGATTTCTTTTGAGTTCTAACGATTTGCCAATTCGGTTCAAAAGTATTCCGTTTCCAGTGAAAATTGAATTTAAAATGACGATCAACAGAATAGTCGCATAGTGGGTGGCATACATTTGGAAATGCTATGTTTTTCACACGGCCAGATATACGTGGCGTGCTCAAGAGTTGGAAAACCATCTTCTCTGTACATTTACGCACCGAAAACAGAAACCAAAAAATTTTGTTTATCAAGCTGCGTTACATTGAAGAAAAATATAGACAAATAGCAAATTAATGATTATCAATAAAATATGAATTTTTGTCTTTTCATTTCAAAACACATAATTTCGCGCAGGACAACGGCTGCGGGGTCAGCTAGTGTATCTATAAATAAAGAAGACGAAGTGCGTTAAAAGAATGCCTTTAGAGGAGAGGGCCTTGAGCTTCTTTACCGATGGCTCAAAGCTTTGGAAGAAGGATGGTGGAGGAGTATATTATAAGGAACTCTCTCTATTAACTTCACCTTCAGACTAACTGACTATTTCAGTGTTCTTTTTAGCCAAGGCTGTTGCCATTAAGTTAGCGATAAATGCACTGTTTCGATTGCAGCCGCCTACAGAGAAGTGACTATCCACCCTGATAGCAGGGCAGCAATACTAGCCTTAGCTACCTAACTGTGTAGTCAGAGCTATTTCAAGAATTTCTTACCTCGTTATCAATAGCTTCAAGTCACCTTGTGATAAGACTAGTAAGGACCACCATCGGCTCTTTCCCTGTCGAAAAACCTTAAGATCAATTCTAAAATATCCAAAGAGCTCTTTGCCTCTAGGAAGCCCACTCCCTAGTCAAGCGCAGCCATTTCCCTATCGTCGTCCATGTTTTCAGGTTGGGAATCTTACCGGACCAGTTGCAGCTGCAGAAAGTGTATTGAGCAAGAAGAGGTGTGGATGTGGTTGTTCTCTTCAATTTTAAGCACAATGCGTCCAGTAAATGTTCATATCGTTAAGAAAGAAGGTTGCATTGCTAACTTAAACCAAAATAAATTTTGCTTTCAAGGAAGAAAAAATAATGACACTTATGTACATGCAACGTATAGAGAACAAAGTACCTTCAAGAATACGCAAGCACTCAATTTTTCCTCCATATTTTAGAAATTTAAGCCAGTCATGCTCAATACTAATGGTATTTTGTGCGCGTTCGCCTATATAGGTATTCCAATGTCAATCCAATCAAAGGCTCATATAACAAATACCGATGTAGACAATGAAATAACGGCACGTACGCAAGACACACACACATAAAAGCATATATAAACACACATACTTACACGCTTAACTGGGTCGCTATGTGCTTGTGTAAACAGGAACTCTCGGATACTTTAGTTACGTGGAAACTGTGTTGTGGACGAAAACGTGCAAGATTGCTGGCGGGCGAGGAGTAGAGGGAAACTTTCTTAGCAAATGTAAACTTTCAGCGCAACTGAAGTATAAACTCTTGCTTTTTTCACCGCTTACTATGGGCTATTTTAACTTATTGAACCACTGTACTATATACCACATATACGTATTTACAAGGCAGATGCTCAACACACATATATACACACACACTCAATTTTCATATATGAACTACATATGTGCAGCTCGTTTGTTGCATCTGCACACATTCCACGTGGCAACGCCGACATGCCGTTTGCATTCCTTTTTCATTACACACAATACTTTTACTCGGTTCTTACATAACCCGTTATTCTATTGTGCATTGTCTGGTTTTGCAGTTTGCCAAACGGTCACATCAATATTATGGCCTTCGATCGCATGGCGGCCATTGTTGGCGCCTTCACCAAGCACATGCATGCCGTTAAGTCGCCAAACGAAGCACCACCTGGCGAGTATAAGACCTTCTGCCAGCACATGCAACGCTCATCGAAATTGAGCGAAACGGGTAAGTCAGCTAAAGCGCTTATAAACTTTTATATAACAGTAACTGCATATATATGTAAGTATGTATATGTTAACTGAAGTATTTAAAGTCTATATTTAAAGAAAAATGAAGAGAGTTGAAAGAACATTAAAGACATTTGTGACTATTTAATATTGGAATTTAATTTGAAAAGTTTAAACTATCTACTGTTAAAGAGAAAAGTGATGGTGATAAAAACTAATATTAATAAAAATTTAAAAAATACAAAAGCAAAAATAAAAAGAAGAGAACAGAAACCTTACAGGTGTATTTTATAGCATAAAAGGGTATACAAAAATATTTGTTTTGATTTTGATTGATCAGTTTGTATGGCAGCTATATGCTATAGTAGGCCGATCTGAACAATTTCCTCAGAGATTATAGCGCTGTATGATACAAAAGCCAATACTAAATTTCGTGGAGATATCTTATCAAATAAAAGGGGTTTCCCTACAAGGTCTTGACTTTGATTGATCAGTTTGTATGACAGCTATAGGTTATAGTGGTTCGATCTTCACAATTGTCTCAGAGATTACAGCTTTATACAGTATACAAGTACTGTACTAAATTTCGTGAAGATATCTTATCAAATAAAAAAGTTTTCCATACAAGGACTTGACTTTGATCGAACAGTTTGTATGGCAGCTATATGCTACAGTAATCCGATCTAAATAAAACGATTGGAGATTAAAGCGCTGTCTTGGATTATAATCTGTACCATATTTCGTGAAGATATCTTATCAAGTAAAAAATTTTTTCATACAAGGTCTTGATTTTTATTGATCAGTTAGTATGGCAGCTATATGCTATAGTGGTTCGATTTTAACAATTTTCTCATAGATTATAGCTTTGTACAGAACAAAAGTCTGTGCTAAATTTCGTGAAAATATCTTATCAAATAAAAGGGTTTTCCTTTCAAGGACTTGATTTTGAACGAGTAGTTTGTATGGCAGCTATAGTCCGACATCAGCTGTTCCGACAAATAAGCAGCTTCTTGGAAGGACAAAGCTGTTTGCAAAAATTTCAAATTCGTTGATAGTTGGATAATGCTGATGGACACTGTGTTATAGGGTCTCCGACGGCATCTTCTAGGTGTTACAAACTTTGGCAAGATTATAAATATAACCTGTGAAAGGTATAAAAATAATTAACAGCACTTAAAATATTAAAAATATATTACATAGTAATAAAGTAATGAAAGATACGTATTACTCTCTCTCTCTCCCTCTCTCTCTCTCATACTCCATTACTTACAACCATTTATTAAATTCCCACCAATATTATGGCTTTAAAGCGTTTGTAATCAATAAAAAAGTACCCTCGCGCACATTAAATGAAGTTAACGGTGTTTAAAATGCCTCAATAAGCCGTTTAGTTGCCCATTGACTGAATTGAACTGAACTGAGCAGCGCTGAGCTGGTCAGAACATTAAATGGAACAGCTGAGCAATCAAGCGGCAAATAAACCTACTTATCGACACATTACATCGCAGTAACACACAGTTACACATACCTAACACACACACACACCTACAGAAAACACATAAACATACAACACGTATACGCAAAACACACATACAAACATAAAGGCAAGTGCTCATTCCCTTGGCACAGAGCGACAAAAGGAGTGCATTACAAGGCTGGCCAAAGTGAACTGGTTAAAGGGAACGAGCTAACAGCAAACACACCCGCATACATGCACATGTATGGCAACAACAACTTGGCCTCTGCTCAGTTTACTTCAAGCGAGAACTATAAAAACAACGATAACCTCAGACTAATGGTTGCGCAAAAATTTCCTAAGTGGTGTGGGAGCTGTTTAGAAAATTTTAATTGGTTCAAGCAACAAAAGCTGCCGGAAAGACTTCATATGTTGGCGTATGATTGCACTAAGTGCATGGAGTTAAGTAACGAAACGAAAATTACAGTGCACTAGTCAACAAATTTATGAGTTTTGGAAATGATTTTTAAGTGTATTTGATGTTTTAAAGAGTCTAAATCTGGTTAAGGCCCAACATATGGTTACTTGTCTAATTTTTTCCTTAAATAATTTTCCAGTAATTGAAATTTTTAAATCACACATTTTTTAAATATTGTGATATTGTTTTTAGATTTTCAAATTTCTAGATTTTTTTTCTTTTTTACTTTTTTAATTTTTATTTTTTTATTTATTTCTTTATCTATAGTTATGCCATCAAACTTATACTTCATTAACTTATTTACGTATAATTTTTGCATCAACTAGAAAAGCAATTCATGGGAGTTTTGTCAGTATTATAGCCCACACGCCATTCTCTGCTGACCAGTGTTGCCATAGAAAATTTCAATTCAGTTTTCTCTCTCAATATGTGGAAAGAAAAGCATGTGTGCTTATGAAAAGTTTAATTGAATTAACCAAATTTGTAAGCAACACTTTTTAATCAATTTCAGTTCATTATTCTCCATATTTAAGTTTTAAAGGTTTAAAAGAGAGTAAAATGATTGATTCTTTTGTGCATAGACATATAGCATACATAGATGGCATGAGAGTTTTAAGGAAAAATATTCTTTGGAAGGAATTCGATTTCCTGTCGTGTTTTCCACTCTTACAAAATAGAGGTTTAGATTCGGCAACTCATTCATTATTTGATTCATTATTCGATGAATTGAAATTCCTATTCTGCTAGGAACATGTCAAGGATAGGTTAGGTTAAGTTATAAAACTGATCCCTCAGCAAGGCGGAGGTATCCCACTTAAACTACTATTATGTACGCTTCATTTTAAAGTAATTTGTATGAGATCCTATAGTTGGTTCTCAGCTATCGACAAAAATGTCCTGAACCTATCACAAAACCTGCTTGGGTGTTTTATTTCTATTTCGGCGATTTCACCTCGATGTCTAAGAGTATGAGATCCGGGCATCATATAAAGTTAAACATTTGGCAAAAACCGGACGTTTGAGGAGAGAGTGTTGAGATAGAGTCTATCACATCTTCTTCCAAACAGCTGATGCAGCTGGTGTCCTATAAGATATTCAATTTTACTGCATGTATACCGATCGGACAGTATCCAGTTAGAAGAGTTCGCTTAACCTCTTACGATTTATCCTGCGTTGGAGCTACTTTGCGGCAAGACAGCTGCTGGAAGTTAATCAGTCTAGATCAGTAGTGAACCACAAGAAGCCAACAAGGTCCGTTCTCACTTCGCATTTATTGAGACTGAAGTAATTGCCATAGAAAATTCCACATAGTTCCGTGCAATACCGCTGGGTCAGACAACCAAACCAACTAAGTATAAAATAACTCGACACTAGAGTTGAGGAGTCTAGACATCCTTTCACTAGTCTGGAGCGCACAGTGAGCGAATATCTCAGGAAACTGCGCTACGGATCCCTTGAAGGTATATGAGCGGAGTAGCGAAAACAAGAACAAAGCTCTACGCTCTCGTCGTGCAAGTATTTTGGATTGAAATCAAAGTGTGCGTGGATTGGAGAGTTCCCAGGCATCTAAGTACGCAGATTCTATGACTCTTAGGGCAGCTATCACGGCCATATAGTTACAAGCGGATATGACCACTGTTGCAACAAGATATTCAGTGTTGTAGCTGGTGTGGCTCTTGGTGCGCCACAAAAACTGATGAGAAGAGCCCATTGAACACTAGTCAATTTTTTCGCGAGTTTAGTTTTTTTCAAATGATGGAGCCATGTATAGAAATTCCCGCTAATGAGGAAAATTCTCTGACCACCATTCACTTGGGAGTGGCCAGAAACGATTATTTTACATATGACTCAAGCAGTTCACGACTTCCGATCTTAGACCAAGTATACTCTAGATAGCCAAAAAAAAAACTTTTGGCGAGCTAAAGGAAGAAGGCTAAACATTCCTCTTCAGGGTTTAGCGCTGGTTTTAGAACCCGCCACGGAAAAAATATTCCCAATGAAAGGAAGAAAACGACCTTAATGTTGTAAACTCGGTTATAGCCGCATAAGCGATGTCCACGCAAATAAAGAAGAAGAAAAAGCTTTTTCAGCGCCTTCCACCATACAATTCGTGGATCATTATAGGGTCATCTATAGTTTCATGGAACTTGAGAACCACCTTTGATAAGAGTTCACATCTTTTGCCAATGGCTCCCTTGCAGGAGTATAGCCCAACCGATGCCTTTCTTGCTTTTTCCTCAATGTTGGGTTTTGAAGAGAGCTTCCTGTCTAGAATGAGTGCCAGATACTTGCTCGTAACCCTGTCAGCTGCGTTCCTTCCATTAAAACTAGTTCTGTTTTGCTATTATTTAAAAAGAGGCCGTTTTCGGCAGCCCAGTTTCTAGCGATTCTTAGGTATTCCTGAGCCAGCTCATACACAGCAGAAATTTTCCCTTAACCATGAGAGCTGCGTCGTATGCGCAGGCAATCATCCGGCAGCCGACTTTCTCAATCTTTTCCGGAAAGTTCATTGACAACCATGATCTAGAGTAGTAGAATTTTGTTTGTGGGGTAACCGTACTAACATTCCGTTGTGCCCGCGTATTACAATAAAAAGTTATTTCTTCAGTATTTCACATTAGGTATGAGCTTATTGGAAACAAATTCCGGGCCACAATAAGCTTGTCGAATGAACTTACAAATCAACAAGAAACTCAAATATCATCCACACACTCACACACATAAACAGTTCGTATGTATATGTTTTTATGTTTGTATGCTGAACATAAACCAAAAGAAGTTGCTCTGTTTTTATGTTCACAAGAGCGCTAATGCAAATTTTGATAATAAAGCTATAAACTTTATATAAATATGCAAACACAAACAGCAACAAAAACGCGGCATCAGCAAGCAGGCACACATGCACACGCAGCTGTCACGCAAACAACAGCAAAAACTGCAGCGATTGCAGGCAAGTGTTAACAGCAGTTTAAAAGCGTTTTTTGACAAAACAAATAAAGACCAAAAACCAAAAACAAAACAAAAGCAAAGCAACCACAAAATACAACCAAATTCACCAGCGAGCAGCGAACCACAAAAGCGGCGCTGACAAACAGCGTCTGGTTTATGCAACTGTTGCTATGGCTATGGCTGTTTTTGTCCTGGTATCCACTTGAGTGCGCGTGTATTTGTGTGCTGCATTTAAAACTGTTATAATTTAACGCAGAAATTAAATGGCACGAGCCGCAAAGACATAAGCAAGCAGCGGCACTAACTCTCACTTACATAAGTACACACACACAGCCATAAATGCACTCACACAAACACAATAGCCACAGCCACAGCAACAGCAGGATAACAACACTTGCCGGTCGGCGCAACATTAATGGCCATAACGATAATTGTCTGTCTGTCCGAACGAATGAATAAAGATATGCGCGTGGCTGTGCGTGTTCGCAAAACACTTTTCAGAGCTTCGCCATACATGTGTGTGTGTTTGTGTCCTAGTGTCCTTACGCTGGTCCTTGTGGGTATTAAAAATATTTTATTTGCATCTTTTAGATAATCCTCAGTGGTTAGGCTGTGCGACATAACAAGAATCAGCTGTAAAAGCGCACGTATTTGTTGTTTGTCTAAATTTAAATGGCTGGCAACATCATTTCAGTGCTGGAAAATATTTACGAAGCAACCTAAGGCATTAACTAAAATACTTTTCACTTGAAATTCGAAAAAAAGTCGAATTTTAATTTTTATTAATTTGAGTTAATGCCTTTTCATCTTGAGTCATAGGAATAGGATAGCGAAAGGTTTCTTTACAAGGACCTGTTTCTGATCGATCAGTCTGGGCTGATCAGGGCTGGGCATGCCCGATTTAGCTCATGCCGGTAATCATTTATGTGTATATGTCTATACGAGTATATCTAAATTTCTGTGTTTTATTTATTGTATGAAATCATAGTTGAAGCTTATGTTGAAAACCTTCGATTGTAGCCCTTTACTATCGCCCAGCCCCTAGAACCTCTGTCTCTGTCTTATTCACAAGAAGTGCGATAATAAGCACTCCAAAACAGAGCACTATTGGAGAGATTCTCCATTTTTGATCCATATTCGTAGGAGCACAATGCAATGATATACAGACGGCTCGGAACGATCATGCATCTTTCAAGCT
Source organism: Bactrocera dorsalis (assembly GCF_023373825.1). Taxonomy (NCBI): domain Eukaryota; kingdom Metazoa; phylum Arthropoda; class Insecta; order Diptera; family Tephritidae; genus Bactrocera; species Bactrocera dorsalis. Next base: position 101,201,370 of record NC_064303.1, read on the forward strand.
AAGTTCTGAACCATTATTATTCGATTATTTTAGAGAAAAACTATAAATGTATAAAACTGCTTAACAGGATTTCCACTGTAAACAATAATGGAGCTAACCGATTTCCTGACGAAAGAAGGTGTGGCAACCAGTTCGAAAGTCGGAGAGGAAAGGGCCAGTAGAAGTCGAGATTGGCAACAAGTGTCTGGGCTTCGACAAACAAAATTTTTTTTCTGGGATAGTACAATCTAAAAAGATTCAAGGAACTAATCGTTCTTCCTAGAAACAAGTTAAGGAATTTTATACAAGACACTGCGGGCTGTGGGTCATGTACACATATTAGGCTACTGTTCCACAGATCAGTATCGCTTTTCGGCCAAAGAGCAGAGACACCAGATCTTATATTTCTGGATTTCCCCGCAATAGCTAGCTATTGCTAGTTGTATCCAGTGGGAGAACACATTGCAACCATTAATCCATGAGATTATCAAAATACGTCAATTCCTGGAGAACACACTTGACAAACAGATTTACGGCCGTTACCTTTTTGTCGAAATAACTGACAGGAACTGCCTATTTGAAGCCATGTCAGATTTGGTATCGCTGGATACTTCGTACGGTTATGCACATACCCATCAGCTTCATCAAATTTGGGAACGACCTCTCCGAGCTGTTCGATACCGGACGAGGTTTAAGACTAGGTGTCTATTGTAAAAGTAGAATGCTACTGGGAATACGCAGATTATATGGGCATAGTAAATTTTAACAAGAGAGCCGCCACACAGTATATTCTAGCCTAGAAAAAAAAGCCAGATAGTTTGGTTTTGTGGCGTAAGCGAGCAAGACACAGTACCGGAGGCCACACACAAAAGATGCCTCGCGTCTTGGAAACTACGACACTATTGGCAGCTAAAAAAAGTGAAAAACTTCAAAACAGCATGAATTCCAGCAAAACCAACAAATGTTATTTTGAGATCAATAGGCAATTAAGAAGCAGATGCCTTTCTCGACGAACAAAAATGATGCTCCACTAGTCTCACATCATTTCCCTCCTTGTCTGCTTTTGGGATATAGAAAAAGTGGGACCTCGCAAAGAATAGCGCCAAGTGGTTACATATTCTCGGTCCACACCGACCCACGGTTATGATATAGTTCAGTGCCCAGGAAGTAACTGAAAACCACCTGAAGCGAAGAAAAGCTGTTATAAGCGCAGCGGTAAACCAACTACACACCCCTTACGACAGCAAACTCCAGAAAACATTTATTGCCTTTTTTATAACGGGCGATCCAAGTAGAGGTACTTTTTTCCATAACCTTTTTCTGAAAGACCACGCGATGAGGCCTATTTCTGGCTCAATCGGTATGTAAACTAGCAAAATTGCCGCATTTGGAACGAAGAGCAATCTGAAGTGATTCAAAAGCTGATTTTTCATACAGAAAAAGGCAACGTTGTTGAACGTTGGAATTATCAGTCCATATTTCTTCAAAAATTATCCCGGTGAGGACGTAACTGACAATGGTCACCGTTATCGTGCGATGATAACCGACTATTTGATGCCTGAAATTGAAGTTCGTGATTTCGATCAGATTTGGTTTGAATAAATTGACGCCACGTGCAAAAACAAGTGATCAGCGATGAAATTCAAACATAATAGTGTGATATCACATCGTTAGACTGACTTTTTATGTGGGGATATGTACATAAAATCCGAAGTACTATATGTGGATGATCCCGCTTCGATTCAGGCCTTGAAGCAAAATATCACGCGTATCATTCGCCAGTTAACGGTCGAAATGCTCGAACGAGTCATCGAAAATTGAACACAAGGCTGGACCAACTGAGACGTCACGCAGTCAATATTTAAAAGAGATAATCTTCAAAAAATAAATGGCAAAAAAATGTTCTTTCAAATTATAATAAACATTCCCCACTAATTTTGGAAATGTCTTTGTTTTTTCTTGAAAAAAGTAAGGAACCTCGAAATGTATTACCCTTTATATGATGGTTTAAGAGATTATACTCACTTGCTAATTTCAAAAAATCGCTGGCTTTTTTTAGATATACCTCTAATTTATGTAAATGATTGTTAGCTGCTTAGATTATTCGCTGTCTTCAGCGTGGCTAAGGAAAATTTCAGCAAAACTTGAAATTTTCACAAGAATTTGAGACAATTTTATGCACAAAAGTCTTCCTCACCGGAGGTCCTCCAAGAGTACTTCTAAATGCATTACAGTATTAAAATTAAAATAAATTCTGAAAAAGTTCTCTATTTTCATTCGTTTATTTATTAAATCTAATGTGTGTCTAAAAAATATTGACAAAAAACGCGTTTATTCTGACTTGTAAGTGAGTTTTATCCCTGAAGTTTCTCATATTTTCCTAGAACACAACAATATCATTTGCAGCAGAATAAGCATAAATACAAAAATAAGTAAATTCCACTTTGATGTAACACAGATGTTCATTTAGTAATTGCGCAAATCCCCCACAGCGCGCTCAGCATCGAATATGAAGACAATGTTATTTTTAGCAAAGTCTGAGGTATTAATTTCACAGCAAATACGAAATGCACAAAAGGTAGCAAAGCACGCGAAAAACTCATTAATTTTACACAAAGCATAATTTCTGCGCTTCATTTGCTTTCCTGCTGAACTAAATAAAATGCATGTAATCGAGCGGAAATAAAATAAATGCCAAGCAGTTGTTGCTAACTTCATTACCATGACATAAAGCAAAGCGACTGAAAACAAAATGTTGTCAACATGTTGAAAGGAGTGAAGACGCAGTGTTGCATTCGAAGAAAACTGGAGAAAAACATGAAAGAAAGCAGCTGCGTCGAACTAAGTCAGTAGCAGCAGAGAAAAAGAAGCCAAAAATTGTCGTTTTCGCCAGCAGGCATAATAAATTAGCGCGTGACTCCACTCAGCCGCACCTTTGCATGCATTTGTGTGTGTGTGTGTAGAACCAATCATAATTTCGCCTAAATAATAAATTACATTTCTACCTAATTTCACCAGCGTCAGTCAGTCAAACATAATTTATGCAAAATGGAAATTTACGAAATTAAAATGTCAGCCATTAGCTTCGAGCAGCTAAGGCTATTTTTGGTTCACCACTGCGTATACGCAATCTTAAACGCATATTTGCTGTGCGCCTAGCAGCGCCGGCGGGTCACAATATGCAAAATTGCTATTTCCAAACGCGCAAGAATCTAATTATAAGCGTTACGCACACACCGACACACAAGCGACAGTTAGCAGCTCGGTGGCATGCCGCGCGTTGGCTATGCAGTGGCCAGTAAGCGAGCACGCGCGCGTTGAATAAAAGCATTTGGGGCATTTATTAAAATTAAATTAATTTTAATTATAGTCTATCCGCGGGCGCTGTACCATCTTTTATTACATATCTCTATTTACACTGTCTATTGAGGGAAATATAGAAATAACATAGCTTAATTAGTTTTGTATAATATGTCTTGACATTTTTTATGCGAAATTAAAGCTTCATGTGTCTGCGTGTCTGATTTCCAGCATTGCAATTAAATTTGTATTTACCGTTGTTCAACATAATGGAAATTTAATACAACTCATTATGTGCATTTGGGTAGACAAATAAGCAGTTGTTGAAGTGTGCTCTGGAACAATATTAGCTTGCACAAACAAAAATAGCTGCTTCCAGAAAATATTTTCTTACTTTACTTCACACTGTGTTCGCCTTGTTTTTTGCACACACGAACTTTGCGAATTTCAATTGCGTGTGGCATCGAAAACCACTTGCTCCGCATTTCTTACTTAATGCCTTTGATTTCAGTGCATTTGCTTACTTCGCTTTTTGCCTGCATTTCTCAGCTCATTTCTCTGCTGTTTCGCTCTCGTTCCGCCAGATTGCTTTTCAGCGTGCTTCTTTCGCCTCAGCTGTTGTACGTGCAGCGAAATTCCACACCAAATCGTGCAGCAAATTTGATTTCAACCCCCTCCCACCTCCCTTGACAGCCTGCTCAGTACAAGCAGAACAACAGCAACAACAATAATGGCAAGAGCACATGTCACTTGAGTACAAATTTGCTGGATTTGGCATGCAAATTGCATACAACAACGCACAAGTGTATATATGTACGCATTTATGCATGTGTGTGTGTGCGTGAAATTCTGCAAAAATATTGTAAGAAAATACATTAACCTTCTTGTCCTCCTTTGTTTACTTCTGATTTTGTTTTTTTGGTTGAACAGTGTCTCTGCCAGTGATGGCAAGTAAAACGGAAATTTAAAGAAAACATTGATTAAATACTTGGAAACTTGCAGGAACCGCCAAAAGTATGTGAAAGTACTTAAATCATTCTTCTTGCAAATCTTCAAGTAAATCAAATATTCACTAGCAGTTTGAGAGCTTAAAGTGGGCTGAGTAAATGCAACACTGGTGAATAATAATACACGAAAGATTTGAGAAACTGAACGTTGTGTTCTTAAAATGTTCGGCGGGCAGCTCGTAAGGGAGTCCTCACTAAAGCGTCTCTACTAAAAACTAACGAAAACTAAGTAGGTCTGGAGTTGCTCTATAATATGGGAGATATACTAGTATGTGCACACAAGCCGCTGAAGATCTTGAGTTATAATAAAAAAAAATAAAATTTTATTTAAATATTTTGTTGTGTCAGATGACCCGAAGAACTTCGATGAACTGGTACACGATTGATTGACCTCAAAAGATTGATTGAAACAACATACACAGCGCCTCAATTAAGCCTTTCGCTTTTGCTTTGCATTTTTTTTTTTCAATCTTTTTTTCTTAAGTAAATCTATTGGATATTTTAATAGTGCATTCAAATTTATTGGTCTCTCAGACTTTTTCTGGAGCATTCTTAAATCTTATATATGAAGAATGGATCAATATATTTTAGTCATTCGTGTGTCCAAGAGAAACACATATTTCCAATAGATGACTTTAATAATTTCAAAATTTCTCTCTCTCATTCTCTAAAACTTTTTCTCTCTCAATCGCTCTCTCAATTCTTTGTCTCTTTATATAAAACATTTATTTAATTTTCAATATGAATCGGATTTCCCTCACTCTCTTTCTTACATGTATTGACTTTCTTTCTCTCACTCTCTCGTATTCTCTGTTTGTCTTCTTAATATTTTAATTATTTATTTATTTTTCAATATTAAATTTGATATCTCTCTCCACTCTCTCACTTTCTCTGAGGTTCCCTCTCCCATACTTACACTCTCTGTCTCTCTTTTATATTTTAATTATTTATTTCATATTTGAAGTTAAATTATATTTCACTCTCTCTCCCTCTCGCATTTGAACTATCTGTGTGTCTTTTTCATATTTGATTTATTCGTACTACAGTAGAATCTCGATTATCCGGATCAAATAAAACCAGGGGTGTTCCGTATAATCGAAAATCCGGATAATCAATTTCAAAGCAAATCAAACAATATTTAAATTACATATAATAAAGTTATATTATGTAATAAGTTTTACAAGTGTAGTTTAGATAATATGTACGATATATAAAAACCGAGCTATAACGATACATAATGTATTCATAATGCCTATGTAATTTAAAATTTTGGTTGGAAATAACTTGTTATTGGTCTTTGACGTAAAGAATCACATCGTTTCATTCCGGCATGGGATCCGATTGACAATTAGAGCCGAGACGAATGAGTCCGGATAATCGGACATTCGGATAATCAATGTTCGGATAATCGGGATTCTACTGTACTTATAATGTTAAATCATATTTCGAGGTCCCTCTCAGTTTCTCTAACTTTCCCTGTCACTGTTATCTTTCTGTGTGTCTCTTTCATATTACAGTTCTTCATTTATTTAATTTTCAGTATTAAATCGGATTTCTTTGAACCCTATCTCTCACTCTCTCTAGCTTACTCTCTCACACTCGTTCGATTTTTCTGTCTTCGTTTCAAATTTAAATTATCTCTTTTATATATATTTTCAATATAAAATCGGCTTTCTCTCCCGCTCTCTCACTTTCTTTAAGTTTCTCTCTTCCACTCGCTTACATTCTATGTTTTCCTTTTAAATTTAAATTTTTCTTTTCATGTTCATAGTTAAATTATATTTCGCTCTCTCTACTCTTTCTCACTCTCTATTAATTTCTCTCACTCATTTTCAGTTTCTATCTGTCTATTTTATAATATAATTATTTACTTAAAATGAGATCATATTTCGTTGTCTCTCTCACGATCTCACATATCATCTTTTTAACTCGATCGTGTTCTCCGTTTGTCTTCTTCATATTTCAATTATTTATTAAATTGTCACTCGCCTTATCTCTTTTTCTCTAATTTCTCTCTCTCAGTCGCATTCTCAGTCTGTTGCTTTTATATTTGATTTATTTATTTATTTAATTTCGAGTATGAAATCGGATTTCTCTCACCCGCACCCGCTGTCTGTCTATTTCATATTATTTATATTATGTATTTCCCTCCCCTTCTCTCTCAGGCTGCCTAATTTGTTTCTCTTTCACTTACATGCACTCTCTGTCTCTCTTTAGAATTTGGATTACTTACATATTTAGTTTTAAATATTAAAACGACTTTTCCTCCCCTCTCTCTCCCCGTTTCTCTAAAATTTTCCCTCTCTCACTCACACTCTCTGCCCTTCTCTTTCATATTTTTTCTTGTTCTGAGGGTTACAATTATCAAAACACAACATCCAATCACCACTTTTAAGATCTTACCCAAAACAAAAAATCTTCTAATATTAATCGATGCGTTTAATGATTTCCATAAAGTATTAATTTGAACAAAATCCTTTAATTTTAAATCTCAACAAAAGTTGCAACAAATTTATGTATAATTTTTCCTTAAATGCGCACCTATTTCAAGCACACGGCCGGCGGGAGGTAAAATGAGTGAAATGTTAATGAAGTTCCATCAGAATTGTTGACAGGCGACGTGCAGCACGCAAGCGCATGAAGTTGACGATTTTATTTGGAAAAATCCAACATTTCGCAAATTGCATGCGCACGACAAGCGAGACGAAAGCAAAGCTGTACAAGTTTTTTTCTCATGCACACATCCACCTTCAGGGCATAAACACGCATGTAAATGTTGTACATGTGTGTGTATGTGTCATAGGTATTTATGTGTGTCATATGTCTTTATCTTTATGTCTGTATATATATTTATGAAAGTGTATGCGTGCTATAATCGGCTGCATGTTCAGCATCAGACACTGTCATAGCAGCAATAATAATAACAATGCATACGAGTAACAATATAGCCTTAAAAGTGCCACCGGAGGCAGCGGTGTGGTACACTCTGACTTAGTTGTTTTGTTGTGTCTTATTTTCTGCTTGCAATTTTAATCTCGCTTAGCAAATGTTGCTCTTAAAGCTTAAGCTTACATGCCTTTGGATTTAAATGCATACTTTTATACTTTGATACTCTGGCAATATGTTGCACGGCGAGAGCTTAGTTAGATAAAGGCTTCATACAAGACTTTATGAGTAGATAAATGAAAGTATCCAGAAGTATAGACGTTCTGAGAAATACCCTTGAGAAATAGAAATTGCAACTGAGCGAAATCGATAAAATACCACGCCCACAAAAAGAATTGTGTCACAACATGGCGATATATTTCAAAGGAGAGAACGACCTCCACACATGCGTTTTTTTGAGTTTATTGAATGATAGCTGGTTTTGCGTTCTGTGCTCGTTCATAAGGGAATATTGTAAGATCCCACATAGAATTACTTGAAATGAGAAAGATCTCCAGATAGTCACACAAGAGACATAATTGAAATGGCAAGACTTAATATACATAGACTTACAATACGTGGGCTGCTATATATATTTCTGGCCTAATAATGAAAATAGGAATATTTATCAACGAAAAGGTTTTTTTTTTCGTTGGATTTGGCTCGTCTGGGAAGACCCACACGGTCGATTGCTGTTTTGTTTCGGGCTCATACGCATAGATCCATGATTCGTCACCTGTGACGATCTTATAAACGTCTTTTGAAGCACCGCGATCGTATTTTTTCAGCATTTCTTTACACCAATCCACACGAGCCTTTTTTTGAGCGATTGTCAAATTGTGCGGGATCCAACGAGAACAAACCTTTTTTACGGGCAGGTGTTCATGCAATATCGATTGTATGCTGGTGGGAGAAATGCATAGGCATGCCTCTATCTGAAGGTATGTTACATGACGGTCTTGCATTATCAGTTCACGTACGGCATCGATGATTTCTGGCACAACGGCTGTTTTTGGACGACCTTTACGGGATTCGTCTTTGAGCGAGCGTCGGCCACGATTGAATTCGTTGTAACAGTTTTTCACAGTGCTACAGTGCTATAGGATGGTGCTTCATAGCCATACAAAGATTTTAGTTCATCGATGCACTCTTGTCGTGATAATCCACGTCGAAAGTTGTGAAAAATGATCGCACGAAAATGTTCACGAGTTAATTCCATTTTTTGGCCGAGATGAATTTTTTAATTCCCTGTAAATAAATTCACGATTAAATGACAAAACGTTCTGAGTGATGTTTTGCTAAAAAATGTCAAACTTTCCAATGGAAATGTGAGATTGCACCTGGCAATACTGAGTGTTGCCTACGCCAGATATATACATATATAGCAGCCTATGTATTAAAATTATTATTTAAATAAATAATAAAATTCTTATTTCAATTACTTGTTTTGAATTAAAGTCAATTATAAGCTTAACCGACGTTCCCAGTTTTGGCCATTTTTATTAATTATTATCAGAAACATAAACAAATTTAGTTTTTTTTGCAAATTTTGTTATAAAAAACTTGGCGTTGCCACCTGATTGAAAATTTATTATTTTTTAAAGCGTTTTTTCAAAAATCAAAATATTAATGATTTTGGAAAGTTTATATATAAAAATTAATTTTTGGTGCTGCCACCTGGTTTGGCCTTTTAGTTTTTTTAAGCTTTTATTATCAAAAATTCCAATATTTATGATTTTGGAAAGTTCTTATATTAAAAAGTTTTTGGTGTTGCCAGCAGATTTGGTTTTTTAAATTTTTCAAGCTTTTACTATCAAAAATTGCAATATTAATGATTTTGGATAAATCTTTTAAAAATAATAATTTTTGGTGTTGCCACCTGATTTGGGTTTTTTAACTTTTCATCCGTGTATTTTCACAAATTTCAATATCAATGGTTTTGGAAAGTTCTTATATAATAGAAGTATTTTTGATGTTGCCACCTATTTTAAATTTTTTACTTTAGTTGAACGCGTATTATCAAAAACTTGAATCTAACTGATTAGAGAAATTATTGTTAAAAAAACTTTCGCCCAATGTGGTACATACTTCTCATTTTAGGGGGTATTTGAAAAATTCGTGCCATTCTGTAGATCACATAAGTTGTTTATACAAAATTCAATATTTTGAGGCTCACATAAACATAGATAAAAACGCACGTTCAGAACTAAACGAGGAACCTTTACATCCATTCATTGAGATTCTCGAGTTTGTTGATTTTTTAGAGTCAATGCGTCTTTTGTATTCCTTTGCACTCACTGAGCGAAATTTCTAAAAACTACAGAGCAACTCGCTTTATTGAGGCCGATGTATTTATGCATATGAATATGTGTAGGAATATTAAAATGTGGCGGGGTCTTAGAGGCGTTTTAGTTTTACAATTGCGATTGCTCGATTCGTATCTTCCTCTGGGCAGATGAGAACAGTCCTAGGTATAAACTTGAAAAGCCTTTGAATAAGCTAATAGTAGAATAACCGTTGCTCACTCTACCTAAATTCAAACAAGCTTTGAAATCTTATTTCTCTTTCCTCTACTTCCAACTACCGCTACACCGTGCGCCTTCCCATCTTGAACCTGATTCTTTCAACTGCGGCATGCAACATCGAGTGGAAAGCGTTCAAGCAGACTTAGTCGTGTATCGAGATTTCAAACTGTGTACAAAAGCAGGCATACGAGCTACACGCCCAAGCTCATGCGCGCTACATTAATGTACAACGACGTGGTTATACAAAGTATGCATATGTTCCGACAACCTGCCACACACACACATTTGCATTTCATGTGTGCATGTTTATCTTTAAATGCAAACGCAGTTAGACGCTATAAAACCATTGAGAGCATTCTGTTTACCGTGCACGATTGCACGCTCCACAAACACACACACACACGCAAACACTTAAACTCGCACACGTACCACACACGCGCCAATACGTGCAGCAATTGCTGCAGCCGGCTTAGGGTAAGCGCTCTTGCTCCTACCTCATTGTTGTTGGTAAAAGTGTTGCGTTCGCGTAAAATTGCGAAAGTTAACTTTGACTTTTGCAGCGGCAAACGCGATTGCTTAGCAAACTTGCGGCCTGACGGTATACGCACACGTGCAACGCTGATGGTGGGTTTAATCGCCATATTTGCAGTTGGGTGGCGGTGTTGGCGAAATGTATTTTAGAAATAGACACTCGAAATGGCATGAAAGCGAAAGAGTAAACGCGAATCACTTCAGGCCAGAGACTGGCCCACATTAATCGTGCCTCATGCTCGCTCACAGCATGCGTGAAACGGTACATGTTTTATGAAGTGGCAGCGCAGTTTAGCTGCTTCGCAGTTCGAAACATTTCAATGCTTTACAACTGAGCAACAAATCTTTTTGGACAGTAGGTCGGTTGCTACGTAAATATATTAGCAGCAACATGCTGTGCTTTAAGCGAGTTTGAATACTACTGCTCTTATTCAACAGCATCACTCATACGTCCTGTCCAACCATGAATGCAAATAGTTATAGAAATAATACTCATAATAAGGTGTACTTCAGATCAACTAATGATTTATTCAGTTATTATTGAAAATCACTTATAAGTTTGAACGGTGTTGCCACTTTGTTTTAATTTTTTAATCGTATATGTATTAGCAAAAATTGCAATATTAACGCTTTCGAAAAATGTTTGTAAAAAAAATAATTTTGGCGTTGCCACATATTTCTTTTTTAAATTTTTTTAAACGTGTATTTTCAAAATTTTCACTTTTTGTCATTTTGAGAAATTGTTTTATAACAAAAATATGTTAGGCGTTGCCAATAGGTTTATTCTTTGGGCAGTTATTATTATGAACTTCATTATTAATAATTTCTTGAAATTTCTGTTAATAAATACTCTCGGCGTTTTTACCTGCTTTCGTGAAACTTATGTTAAGCAAAAAGCAAAAATATTTTTGTCGTTGCCACTTAGTTTAATCTTAAATTTCGTTTATACTAATACACGTATCAAAATATTTCTACGAATACTATTTACGAGCTTCATTACTTCAAAAATTTTTGGAAAATTTATTAAAAAACACTTTTGAAGTTTCTACCTCCTCATCAAAAATTGAAATATTAATCGTTTTGAAAATTTTTTATATAAGGAAAGTATTTTTGGTCTTGTCACCTAGAATCGTTTTTTATTTTTTTAGAGGGTATTACCAAAATTTTAATATTAGTAATTTTGAGGAACTAATATAAAAATATTTTTGGCGTTGCCACCTTTTTCATTTTTTTGGGAGAGTACGTATTATAAAATTGTTCAATATTAGTGATTTTGAATTTTTTTATATAAAAAAAATATTTTTGTCGTTGCCAGCAGGTTTAACTTTTTATTTTCTCTTGGGCGTGGTTTTATAAAAACTAAAAATTTATTTGATTAAAAAAAAAAATATTAAATAAAAACATGTTCTTCGTTTCGGCGGGTTCAATTTTTTAACTTTTTAAGCGTGTTTTATCAAAAATACTAAAATTAGTTATTTTGAAAAGTTTTAATTGCAAACAAAATATATGTACATATGTATGTATATATTTATATGGGATTGCCTCCTAGTTTATGCTTTAATTTATTAAAAGCGCGTATTGTTAAATACTTCAATATTAGTGAATTAAAAAAAATTGTTTAAAAATATTTTTGGCGTTGCCACCTGGTTTAATTTTTCATTTTTTTAAGTGTTTTTATTAAAAATTTCAATATTAGTACTTTTAAACTTGTTTTAATGTAAAAAATATATTTTGGGAGATGCCACTTAACTCAGTTTTTTATTTTTAAACATGCATATACATATATATTATTAAAATTTTCAGTATTATTATTGATTTTTAAAATTTTTTATTAAAAAAAAACTATTTTGACGTTGCCAACTTTTTAATTTTCTATAAAAATGTTTAGCATGCATTAATAAAAATTTCAAAATGTATGTATGTATGCATGTAAATGCATAAAAAATGTACACATTTCCATACATGTCAAAGGCTTAATTTATTAAAATATTAAATTTATTACTTAAAATTCCTCATAAAGTGAGTCAACTAATTTTAACTTTTACACATACATACATATGTATGTACATACATGTATACCAACTTCTAAGCTCACACAACAACTATAGTTGGCATGCAGAGTACTTTCCTTGCCTTAATTAAAAGTGCCGGCATTAATATAAAGGCAAGAGTTTATCACGTGACAACATAAAACATGCACATAAATTGCTTTGAATGTATGTATATTTATTTATTTGCCAGCGTGTGTGAAGCTAAAGCACAGCAATATCGTGCAACAACGACTACCTGAAAATATGCGCACATTTTCCACAAATTGCCAAAAGGCAACTGATGCAATGCAAGAGTTAGCATGAAACAACAGTAAAGCGCATGCACATGTACACACACACATATTACGAGTTTATTGTTCTAAGTGCTGTTACTTATGTGCGACACAAAACTGTTGCTGCCGCTGCTGCGTCCAACTTGCTGCCAACTACTTCCACTGCCATTAAACAATAAAACTAATTATAATATAATTATTTGCCGGCAACCAAACACACACACGCACACTTATATAAGCGCACACACATAAAAGATAGCAAGATAGAAGAGCACTGAGCTCGCACGCACACATGCATGCAGTTGCAAGAAGTGCAAGTGCAATTATTATATTCACAGTGGAGTCAAATGGCATTTGGCAAATTTCTCCGGCGGCAAAGTGTTACCTTGCAACAATTAACTGTTTAAGCATTCTTAATAAATGCATACTCGTTGCGGCGTGTGTGTGAACGAAATTGCATTTCTCATGCGAGCATTTAAAACCAAATACAGGTAATTGCAAATATTAATTTTGCAGTCTTTGGAGCGCAAATTTGTCAGGAATTGAATGCAAGAGAGACAGCATAAAAAGTAAAAAATTACACTTGGTATTGTTAAGGCACAGTTTGGGTTAAATATATGGTATTAATTTTAATTATTTATTAAAGTTGACAGTGTCATTAAAATTTAAGCATTTGCTTCACCTTCAAAAGATAATATAAGTTTACAAAGAAATACGGGCTTTCTGTAAATTTTTGTTAGAAATCATTATCATCTCTAAAGAGTTTAGATTAAGTTAGTTAGTAGGATTGCTTTGAAACCCTTGGATCTCACTTGGACAAATATTTGTTCTTTGTATTACCCCTAAGCTCCTGAAGGTGTCGACGAAGCATTTTGAGCTTACGACATATTTACCAATCCCAGCATTTTCTCTAGGTTCTTCAAAAGTACCCATATATTTCATTATCAGTCGGGCAAAATCCCCGCAATAGAGAAGGAAGTGACAAGATGATTCCACCTCGCCTTCCTCCATACAGCCTTGGCAAACCTATTGGACAGTGTCCAGTCATAACCCATATAATTGTGGCGGTGATTGAGTTTACTAAGCGCCAGCAGTTCAGAAGACCTCTTACGGTATGCTCCGGGCCAAAAAGATCTCGCATACGCATAAGTTCTGATTGTTGCCAGCACTTGCTAAGTTCACTCGAGATCCAAAGGTCCCACGCCAAAATGCAAGAAGACATCGGAAAACCATCACGCTTCCAGGCGAAAGAAATTGAAAAAGCTCATCGGCTTTGCAGTTTCCGGAGGCTCGCAATGACTGGGCACCCACACAAGTCTAATATGGAAAAAGCTTAAAATGATGAAGCATATTCTTCAAATGTGATCTCCAGCGACATTACCCTGTCATAAAAGCTCAAAATAATGATCGCTGAAAAGATATCACCTGGACTTAGTTCCCATTTTGAAGCAAAAGACAATTTGTAATGCAAAAAAATAAACAAGAGTTATCTAACTTTAAATTTTATGTTAATTGACACTGATGTTTTGACTTATTTTCATATAACATTGTAAGGAAACACATAAAGTATGTGAACTGCTATGGTCTTATCAAATTCTCTATACCAAGACTATCAGATTATAAAATAATTGGACACTTATCTCTTAAATGATCTTCTAATTGAATTTCGAATCCCTTGAAAACTAACAAGTGATTCGGTAAACTGAATGGGAGCTCCTTTCGTCAACACCAGATAGTTTCCATGAGTTTGAATGAAACATGTGGAGTTTTGAACAATAATATCATTTAATCGGATGAATATATTCTACATAGATTGTGATAGAGCTAGCCCCCCGCAGAGGAAACATAGAACAGAGTCCTTACTCCCTTCGAGTTTGGAGCTGCGACAAATATTATTGTAAGGCATTTCATTTGCGGTACATTACCGTACTAGCTGGCATAATATTGTCTCCGCCTCAGATTTTACTAGAGAGGCGCCTGACTTGACCATTGCGTCTACTTTTTTGTTGCCGAAAATATTTTAATGATCACGTACATACGTATATGTTTAAGTTTATATATATACTTTTCCTGGAACTTTTAGTAAGTCCTTAGTTCTATTATTTGGTCATAGATTTTCATCGATTCTGAGGCATTTGTTGAAATACCACATTTAGCTCCTCCTTGAAAGTTCCCAGCGTGAGCAGTACTATCTTCGCCTCAGATCATCTATCAATCTCCTGACTTGGCAAACTCGTCTGCCTTTAGGTTGCCGAAAATGTTTCTATAATCGAGAATCCAAACCATCAAAATGTAGAGTTTAGAGTTTACCTACCTGCGAACTTAAAGCCTTCCTTCCACACCGGAAGTTATCTTAGGCGACGCCAGGACTAGCTATGCTGCCTGGCTATTGGTGTACATGATAGCTTTCTATATCCTTCCATAGTTATTTTGTAGAATTGCATGGGCCTTCTATATACCTAATACGTCGGTTTGGAAGATGCTGACTGAGTTTGGTTGACGAAAGAAGAGAGAGATATGAAGATTTTCAGTTTATACCAATGTCCTTACTGCACAGTATATTTTGGACTCGACGGTGTGGATTAAAATAGTATCTACTCCCGTATTTAACCTCTTCTGTAGTCACGTCTAGAGGTATGCTCACCTGGAAGTCCCGACCTTGGAAGGATATAGTATTATCTATTTAGTTTTGTTTTAATGATTCGCTTGATAGAAATTGAGACATTTTGATTTAGTAGTGATTAGCATTTAATCCGTTTTACTAGGGTTAACCTCTATTCCTTTGTTTACTACCCATAGGTGTAACCTTCGTAAGGCTCTTTTCATAGTCTCACTAATTATGGATAAAAACTGCGCTCATACCAGTGCGGTCAATAAGTTGTCCGCTTTGATTAATCTGATGTACATACATATATGTTCGTAAGCCTTTTTAGGACCTTCGGCATGAAGAGGGTGAGGCTAATACTCTTAATACCTTTAGCATTTTCGTATATTCTTCTGCTTGGTTTTGATAGAAAAGCATCTTCACTGTTCTTCAGCTCCTTAAGATATAGATAAATGGATACTAATCTAAAAGATCTTTTCAAGCCATGAAACCTTTAGCTTCTGCAGCGTTATGGGATTGATTCCTTTCAGACCGGCCAGTGATTTACGAAATGTTAACCTTCTTATACATTTAAAAATTATGAATACTATAAATACGCGTCCCGTGATTATGCTAATAAGTCTCGAGTTCTAAGCATAGTAGCCGACTCAGGTATGATTGATGAGATTTGGGGTCGCAACTAGTTGTTCTGCTTCACGCGCTAAACCCCATTTCCAAAAGCAAACTTCATAACTTCAATTAATAAGAATCCCTTAACGAAATATCACATCTCATCTACTTAGTCAATCGTGGTCTTCCTTTCACATACATACATCTGTATGTATTTGCTACTGCATTGGAATATTAAATCAATTCCGCAAACTTTCAAACTTTCAAGCTGTCAAAGAAGATAAAACTATTTTTACGCAATCATTTTCTCATTGCAACGCACAACTCACAAGCTGCCAAATAAACTTTACTAAAAGAACTTATTTCTAAACAAATATTTTTACACTGCAGTCCACATGCATTAATATGCACATGTGTGTGCGTGAATAACCAAAAATTCTTTGGTAAGAAAAATGCAAAAGTTCGACAAGAAAACTTCCACCGAATCGCTTACCAAATATGTACAGACGGACGGCTGCAAGACAGCGCTGCGTGAAACTGCAAATGTTGAATGATGAAAGTTGCACTCCTATTTTGCGTGCAGGGTGGCCAGATTGTTTAGGAAAGTGGCATCAAACTGCAATTACGAACTGCATAACAAATTTACTGTGTTTTAAGCGAGAAAAAATTTATTTGAAAACAATTTTTATTAAAGAAAAATGTTTTTGTCGTTGGCATCAGTTTAGCTTTTTAGTTACTTTTGGGCGAGTAATATCGAAAACTTCGGTATTAGTGATTTTTTGAAATTTGTATTCAAACAATTTTTTTGGTCTCACCGAGTTTAATTTTTTCAGTGTATGTTATAAAAAATTTCAATATTTGAAAAAAAATTTATAAAAATATTTTTGGCGTTGCCACCTAGTTAAATTTTTTTTACATTAATAAGACTAGTTTAATTATTTTGCTGTATGTTAAAAAAATATTTTAATATTAGTAATGTTGAAAAAAATAATATAAAAATATTTTTGGCGTTGCCACCTAGTTTAATTTTTTTACATTTATGGAGAGAATATTTTCAATAATTTCAATATTTCTTATTTAGAAAATGTATGCTAAAAAAATTGGTGTTGCCACCTAGACCAATTTAATGTTGCCACCTGGTTTAATTTTTTTTTGTGTTTATAAAGCGTGAATTATCAATAATTTCAATGTTCCTAATTTACGTAATTTTTGTAAAAAAAATTGGCGTTGCCACCTAGTTAAGTTTGTTCAATTTGTTTGAGCGTGTATTATTAAAAATTTCAATATTACTCCTTCTTAGAAAATCTCAGTATAAAAAATTATTTTTAGCGTTGCCACCTAATTGCACAACAATTAATTGAAATTATTTTAAGAAGTTGTCTTAGCATCGCGAAAACAATTATTATTTTTTTCGTTGTTGTTTTATTATTATTTTCAGGAACAGTGGCATCATTAAACCTGTATTTACTATTAGTGACAATGCATATACTATACTGCATACACATATGTATGTATGTATATCTATATGTATATTTATACTAAAGAAAATATACTTCAAGTTGGAAAACACAAGATAACCACATCAAAAACTTTTAGCCGCAAGGTGTAAAGCAATAAAAATACATGCAACCCACATTTAGTGGTTGGAAAATACACAGAATTTTATTACGCATTTCCCCCGACAGGCAAAGACAAATGCGAAAGCAAACAACCAACCACAACGAGCAAAAAACGCAAAGAAATACAGTTAAATGCAAGCGGAAATCAACAAAGAAAATTCTATAAAAAAATTGCTGCCAACAAAAACACCAGTAACCGCATACCAACAACAACAAATAATGTGGCCAACTTTGGTGAGCACATGTGTTGTACACACGCACACATACATGCACAAACTTGCACTTACAGCTCATACAACTCGGAATATAAAACGCAGCAAGTAAACATGGCAAGGCAATCGTAGCTTGATATTTCTACTTTTATCGCTGTTGCATTATTTATTTGTTGTGGTGCCCACCAGCTGGTTGCCGCGCTGGCTGCTAACTGGCTAAAACCCCAGCACAATGGCAAAACAATAACAAAATACAAGCATTTAAAATGCAATTGCGATAACAAAACCAGCGTATGCAGTGAGCTGTGACATCAAGCCGGCAATTACACACACACACACGCACACATGTTGGTGTGAAAAGCAACCAAATGTACAAATGCAACATTGGCACAAGAAAAAAGGTTTCTTTCGGTTGTACCCAAGCTAGAATAACCCTCACAATTAAAGAAGTTACCATACAAGCCGTTGAGTTTGATCGTTCAGTTGGTATGACAGCTATTTGCTAAATTCGTCCGATTTGGAAAATTTATTCATATATGTCTCTAACGTTTGATTCTGTGTACCACAAACTTCCTGGCTAAGCCTGTACAGCATATAAAAATGTATAATTGAAGCAAATCCAGGCATTTCTGGGTGATAAAAAGTAAAAAAAAAACATAACATACTTTAAGGCGTTAAGGCCGAAGGTGATATTTGGAAGCTAAGGAATAATCCTCCATAAATAAATATGAAGTAGTCACCTTTGAATAACTTTTCTAGGAAGTAATATGTTATGTTGACGCCATTTGAGGTAATTCTTCCTACCGAAATTTCGCTCCCTAATGAGACGTATGAATGTAAAGCTCACAAGTTTAATATGTTTTCCTTATCACCTATTTTTATACTGCACAAATCACAAAAAAAACTTGTTTTTTGCTGAGAAATATACTGTCTCTCACTTATTTATCGTATTTGGTGTGTGTCCTTGCTAAACTATAACTTTTCCTCGCACACTCAGGGCATGGCAATAATAAGAGTGCACACCTTCGTTTATTCATTACAGAGGCTTTCTTTCATATATGGCATGAGTAATAAGTTATATTAATAATGGAATCTAACCACAAGTTTTAAGCCGCCTCCATATGCTGATTATTGAGGAGAGAGAATTTACACAAAGACCTCCTTAGTTTACTACTTATTAATCTAATAATTTCATTCTACTTTAATGATAAAACTTCCAAACGATTAAGGCAAAAATAAACCGTTTATGTGATCCCATATTCCACTTAAGCTCTACCGGAAAATGTCCATAATTATTATCGTCACATGGGAAGTGTGTCTTGGCTAAATAAAGACATCGGAGAAAGTTTTCTATTCTGATCATGCCTTGTTGTTATATAATTCTAGAAAACATCTAAGCACCATGGAGAAACGTCTATCACGATGACTCGTTCTAGCATTTCGACTGGTAACTGGTGAATGACACGAGGGATGTTTTGCTCCTCGGCCTTAATCGAAGCGGGATCGTTCGCATACTCTTTAGACTTTACATGTTTCCACTGGAAAAAGTTTAACGATCTTGATTGCCAATGGACCGATTTATGCGTGATCTGTCAAAAAAAGCGATTGAAAAAAGTGGCTCTACTTGGATCACAATTTTGTTATTGTCGCATGTGGTGTGTGTTTTTGCTAAATGAAGACATGTAAACCAGTTTTCAATCCCATTCGTGCCTTGCTATTTCATAATTTAAAAACAAAAATCATGACTACATTTTTCATAACTGATTGAACAGATAGAGATGAGATCTTATATATCTTTTTAAGACCTTTATAATGAAATCATTGCTAACTAAGAACCACTACATTCTCCAGCTTGCTCTCCGGCAACCAATTGCTATGTGGAGGTTCAACTAAACCTAAAATTACTTAAAAGCCCCCACAAACCTTTAATATATTTCAAGTATCAAAAACCGACCCCTGTAAAACGTAAGAAGATCCATTTCTCCCACAAAACTAATTCAGCATTGTAACTCAGGAGTAGTTGAGTCAACACCATAAAAAACTTGCGGTAACAAAGTAACTGTACCATTACGAAAACAACCGTAAAAAATCGTGCATCGGCAATTGCACTTTGTACGCGCTTCCAACTGAGCTAAAACTAATACAAATGCAATTGGGAATTTCCGCCGGCATTAGTCTCTTTGTAGCCAGTTGCACGGCGCTCAAACGCTCTAAAGGCGCACAGCACTCAAATCGAAAGGCGATAAATGCAAGCGAGCAGTTACAACACTTGATTGCGCTGCTACAACAACACCAACTCGCACCTCCCTCTCCTCACTTATTCTCAACGCTGATGCGTTTTTGCGACGTCTGATTGTGTTTTGTTTCAGCTCCTTGCAGCGCCTGAAATCACGTTTGTGCCGCAGCTGCGGCTGCCTTGCTGTTTTCTTATTGCTTCGTGCGCTCACCTCGTAAACTCTCTAACCTATTTTTCACTTTGATGCTATAAAATGCGAAGAAAACATGGTTTAGTTTTTGCTGTTTGTTGTTGTTGTTCGCACTTTTACCAGTTCATTTTGCGCTTTCTTTTGAATTTTTAAAGTGTTTCGCTCTAAAAACTTTTATTCCCTTCACACAATCAATTACTTTTATATAGACTCAGTAGAAATGCACTCGCTCGACCAAGTATAAACAAATATAGAAATATGTGGGTGTGTGTGTGTGTGTAAGTGTACATTCGCTTATATTTACGTGTGTGCACATAATCGCATTCGCCTTAGAAAAGTTCTTCGCAGCTTTTTATGAACGTCTGTAATTTATAGTTCGCAAATTTAATGGCCCTGATGTATGTCGTAAGTTTAGTCGTTCTTTTTTCGTGTAACGAGTAAGCTCACAAATTATCAAATCACCATTTCTTAGGTCATACTTTCTTCAGTAACTTTTTTAAGCAAAAATAAATTTTATTTAGGAATAGTTTACTTTTGAGTCAGCTGTTTTCCATGAACTATGATGTTGAGACTTACCGTCATATACATATACTTGTAAGTATATATGCCTTGAGATACATTTGGGGTGTGAGCAATAGCAAAGACAACGTAGCTGAATCTTTCCCACAACAGTCGGGTCTACGTAACCCAAACGGACCCGAACTTTTTATCCTACCAAGGGCTGTCAACTCGGCAGAATTCTGTTACTACAACGACAACGTAACTAAACTGTCTCGAGGATTTGCCTATTATACTTGATCAAGGCTTAGCTTTATGCGTCTTAGTATTTTAATCTCATCGAGAACGTTTTCAATTATTTCCAGAGTGCCGCAAAGCATGAACTTGAGTTGCACCCAAGCTATGACATCCTTCACAAATACAAAAAAACTCTTAGAGTAACGTCATTTTAATCGGAAGATGAGAAATTCCACTGTTCCCTGCCTTTTTTAAGAAAAAACACACAAACTTCAAATTTAATGGGGGATGTTATTATTATTGGAAAGAACATTCTTTCGCATTTATTTTTTAATATTATCTTCTTCGAATGTTGGCCGCAACCATGTCTCAGTTAGTCCATCCGTTGAATACAATTTTCGATGACTCCTTCAAGCAATTCGATCTTGGTGGCCAATTTACCGACCCAAAACCTAAAATTATCTTCTCAACGAAGTGTTTTCTCAATAAATCCATTGATTGAAGAGATGTGTGTGAAGTGGCACCAGCTTGTTGAAAAAAAATATCGCCAAGATGATGGGCCTCAAATTTCAGACATCCAACAGTCGGTTATAATGACACGATAACGGTCACCATTGACGGTTACGTTCTCTCCGACATCATTTTTTAAAGAAATATGGACCGATGATCCCACCGTCCCACAAACCACACCAAACCGTTGTTTTTTCTGAATGAAATGATAGCTCTTGAATCTCTTCAGGTGGCTCTACGTCCCAAATGCGGAATTTGTGCTTGTTTACGTACCCATTAAGCCAGAAATTGCATAAAAAAATATGACTCAAAACCTTGGATTTTTCTTCGAACTTTTCAAGAGCCAATGGAGCGAAGCAATGTCGCTTGGGAAGCTCGAGCTGCTTCAATTCTTGCACTAGCTGTATTTTGTACTCTTTCTATTTAAGATCTCGACGTAACCTCGTTCTATACGTCAGTCCGAGTTGTTCAATCTCTGTCATCAGTCTAGAACATTATGGAAGCTCAACTGGTAAAAGTTTCGACTACAAGATCTGACCGGAGACTTAATTGTAGTATCATTGCGAAAAGGAGCTCTTGGAGTTCGCTTCAACCTGCTCATGCGGCATGACCTTTCGAGATGTATCATGGTGTGAAAACGGGAAAAACTAACCTTTTGTCAGATCCATATGACAGCGTGCCTAATTCAAAGTAGGGCAAAGTTTTTAAAAAAGCATTAAATCCTACCATTATGGTTAGGCGTCAGTCGAGTTTATGCCGTGTATGTCAGCCAGTATGGGGATGCTCTTAACGAAATTAGATGCTATGTGCAGTAAACACCTCACAAAAGTAGTGAAACACCGTTTTTGTACTACTTTGAAGTAGAAGAAAAGCAGAAGAAGAAGCAGGGTAAAAACAATCACAGTTGGTTGAAAAAAAAGAAAATAAAATAACTAAAATTAAAAGAAAACTACTTTACGAGCGATCTGCATTTAGGAAGAGGAAAGACCGTGGTTGAATTTTTAAGGCTCAAAAATGGTTTAACACGATTTCCGGCAAAACCACGCGTTCTAAAGGAAAAAGTTAAGTGTAGGTGAAGAAAAGATCTAAATATTTTATATTAACGCCTTTTTTACATAACCTCAAAAATTATGTGAAAAATTCAAATAATCAACCTTTTATGTTCTTATTTATATCTTGAATAAAATTCTTTTTTCTGTCAACATATTTTCTATGAATTAATGATTTACTGGCATCAACACACTCTAAAGACTCTTCCCTTCTTCTTTTCGAACACAAATTAGTGTTGAGCTGTTTAGCAGGGAGACTGAACTTCATAACGTCGTCTTCCTCTGGCTCCGACTCCTCCTTTTCAGCTTTTTCTACTTTTCCCTTATCTTATCTTTCTTTACATTCTACTATAACTTTTTTTTTTTGCTTTAAAAAGTGATCTACCCTCGTCTATTATATGCATACGAAAATAAACCGGTTGCTTTTAATAAATACCAAATATTAATAAGCTAAAAATAATTTTCACAAAGACCATACATATACTCTCACCCTGTCCGGTAAACCAAATGTAAGGAGGTGAGTGTGTGAAAACCCTGCCAAGACCACATATTATTTATGAACTTTATTTCATAAATTTTTACTCGCTCACTCACTCAAAGAGCACTAAAAATTCGCTGCAAAATAATAAGCATTTTCACCGCAGAGAACTATGAGACATGTGTGACCACATGAGCCAACGGAAGTTGAAGGACGCACAGAAGTAAGAAAGACCGCACAAGTTGAGACAGCGGCGTCGGCCAAGTTGCTACTGCATAATGTGCAACGACAAGACTTTGCTGACCACAAAGACAGTACAAATGTGTTGTTGTAACATGCATACCTATATATATTTGTAAAATATATATGTGTGTGTGTAGTTTCTTAAGTTTATGGATGCACTGCTGAGATTTATACAAAAAACTTTTTCTCTGCTGCCCGCTAAAGGCAAACCTCCCACACACTCTCTTTTATTTCAATGCATATTTGTATAAAGCAAAACACAAAACTTAAAGCAAAATGCATAATAAAATTTAACGACAAATATATATTGCAACACATGTGCATATACTCGTATGTATACATACATACATAAAAATAGGAGACCAGTTCGGTGCCAAGTTGACAAACCCAAACTTATTCTTGAATTCTCTTTGACTTGTCATCTTTTTACTCGCCGTGTTGCTGGTGAAATAACTTGCTCAGCACTTTCGTAGACCCTTCTTCAGCACAGCCTCCCCGCGCCTTCGCATGCTGGTGAAGGCAAGCTGTTAAAAAATTAATTCCTTTACAAAGTGACAGTTGCACATTAGCACATGTCAAACAAGCGCATCACAAAAAAATGTATTTAAATATATATAGTACATCTATATGTAAGTATGTTTATAATATCTCTATGTATATATTTTTCTAAACAACAGCCAACAACAACTTATATCCATTTTGCTGCTGCCAGCCAAAATGCTGGCCAAGAGTTTCATGCGCACAAAATTGTTTTGTACACATATACAGGGTGTTCTGGTATTAATGTTGGTGTATACTGTTGGAGTTTTGATAAGTCCTTATTGTCTCTCTTATGCGTAATTTAACGACTGTCTACATAAATTTGGTAACTTCTTCTTTACTGGGGAAGACACATTTATGCAATTATATACGAGTTAACAACAGCAGGCCAACCGTTCTTCCTTTTCGCTATTTGACGCCAGTTTGAGACACCATATGCAACCAGGACTCTTTCTATTTGGTCTATCCGTCGATCTCCCCTTTCACTTTCTCTGCTTCCACCGGCAGGTGCTGAATCAAATAATTTCACAGCTAAAGTGGCATAGCCTGCGTAGCCGCTGTCTCTTGATACGCTGAACTAAATATATCAATGTCATCGTATAACCCTCACAGCTCATCATTCCATTGACTGCGGTATTCGAAATCTACGACTTCAAAGTTATGACTGTCGATTTGATGACAGGAGATGTCTCAGCTGAAGCTTCCTCTAGTTTAGCTGTGACATCAGGCTGCCACATCTTTCACAAGGATCTCGTACTATTACAGGATGCGCTGCGTGGATGCAAAAGTAGGAATTGAGTATAGGCTGCCGAATGTATGCATTGGAATCATTGGACCGTATTTTTTCAAAGATGCTGTTGGACGCAACGTTACGGTGAATGGCGATCGCTATCGTTCGATGCTAACAAACTTTTTGTTGCCAAAAATGGAAGAACTGAACATGGTTGACATGTGGTTTCAACAAGATGGCGCTACATGCCACACAGCTCGCGATTCTATGGCCATTTTGAGGGAAAACTTCGGACAACAATTCATCTCAAGAAATGGACCCGTAAGTTGGCCACCAAGATCATGCGATTTAACGCCTTTAGACTATTTTTTGTGGGGCTACGTCAAGTCTAAAGTCTACAGAAATAAGCCAGCAACTATTCCAGCTTTGGAAGACAACATTTCCGAAGAAATTCGGGCTATTCCGGCCGAAATGCTCGAAAAAGTTGCCCAAAATTGGACTTTCCGAATGGACCACCTAAGACGCAGCCGCGGTCAACATTTAAATGAAATTATCTTCAAAAAGTAAATGTCATGAACCAATCTAACGTTTCAAATAAAGAACCGATGAGATTTTGCAAATTTTATGCGTTTTTTTTTTAAAAGAAGTTATCAAGCTCTTAAAAAATCACCCTATATTTAATATGTTGGATTATAAAATATTTCATCCAAGTTGTAGACCAGATCAACTGTAGACTATAATTCAGGTTCTTGAGCTAAAAAAATTAATTTTCTTCTGTAAAACACAAAAATAATAAATTTCTAAATATTATTAATAATATTTTATAAAGAAAATTCATCTGATATATTTACGAAACATATGGCAGCACCCGGTACTGTGCACTCCCACATACCGATAAGTTTCAAGGTCTCCTCTATGCAGCTTGGCTTGCTCTTACTTTAGCTTGCAAAGCTTCTGCTGATGTCGTTCCATTGCGCTTCTTCATATATATTTGGTTCCATGTCACTGGTGTTTTATAAAATTTGTTATTGTTTTGAATCATCATCTCGTCGACAGGAAAAAATCCTTGCAACTTTCTTCTCACTGGGCTTAAGGGTTAAGTACCTTTATCCGCTATATGTATGTATATGCTACCGATTGTCTTGGTTTATAGCTTGAGACAGCAATCATGTTCATTGTGCACCTGTTTTCCAAATATGGCTGCAAGAGACACGTTACTGCTTTCACCTGGTTTTTTCAAGGCAGTGGAGGTCTTCTTCTTCCTCTTCCTCTGCTTCCCTCGACGGGTACTGCCTCGAATACTTTCAGAGTGGAGTGTTTTCATCCATTCAGACGAGATGACCTAGCCAGCGTCACACTACATCGCTGGCAAGGATTATTATGCGTTGGATTTCGAGGCTGACATTGTTGTTGGTGTTAATACTGGTTAGAAGATAGACGATAATTTCTACGACTTCGAAGTTATGACTGTCAACAGTGACGAGAGAGCTATGTCATGAGTGCGACGACTTTCTATTTGATGACAGGAAATAGGAGAAAAATTCTTGAAGCGCCATTCACTTGAGACTCAAGCAGCTCACGACTTCCGGTTTTAGACCAAGTATACTCTGGGTAGCCAAACAAACATCAACTGTCATATAAAATCAAATTCTTTGTTATTTTTACTACTATTAGGTTGCAGGTAAAGTTAAAGTTTTGTTTATACTTTTTTATTTCAGTTTAAAGTCATTCAGTCACTGTCATCTTCGTTGCAACTGAATTTAAAACTTATTCAAACTACCAAACTCATTCATTCCAATCCATTACATTTCCAAAGTATCCAAAATGACAGCTGCTCTCCACAACGAAGTCGCTCACACAGTTCACGCTCGCTGTTGATATGCTTCTCTTTCGCACACTCACAGTAGAACCACAAAATAAACCAGTAATTGTTAATGTCTACGGTTTGACCTGGTGATTGTGTTTACCATTTGACCTCAAGCAAACCAACTTTCCAATACAATTTGCCCCATTTACAAACTGAATTATGTTTGAGAGAGCGTTGCTGGACAAGCAATGGTACTGGCACCCACACATAGAAGCTTTTTAATGCCGTCACCCAAAGCATAGTGACGCCATTGAGACACTGTACCACAAGTCAAAGACATACAGCCATACATCACCACCTACACACACACAAACACATACACATACAGACAAAAGTGCACAAATGGCATTTCGTTAGTTTTTAAGCTTTCAGCGTAACTGCCAAATGACTCAGCTCAAACAACAATGAGAACAAGCTAAATGGCGGGGAAAGTAGTAACTAACAAAGTAACAGTCATATAAAACTTGCTTTTTCGCAATGCCCAAGTAGTGGTGAACATTGTTGCATTATTTGTGCGCCTTTCTTTCATTGTTGGCTCTGTCAATATCTGACTGGGCCACACCACGAAGGACACGCTACAATGTCGAAGTGGCGCAAACCCGCCACGAAGATAAACATGAACTCAAAGCGAACTTTAATGCACAACTTGCTAAGTGAACGCACACACATACACACATACAAACACACAGCAAATACTTTTCCAGCAAATGAATTCCATTCGCCTTCCATCTATTTTCGTACGCTTTTGCATATTAACGCTGCTGCAATCGACCTTGCTCGGGCGTTCCATCGATTACAAACAAACAGCCGCTGGCTGGAGCGCCAACAATCACATAAAGGCCTTTACCACCCGCACAACGGAGCTGATGCTGCCTGCGTCGGCATTTTGTATTTTGCAGTAGCGCAACATTGGTCAGCAATGCAATGTCATCAATGTCATTTGCACAAAAGTTAGCTTCCAACTATTGCCATCAAGCAGGAGGCGCAGCAGCAGAAGAAGGCATAGCAGCAGCTGCAGTATACGGCGCAGCTGATACAAAATGTAATCTCGTGCAACGCCAACTGAGCTAGAAAAATTGAAGAAGTAAACGGTTAAACCTGGCTAGCGGCGCTTTGCGTTGTTTGAGTTCAGTAGTACGACACAACTGCACGCTCACCTACACTTGGTAAGGGAAAGTGAAAAGTGCTGTTAGCCAAGTTGTGCGACGAAAAAGTGAAGAAACCACAACAAAGTGTAGGAAAGACATGAAGATTGCCATGTCACTTTGTTGAAAAGATATTTCGTACGTTTTTTTTTTTTCAAATAAATATATTTTTTTTTTGTTTTATTTTTGCTGCTCTGGCTCTTTTGATTTCGCCTTTCATTGCACATGATCGCTGACACATTAAGTTAGTCAAAAGTGCACGCTATACGTAGCAACCGAAGTCTAAACGAAATGTGACTTTACTTTTTTGCTGCCGACGTGACTTGCTTTCCAAAGCTCGGTGGTGTTGCAATGTCAGAAACGGGCGTTAATCTGGTAGTTGTCACCATTGCTTTTTTAATTTAAGTTACCGAAATATTTATAAAATATTGTTTCGGTATTTTTACAATAATTCTGAGATATTTTCGAGAGTTCTCTTAACATCTGGACTTGAACTTCACAGCTAAACCAGATTGTTTCAGACCTGGAGATTACTTCTTTAAAAACAATGTGCCAAGATGTGTTGTTGTAGCAACGGAAGACATTGCTCACGTTCAAAATGTTTTTGTTTATCGGGTAGCTACCATAGAGCTATCTAAAATGACTACCCAAAATTACTAAAAGAGATTTTATAATTCTCAATAGGTATTAAAAGCATTCCACATTTTTGAAAAGCCCCTGACAAGTAATTTTCACAGCCATCTCTTGAAGCCAACTTTACTCTATTAAGAGATTTCTGCATTGACCGAAACAAATGGCAGTCCGATTGTGCAAGGTCAGGGTTATATGGTGGATGCATCAAAACTTTCCATCCAAGCTCTCCCAGTTTTTGACGAGTCATCAGAATGTGTGTGGTCTAACGTTGTCCTGATAAAAAACACAGCCCTTTCTGTTGATCAGTTCTGACCGTTTTTTGCGATGGCTTGCTTCAATCTCATCAGTTATTGACAGTAAAATGTAGAATCAATCGTTCGACCAGGCTGGAACAGCTCATAGTGGATGATTCCTTTCCAGTCCCACCAAACACTCAGCATAACCTTTCGAGGCGTCAATCCTGGCTTTGCCACCACCATGATCTCTTTCACACATTATTGTCGTCTCCTGTTACTACTTGCTTCGGTAATGGTTCGATTTCATTTCGTATCAGCAAAGAATCGCAGATGTTAATTCAGTTCATTAATTTTTTCACAGACAATTCATATGGTAGCCAAACATCGAGCTTCTTTTTGTAGCCAACCTTTTTTTAACAGTTCAACCCACTTTGATAATGGATGTTAAGTTCCTGAGCGATGTCATGGTTGCTTATGTGACGGTCCTGGTCAATCTTTTCCATAATTTCATCGACTTTTTCAACGATAAGTTAACCAGAGCGAGGTGCATCTTTCACAACGAAATTGCTAGAACGGCAGCAAGCGAGCTATTACTGTGCTACACGAACTGATACAGTCTCCGTAAACTTCACAACTATCATTGGTGGCTTGCGTGGCATTCTTCCCTTTTTTATACAAAAATTTCAAAATATTGCGAATTTCGTTATTATTTTTACTTAATCAACTCAATTATTGGTCGCTTATAGTGTCTTCCAAACAAAGCATTCAAGAGGCAATATACTCTTAGTGGATCGAATAGTAGAAATATAATAGTTTTAATACTTTAGAATAAAAAATTAAAAGTAACTAAAGTTTTCTATAAAAGCGGCCTTAGATTATATACCTCTACACTTCTTGCCGACTGTAGCGCAATGCATGTATGTATTTGTTTCATTTTCTCAATTCATCAATCAATTATTACTGAAAAATCGCGTTTTCGCCAAGTCATCGAATGATGCTGCACTCGCGCTTTGTGCTTTGTAATAAGAATTTCTGCACAACTTTGCTTTGCCCGAACTGATTTCACTATTAGATATTGCAATTTCGTTATGACTTTGATGGATTTCCAATCTGAGCAGCATACAAAGCAGCGTGCAATGGAGTGAGCGAACATTTTCGATTAGATTTTCTCATAGTAAATAATAGTGCTTTGCCAGCGAATGAGACACATGGTATCTGCCAATTTTTGTAAATGATTTTCACTATTACACTGTCTCTCTCTAATCCACTTTAACTTCAACACCATACTGGGGCTCTTTTGAGTTTTATTTTTTATTAACTAACAATTTTTTTTTCGTGAGTATCTTGAAAATGGTGCACATTCCCGTTTTGAACATAATATGCGGATTTGTAGATGATTTAATATTTCTTAATCATTAAAATGATAGTTTTACTCATGATTTTGCTAAAAACTCTGTTCAACATGAGAACTTCGTAAACATATGAGGCTAAATAATTCCAGTGGTGGGTGTCTCTGCTAAATCTTATAATCAAGACTTCGTATTACTTGGCTTTTGGTTAAAATTTTCATTAAGGTAATTTTATAAATGGCCTTTTTATACATGTGGCATGTGGTATACAAGAAGAGAGTCTTATTATATTGGTGAAGGCTTGTTATTATGCTTCAAAAAGAATTTGTAGCAAGTGACCGCCATGGCTGGCTCGATAATATATCAGCCGAGTATGCCAGTTTTCAACCATTTCTTGCAGGAATAGAGACCGTATATCAGTAATATCATGTCGAATATTCTCTCCAAAGGCGTGAATCGTCTCGCGCCTATCTACGGCGACAAATGGCTTCACATAATCCCACAAAAAATAGTCCAGCGGTATTAAATCGCATGATCTTGGAGGCCACGTTATAAGGCAACGAGATAAGGCACTCACCAAAAGTTTCCTTCAATATATTGGTTTTTCCATTGGCTGTATACATCACCGTTTTTTTGGGCACACCAAGCAGTGACTTTTTGAGAATCTAACAGCTTCTCAATAACGGCTTGTGCATTATCATCACTACATTTCCGACAATTTCAACCAAAAGTGAGTTTGAGCGCTGAACAAAAATTTCTGGTGAAATTCGGAATCGGTAGCCATCTGGTTTCAAGCCTTTTCACCAAACGTGCGATGCGTTTCATAGCCGTTCGGTTTCAATTCATGGAAAAATTCTTCCTCAAAATCTTCCATAAGCTCCTATTGTTATGCGCAATGGCGGATGAATTCATACAGAGTTTGCTGGAATTGCTGCCACTACTGGGCGATTATGTCGTCTGTTCATTGGATGCAACGTGGAACATTTCGCGCGAACCGAAACAGTTTTTATTAAAAATTGTGTCCGAAATTGGTGTTGCCTCATTGAAAACTCTTCGTCCAAAAAAGGCTTCCAATACATAAATATGTGGTTTCAATGGTAGGTGTCTCCGCTAAATTTAGTTTGGAAGACTTTCTATTATTTCATGCTTCTATTAAGGGTATTTTTAAACCAGTAAGGCGTTAAATACACACTACTTTCACACTAGTTATCGCTCGCTTCGGTAAAGTTTGTCTGACCAATATAAATATAGCTGTCTTAGATGCGCCAGGCGTTACAGAGTGATTTTCCGAGCGTTACACAGTAGCTAAAACTGGTCTAAATTCTGTGAAACTTGAGAGCATTGAGAAGAATGGTTATTTGACTTTAATGAGAGATTCGTATACTCTGTTCCAACGAGTTCAACTCACTAGTTTAGTTGTAGCCTTTACAATCAAATTTTTTGACAATACAGCATCGCTTACAGATATCGCAGTGCGATGGCGAATCGAACACGTCAAGTACATATCGTATATCTACCTCCGTCACATGTTGCAAGCACCAAAACTATGCACATATCGAGTATAACCCCCACATAATAACTACTTTGGGTGGCGAACCCCGCCGTATCTTAAGTTACGCGATGCGTTTCAGCTTTCAGGCTTTGTTTTAAGCTACAATCGGCTTACAGAGAACAATGCATTGCGGATTTCGCACTGATTTCACAACACAAGAAAAGATATTGCCCTTGTGCCTTAAGCTCGTCTTTAAGTTTGCGCTATTGCTGCCAATTGATATTGGCGTAATTTTATCGCTGCTGTTGTTTGTGATATCGCTGCACTTGCCCTTTGCTACAATGTGTTCTGCATTATAATTTCCGAATTGTTTCCGTTGGCTTCGGCGCTTTCAACTGCGCGCTCCTTTCAGCAGCTGTCGGCTGGCTAACAGGCAATGTGCTGGCCCCTTCGCTGGCTACACTTAAGATAAATGAATGTCGTACGTGTTGTCCTGTTGCATTGCTCAATTTCGCGATTACTTTGTTGTCACTGGCGCGATGCTTTGCTGGCCGCGGCAAGGACGGCTACTGTTACTCCTGTAGCTTCACTGCTACATGGCACTCATTACGGTTTTGTTTTCGGCGAAGAACGTACATGACTTCACATTACGTTGGTGTGTACGTATGTACGATGTAATTAAGTTAAGCAGCGGCGAAAGCGAAAAAGAAACGCCATATCCTCTCATGCATACATATTAACTTGCACATATGTATAAAAGCTTGCTGGCTTGCATGCTTGATGCTGATGATATTGCTCTCTCAATATTGTCGCTTGTTTTTCTGCTGCTTTTCCGTAACCTTCTGCATACACTTACACTTCCAGTGTTTTCTGTTTTTTGTTTTGTTTTCTGCTGCTACATTTCATTAAAATCTTGCATCAGCGTTGAGCTTTCACCGCCCGACGCCTTCACCGTTATACGCGTGCATATGCTATGAAGCTTTCGTTTCAAATGAAATTAATACAAAAATCATTTCACTCATACGTTCTGCGCACAAAGAGCTCCATTAGTGAATGAAGGAAGCAGAGAATTTAATCTATCTCCAAAGAAAGTACAGAATGTATGTGGAGCGTATGAGTGTGTTTGAAATTTTATTAAAATATGAACGGAACCTTGTAAAATTAATTAATTAATGACAAGAGGAGAGGATTTTATCAATAATTCAGTTCAGGTTTGATTTTTAATATAGAAAGTTTTGATAGTCTAACTCTGAGTTATGTTAGGTTCGGTTAGGTAAGGTTAGTCTGCTAAGCGAATGAGCTACACATAGACCAGTTTTGGTCCTTTGCGATACCAGATGGAGTTCAGTTACTAGATCCATGAGTAATTCTTTAAGATGCCTGCGCTTGACGCGAATTTTGACAGACTCTGTGGCCTCACTATCTCTATCGTTACCTCTTCCATTGTATCATACCGTAGGGACCCAGACACTTACAGTGTTGTCTTGCCAATGCGGGGCAAGTGCACCATAGAGCCTTGCTCTAGACATCTGCTGCAGTCTTCGCGATATGTCAGCCCTTTTCCGCAGGCATGTCTCGTCACTAGACAGCGACTAGTTAGTATTCTAATCGTAGGAACAGTCTCTTCTATCTAGTGTCAATATGTTGACTTTTAAAAATATACAAAGTTATTTGGAAAAAGTTATAAACCCTAAACCAAATAGTTTGTATATCTCGAGGGCATGATTTTCCCCAAGATCTTTGGTGCCGTCCGCGTGAACGATGTATACCACTTAAAATGATACTCTTCGCTCTACAGCGACATGAATATATGTAATTAAGCGCAAGGACCAACGAATACGCTAGTTAGGTCATGAAAGACGAGATTTCAGCGTAAAGTTTTTCGAGTTTGAGCCCATAGATAAACAATGGAAGCAAGGACAAGCATAAGAACCTGTCCAATCACGGATAGAGGCAACTGACGAAATTTTACGTTCTCGTCCCAGTTATGCAACTATAATAACCTCACAACGGATAAAGGCAACTGGTGAAGTTTTGTCTTCTCTTCTCACAGCGACCCACGGAGGTGGTGGTGCTAAAGAGGAAGAACCCAAAATTAGCGATCATAGTCCACACATCCTGGAACGACGTTACCATAAGCTACTTAATACCGTTCAGGTCCAAGTTATTTATGATAAGTCAATGGATATAAAGATCTTCATGTCTCGAAAAAGTGGTCGGATAAATTTACTTCTACTTTTAAGAGCAAGAGAATTCAGAAACCTTGTAAAATCGTAACTTGTCACTTAATAACTGATCGAACCATCAGAAAATGGGTAAAGCAGAATAGGAAGAATACATTATGAAATCGTAAGCTTTTAACGGGTAGAGGCGGCACAACGTCCACGACTCCCAAACATCTATTTATTCAAGAATAAATGTAAACTTCCGCTGCAACGTTCAAAATTGCATTTTTTGGCTTAAGAGGGTTAAGCATCTTGGTCAGAGTTTTGATAGTACTTTGATATAGCTATAATGGACTGAAGAGTATTAAGCTCGAGCTCACTAACCGTGCGTTAAAGGCTGGTTAAGCAATGACTAATCTCATGGCACCAAGACATATCGTGCGATAAAGCAATTATGGGTGCAGGCCACAGCGGGATCATAAAGTTGACGACCTGACTAAGAAAGGAACTCAACCATGTTATCAGTGGAAAGTAAACTCGTCGATGCTCCATTCTCCCCATCTTTTCTACTATCTTTTCTCCAGTTTTGTTTGGTTGTTTTAGAGTGATGGTGAGTCTAGGGGATCTACTTGTCGTACTACTTCTATGGAAGATGGTCCCGTCTACCTCATCTTGGTCATCTTTATTCTATGACGTTCTTTTCGTTGGAATTTTTGTTTTTGTTGCGGTGTATTAATTTTTTTCGAGGGGGTCCCCGTTTGAACCAATTGTTTTTTATGAACCCCGGGGTTATCTATGCAAACAGGGAGACCCCGCTAGGGTTAACAAAAGTCCTTAAGGGAGCTTATATTTAGACCCAGGTTCTGGAACGAAGGAGCTCCGGAGCTCGTCACAACTGAGCCTGAATGGCCAAAAAATGTGCTGAGAACAGTATTATCCTGTCTTTCGTTTCGTTAAGATGTCACTCTTACCTACTGAGATGTTAACATTCTGTCCTCACCAGCAATTTGTTAAACTAATCCGTTCCGGATTTCCAGTACACTGTAATCAGAATCTTATCGGCCTCGAATCTGTTGGACCCTTGCCCAGAGTTTGCGTCGACGTCATATACATTTGGTGCTGATCGTGATAATATTGTTCCCACGTCGCTTTGTTGCCTCCACCTCGTGGGTAGGTTCTCTATCGGTGCAAAACCGGTGCTGAGCTCAGCCTTAATATTTATTAATATTATTACTTCTTGGTGTAATTAATACATTATTTATTTGTTGTAAATATAACACAAATCCGTTAAAAGCCGCAATTTACAACTTTTTACGAAAAACGCGCAATCTCTTTAATACTCCAATTATGGCGATTTATTAGCAATTACGTCAGTCAATTTCGACTGCATTCACATTTACTTCATTATTATTAAATGCTGCAAGCTAACTGTTAAACAAAGTTAAATTAAAAACTCAAGTCCTCCGTGGGGCATTAAATTAACGCACGCAGCGACAGATATCTCGCCAAACAAAGGCCAACTCAACAGTCAACGAACTTAATAACCAAACAATACGCTTCACAACACCCCGTGCGGCATATAAATTCCGTTCGTCTGTGTATATGTGTATACATGTGCCAACACATAAACAGTCAGTCAGCGTGAACGTATGTATGCTGCCACATTGTATGTCTGCCAACTGAACTTTTTCCTTTCCTGCCGGGGCACACACCTGCCTGCTGCTGCTGGCGCTTTGTGGTAGCATACAATCAGGCGCCTGATGCATTGTGCGACTGTCGGTCACAACAACGCAACTTTGATGACATCCCGTCGGGCGACAATTGTGCACTTTGAGCTCCAGCACGACAACAACCGAATCCGATGCGCTCTGAACCCAGAAAAACATGCACAACGCCACTTACACATACTCATACACATGCATATGTTCGCATTAGAGTCGAGTTTTGGTTTATGCGCCATGTTGCTGATTACTATAGTTAGTAGCAGAAACTAGTTACACTATCATTGCGCTACGTGCTGTGCACGCCAGCGGAAGGCTTTTGATTTACAAGGACATGCATTGAGATCGCCTGCCTGCGCTGCATTTATGCGCCTGCTGCTGGCTTAAAGTTTACACAGACGCTTTGCGCGCTGAATGCCGCTGTTGATATATGTTTGGTTCGTGCATACTATAACGGTACTCCTAGCGTGTGTTATCATATTTAATTTTTGTGTTATTATGCCGTTAACTTCCTTTGCTTCTTGGGTACGGCCAGCAGCTCTCTCTCTTTCTCTGCTTTGGTGTCTATCTGTTGTATAGCTCACCCTAACCGTTATTTATCCGTTGCACTTAACAACTTAACGAAGCGTAAAATCGTCAGTTTATAAACTCCCATTCGTCTTTTTCTTTTCGTTTTTTGTTTCTAGTTTTTACTCCCGCAGCATATTGTAGAAAGTAAAATAGTTTTGTACGCACTAACAGTGGCTTGAAATAGCTTCAACGGAGAGATTTAGACCTATCGAGAGTTATCGACCTCCAGATATTGGGCATGAAAAGCTAATGTTTCGATACAACCATTAAAGTCTGATCGTGTGTCGGAGTGTGAGATTAAGTTAGGTTAGGTCGTAGGGCTGATCCTCTCAACAAAGGTGCCGCAGGATTCTACAGCTATGAACGGTAGTCTTTTTGTGATTCCCGAAACTCCTAGATATCCTGATCCATATTTAAGAATTTCGGAAACACAATTCATTATCATTATAGATCGTCGAAGTGCTTTGAGTATATCAAAGATTTAGGTGGCTAATATCAATCCTATCAACTTCGAAAGTTTAGCGTACTAAAGGGTGATTTTTTAAGAGCTTGATAACTTTTTTTTACGCATAAACGCATAAAATTTGCAAAATCTCATCGGTTCTTTATTTGAAACGTTAGATTGGTTCATGACATTTACTTTTTGAAGATAATTTCATTTAAATGTTGACCGCGGCTGCGTCTTAGGTGGTCCATTCGGAAAGTCCAATTTTGGGCAACTTTTTCGAGCATTTCGGCCGGAATAGCCCGAATTTCTTCGGAAATGTTGTCTTCCAAAGCTGGAATAGTTGCTGGCTTATTTCTGTAGACTTTAGACTTGACGTAGCCCCACAAAAAATAGTCTAAAGGCGTTAAATCGCATGATCTTGGTGGCCAACTTACGGGTCCATTTCTTGAGATGAATTGTTGTCCGAAGTTTTCCCTCAAAATGGCCATAGAATCGCGAGCTGTGTGGCATGTAGCGCCATCTTGTTGAAACCACATGTCAACCAAGTTCAGTTCTTCCATTTTTGGCAACAAAAAGTTTGTTCGTTTGTTTCATCGAACGATAGCGATCGCCATTCACCGTAACGTTGCGTCCAACAGCATCTTTGAAAAAATACGGTCCAATGATTCCACCAGCGTACAAACCACACCAAACAGTGCATTTTTCGGGATGCATGGGCAGTTCTTGAACGGCTTCTGGTTGCTCTTCACCCCAAATGCGGCAATTTTGCTTATTTACGTAGCCATTCAACCAGAAATGAGCCTCATCGCTGAACAAAATTTGTCGATAACAAAGCGCGAAACACATTTCGAACCGAACACTGATTTTGGTAATAAAATTCAATGATTTGCAAGCGTTGCTCGTTAGTAAGTCTATTCATGATGAAATGTCAAAGCATACTGAGCATCTTTCTCTTTGACACCATGTCTGAAATCCCACGTGATCTGTCAAATACTAATGCATGAAAATCCTAACCTCAAAAAAATCACCCGTTATTTTTAGCCTTAGTCTGTCAAAATCTGTACAGTTCAGAAGACAGTGTCTGGTTGATTCCAATTCGCCTTTTTCCATTAAGCTTTAACATCCGAGTGTGCTATATACATGTCACGCCTATATTCCGTAGATATATCGTTGTTAAAAGTATACTAAATGTCAAGCAAGTAAAGCTATAAACAGCAGGGTCCTGAGAAAACTCAAATTACGTCGAAGCTTAGTTTTCAAACAGCGCCATCTGTTGTAGCTTACAAAGACAAAGAAAGACAAAAAAAAGGTCCAACAATTTTTTCCACCAACGGTAGAAATTGACCCATATTCCTTCCAACTCTTTCACATAAAATATAATACGATATAATATTTCAATTTATCGATGTGGCATCTAAAACTATTGCAATTAGTTCATAACTGGTCCTAACTCCTGAATGAAAATATTGTCTTCCATGACAACTTTCTTCAAAAGGACTTTGAGTAGTTAACTTGAGGAGTATTAAACATAATTTCTGAGGCTTCCACAATTTTCCAGAGAGTTCAGGTCTACTGAAACTTAGTTCTATCTTACTTATTTTACTATTTTTATAAAGTTTAGTTTCAATACAGCGCCATCTGTTGTAGCTTACAAAAATACTGAAAAATATCGAAAAACGCTAGCAATTTTCTTTCTCAAACTGAAGAATCGGTACATGTTTATTGTCATTCTCGTGCTTGAAAGCTCTTATAATTGATTCAAAACTAAGCCCAACACCCAAATATAAATATTGTTTTCTGTGAAAACTTTCTTCAAAAAGGCTTTGAGTAGTTAACTTCAGGAGTATTAAGCATAACTTCTGAGGCTCTCTTTTCAAGAGTTCTGCCAAGACTTATCCTAACTTACATATTTCATCCATTTGTATAAGTTTTAGTTTCAATACAGTTGTAGCTTACAGTAGATATTGAAAGATATTGAAAAAGCGAGGAATTTTCTTTCATGAACTGAAGCAGTCGGTACAAGTTTCTTCTGAATATTATATTATGTATAAAATATAATATCTCAAAAAGCATCTAAAATACTTGCAATTGGTCCAAGAACCAAATGAAAATATTAGTTTCCATAACACCTTTCTTCATAACGACTTTGAGCAGACAACATCTTGAATATTAAACATAAGTTCTGTGCTTTCCACAACTATCCAGACAAACTAAGCTACTGTTCGGCCAAAACCTAACCCTACCTTACTTATTTTTTATATTTTCATAAAGTTTGTAATTCCGCTCGACCACTGCGCGCATTCACTGCAATTTTACTCGCGCCAACAGTTGGAGCTCCGCTCAATTTTTCAGCCAATGCTTTTGCTTTGCTCTTGCTTTTGTTAATCACACCGCATGCAAATTTACAATTTATTTACTCACTATATATTATCCGAGCTTGAAGATTATATTTTGTGTCTATCTGCATCCCTTTCACTGTTCCCTTTCGTGCGTTCTTAAGTCCACACTAAGCAATGCTTTCAACTGGCGTTCTCCAGGCGGGGCGACGCAACCACGCCACCGATTAGCGCCGACTGCATTGCTGCAGCTCGACATTTGCTCGCTCCCTGTGGCTACTGCTTTGTATCAAATACAAACATATATAGTTAGTATCGTGCTTTATGTAAATAAATTGTTGCCGCGCTTCGCTTACATGGCATATATCTCATTAAATTATCTTTATTGCTTCGTTTTATTTAAGCTTTTAATTTCGCTCATCTGCGGTAAGTGCGTAAGGGTGGGGTTGAAATTTAGCTAAAGGCTTCATTCGCCGAGGAGCAAATGCTGAAGGTTTAATATTGCAGAATTAACAGTAAGTCGTTAAGTTGAATGTTTTAAGCGGATGCGATAAGTGCTTAAAAAATGGACCGTGACTTTGAAAGCGTTCGCTTGCATTTCGCTTCGTTTTTTTCCATCGGAAAAGAGAGTGTAATTAAAGTGATTTAGGTGGAAAACATCTTGGGGGTTAAGCACTTTGAAAGCTTTGAGTGACCTTGTTTATACATTTTCTTATATTTAATTAGACTTATCAAAAATATACGAATAATAATGCCAAAGAAGGACGGGACCAACAATAAGTGGGGGAAATTTGTTAGTATTTAATCAACTTCTTGCAAGAGATTGCAATATCGGTTGACGGTTTGTTACGAATAGAGCATTGGCATGGGCTTCGAAAGCATGTTGTTGTTGTTGTAGCGGCAGATTTCTGCCGAGTTGACAGTCCTTGGCCGAATGAAAATCCGGGTCCGTTCCGGTTACGTAGACCCGACTGTCGTGGGAACGGCTTCGTAAGCATCGTAGATTTCGGTAGAACTTAAGCTATCGAAACTGCAAGGACTTGCCTGCGTCTGTACATCAGTTGCAAAGCGTAAGTGCCCAACCGCAACAGTAGGGGTCATGCTGGAACTCTCACCGCTCCATCTAGTAATCAAATATACAGCTATACAAACAATGCTTGAAATGAGAGCGGAAGGATTTGGCAGAGGAAAGATAATCTCGTCTCAGCAAATGAAGGCCTTAAGTGCTGAAACACCATTGACTGTTCCCTCAAAGTACAGTATTACCAAGAAGGGTAAACTTTACAAAGAAGTTGAAAGGTACCCTCGGCAGTAAGGCTGAATGGAATGACTTCACGCTTGACCAACTGGGCACATCGACTGCTCAAAAACGGCGGAAGGAATTGATGCAGATGTCGCAGGACAGCGTACTAAACTTTCCACACCTATGGGACGTTTTCTAAGGATTTTTCAAGTAGAATTATTTGCTATAAGTGGGCGTGTACACATAAACCTTCAACGCAGCAATCCTATTTAAAGTGTTGCCATACTCAGCGATAGTCAAGCGGAACTTAAAGCGATCTCTGCTTACGTTATTACATCGCAATTGTTGCGGGAGTGCATAGAATGGCGGAATATGTTATCAGTCTGCAACCAAGTATACCATATCTACATACGTGCCAGGTCACAGAGTATAGCCGGTAATAAGCTGGCTGACGAACTTGCCCACTCTACAGCTGCTATTAGAGTAGAAGGACCGTAACCCTGCATTGCGATTGATTCTCATAGCATCAAGGAGCCTCTATGCCAAGAGAAAAGGTAAATAAGGAAAAGTATTGGTTATACCTCACAGGGTGCTTACAACCTCACTAGTTTTAAAAATTTAATCAACCTCCAGAGAGATAAATTTCGACTACTAATTGTATGGGCACGGCAAACTTTAGAAGCTCCTATAGCTTCTTGTCCAAACTGCTGGTTCTCCTACAAGGAGCCTAAAACTCACGAGCACCCGATCTAGACTGGTTAGAAAAATATTAGTAAGTAACCAGTAATTGCGGACACATATTGTATTAACTATAAAGCGTCGCGGAGTTATTTTAATGGATTTTTACTTTATTGCAAATAAGTAAGCAAAAAAATATGCTGTCAGCTTTCTAGCTCAAATTCCATTTCGTGATATAGTCATACAATACAACTTTAATTTTTATCATTTTTTTATATTTCATCTTCCTATATAATCGTTCCACTGCTTTTATTTACTTTGCATATTAGTTTGGTAGGCTTCTACTGAAATCAGACAACTGACGTTGACCTGTTGCTTTTCTGGCTGCCTGTTGAACTAGGGCTTCATGACAGTTCAAAACTTCAACACAAGTTCATTGTACTGTGTACCTAACACGACTTCATACCTACGGTTCAAAAGAGCAGACCAGCACATTGTTTGTCGAAAACTAATGTCAATAAACTTTTGTTGCAGAAATATTCCATCAGGCTTCAACTTGTTCGAAAAAAAAATAAAAACAAAATTTATTTTGTGTGCTCTTTTACAGGAAAAGAGAATTTAGAAACAAAAAACTATCTGTATTTCAATCCTGTCATGAATTTAAATTTAAATGAAGTGATTCAATTGATCGTTACTTTAACCCACCTAAAAATTTGCTATACAGGAATTATTCTAAAGGGTGATTTTTTAAGAGCTTGATAACTTTTTTTAAAAAAAAACGCATAAAATTTGCAAAATCTCATCGGTTCTTTATTTGAAACGTTAGATTGGTTCATGACATTTACTTTTTGAAGATAATTTCATTTAAATGTTGACCGCGGCTGCGTCTTAGGTGGTCCATTCGGAAAGTCCAATTTTGGGCAACTTTTTCGAGCATTTCGGCCGGAATAGCCCGAATTTCTTCGGAAATGTTGTCTTCCAAAGCTGGAATAGTTGCTGGCTTATTTCTGTAGACTTTAGACTTGACGTAGCCCCACAAAAAATAGTCTAAAGGCGTTAAATCGCATGATCTTGGTGGCCAACTTACGGGTCCATTTCTTGAGATGAATTGTTGTCCGAAGTTTTCCCTCAAAATGGCCATAGAATCGCGAGCTGTGTGGCATGTAGCGCCATCTTGTTGAAACCACATGTCAACCAAGTTCAGTTCTTCCATTTTTGGCAACAAAAAGTTTGTTAGCATCGAACGATACGGTCCAATGATTCCACCAGCGTACAAACCACACCAAACAGTGCATTTTTCGGGATGCATGGGTAGTTCTTGAACGGCTTCTGGTTGCTCTTCACCCCAAATGCGGCAATTTTGCTTATTTACGTAGCCATTCAACCAGAAATGAGCCTCATCGCTGAACAAAATTTGTCCGAAAAAAAAAAAAAACCGAACACTGATTTTGGTAATAAAATTCAATGATTTGCAAGCGTTGCTCGTTAGTAAGTCTATTCATGATGAAATGTCAAAGCATACTGAGCATCTTTCTCTTTGACACCATGTCTGAAATCCCACGTGATCTGTCAAATACTAATGCATGAAAATCCTAACCTCAAAAAAATCACCCGTTATAAAGCTTTAGGAGCGGTTAAACGAGGCTAGTAAATGCTCAGCTGACACCTTTTTCGTTCAATGTAACTTAAAAATCAGTCCTCTTCAACAATAATTCAAAGAACTGGCTTTAAAAGAGACCAAAGAAGTACAAATCAATAAACCAGTCCACGTTTAGGGCTGTAAAATCCAGAATCCAACGGAAATGAGATATAAAATATTCAACATTAAATGAAATATAATTTATGGGCTATCTGAGATCTGGAGAAGAAAGGGGATAAGC
This sequence comes from Bactrocera dorsalis, assembly GCF_023373825.1. Lineage (NCBI taxonomy): Eukaryota > Metazoa > Arthropoda > Insecta > Diptera > Tephritidae > Bactrocera > Bactrocera dorsalis. The sequence continues at coordinate 101,243,479 of NC_064303.1, forward strand.
TTGATTGCCTTTTTAAGGATAAAAAATGACTTATCTCGATTTACGGCAAAACTACGAGCACTATAGAGAAATGAAAAATACGGCAATATTTTCGATTATAAACACATCTATAACTTTGGCACATAGACTATTTCCACAAGGCCTTAAAATTTATTTCAAAAATTCAAATAACCAGCGAGCATTCTTTTGAAATCTGAGAACATAAAATAGTCGCTGAGTGCCAGATCTGGAGAACACGGTGGAACGAAAACACTTCAAGGCTAATTCGTGGATGAAAACTCGGGTTTATTAAACATAAACATCTCGAAACACTGCTCAGAATCATCAACTCGCCGTTGTTTTTGGTCAAAAGTGAGCTAGCGTAGCAGCCATTTTGCACAGAGCTTTCTCATACCCAAATATACGTGGATACGTTCAGTTACTATATATAGAGTACCCGCTATCTTCACTTTACGGTCATCCAAAAACATTTAGCAGAGTTTTTTGATGTTTTCATCGGCAAGAACCTTTTTTGAGCGTTGACTGCGTTTCTTCGTTGACATCTCTCCTTATTGATTTTACAAAAACTATATACATTGGTATGGTAAGTTTACTCAGAAAATGCCAAACAAGACCTCACTAAACAACTACAACCTGCCGTCTCTAAAACCTCGTCGGATATCATTGCAAAGATATCGTACAAAAATATATTTATACGATCCGTAATAAATTTTTAGAAATGCCAAAACTTAGTTTTCAATTATCGATTAAAGATTTATTGACTTTCTCGATATAATCGTCTTACTAGAAGTAGTTAGACTCCTCATAATGAGGCACATTTACACGCACGCTGGAAAAGAAGGCACTCGAGAAACCAAAAACGATTTTTTAATGAATTGATAAAATTAATTCCACAGAAAACACACTTCTTCTTTACTAACTTAGACACCACTTACGCAGTTATAGCCGAATCACACACTTCCAAAATAAAAAAAAAAAACAATTCTTCATTTCGAAATTAAAAATCACGCACGGCTCACAAATTATTATAATTAATTTGAACTAAATAAATCACATATAAGATGGCAGTCAACAACACTTTCAAGCCATTTGAAAAGTTCAGATCCAGCAGGCCACATAAACGGAATTGCGGTGAACTCGTTGCGCACACCAAAGCGAAAGTCTCCAGCTGCAAATCGAAAAAAATGTTTAGCAAATAATTACTACAATTACTCCCAACAATAACTAACCTCTCTCGCCAAGGCAGCATCCATATGCTCGCGATTATTAAAATACCGCTGCAACTCCACCAGCTGGGCAGCCGTGCCCAGAGCCAACTCACAAACAGCAATGGTCAGCCAGAAGTCGAGCGTATTTATGATAAGCACATACCAACAGTACATCATATTCAGCGCATTCTCGCTGGAACGCCAGACGAAGAGCAGTACGATTATTGTCATCACATTGAGCGACGCAACGCCGCAGATGCAGAGCAGCATTAGCTTGCCATAAATGCGGCCGTATTGTTGACACAAGCGCAATATGCGTATATATACGCCGGTGATTTCGTTGATTTCCAACTGTGAACTGCGGCAACCTGTGCTGGCAGCTATTATTTTGATGCGCTGCTTCATTATCCAAATATAACGGTAAGTGGCCAAGATGAACATGTAAAAATGGAAAACCACCAGAGAGATGACATTAACCAAGATCATTGCGATTGTATGCACTACTGCGACAGCGAAACTCATGCCTGGAATCAGCACCAAAACCACGTAAATGTATGAAATGTTCCTCAAAACCATTGCCAGACTTTTCAGAATCATATAGTTTGCGTATGTGACACAGGTTGTGGCTAAACGTTTGTGTCGTGCGAAATAGGTGCGTTCGAACGTTGCAAACTCCTTGATTATGCCCAACACGGACGCGTACTCACTCCAGTTGGTCCACATAATCACAAACAAGGCACTTATATTTACCGCTATGATGAACTGACTAAGCAGTTGGACCAGCGTCCAATAATATATACGCTCCAAATTCACCAGCTTCTCTTTCGGCCATGCATACAGCGCCAAACAAATCAATATGACATCAACGCAAATGCAATATATCCGGCAGTATTTCGAAGACACAATCCGCCGACGTAGTCTATCGTAGCCATAAGGATATATGCCGAGTGCAATGGAAGCGAAAATTGTAGCAGTTATAATTAGCTCAGTTACGACGCCACGCCAGCGCAACCGCATGACTGCCTGCCCGAGTGTCGAATATTGTTTAGTGTGAAAAATATTGTCGACCTTCATTGTAAGGTGCCTCGTGTGCGTGGTGTTATCAAAAATCGACAAGTTTGACATATTACTATTACACCTTTCGTTCGCATGACAAATTTCAATTAAATATTGTATATCGATGTAAACTACATACTTTATTGGCGCAGAGTGTTTACATGTATTTCAATTTAAAAATTTTCAGCTAAAACGCTGGCACTTCTATCAATAACTGCGGTCAAGAAACCAAGCGTTTTACATAAAGATCGCAATCGATATAATGGTGGAGGCCTAGCCTTCACACTGCACAATACTGTGCAATATCGTCTTATCGATGATGCTATCGACCGCAGGGAAACTAACCTCGAATGTCAGGGTATATAGGCGACTTTACCGCGCACTACAATCTATGGCATTCCTGCCTGTCAAATGATCGTAGAGGGATGGTGCTGGCAGAGTAGATTGACGATTCGACATTCTGCACTATGAATGATGAAGCCTCAACCGCAAGTATGGACTCCCGTAATAGCTCGCCCGATATTACCATTGCTAGTGGTGGTCTGATAAATAACATAATCTGACGAAATATGCTAACTTTCGGATCAGATCATTTGCGTTTAATTATCTCGATCGAGAGACCTACCGACTTCAAAGAATTTACCGAGAACGCCTTCACCGCTTTACCCATTCCTATGGGCGTAATCGTTGCGGAACGTCAATTCCGCAAGGTGATCGCAGCAGCTACCGTTCGCTTCATTCCAGTCGGAATAATAGCGGAACTCCGCACTAATTTCGAAGCCGAAACAGCTGTTTCAACTAACGAGCGCGCCTCCTTACGCCATGCCGATAGATCTCAAACTGGAGAGGGATCTCAACTTGGAGATTCCGCAAATGGTAAACCAATATAAGCGCACTCAATGAATAGAGCACTTGAAGTCCTGTACCCACTCCGCCGGTGTGAGTAAGCTTCGGACTACTGTCAAGGCTCTGACTAATCCGAAGTTAGAGATCCGATGACTGAATTGAAACTCAATACCTCTTCAGACACGAAGAAGTGCGCGTGCTATTTTAGCTGGCAATTTCCACTGCACCCTTCGGTAGACAAAGCCAAACGGCGGCTGCGCAAAATGTTAAAAACTGCACACCACTTACTTCCACCGATGAGGAGTTTCAGAGTGTCATCAACAAGGTAAAATCGTCGAAATTCATTGGCCCTGATGGAAGTAACAAGCAACTTAGCTGCATATTTGGAATGAATCAAACAGATCACCAGGTCATTTAGCTCGCCCTGGTAAAACAATTTCGGTCTGTCATAGTCTTCCAATTCACAACTGGACTGGACTTGCCATTGGGTTCAGGCCCACCAACATCTTCCGAACTTGAAATGTCTTCCAAGGTAGCAGGGCCTTAGGCACTGGTATTTCGATTCCATGAAGAATAGGATGAATAGCAAATTGCAGACTTGGTTTTGAAATTGAATGGTTACGTTTTGCTATTCGAAAATTTCCAACACATCGTTTGCAGAGTTACAGGGTGCGCAAACTTTATGCTGATCTGATCTCCAAGTTTCAAAGTTGAAGAAGTTAAGTCGAGCTTGCTCTTACAGCACTTCTTCTCCGGAAGTAAATTACTGACTTCAAATATTAGTTTGTAAAGAAATAACTGCACAATTGTGCTTTCAAACTTTTAATCATCAAACTCATAACCATACTAACTTTAAAAAAATAATACATAGTCCGTTTGCACCAAATAAATTATATGCAAAACAATGCCGAGCAAAACGCCTAGACCTTTCGAATAATCCAAATCTATTAGGCCACACACACGAAATACTGGCTTTCTACTAACACGCAAGAGCGCCAAAACTTCAAGCTGAAAATTAAAGAACAAAATTCAGAGCATAGAAATATGTGATTGGAGCAAAAATGTACCTCACGCTCCGACTTGTCATCCAAATGCATGCACTCGTTAAAGGACCTCAGCAGCTGCGAGAAGTCATATGCGGCATTCAAAGTCAACTCACAAGCGGCGATAATCAGCCAAAACTCCACCGTATGTATGACAACGAGAAAAAAAATATACAAAGAATACCGCGTATGAATAGCGCTCTCATACAACACGAGCAACAAAAACGCTTTGGAGATATTATCGCCCACAATGGCGCTTATGTAGAGGAAAACGTGTTTGCCATAAATACTATTGCTTCGCTTGGATAGTCGCTGTAAACGCAAGTAGACGCCCGCAATTTCACCGATTTCGCGCCACAAATTATCGACATTTCGCCGATGCATGCCACAACTGGCCAAATGCTTCAAACGCTGCTGCAGTGTCCAAATGTTGCGGTAAATGACCAATACGACCGTGTAAAATTGCAATACAGCCAACTCCAACACATTAGCCAGAGTGGCAATGATCAGCACATCTATTCTATTGCTCGTGAGCGCTTTGTATACATAAACAGTTAAAATGTTATTCAAGAGCAACAGAAATGCCCGGCATGCAAGATAATTGTGAAACGGCGCACAATTGTCCCATAAATATTTATGCTTTTCAAAATATGAGCTCTCCATGGTCTCAAATTCATTGAACATATCCAGCACAGCGTCGTATTCCTTCCAGTTGGTCCACAGTATCACAATGAGGATGTTCAAATTACCCGCATCCAATAGTTGAAGAACTACCGTCATTAGCGACCAGTCGCTTTTCCTATTTATACCCATTTTGCTGTACCATATACGTAGCGCCAACACAATTAGAACCACATCTATGAGGGTACTGTAGGCGAAATAGTAGTTCTTTGTTACAAAGCGTCTGCGTCTCGCGTTGTAGCCATAAGGCAGTATGCCAAAAATAATTGATAACCGAACTGTCGCGTTTACAATCAAACGGGAGAGACCGACACGAAACCGTGACCACATGATCACTCTAAGTGGCATACAAAAACACTTTTGTTGGTGGTGACAACATTATTTTTCAATTATTTGCATTATACGTATTTTTTTTTTTTTTTTGCAGCCTTCGTTGACAATATTTATTATTTGATTTGAAGGATAGCACATATCGATAACGGCAGTAGACAGTTTTGACATATGACATATGAAAAGTCGTAATTAACTATATTGAATAGCCAGCAGCTGAAGGGCTTAATACATACGAGGTGTGTTCAAAAAGTATCGCGAATTTTGTGTTTTTTCAAAAATTATTTATTTATTCATGAATATCTATTTTGTCCCCTTCAAAGTAATCCCCATGAGATATTATACACTTGTGCCAACGGTTTTTCCAATCTTCGAAGCACTTCAAAAATTCATTTTTTTTATCTTCTTCAGCTGCTCCTTCGATGCCGTCTTTATCTCGTCAATAGAAGCGTAACGTCATCCTTTCATGGGCCTCTTAAGTTTAAGGAACAAGAAAAAGTCACAGGGGGCCAGATCTGGGGAATACGGTGGCTGCGCCATCATTAGTGTGTTGTTTTTGGCCAAAAAGTAGCGCACAAGCAACGATGTGTGAGCAGGGGCGTTTTCGTGGTGCAAAAGCCAATTTTTGTTCTTCCACAAATCCGAGTGTTTCTGGCGGATTGCTTCGCGCAAATTGCGCATAACTCGCAGGTAATATTCCTTATTGACCGTTCTTCCCTGTGGCAAGAACTCATGATGCACCACGCCCCTGCAATCGAAGAAAACTGTCAGTTACGATTCGCGATACTTTTTGAACACACCTCGTATGTTTGTGTGTGTGTGTGTGGTAGACTGATAGGCAAAGTGAGCATATATTTTTTGCATATATGCCTACCTCTCATATAACGGTATTTTTTGTCAAACGCATAAAAACTTTAATAATAAAGTTACTAGCAAAGTACACGTTTAGTTGATGTACAGTGTGCGCCATCTAAACGTTGATCTGTTTCGTGGTTCCCTACTTAAAAAAATACATAGAAACTTCAAATCTAATTGGTAATGAGTTTGTTGTTATGCAAAAGAGCATTGTTTGGCATTTTTTTTTTTTTTTTGTAGATTGTCTCCTTCAAATGTTAGCCGCTACTACGTCTCAGATGGTCCATCCGTTGAGTCCAAATTTCTATGACTCGTTCGAGCATTTTAACAGGGAACTCGCGAATGACACGAGTGATGTTTTTTCCCAAGGCCGAATACAAACGGGATTTTCCGCTTAGATATTAGACTTTACATATCCCCTGAGGAAAAAGTCTAACGGTTTGATATCACACGATGGTGGTTTATCGACCAGCCCAAATCGTGAAATTATCTGCGTTTTCTCTCAATTAATCCACTGATTGATGCAATTTGTGGAAAGTGCCGCCGTTTTATTGAAACCAGATGTCGTCGAGATCACAAGCTTCAATTTCAGACATCAAATAGATGGTTATCAAGGCCTGATAGTGGTCACCGTTGACGAGTAAATTCTCACCGCCCTCATTTTTGAAGAAATATGAACCGAAGATCTGGCTCGAAAACGTCGGATATTCTTGAAAGGTCGAGCGAATTCAGTTCTTGCACTACACTTGGGGGCTACAATCGACTCTCCACAGTCTTTGTGTAAGCTCTTAGCTACGGCTGCAATATTTTCTTCCTTGCGAGCTGGGCGTGGTCTATTCGGTCAAATATTATCCAATATTGAATGCTGGATCTCATGATGGGTGATGGTTGCGAATAGTACGCTTTCTTTGATAGCAAGTTCTCATGGAAGTCAAACATCGAGGAGAGAATGAGGAACTGTTGTAGACGAGTAATTGGGAAATGGTGGGTAGTAAGGCCAATTATCTTTTATGGGACCGTTATCTGGTGAAGGGCGCTCAGATAAACCAACTAGCTATGCAGCTGGAACCCTAAAAAATTAATCAAGGAGTGATTGACCTCATCAACAACGCCTTCAAGCTTCTTCCATAATAGACGTGTATGGGTGCCCGGTCACAGTGGTATCGTCTGCAAAGCCGATGAGTTTACTAGGCAGAACACCATTTCTCTCATTTCATTCGATTGGAAGCGTTTTGGTTTTCCGATGTCTCTTACATTCAGTCGTTTGGCTTTTGAAGTTCCCATGAGCTCAGCAAGCGCTGGTCAACAACCAGAACTTGTGCGACTACGAAATCCTTCTGGATCAGAGTGAACCTTAAAAGGTACTCCGCACTACAGACTCTTAACGAAGTTAATCCTGTCGCAATTACAGGATGCTCCGCCAGCAAAGTGTCCAATAGATTCACACGTTGTATATCCTCTGTCTGACTCTCTTTGCCAAAGCTGTATGGAAGAAGGCGAGGTGAAATCATCTTTTCACTTTCTAGTCTATTCCTCGACTTTTATCAGACTGAGATTGAACTATCTCGAATATTGTTTAGTGTGAAAAATATTGTCGACCTTCATTGTAAGGTGCCTTGTGTGCGTGGTGTTATCAAAAATCGACAGGTTTGACATATTACTATTACACCTTTCGTTCGCATGACAAATTTCAATTAAATATATCGATGTTAACTACTTTATTGGCGCAGAGAGTTTACATGTATTTCAATTTAAAAATTTTCAGCTAAAACGCTGGCACCTCTATCAATAACTGCGGTCAAGAAACCAAGCGTTTTTCATAAAGATCGCAATCGATATAATGGTGGAGGCCTAGCCTTCACACTGCAAAATACTGTGCAATATCGTCTTATCGATGATGCTATCGACCGCAGGGAAACTAACCTTGAATGTCAGGGTATATAGGCGACTTTAACGCGCACTATGATCTTTGGCATTCCTGCCTATCAAATGATCGTAGGGGCATGGTTTGAGAATGATTTGAGATTGTGCACTATGAATGATGAAGCCCGAACCGGAATTATGAGCACCTGTGATAGCTCGCCCGATATTACCATTGCTAGTGGTGGTCTGATAAATAACATAACCTGACAACCTATGCTAACTTTCGCATCAGATCATTTGCGCTTAATTATCTCGATCGAGAGACCTACCGACTTCAAAGAATTTACGGAGAACACCATCACCGCTTTACCCATTCCTATGGTCGTAATCGTTAGCGAATGTCAATTCCGCAAGGTGATCGCAGCAGATACCGCTCGCTTCATCCCGGTCGGAATAATAGCGGAACTCCGCACTAATTTCGAAGCCGAAACAGCTGTTTCAACTAACGAGCGCGCCTCCTTACGCCATGCCGATCCTTGTGATCCCCGAAATAAGGGATCTCAACTTGGAGATTCCGCAAATGGTAAGACAAAATGAATAGAGTACTTGAAGTCCTGTACCCTCTCCACCAGTGTGAATAAGCTTTGGACTACTGTCAAGGCATTGTCTAATCCGAACAGACGTAGTGACTGAACTGAAACTCAATTCAATGGCAATACCTCTTCAGACACGAAGAAGTGCGCGAGCTATTTTAGCCGGCAATTTTCACTGCACTCTTCGGTAGAAAAAGCCAAACGACGGCTGCGCAAAATGTCAAAAGACTGCCCGCCACTTACTTCCACTGATGAGGAGGTTCAGAGTGTCATCAGCAAGGCGAAATCGCTCAAATGCATTGACCCAGATAGAAGTAACATGCTGATGATAAAACATCTAGGCTCGACGGGAGTAAGCTTAGTCCTCAACCTGTCGTGTAGTTCGTGCAGTATCAGGAAGGTCTGTCTGAAACGTCCAACAGTAGTTTGCCATCATTCACACTCTTCATCTTCCCTATTATAGTTTTTCTTCCATTATCTTGGTTAAATAGTTTACCTTACCTTAACACATCTGAATTTTCTATAAAGTAGTCGAGATCAGAATGAAGAAATTATAGTTTTGGACTCATTAGCCAATCTAAAACTTGATTTGCTTTTAAAGTTTCTTTGACGATGGTTAGGGTTTTAATAAACACCGAAAGATTGCTTTGTGACCTCTTTAAGGCAGTCCTTCTCTTTGAAGATCTGCCATGGTTGTGATGAACTGTGGATCAGCTATAAGCTGTCGAATATCTGGTCTAACGAAAACATATTCATTCAACTTTGCCTCTGAGAGGCCTGGAATTTGTGTGTTTGAAGGAACATTCTTCTTTCGGAAGCGACTTTACAAATTGTTTAATCAATCTAAGCTTTATGTGAAGCGGTGATAGACAAACTTTATGAGAAGGCAGCAAACGACGTTTGTTTTCGCCAATTTTAAGCTCTATTTGAGGTCAACACTTTTTGGTGCAGTGACTTGCTCTGCCTCCACTATCCCATAAATACAAAAAGGGAGGGAATTTAATAAGCCCAGCTTGTGGTTCGAGCATTATACCCAATATTTTTAAATCCCCGAACACTAACCAACCGTGGTCCTGCTTTTGAACCTTGATCCAAGCAACTTAGCTGCATTTTTGGGATGATTCAAACCGATCACCAAATTATTTAGCTCGCCCTGGTAAAACAATTTCGGTCTGTCATAATCTTCCAATTCACAACTTGACTGGACTTGCCATTGGGTTGAGGTCCAGCAACATCTTCGTCCGAACTTCAAATGTCTTCCAAGGTAGCAGGGCCTTAGGCACTGGTATTTCGATTCCAAAAGGAATAGGACGAATAGCTAATTGCAGACTTGGTTTTGAAAATGACTGGTTGCGTTATGCTATTCGAAGATTTCCAACACATCGTTTGCAGACTTAACAGGGTGTCCAAACTTTACTCTGATCTGATCTTCAAGTTTCAAAGTTGAAGAAGTCAAGCTTGCTTTTACAGCACTTCCTTTCTGGAAGTAAGATACGGACTTCACATTTTAGTTTGTAAAGAAATAATTGCACACTTGTGCTTTCAAACTTTTAATTATCAAATTCATAATCATACCAACTATAATAAAAGGCTACATAGTTCACTTGCACCAAATAAATGATATGCATAACAATGGTGAGCAAAACGCCTAGACCTTTCGAATAATCCAAATCCATTAGGCCACACACACGAAATACTGGCTTTCTACTAACACACAAGAGCGCCAAAACTTCAAGCTGAAAATTAAAAAAAAAATCAGAGCATAAGAATATGTGATTGGAGCAAAAATGTACCTCGCGCTCCGACTTGTCATCCAAATGAATGTTAAAGGACCTCAGCAGCTGCGAGAAGTCATATGCGGCATTCAAAGTCAACTCACAGGCGGCTATAATCAGCCAAAATTCCACCGTATTTTTGACAATGAGATAGAACTGATACAAAAAATACCACGAATAATCAGCGCTCTTATACAACAAAAGCACCAGAAATATGTTGGAGATATTAACGCCCACAATGGCGTTGATGTAGAGGAAAACCTGTTTGCCATAAATACTATTGCTTCGCTCGGATAGCCGCTGTAAACGCAAGTAGACGCCAACAATTTCATCGATTTCGCGCCACAAACCATCGACATTTCGCCGATGCATGCCACAACTGGCCAAATGCTTCAAACGCTGCTGCAGTGTCCAAATGTTGCGGTAAATGACCAATACGACCGTGTAAAATTGCAATACAGCCAACTCCAACACATTAGCCAGAGTGACTCTGATGAGATATTTGAACAGCACATATATGCTAATCCTCGTGAACCCATCGTATATTACATAAACAATTAAAATGTTATTCAAGAGCAACAGAAATGCCCGGCATGCAAGATAATTGTGAAACGGCGCACAATTGTCCCATAAATATTTGTGCTTTTCAAAATATGAGCTCTCCAAGGTCGAAAATTCATTGAGCATGCCCAGCACAGCGTCGTATTCCTTCCAGTTGGTCCACAATATAGCAATGAGGATGTTCAAATTCGCCGCATTCACTAGTTGACCAAGTGCCATCATTAGCGACCACTCGCTTTTATCATACCAGTTCGAACGCATTTCTCTGTACCAGTTACGTAGCGACAACACAATTAGAACCACATCTATGAGGGTACTGTAGGCGAAGCAGTAGTTCTTTGGTACAAAGCGTCTGCGTCGCGCGTTGTAGCCATAAGGCAGTATGCCAAAAATAATTGATAACCGAACTGTCGCGTTTATAATCAAACGGGAAAGACCGACACGAAACTGTGACCACATGATCACTCTAAGTGAACTACAAAAACACTTTTGTTGGTGGTGACAACATTATTTTTCAATTATTTGCATTATACGTATTTTTTTTTTTTTTTGCAGCCTTCGTTGACAATATTTATTATTTGATATGAAGGACAGCACATATCGATAACGGCAGTAGACAGTTTTGACATATGACATATGAAAAGTCGTAATTAACTATATTGAACAGCGAGCAGTTGAAGTGCATAATACATATATGTGTGTGTGTGTGGTAGACTGATAGGCAAAGTGAGCATGTATTTTTTATATATATGCCTACCCCTCATATAACGGTATTTTAAAAATTAAACATTTTCATAATAAAATTACCAGCAAAGTTCACGCTTAGATGATGTACAGTGTGCACCATCTAAATGGTGATCTGTTTCGTGGTTCCCTATTTAAAAAAAAACACACAGAAACTTCAAATATAATGGGTAACGAGTTTGTTGTTATTCAAAAGAACATTCTTTGCCATTTATTTTTGAAGATTGTCTCCTTCAAACGTAGGCCGCTACTACGTCTCAGATGGTCCATCCGTTGAGTCAAAATTTCGATGACTCGTTCAAGCATTTCAACAGGGAACTCGCGAATGACACGAGGGATGTTTTGCTCCTCGGCCTTAATCCAAGCGGGATTGTCCGCATAAATATTAGACTTTACATATCCCCTGTGGAAAAAGTCTAACGGTTTGATATCACACGATGGTGGTTTATCGACCAGCCCAAATCGTGAAATTGTCTGCGTGTTCTCTCAATTAATCCACTGATTGATGCAATTTGGACTTTAGATATTCCCACAGGAGAAAGTCTAATGGTGTGATATCACACGATATTGGTGAAACGTGAAATTACATACTGAAGTCTTTTCTCAATAAATCCATTGATTGAAGAGATGTGTGTGAAGTGGCGCCGTTTTATTGAAACTAAAGGTCTCCGAGATCATGAGCTTCAACCTCAGGCATCAAATAGTCGGTTATCATGGCACGATAGCGGTCGCCATTGACAGTTACACTCTCACCGGCATTATTTTTGAAGAAATATAGACCGATGATTCCACCAACATAACAGACACGACTATTGAATAAAGTACCTCTACTTGAATAACCCGTTATTATTTCGACTTCGATAAACCGCATTTCAGTATTGTTTTGCACATGAATTCAGATGCTTGAAATGTTGCCGAACCAACTGTAGATTGGGTGACACAGATCCAGGTTTATAGAAGTTTTGTTAATACTTTAGAAATATTTCCGTCTACAAGGAAAAAAATCTATTCAAGTTCCATTCTATGATCAAAAAGTAACTATTTTAGATGGCGTTCATACCGAAACCTTTAGGCTTCAGGACTAAACAGTCGATGGGACATATCCCTGGAAGGCTTCTGGCACCTTGTGCTATTAGAGACGAGCAATTGGAAGAAGATGGGACCTCTCACGAATGGTAGTGTTCCAACCCTATGAAACCGTAGTAAAGCCAAGCGAGGTGAAATCATCTTTTCACCTCCAAAAGCATCAGAATTCCTCAGACAATTGACAAGCTCAACTCAAACATCCGTTGCGAAATCATCGCCAAAATCAAGAATCTAAAAATCGCCCAAAAGCCGCCGAAACTTGTAGCGTGAAATCAAATATTCCTGTTCGGCTCGGATTAGTATTTGACTATGTGTCAGTAGTTGGTACTATTCCCCTCAGTGAGCGATAACGTCCACGCAGCTGCAAGATTTGCGTCCCTGAAGCAATGTTCCTCCATCTATTTAATGTTCATAACTATATGCATTATTGTTAAATGTGTAAAGTTTCATTTTCGATTTATATTTGGTGTTTCATAATTGCTTTTAACCACAAAAACAGCGCCGACAGTTCATTAACTCTGCCAAGTGCTTGAGGGTAAAATTCGGTTTTTTGAATTTCCTCAGCTTTTAATTTCCGCGCAGAAAATATAAACGCGCACAACGTGTGCGGCTGTCAGTTAAAGTGAAATTTCACTGTGAGGGAAAAGCAAATTGTGCAACATTTTAAACGAAGAATGTCAACACTTGTTGATGTTGAAAGGGTGGGGCGAGTATATGCGAGTAAAACTGAAAATGAAAGCGCATTTAGCGAGAATTTAATTGAATATTTAAAGTCGCAGCGCATTAAAAGGGGAATAGTTTCAGTAGGAAATTGCATTGAAAGGAAACTTAAGTGAATTTATACAAGCATTAATGTATAGAAATGTGGGTTAGTGGGAACCATAATTAAATATTTACAATCAATTACGACTACTTCATCCTTACTGGAGTAGACACCGCTTAGGCGATTATAGCCGAGTTTACAAGAGCGCGTCAGTCGTTCTTCCTTTTCACTGTTTGGTGCCAGTTGGAGGTTCCAAGTGCAACCAGGTCCTTTTCCACTTGAACTCTTCAACGGATATTATAAAATAATACAGCCCTTATACCCTTTCGCTCTACAGCTCATATTAAAGATATAGATTGCATGAAAACATTAAATAGATTGAAGAAGTAACACGATAATCTCCTTGTCCTTTTTTGGTATCGTACGGCTCGGAGAGGTCTCTCCAGATCAAATTGGAATTGTTGAACAAGACCTTTGGTGACAATTGTTTGTTCCGAACAAGTGTTTTTGCTTCGTACAAATTATTCAAAGAGGGTTGACAACGTGTCGATCACGAATCACTTCCAAAACCATCAACTGTTGATTAACACGACAATAAAATAAAGAAATTGATGCTTGAGAATCGATGGTCAATAGTCGGAGATCTTATTGGCATCTGTCGGAAGGATCAGTGAAAAGTGAATTGAAACCGAAAAGACCACCTTTATCAGGTCAAAAATAAAGGTTATGTTGACATGTTTATGGTTTTCTTTGATTATCGAGAAGAAGTGCACTCCATGTTTCATCGTTAGCGCAAAGCTATTCGTAAAAGCAGTTGGATTTATGGGCCAACAACTATTGGCTTTTGCACCACGATAAGGCACCGTCGCATACTGCATTGATTCTTCGTAAGTTTTCCGCCAAATTTTCAGCCAATATCATGCCGAACCACCTCATTTGCTTGGATTAGCTCCGTTTGAGTTCTGGCTATTCAGCAAACTCAAATTACCGCTCTGGGGACACCATTTTCAATCAATGTAAAATGTGAATCACTATGTGCATTATTTAGAGGAGAACCATATAGATTTTAAAGAATAATTTAAGAATTGTTATTTTTTATGAACAAAGTCTTACCATTTTTTGCTCATAGTTAGTGTATACAAAAAACTCCTTTTCGCAATCTTAAAATTCAGTTTCATATTTTCTTCAAATGCCAGACCTAAAAGTGTGTGTGCATGTTTTCATTTGCATACACACACATATGTGTTTTTGTGTAGACATAACGTCGCTTGTATTCCTTACAAATTGACCGGTGAAATCACCATGAAAATTGCAAAATTGCACAGATGATAACCATGAACTGTGACCGAACGCTGCTGCTGTTGTTGAAAAATGGCAATAGCAGCTTGCCAGCAGAAGACTTTACAATAAGGCTTTGAGTGTGTGTTTGTGTGCGTGGTTTATCTCATGAGATATTTGTGTATGCGTGCAACTCTCTATTTATAGGACAGACCATATTTCATTGTATAGTAAAATAGTACCGTATTCGTACCTGAAGGTTGCAACAATTGCAGCTGACAGCTGCAAGCAAGTAGATACCAGCTGAGTGGCACACACTAATACATACCTACATACATTAGGGTGTCCGTTATTTCATTATTCCATTATGGTTTTTGGAAACGCACCCTGAACACAAATGACCTGAGCATTAGTGCAAGTGATTTAATCATTCTATGTTACTCATACGACATGGTGTACTATATGAATGCAACATATTTGAAGCATAGTTTTAGCTGCATTTAACTTTTAAAAAAATATATTTTTGTAAAAAACTTATTGAGACCTTTGTTATAGAGTAAAAAAAAAATTTATTCGAATGTTAATTTTTCAAAGTTGTAAATTTATTTGCTTTGGAGATAAGAAATGTATTGCAAGAGATAAAAAAAATATTTAGGCACGGCATAAATTGCCAAAAAAGAACTTTTTAAGGCCAAAACTGAAACTCCAGGAGATTTTTGCTGCAATCATTAGTTTCTGCACCGAAAAAAAAAAATAACAAATACGAAAGATTCCTTAGGAGAACTTTGAATGGACAGTTTGTATGACAACTATATGCTATAGTTAGCCGATCTGAACAATTTCTGCGGAGATTTCACAATGGCTTTAGACAGTAGTCCTTAATATATTTCGGGAAGATATCTGCTCAAATGAAAAAGTTTTCTATATAAAAGCTTAATTCCCATCGTTCACTTTCTATGACAGCTATATGCTACAGTTATGCGATAAGGGCTTTTCCGAAAAATAAGCAACATTTTGGTGAGCAAAAAACGTGTGCAAAATTTCTGGTCGATATCTCTACAACTAAGTGAGTAGTGCGTATATGTTAATATGCTTTATAAGGTCTCTGACGTTTCCTTTTTGGTATTACAAACATCGTGGCAAGCTTAATGTACCTTGCTCAGGATATAGTCAACTTGTTAAATAACAGACACCCTAATACACAAACACATACTTACACTCTTATTGACCACAAAATCGCCTTATGTAGAAGTGTGTAAGGTTTTGAAAAATAGAAATGTCATTTTCCACATGCGTGGGATTAGACCACAGACTAAACCAAGCGCTAACACACATACTCATACAGCTACACAAACACACGTGCCCAGTAGATACAAGGTAGTTTTGTAACTTGGATGCATTGCTTAGTGCAGGTTGTCGGAATTTTCAATGACAATTTCATTATTCTTCCATACCTCAAGTGTACAACACACTGACAACGCTCACACGCACACTTGTGGCATGAGCTTGCCACAAATAAAATAAATATTGAGCATTTAGTTAAATTGTGCACACAATACATTGGCAATTCGCTTGTTATGTAACACTGTGGCATCGTTAAATCTCTTTCACACTTGTCATGCGACTTGGAATTTCTATTGTCTCGTACAACAAATATTGTTTTCCAACATTTTCGAAAATAATTCATGCATGACAGACAAAAATACATGCACATGCCTGTAGAGAAACATTAAAGCTGTTAGGGAATAGTTTGATTTAGAACTAAAAACGCTCGTCTGTGAACGAATTGGTCCAAAACCCACTAGTTTATCCATTCTGTGTTAGTCATACGTCATGGTGTACTTTACGAATACAATAAGTTTAAAGCATAACTTTAGCTACGTATACTCACTACACTTTGAGCCAGTTCAAAAATGTCAAAATTTTAGTCAAATTTTATCTCTCAGAGCGAATGTCAGCAAGTAAACACCACGAGTTGTTTGTATGTAAAATAGACAGTCCACAAACAAGTAGGGCTTGTGGTTTAGTTCTAACTTAGTTTGCAACTACTTCATTTGAATGCAGGGTAATTTCGACAGTCGGTATTTATGTAAGTGCTGAACTTTTGTAAGATGCTTTGTGGCATTTTGGCAAAGACTCCGTAGTAGATTCGGAATTGATTTTCCATTAGTAAATAAGACACGAATTAAATTTTTGTTTCTTTTGTGGTATTTGATTTGTGTAAATTGTATTCTTGTAATCACTTTACTAATTGCATTTTGTAAAATAGGACATTTAATAAATGTAAGCAAGCCAGAGAGTAAATTGAGACATATTTGTGTGGTAAGTTGAATAGCCCCATTTCCAGGCAGGCATTGTTGCCAAGTGTCGACTAGTTGGTATTTACATATATACACTCTTTGACTACACCATAAAGCAGTTGCTACGCACGGAGAAAAAGGGCACTGGCAGCAGGAGATACTGGGAGGGTACAACCTTGAATGGTTTAGAGATATGATTAACTTTCTCCGAGGCAAATTCCGTCTCCTTGTCGCGCGCTCTTCAGTACACTGTAGACTCAGGAAGCACTTATCCAACATGGGCTTAGTCTCTTGTTCTAACTGCCGGTTTTGTGGTAAGAAACATACCTTATTCGGGATTTCTCAGCAAATTATAGAATCAGACTCAAGGCCCTAGGTTCCATATTTTCAGACAGGGATCACGTCGTGAATTTGTTGATAAGCTGAAATATCTGGGGTTTGTCCTTGACATAAAGCTTTTACGGAGGCCAAATATTGAAGAGAGACTAAGGAAATCATCGATTGCCTTATATCGCTGTAGTGGATCCTTGGGGAAAAGGTGGAGACACACCGAAGGGTATATCTTGGCTTTACGGAATCGTAATCAAGTCAAAAATAATCTATGGTGTATTTGTATGTTGAAAGGCTTTTCAAAACGCTACACCTGCTGAGAAGTTTGAACATGTTCAAAAAGCGGATTTCATAGACGTCTTCGCACTACATCAACAAAAGAACTTAAAGACATATTTTATTGCCAGCAGATGTAATGCTGCGAAGTGAGTTCTAAAGCTCAGAGAAGGTGGGCATATGAAGGGATTTGAACAAAGACAAGCCAAAATCTTCTCCTCCTTCAACTGCAATCCTGAAAACTTGGATCACCATGTCACATAAGCTGCTCGTGGCAACTATTTCTCTGCTCCCATATCGACAAGGGATATTTGAATGGTGAAGAAAGAAGAAGTCCAACTCGTTGTGTCCTCATTGGAATTACCATCAAGCTACTTGAAGCTACTTCATGATTAGTTTCGTTTGGAAACATGGTCATAGCGAAATCACTGGCAACTGCAAAGCCGAAGAGAAAGCCAAGGGAGCACCGTTGCCACGGTCTTAATGGAACGGGACCATTCATTGGCATCTTGTGCTCTATCAGGTATTCAGTACACCTCGCTTGCGTTTAGCAGGCACTAGTGGACCATGGCTCCTATGCGACAATAAGATTCTATTGGCCTAGACTAAAACGCAGAAGATCTACAAATCTTGACGACGTCAGCTACCGCTGAAGTAATATTGTGGCTTTCAAATCACATCACTTCTCGGGGTGAGAGTCATCCAAGCACTGCCCAGGCACGGTTCCTGCTTTGTTTTTTTAGAGCAAACTGGCAGCGAGCTACCGCTAAAGTCACTTTGTGACTTTCAAATCACCTCACTTCTCGGGGAATGAGCAAATCCAAAGTGAAAACGATGCTCTTTGCCTGTTTTGACATCAAAGGCATCGCCCACCATGAATTCGTTGCTCCTGGACAAACCGTCAGCGCCAAAACTTACGTGGAACTGCTTAAGAGACTCAAACGAAGGGTCGATCGGGTCCGACTAGGCATCGCATTCGATTCGAAGTTGCACCACAACAACGCCCCGGCTCACACCGCTTTCTTGTGAAAAGCCGTCCCACAGCCCAGATGTGGCCCACCAGACTTGTTTTTGAACCTGAACCTTACCTGAAAAGGCCGAAAGTGAATCCAAGCAGCATACACCTCGCCTCTCCAAGCTTTTCAATTCTTGGAATTCGCACTGGCAGCGCTGCATCGACGCAGAAGGAACCTATTTTCAAAGTTTTTAAAGAATTGTAACGATTGGTTCAATAAATATTTTTTTATTCGACTCAGTCCTGTTACGTAATGTAACCCTGTACGTCCTTTTCTCCTCTATTGTCGATTGTCCTTCGTTGTTCAAATCATATATTTGATAAATTCAAGGCGCTTTGCCGTTTCTTGAATGATTGGATAACGAAATGGTCCGCCGTTTTAAGCTGCCCTAGTGAGATCGTTGTTAGGACTGACCTCATAATCCAACCTGAATATTAATTGATGATGGGAGCTGCCTTAGACTTTTTCAATTAGTATCAGAGTCATTCAAGTCGACAACTATCATATGTCGCCATGAAATTTTCGGACGTCCGAAATTCCTAGACACTTTCAGATTTCAGCAGTAGCTCTGCAAACCGCATCAGCATTTCTGCGTAGTGTATGCCTTTGCCAGCCGAATCGTATCCGTTTTATTGGTACTATATTTGTTTTTTGTTTCTGTAAATCATAACTGGAGTTGAAACAAGGTTACACAGATTTTTAAGACGTATTTGCAAAAAACTGTTTTCACTCTGCAAGTCCGATCTACTATCATGAGAGCAATATCATCCATGTAAGCCAGTTCTTCGAGATGTTCTATAAAGTCCTATGGCACGCCGTATTTATCCATTAACGCCTTTTTCAGTACAGCGTCCAAAACAATTAGGAAGAGCAGCGGTAACATAAGACACCCCTGCTTTACGCCAGTTTTCGGAAATATTGGGTCTGATAATTGTTTGTTGTGTAAGATTTTACACTCGAGGTCAACATAGCCTCTTGAATATAAAGAATCCCAGATATAAGAGCGTACGTTGTTTTTGTTTTAACATACGGGTAAATCTTTTTTTTTTTGGAAACCTTCAGCAGTATGCCTATTAACCAATCGACCGGTAGTTGTTCTTTCCTGTCAAATTTCTTCATAAAGAGCCATCAAAGGGCATGCGGAGACTACAGAATCAGTTTTAAGGGCTTCGAAAGGAATCAAGCCATCAACCGCCTTCCCTGGTTTCAGTTACTTAATAGCAGCTTTTATTTCTTGGAAACGTTGGAAATTAAACACTTGTAAATCCCCAAAAATGTCATGAATCATCAAGAACATATATGTTGATACATAGAATAGGGAATCGCAGAAAAAGACAAAAGCAAACCAAAAAATCCATAGCAAAAGTCCATAGCATACTTATAAGAACAAGCATAAAACAATGAAGCTCAGAATACTTCCATACCTGCATGCTTCGACAAATTTCGTCAGCAAGAATAAAGCGGTAATAAGCAGCATGATGTTTTTTGCCTCGCTTACCCACAAAGAGCAGAAACAATTCGAGATTCATATGTGCCAAAGCCGTTGCTATGACAGCACACTTCACTACTTCACTACCGCTTCTACGTCTGCTCTTTCTTCACGCAGTCGCTCCTTCACATCCAAGCAAACTGTTGCTGTGGCCGCAGCTGCAGGCGTCCCAATGAGACAAATTAAAATTGCAGTCAGCGGTAAATGGAAAATGCAACAACAGCAAATAAGCGCAAGCAGCAACTCCCACGATGCCACAAAGCAAATGCTGCTGCAACTACTGGCGATGAACTCATATTCTACAGCCATGCACCACTACAACTACAGCAAGGAATATACTTTGTAATAATGTGTCTGGCAGTGTTGTTGTTGTCTCTCTAACTGCACTGCTGTGAGTTTTGCATATTCTTGTTGCTGACGTAGCTGGCAATAATTGCAACGACGACGCAACAACTGTGTTACTTTGCTCCGACTCCAAGTCCACAGCCCACCACAATGCAGGCGCAGCGTACTGGTTGAGTTGGGAAAAGTGCAAATATGTGTCAGACGGTGCGGAAGCGGGACGCACGCCACTAGCAGCACCAACGGCTCAGACAACACTGTAGTATATACGAGTAAGTAGGAAATCAGCAAAGCTGGCGTATCAAGCATGTAACTCTGCCATAACCAAACGAACTCTAGCTGCTGCAGCTGGCTCAACCGCTCAACCGAAACCAAGCGAACCACACCAAACCAAACACTCAAGCCATGCGTTGAGTCAATGAGTCAAAGAGTCAACCAGCTGACTAACTAACTCAGCAAGAATCTAAACGCGACAAGAAACTACACTCTAGTTGACAATTTCCGGTTATTGTTGCCACTAGCAACAGCAACAATAGCACTTATGAAAGCAGTTACTAAAAAACAACAACACGTACAAGTCCTACGGCGGACAGCCGTTGCCAGAGCTGATAATTTTGCAGTTCACTTGTTTTTTTTTTTTGGAGTGTGCGGGTGACTTGGTTAGCAATAGAGTGAGAGAGCGAGGAACTTACTCCGCTATTCAAGAGAGATTTAAAATCTGAAACTACTGAAAGTATGTTGGTGAAAACATATCCGCTTTAATTGTCCTCTTCTTTGTAGTTTAAATGTCATTTCGTTTGTTAGTTCGGGCATCTTCGTTATTAGGAAATGAGTTTTCAAGTAGACGAGTCCGCGCTCAGTATATAAAGGAATAACTTTCTCTCCGCATTAACAAGATCCAATTAATTTTCTTGTTCGAGCTTAAAAATGGCCGCTTGATCCGACCGACGCAAAGATGAGACCAGTTTATACCCAAACCTCTAAAAGTGAAGAAATACTCCGCCCGGACTTTCCACTAGCCCCAGTTTAGGCTTCCTAACCACTGCAACGTCTTCCGAACGGGTAGCAATAGATCTACTGCTGAGGAAATGGCCTCGTTTGGAATGGTTACTATCCACTCCAATACTCGTAGTAGGACAGCGTTATTGGCCTTGATTTCTGACTGTGCGCTCAAAACCATTAAAATATGTCTAGACTCCATATATCCAGGATTGAGTTGTTTTATTATTAGACTGGTTGGGGCCACCTGGTAATGCAGGAACATATAAAACTGATAAGCTTGCTAGGACTGGTCTCAATTAATGAGGAATGAGATCGGATATGAGCTCCGTTAGCATCTTGTGGTTCACTACCGGACTGATAGGTCTCAGACCAATGTAAAAAGCGGCAGCTGAGCGGTCCAATGCCATTCTGGCCAAGGGTGAATCGTAAGAGGTCTAAGGAACTCTTCGCTGTCAGCAAGGTTCATCTTTTAAAGGTTTTAAGAGTTCTAACTGGACACTGTGCGATTGGAATTCATGCAGTCAGATTCAGACATTTCCTTTTTGAATGTCGCACTTTTGTCAGATCAAGGCAAAAACAGCTCGGATCTCGTGATTTTAGACATCCAGATAGAATATCGGAAATATACATAAGACACCTAGCTGATTTGTGATTGCTTCATGGGGTATTTGCAGATAAGCGATATACAACTTCTGAATTTTTCATTTGGTTTCACAAAGGAAACAATAATAATAACAATCTAAGTATGATCTCCACGCCATTGTTGAGGGATCAGCCATCCCACATAATTTATCCTCAACCCATGATTAGTAGAGTTATGACAAAAAAGGCCGTCATTTGTAATAATTCTTGTTTCCCGTTAAGAACATTACCAAAAAGCTCGTTATTTTATTCCAACAGAGTGGTAACACTAAAGCTCCTCGCCATCTGTCTTAACTATACCCTCTTTTAAGCTGAGAATCGTCTTAAATCGGCATCTTCATCGTGTCCTTCCACAACCGCTGCAGAAATAATTGCGGAACTCTTTTGCCGCTGCATGCAATTAACTACAATAACAGCGACATAAGCGATTTCAGCAGGAGAGGAGTTATTGCGTTACAGGCAACGCATATTCGCAAGGTCCTTTGAAGCATTGCTGCGGCATTTATTTGTTCTTTGCTTTGCTTTATCTGCTTTGGCGGATGCTAAGTGAGTTTAATTTGTGCGCTGCGTGCATCACTAAGACAGCCACTCAAGTAACCATCCGCCACACACATACACACGCACACTGAAATCGCAGGGCTGACAACACTGCGTACGTTCTTTCCTTTGTGCATGCATAAATTGTCACTACATCATATTCACTTCCACGCTGTCTCGGTTGCTGCAAGGTTCCCATCAACATCATCTCCTCCGAGTGGCGTTGCACTCTGTGGTTACTCAGTATATATAGATATATAGATATGTATATATGTACAATATCTATATCCCGCTGAGCTTAAAGGATTTGAAGTTGCTTGCATTTCTTGCACTTCTATTTGACGTTGCCTCGCGTTGTTTATCTTAGCTCTTCTGTTTATTCTTTATTTTAACGCCATTTTTAATGCTTACAATAATTATTCTTATATTCCATTTTCTCTATTTTGCTCAATTTTCTTCTTGACGACATTACTGCAGCGAATGCTGGCTCATTGTCTTGCGCTTTTTATTTCGCTGGTGTCTTTTATTTAAATGTAGAAATTTGAGGGAGAAAATACAATTAAAATTCTCAATTTATGCAAGCGAATCTCAAAGCGCCAAGCACTAAAATATCACACTTGAGAGTGCTGATTGCGAGCGAAATTTAAAGTTTCTAAATGTCTTAATGGAAGCGGAAGTTCGGATATTCTAAGAATAGTACAAAATATTATCTTCGTTAGAGCAGTAAATTTAAGAAAGACCAACATTTGCTAAATAAATTTAATAATATAAATAAATTTAGTAATATATCTAGCGTAGGCGCTTTTGAGGCTTCTTCGACCGAAATAAATACGCATAGATAATCTGAATTATTAGAGATTGATTAGAGCGTTCTACTAACGATTAATTGAAACGTTATTAAGTCTACTCAAGCGATGTGCCAACTGATCAAATTTGACCCGGACTGACAAAAATAAAAAAAATTTCCTGTATTTTAATCGACTTGAGCGCCGAGTATGCCTTCCAAGGTTAGATTGCAATAGTTACTTTCGGTTGAAGTTTCTCTCCTGACGTGAATGGTTAAAAGGTTTAGTAGGAAAGAAGGATACTATCTCTCTCTATACCGATAAGTTCAAAATAGCATGGGGAATAACCGCGGGTGTATACTTTTGGACATCTCTCTCTCTCTCTCTCTCTCAATCCCAATCCTTTCATCCAACTCAGCCAGTAACTACCAAGTTCAAGTAACAAGTAAACTAGAGAAGGCCTGTGAAGTTTTATTGAATAACAACGGGAGCAAGCAACCATATATACGGATAGGCATTGCTGGCTTTAACAAGGCACTGGTCTTTTGAAGAATATGCGCACAAAACCATGCCTCCCGATTACCAATATTTCCATAAAAATCGTTATTATCGCACTCAAAAGAAGTTTACATGCTTGTCAATGCTTTATTTCTGCGTACTTTGTTTTTTTTTGGTTTCGGCTCATTTTTGGAGAGCCATTCGCTAGACATTCCAAAATCCTTCCTCACTTCGTCTGCATCCCTAATAACTTGGATCTCCGCGTGATAGCGGCATCTTCTCTGTGCACATATCTCTGAGAAATATGTGGATGCGGTAGGGCCTAAGCAGAAGAGACGCAATGAGCTTTTTCACGGATTGATCGAATCACAAAAAAGGTTGAAGGAGGAGTCTTATGTCGGAAACTCTCAATCGACACTTGTTTCAGACGAGCAGACCACTTTAAGGCCTGAAAATGTCAATGTACTCTTATTTCCAACTGCCAAACCACTGCAGTCTCCTTCAAGCAAAAGTGGAAGAGATCAAGATAGCAATAGATGTACTATAGATCGCTTAAAATAAGCTCAAAACTAGTCAAGGAGTCACCTCACTAGCAGTAGCATCAAGCATCTATTTCCATATTAAATTTCCAAATTAATTGCAAGAAAAGGCAACTTGCAAGCTCAACGGATTTACAATCTCTGACGATTCTGCTGTGGCCAGGCGCCTAGAAAGAAAAACTCAATTCTATTTATCTAACAGAATGGTAACAAGCAAGGCTTCCCCTGTTTTTGTGCATTTGGACGCTGGATCTAGGGATTTCGCGCGAGCTCAGCAAGCCTTGGTCAGTAATCAGCACTTGTGGCGTTCCGAAAGACTTCTGGTCCAGAGTGAAACGTAAAAGGTACATTGAAGTAATAGGAATAGGATCGCCGCAGGTTCTTCGGCGATATGCAAATATCTTTTTGATCCATATACAATATATGTGGTATGTGCATCACAGGCGTCTATAGCTTTCCAAGTGGGATTATTGGCGTCTTCAGAGAAAATCAGCCTATTTACCCAACCTAACCTAACCCAGGTTACAACCGAAATCTGAGAGAAGTTAAATCACAGTAACAGCATTGACAATTATATTATATCTCAACTCTATTAAATCCCTAAATTGTTCAACAGTTTAAACTCCATACAAAATCACGACACAAACAAATCCAAAATGGAAATAGTTGCATAATTAATAATCAAAGCCATTTAAACATCATTTTGTTCTCTTGACAGCGAGAAATTTTCATAATAAGCGCAATTAATAAAGTTCAATCAGTTGATTAACATTAACCTCTGACCTAACCCGTAAATATGTATGTACCCGACCAAGTGTTGCATTGCCAAAGCTTTTTAGAGCAATTAAGTATTTATATAGACACGCAGCTATGTTTTCTATTATAAGCACATGCATACATGTATACATGTATATATCTGTATCTCTCTCTGCGGATTATTGAAGCCAATTATAGCTAACATACCAATTAACTGTACTCAAACTGTTTCTATGCAAAGAAGAAAGTTTTGGGTCGAACGCATGAAGCATTGCGGACAAACTTAGACTTAGTCCTGTTATCAAAAACATGCACACATAAAGCAATATTTTTTTAATATACACTCACGTATTTACAAACAAAGTTGAAGACCAGCAGTTGGCTTGCGCTTTGCAGCCGGAGCTTCATTTTTCACTGCCTGTAACTTAAAAAAAAATATTTTACCGAACCAATCTTCGTAATAACATTAAGTTTGTAGCTAAGTGCGCATTAGGGTGATCAAAATAAAAGTAAAAAGTCAAGTTATTACTTTATTGTCTGAAACTCTTTTTTTGTGCTTTTGTAATGATTGAGTTAAAAACTAAACAGCGTTCAAACATTGGATCGTGTCTTGACTAAAAATTTTTAAACAATTTACAATAATCACTAACGTGTAATTTTAGATATGTTGTAAAAAAGGTAAACCATGGGTCTCAACCATACTTGCAATTTTAACCCACCCAGCAAACTGAAATCAAATAAAATATATAAAAAAATCAGCCGGAAAATATTCAAATTTTTATCAATATTTCCTTCAACCCCACCAACTTATGACAAGAATTTTTTCAGTCCTCAAAACACTCTTCATAAGCATTTTTTGGGATAACTATGAGCTCCTTCAGCGAATTTTGTTTTGTCTCTTCGATCGACTGAAAAAAATATACCACGGAGCGGAAATTTCAATTTGGGAAAAAAGAAAAAATCACACGGAGCCAAATCTGGTGAATACGGTAGTTGATCCACGGTATTCATTGCGTTTTTGTCTGTAAATTCGGTCACAATAGTAGCTCGATGCGATGGTGCAATATCAGCGTGCAAAATTTACGAACTGTTTTTCCACAATCCCAGTCGTTTTCGACAAATATACCCACGCAAACGAATCAATACGGGCAAATAGAACTACTTATTGACCTCTGATAATTTCAAATTCATAATGCACCAAGCAACGAATATCCAAAAAATCAATAAGCATCACCTTGATTTTGGAGCGGCTTTAGAGTGGTTTTTTGGTTTCAGCTGGTTTTTTTCCCTTCAATCCGATGACTGTTGACTTGTTTGCATATCAAACTCATGAAACCATGTATCATCCGTAGTTATAGAGGATTTGTCCGGAAAGTATAATAATAAGACTGATTTTCTTCCGTCGCGATTGTACTTCGGGTCGTGCGCGCACCGACTGAATTCGGTAGAGGGCATTCCTAGCTAATGAATGAGCGGCTCAGTTCTCTCCGAGCACCTGGAGAGTCAGGACAAACATTTTCGAGCGACTGGTTTCTATGAGTGGTGCAAGTCGAAAATGCAGCGTTCATTAGAGCAGAGGTACGTGATTAAATTCTGTGCGAAACTCTTTAAATCTGCGACAGAGACAAAAAGTGGTGTGTTTCGGTACACCAGGCTATTTTGGACGGTCGAGATGAGGTCGCTGATGAAGACTGGAAGAATGAGCAAATCCAAAGTGAAAACGATGCTAATTGTCTTTTATAACATAAAAGGCTTCGTCCACCAAGAATTTTTTCCCCCTGGACAAACCGTCATCGCCAAGTTTTACGTGGTAGTCCTCAAGAGTCTCAAGGGAAGGGTCAATCGGATCCGACAAGACATCACGGCTGATTGGAATTTGCACCACGACAACGCCCCGGCTTACACCGCCTTTCTTGTGAACAGCTACCTAACCAAAGCCGACGTCCCAACGGTTTCGCCGATGCCCTACAACCCAGATGTGGCCACCCCGGACTTTTTTGTTTCCTTGCCTGAAATGGCCGATATAAGGCTAGCATTTTGAGACGACAGAGGGGATCCAAGCAGCATTCATCATGACTCTCAAGACTAGTCTGGAGTTTGCCTTCCGTGGCGCCTTCAATGCTTGGAAATCGCGCTGGCAGCGCTGCATCGACGCAGAAGGAGCCTATTTTGATAGTTTTTAAAAAATTGTAACGTTTGGTTCAATAATTTTTTTTAAATCGACTCAGTTCTATTATTCGGGACAAACCCTGTAATGCACTTCAGGAATGCGAAATCTGAATTCGCACGATCAAGCATGTCCAAAGAGACTTGTTTACAATACTCTTTAAAAATTTTATTAGGGCGAGTCAAACAAAAACGCGTTTTATACCCAAAATGTCGAGCTCTCTTATCATCTCTCTATCACTTGCCTGACGATTTTCAAACTGCATATCCTACATTTTTTACAGAAGAGTTGGAAAATGTATTTTTTTACGAAATGCCAAAAATTGTTTAAATTCCTACTGAACCAGTTTTTATGGCGGATAAGCAAAATACCTATATCTTCGCAAATAATTTGAGTTTTGAAAAATTCTTTTGTGGGCACATTCTTGAATAATTAAGCTTTCAAAAAAATTAATTTTTTTTTCTAAACTAGAATACACCATTAAAGCGCAGAATAGATTTCTTAAAGAAAAATGTAAAATGCAATAAACCAATCAACATACACCACCTTAGTTCATATTAATGTTCCAGTTGACGCCATCAAGCCGAACCACATGCACTGATACAACCTTATCTTTTGTAATTACCGTTCTCCATTTAAACTGTGTGCCTAATACAATTTTCTTCTATGCGCATTGCTTGCTGGCAGATTTGAAAACAATTTTCAAACTCTCCCCCTTAAGCCCAGAACGACCTAAGCTTCCGGTTGCAGACGTGCAACATACAATTCAACTGTCGAATAAGCAGCACCAACACTTTGTCACAGCAAGCCACGCAGAGTTCAAATGTATTAAAGCTTACTGAATGAAATGAAATTTGAAAAGCACATACTTGCATGTTTATATGCACTTCCTCCTATATTTGCATAAATATATATACATATCTATGTATGTATGCACTGTGTGCATCAATGCGAGCTGAGTGATTTTTGGACAATTTTTGCGCTCTATGTATGCCTTTTGGTGCAACACTCATAAACGCCTTCTCACACAGCACACACAGCACCGGCTCTAAAACAAATTTCGAGCATTTAAGGTCTAGCATGTACACATGCCGAATACTGTCTAGGCGCTTAAGCCTACAATGAACACTCGCAATTCCGACTGAACGCACGCATACACACAAACACACGTGCCACAAGTGCTTCTTACAGCAACACAAAGTTTTGACACACACACACAAACATGCTAGCAACCAATCCCAAATACTTGTGTTGAGATGTGTGCATGTGTTTGTGCTCATATGAAATATGTAGAGTGGCACGAAACTTTAAATTTGTTGCATGCTGCAGTCGGTTGATAGGTATGTGCACGCTCGGGCGCCAGATGAGGCCAGGGTCATTTTCGGCTGGCTGCATGGGTGCATGCATGTGGCGCCGCAACGCAAATTTAGACATTCATTCGAACACATAGACACCACTTCTATGCATGTGTTGGTCGGTGTGTCTGTGTATGCAGATTGTAGCGGTAAATATATCACAAGTTATACGTGCTTACATATGCTGGCTTACATGTATGAATTTTCTTGATGAATGCACACACCATGACTCCATTAAAAGCATGGAAATTCTTGTAATTCAAGTTGTGTGCTATGATTTTGCACTTTGCCATGACCAGGCACACACAAACACACACGCACACATGCACATGCCGGCATACATGGTGTAGTACTTTCGCATTATAAACATTCTCAGCTTTTCGCCTGCACTCCTTTAGTTAGCCACCAGCTCGCACACAAGCGCAACTGCTGCTGCTTAATATTTGCGCGTGAGTGTGTGCGCTTGAACTGCGATGCTATATGCATATATACCCATGTGTGCTTCTAAATAAGTATATCACTAGCGGTTGAATTTTATCCGAAAATAAATTCCGCTCAGCCAACAACGTTCGGCAAGTCGAGTGCCGTTTATTTTATACGAGCAAGTTTGCTTTTGCTATGAATATGCGCCACACATACTTTCGCACTGCTAAGATTTATCTGTTTGTATGCTACTTTAAAGCCACCATTGGCTTACGGTGCGCCTTTCGGTGGTTGGACCACATTTTTACAACGCTTTTCAAATCTTATTTTACACATTTCTATATTTTACTTCCCTTTCTCTTTCTCTCTTTTGTTCATGAGTATTTCACTGACTTTTGTTGTAAACACTTATATAAGGCATACTAATTTACGTTACCTTTTGAGGCTTGCGAAAGCAAAACTCTTTGGATTAAAATTTAAAGGCTTAAATAACAGACTTTGGAAAAGAAGTTGTAATCAGCATAGACAACTTCTCCCAAGCCTAACGGATTGTGGTTGTTAATCTGAGTTATTTAACTTTTACATCGAAGATTTGAAGCTTTTTTGAATTTGGTTTGGAAGTTTGAGTTGAATTTACTAACTCGAGCTCTGATTTTAATGCGTTATAACTCACTCATTACAACTCTGGCGACTTGTCTCTGTCTGGCCTGATATTTTGACCGGAAATTGTATTTAAATTCCACGGATAAATTATATTTAAAAAATTTTATGTATTCTGCTAAGTTGGTTGGACTGTCTTTAATTACTATGCCAAACATGTGCGCGATTTGTTCACCAGTTTGTTTACAACAGTTGCTTTAGTTGGTACACCTCAGTAATGCGCTGCGATTTTTATAATGGATAAAAATATCGAACAAAGAATTTGTCTCAAATTTCCTATTTTCAAGTAAATTTCGTATGTAGAATCATTGCGAATGTCAGAATAATGAGGGGTACAAAGCCTTCAAAGACGGCCGAGAGATCATTGAAGACATACTTCGTTCTGGACGACTTTCGAACTCTTCAACTGATGAAAGTATTGAACAATAAAGGATGCCTAACCTAGGAGAGCATACCACAACACCGACTCCGTTGTCGATTTTCGTATATATTTTTAATATTTTCCGTGCAGATAACATGTCTTTATGTCAACCATATTTTTCTATGTTTACGCTGAGCCTTCTTTCCCAACTAAAATATGGGCCCATGTAGCGGCGCTTACCAGCCCCTCCTTACCCGAGCTATGCCCGAACGTTCTATGTGTAATAGTCGCCACACCGATTTTGCTGGGCAGATATCAGCGAAGAGGTCTATAAGTGACAGGCTTAGCACTAGTTCAAGAGCCGCTGTTGGAGTGGTTCTTAGAGCTTCCGTTACGCACAGCATTGCGAACTTCAGAGCCTTTCCACTGCTTTCCGGTATATAATAAAGCATTCTGACCTTTCTTAGCAGTCAAAATGTCTTGCCTAGGCAATCTAGCGTTGTGTTATCGTAGCAGTTTGCTGTCCAAACTTACCTCGAGGTAATTGGTGCAATTCTTAAAAGAGAGTTGTATTCCACAAGCAAGCCGTTGAATTTTTTTATAGTGTTCTCCTCTTAATTTTATGAACCGTTTACCACCTTCAAGCTCTAGTAGGGGACTCGATCCAGATATCTTGGTCCTGACGGCATAGATATTTCGAAAATATTGAAGATTATATAAGCTTATCGTTTTATCAGTTTTAATGGAGCTTACCAACATCTAGTCCTTATTTTGCAACTAGTTACTTAGGAACTAGTTACTTTGCAACTAGTTACATTTGTAACTAGTTACGGTCAAACATTAATTAACAGTTTTTTTGCATAATCATCATGATTTGTTTTACTTTCAATGAATTTAAAAACATTTATTTCGCACACTTTTTCTCTTTTGCTACCTCTTCATAGCTCTTTGCCAAATTGTTTACACTGGCTTAACTGCTTATTTGGTTGTACGCTTTGTTTACGCAGCATTTAAGCAATCAGACAAATTTTAAATATCCACTTTCGTCGGCGATTCTCAACAGGTCATTCTTTATTTGCATTCTCTCTCTTGATTATTTACATAATTTTACATAAAAAGAAAGTCTAACATATGCAAATCAGTTAACGATTTACCTGACCTACACTGCTATATATTTCTATTTGTTGTTATATTGCTGTTGTTGTGCGTTTACAATATTAATTTAAGCTATACTTTGCTGCATACTCTCAATTATACATATATTTTTAGCATAGAGAACAAAAATATGCAAAATGTCACAGCTTATATAAGCTAGAAAGTAGACCAATCTGTTTCTACCGCCAGTCCATGGTGACTTCTTCTTCTAAGCGATAAGAATATATACTGTTACCTTACTTTAGAGTGTTTATTATTAGTTCTTACTCAAACAAAAATGCATTTCCTTTGAGCCGGTTGGGCAGAGCGTATGAGTAACTTTTTATATTCGAGGCCCACAGTGGCGTATGAGTAACTTTTTATGTTCGAAGTCCATACTGACTTCTTCCACTAAACGCAAAGGCTTTACAGTGTTAGAAGGCTTTGAAGTTAAAGCAAACTTTCATTTCGTCATTAGTTTTGAGCTATCCACAGCTTTGAGTTTGCGGTTGGTCAAAGCGTATGAGTAACTTTTCATATATGAAGTCCATAGTGACTTCTTCCACCAAGCGCAAAAGCAAAAAAAGTTATAGTACTAATGTAAGCAAAATATTATTTCGTCAATTGTTTTTAATTTTCCACAACTTTGAGGTAGACAAGGCGTATGAGTGACTTTTTATATAAAAAATTACAAAATTGCATATTAAATTATTTATAACTAGAAAAGAAGAAAGGAAACTTCATAACAAGTGCAAAATATTAAAATAAAACAAATACATTACGATGGGACCACTTAGAGTTGAGCAATAGGGATCATATTTGGTCAGGATGTTTATACCCTGAAAGGGGTGCAGTCGAAGATAATGTTTAGTTTTCACGTCAAATTGAAGCATTTAAGAGGGTAAGAAAGTTTAAAACTTAATGTGAAGCACACTTATGTACATATTTACTTATACTTTTTCACAAATATCCAAATTCTTACGTAAGTTATGAGTATACACTCCAGCAGCCTACACAATGTTATGTACCTATCGGACAGCCATTACTTTCATACACATACTTACACCCGAACAGTTCCCTCAAAAGTGATGGCACTGTAAATATGTATACTCAGATTTTTAGTACAAGACTGTGGCTTCACGCATACACACACACAAATGTACTCGTGCGTATATAAGTAAGCCACTTGCTGGGTACTTCACGACTCAACAAGCTTCAACAACAATGATATTGTTTACAACTTGACAGTTGCAACATCAACCATAGCTACAATAACAACAGCACACAGCACGGCAACGTTGGAATGTCGGCCTCGTTGGTCGAGCGCACACACAGACAAACTGAGAATATAATAAGGAAGACAGAATTAAGTGGAAACAACAAAAATGTATAATTTGAGGCATATAAATTGTCTCGCAATGCGTTGAGATTGTATTATAAAATATTTTCAGAGTACGGACACACGCTGGACGGTATGAAAACATAACAGGAAATAAGTATAAGTAAGATTTACAGTGAACAAGTAGAGTTTTATTCAATCGTACAGCACTTTAATTGAGTTTATTAAAGAAACGATAGAGTTACTTTCGTTTATAATGTTTATACTCGTATTGCTGTTTAATATTTGTGGGACAGCGAGTTGTAAGCTCTGCACCTCAGACCTTGTTAGGTCAGCACTTTGAATTTTCACATTATATTTCTTATGTTTACTTGCAAGTATTTTACGAGAGCATAATTAAGCCTTCCTCGGCGAGTATAAACAATTTGTCACTATTGTGTGAATATACCGCGCGTGCACGTGACCTATGAAGTGCGCAAGGCGTACGGCCCAACAATGAACAACTCTCTGCTGACAGTTGGCCACTTGTGCGCCACTTTATTTCGGTTATTTTCATTATTTGCCTCGTTTGCTTCTTTAGTTTATTTGTATGCACATATTTTCAATTATAACCCAGCAGTGAAATTAATTAGTTGTAATACAATATATGCTCACCCTAGATGACTGCTCTTCATTAGTCCACCTGGTGAGAAAAGTCGCCAGTTTGGATTCAAAGATGAAATTTAAATAAAAAAAACAACCGTAGCTAAAATATCCTTTACAAATAAAAAAGTTTGCATACAAAAACTTGGGTTCGAACGCTCTGATTGTATGACAGCTATATGCTATAGTAATCCGATCTGAATAAATTCTTCGGAGATTGTACTGTTGCCTTGGAAAATAATGCGTGCCAAATTTCGTGAAGATATCTTGTCGAATAAAAAAGTTTTCTATAGAGGAACTTGATTTTGATCGTTCAGTTTGTATGGCAGCTATATGATATAGTAGTCCGATCTGTAAAATTTTTAGAAATATTGTAACGCTACTTTTGATAAGTGTTCATGCCGAATTTCGTGAAGATATCTTTACAAATAAATATGTTTTTCTTACAAGAACTTAATTTAGTTCGCTCAGTTTGTGTGACAGCTATGTGTTATGGTGGTTTGATCTGAATGATTTCTTCGGAGATTATGCCGTTGCTCTGAGAAATAATCCAGATAAAATTTCGTGAAGATATCTTATCAAATAAAAAACTTTTTCATATAACAACTTGCTTTTGATCATTCAGTTTGTATGGTAGCTATTTGCTAGAGTACTTCGATTTGAACCATTTCTTCCCAGACCCTAACGTTTCTTTTGACAATAAACTATACCGAATTTTGTGAAGATATCTTGTCAAATAAAAAAGTTTTCCATACAAGAAATGAATTTTGATCGCTCAGTTAGTAAGGCAGCTATATGCTATAGTGGTCCGATATCGACAATTCCAACAATTGAGTACCTTCTTGGGGAGAAAAGAATGTTTGCCGAATTTTAGATCGATATCTCAAAAACTACGCGTAGATACCGACGTATACTTTTCAGGATTTCTCAGCTTTTCACAATTTCAGTCTTTCATTTAGAGAAAATAAAAATTATTCGTTAAAAAATTAATGCACGCTTGTTGATGATTTCGTAACTAGTTTGCAAACTAGTCTCGTAGTCAACAATTCAACGTCTTGCAGCCTGTTTAATAATTTATGTATTTGTAAGTGCGTGAGTGTGTCCACAAATAGTGAACGTGCATATTTGCCGGCGTCATTTCCATTTAAGCACTGTGGCAAAGATAAGTAATTGTGTACGATTTTTATATGCGTTTAACCGCAAGCTTAAAGTCAACGAAATACATACTATATATACTATATTTGCAAGAGCAGGAAAAATTTAAAGGCACTGGCACTGGCTGCCGAGCGGCCATAACAATGTAATCTTAAGAGGCTAGCAAATAATGAGCAAAACTTTTGTTTACGTTAAGTGGCTGTAAGCGTTGCAAAAGATACAATAAAAAGCATATCCATGCTTGCACACGCATTCTGCATGAGTTTTGAAGCAGTTGTTTACATGTGCACACACACATATCCGGACGCAGAAAAAACATAAGCGCGTTTATAAGCATGCTGCTGTCAACTCAAGCCCGCACACATACATTTTTAGCGCGGTTTGGCGACGTTTACCCACACATGCATACAAGTACACAATCATACATACAACTAAATACCCGACAATACAACTAAATACCTATACACATAACTACACACTCATACAAACGACTACACTTTCATATATCCATACATACACGCATGTAGCGCCCCGCTTTCAACTATATATGTGGGTCAAGTGCCTTAAAAGGCTTCCAACAAGCACTTCTGCGTTGGCATTTCGCTTAGCCCCGGCGGCCACATCTCGCCCACTCAGCTTTCACCCACCGTGTGGCACCCGTGCTGCCTCGCCAGCCATAACAACAACTGCACATTAGCGCATGCCATAGCATCAACGGCATAGTTATAACAATAAACTTAACTTTCGTTTTACTGTTATACTTCAAGTTCCTGCCCAGTCATCCTTAGTTATGCGCGTCGCCCGCGTCACTGCAAAGTTGGCTACAAACTTTCCTTGGCAGCTAATAAAGTTGAAAAAGTGTTGCTGCTGTTGTTGTTGTTGTAGCAAATGTTTTACGTGCCTTTTACCAATTACCCGGCGTCAGCGGCGAGCGCAGGAATTAGCTGGAAAACTAAACGAAATTCTGAAATAATTTTAATTTAATTTAAGAGCGGCGGCAACAATTTCAAAGAATTCGTAGATATGTGTGTTTTCCGCATTCAAGGTTCGCCCATTTCAATCTCGTTGTTTGTTTATTGTAACTATTTTCCCTTTCATTCATAATTTATTAGAGCGTAGTTTTGTTGCTGGTGGTTGGCAGCACAGCGAGGAGGGGGGGAGTGCACGAAGTAGCAACAGGTCGGGAAATTATTTGAGTGGCAAAGAAGGCTTTTATGTAGGCTCTTTCATTATTTTAAACAATGATTTGTGTGTTTTGGTCATTGCCAGGCATTTACAAGCATACAGATGCACTGCTTAGATATGTTTGAATTAATGAAATTAAATAAAATGTTGAAAGGAACATAGAAACATTAAAATTAGGTCAGATTAGATCCTAAAATCGATGAATCTCAATATTAATTTCATGGATTTGGTAAAAAAAAACAGAATTTTTCCCATCCCAACTGAGCAATGTGTCTTAACTTGAGGCATTGGGTATTGAGGAATATATCTCGTCTCAATCGGCTGTATCCACTTTTCCAATTTTCTCAAGATGGCATCCTAAGGGAAGGTGCTCTTCATTATCACTATGTTCATTTTGGCTTACAAATAGAAGCTTATCGGACTCACCGCTATCAACACTACCGAAATGGAAGTAGGCTGCCAGCTGGCTCTATACAAGAAAAGCCGGCACCGCATATGCGATTGCTTATGTGACTCCCGCGCTTTCACATGCTGAGATTTAGAAGTCATAAATTGATCTCACGGGAAACTGATTGCCAACTGGCTCTATATAAGTGAAGTAGTCACCGTGCCTCGCTAGTGCTTATATGATTCCCGCACTTTGACGTAATGTGATTTAAAAGTCATGAGATGACCTCACGGTAACTGGCTGCCATCTGACTCTATATAAGTGAAGCAGTCACCGTGCTGGCTAGTGCTTTTGTGACTCTCGCGCCTTGGCGTGATGTGATTTAAAAGTCATGGGATGACCTCACGGTAACTGGCTGCCATCTGGCTCCATATAAGTAAAGCAGCCACCGCGCCTGGCTAGTACTTATGTCACTATCGTGCTTTGACGCGATGTGATTTAAAAGTCATGGGATGACCTCACGGTAACTTGGGGCCATCTGACTCTATATAAGTGAAGCAGTCACCGTGCTGGCTAGTGCTTATGCGACTATCGTGCTTTGACGTGATGTGATTTAAAAGTCATGGGATGACCTCACGGTAACTGGCTGCCATCTGACTCTATATAAGTAAAGCAGTCACCGTGCCTGGCTAGTGCTTATGTAAGATGATCTCCGGGGAATTGGCTACCAGCTGGCTTTATAAAAGACGGAGTCTTCTCCGTTTCTAGCAAGTGCTTCAGAGATTCTCACGCCGCGATGTGATGTGATTTGAATGAAAACCATTTTATCGACTGTTGCAATATTTCCTTAGATAATAAGTCCTGAAGATATCTCAACAAATGAAAAGTTTTCCATAAAGTTTGTTGACTTGGCTAAATATAAATAAAGGTTGTGGACTTGGTTAAATGTAAACAAAGGGATTAATGACTTTGTCATAATATGAAAAAAGGTCACTGACCCTATAAAAATGTAAACCAGGGTCATTGACCTCATACTTTAAACAAAGTGGACATTGATCCCAAAAAATGTGGTGAACAGATATTTTCACGTTTTGGGCCGGTCGACTGACAACCAGGATCGTGTGATATCATACAGTTAGACTTTTTCCTGAAGAGATTTGTAAAATTTAATTTCTATGCGGACAAAACATCACGAGTGTCATTCGCCGGTTAACAGTCGAAATGCTTGAGCAAGTCATCGAAAATTAGTCCCATAGGAGGGACCATCCAAGACGTAGCCGCAGCCAATATTTCAAATAGCTAATATTCAAAAAAAGGGTGAAAAATGTTCTTTCGAATGATAATAAACTTTGGTCATTATATTTGTAGTAGGGAACCTCGAAATGGACCACCCTTTACATGTCTGAACCTATTGGATACTGTTCATTTAAAACTCTAACAATTGCGACGAGATTTACTTTTCTAGAAGAATATCGCAATTTCACGAGTTCTGGTTGTTAACCAGCATTTGAAGCGCTCACTGGAAGTCTATGTGTGCAGCGCTAGAACCCAAGAGAACATTGAAAAGCGTTTCGCTTCCAATCGATTGAAATTGAATAACGGTACCCTCACTAACCAGCTCATTGGCTTGGCAGTTTCCGCCGATTCCGCTTTAACCGGGCACCCATAACAATGTATTATGGAAGAAACCTTTAGATATTACTATTGAGTTCATGCACTCCTAGACTAGCTTTCAGGGCACAGTCAACGAGTTCACAGTCACTATTGCCGCTCGGCTATCGGAGTGAATGCTTACCAATCCGAAGAGCAGTTTACCTACCGCTACCTCGATAGGAACCACTGCTACTTGAAAGACGCTACAGTGGTCTGGTAGAACGAAACTAGAGTTGATGGAGAGCTCCTGACAGAAGACTAAGATATGGAGTTCCTTCCTTTTTACTTCAATCCATCTGTGAAAGAGCTCACTCTATACATCTTCTCCAATGGCTTCACCCAGTCCACAAATCCCCGGAGGGTGTGTGAACGGAGATGGAATCGCCGTAAGAATGGAGAGCTCCCGGCAGAAGACTAAGATGTGGAGTCCCTTCCTCTTTACTTCGATCCATCTGTGAAAGAGCTCACTCTATACATCTTCTCCAATGGCTTCACCATGCCCACAAATCCCTGGAGGGTGTGTGAACGGAGATGGAATCGCCGGAAGAAGATTCTGAGATGTAGTGAAGAATTTCAGTGCGTCCCTACCAGGGTTCTCCATATACCCTGATTTCCTAAGTCTAAAGCAGCCTTCGCCCCAAAGCATTATATCCACGAATATTAAAATTGCAGCCAGCACCGAATTATTTCTTTCGTAGCTAAAAATAAATTTGAAATTCTCAACCACATCCTTTATTTCTCACAGGGCTTTCCCCTACGCAGCAACCAAGCATATTTACAGCAAGCATGTTCTCTAAAACCACCATTGTCATTACTTATACTGCAACTGCGCCACGCCAAGCATCTTTGGGTCCCTATCTACCCAATATACCCTATATTCCCTGCTTATTACCCGCAAATGGCGATGCGTGCGCAAAGCGCTAATGATTCATTTGAAAGGTACGTGCAGACGGAAATTGAAAATAACTCATAGTCATGCAATTGCAATTCCACCTTAAGTGCTTATGAAAAGGTTTAGCTGAGCGCAAGCTTTGCGAGAAAACTCGCCGGCAACGCCAAATGCAAGCTGCCACGTAATTTTATACATGCAGTGTGATAAGTTATCCAATTGCACTCATCGACAAATACATACATATTTGAAGTGTGCTCCAAAATCGCATGATGCTTGTAAGTACATAAGTAAGTGCGTAAATATGTATGTGCGATTCTTATGCATTGTCGTACACACACAATGGCAAATATCATCAAATCGATGGCATGCAATATTTGCCCTTCGATTGAGCTTTACATTGTGAGACTCGAATTTCCCCTAAAGCACTCGAGCATTTAATGCATTTTAAACATTTCCGCTTATGTGTGTGTGCTTAAGTGTATGTATGAGCAAGCGCAAAAACATTAGCCTTTGTTAACAAGTGGTAGTACACACTCCCATATATAAACTGACGAAAAAACAGCGATTTCGTCACACGACAAGACAAACGTCCGAAAGTACCAAAATGAAAATAAAGAAGCTCGCAAAAAAAATAGTCTAAGTAAATAACTTGGAATTTCCGACGAAAATGTCAGCAAATGGCGAGCCATTAAATGTTGTAACCAAGTGCTACTTTGGTCCACATACACAGACAAACAAAGTGCTGCCAAGGACAACCAACGCTCAACTGCTCGCCCTCGTCTGGTGAGTGAGCTGAGGAGGTGGCAGCTGATGGGTGGCTTGTTCGTGCGAAGTACGTCAACTTGATGTACAGCTATTTGGGTATGTTTTTGCGACAAAGCTGGACGGACGACATTTATGACATTTTATCAATACTGAAATTCTAGCTTATTTACCAGCAGAACAATGACGGTGACAGAGCTCACTACAAACTGCTGTTAGTATTGTTTGCAGAGAGCATTGAAAAGCTATGTAAGCGAAAGAAAGGATTCTGCCACGTGGCATCATTCAAGCGAAAACAAAATAGAGTACGAACAACAGTTTCGATTTTTCAACTTAAGTGGTTCGGGAGTTATAAATTATGGACTAATTAGTGGGCATTTGGCCTTTTTAAAGGTTTGAGAAGGGGGAAGTTAAGCTTTTGAAACAAAATGGTACAAAAGTAAGCTACAAGCATTTGAAGAAGGTTAGGTTGGAGGTAGAGTATTCTGTAAAGAGCACTTGGTCAGTATTTACTTTAGGTACCGAACTACGGTAGTGTTTTCAGGCAGAAGTGGCTGCTATTTAGGTGGCGATAAACCGGCTACAAAGTGCAGACTCTTTCAGGGAAGTGAGCCTTTACTCCGACAGCAGTGTGGCAATACTAGAGCAATACTGAGCTCGTTAAGTGTACGAGGACGAGAGACTTCTCACTAGAAACAGCCTCAAGCTACTTCATCATCAGATCCGTTTAAGAGCCGGGGCATAGCGAAATCGCTGAGCCAGAAGCGGTACCTTTTTCCCTCTCATATTGGTATGGTACCAAGTTGAATTTCACTTAGCATCTTACCTGATAGCACTGGATCAACGCTCCGCGTGTGCTTAGAAGGCGCTAATCGACGCCTTGCGTATGTGTAACTGCAAGATCCTTTTGGCCCTTAGTAGTGGAACGGACCGAACTATTTGCAAGACAGCCGACCTTCCGCGAACCAAAAGACATAGCCACATCACCTCAGTCTTGCAAAGCCTGAACAATGGAGGAAGAAAACGCCTGAACCTCACGCTCCTCCATACCACTTAGACATGTACCGTCCGACAAGATTTTAAGCTGTTTCGCAGGAATTTCTATTATACAGTGTGTAATAAAAACTTCTGCGTTTGGGGCGAGATGAACTTTCCTCCAAAATACATATCCGATGTTTCAAGCTCAGTCTTGCAAAGCCTGAACAATGGAGCAAGAAAACGGCTGAACCTCACGCTCCTCCATACCACTTGGACATGTAGCGTCCAACAAGATTTTAAGCCGTTTCGCAGGAATGTCTATTGGACAGTGCGTAGTGAGAAATTCTACGTCGAAGGTCGGTAATCATCCCTTCGGTGAACCAATAGACATAGCCGAAATTAACCGTCTCAACAAATTGCAAATCAGAGGTTGAAACATCTCGGCATTTTTACCTTCGACGAACCAGAAGACGTAGCAGAAACTGGCATTAACCGTCTCAACAGTTTGGTGTTAGGCTCGAAGCACTTTGTTGATTTATAAGGGACTTATGATCTATTATGTAGTAGTTTTAGGTAACTCAACGGTCCGATGTTCCAAGCTAAGCAAATGAGATCCTTGTTATGATCGACCTCATAACCTAATCTGACCTAACCTAAGCCATTTTGCAGCCGTTTTTGTTAAAGATATCTGTAAGTCAAACGTCTATGTATAAAAGCTTTTGCTAGGTAGCTTTATTAAGATCATCATTTTAGTATAGTATTTAATAGTATTTAGCTTTAGATGTATTACTACTGCAATTTAATCTATTTGCTTTTATTTGTACATTTTCAGAACTAATGATGGCCTCTTTCGATTGCGAGGAACCCAACAATGCGGAGAAACTCATGTATGATCTAAACTAGAACAATTTGGAACGCACAATAATCTATTTTATAATGAGAATACATTTTTCTTGATTTAAGTATGATTTTTCAATACAAATATATGTATATATATGGATGTTTCAGCCTCAATCTTGTAGTGGCTGGACAATGGAGGAGAAAGTGAATGCATGTTTTCCCCACACCTTCTTCCATACAACTTTTGGCAACTTGTGTCCGTCAAGATCTTTATCCTTACAGCATACCACTGCTGCAAGAGAAAGTTTGCTAAGGGAAACCATCGCTTACATTCTACTCTAGGCTTTAAAGACCTCGCAGTTGCACAGGAGCTGGTCATCGACCATCGTCTGCTAACCACACGCAAGGTGACAAATGAGATCCGACTCCATCCCACTCCGATGTGAGTGGGTTATGGGTGGCACTTCTTGCTGCCTCATCAGCTTTGAAGTTTCTAGCGATTTCGCTATGACCTGTCACCCAACTGAGCCTGATGA
The DNA here is from genome assembly GCF_023373825.1 of Bactrocera dorsalis. Taxonomy (NCBI): domain Eukaryota; kingdom Metazoa; phylum Arthropoda; class Insecta; order Diptera; family Tephritidae; genus Bactrocera; species Bactrocera dorsalis. The sequence goes on from NC_064303.1 coordinate 101,285,143, forward strand.
TGAAGTAACATAATACTATTTCTAGTGAAGACGGAAACTCCTTGACTAACATTGAGCGCATAGTTTGCGGGCTTCATATTAATATCGCTCCACTCTGTTGACGAAGGGTGTGTTCTTTCTAAAAGGAGCTGTACTACTGAAAAAATACGAAAATTCGGTAGCTTAAAGTTAAGCTTGAGTGAGAGCTCCTTATAGAAGACTCCCCCTCTTTTTTTCTTAGCTTCGACCCAAACATTTTGTAATGTCAAACCAGATATTATGTTATTGAACGATATGTTCAAGATATTCTGTCGACATCAGTGCCAGCTTACCGGATTGGCTTCATTTTACAGCAGTAAAAATATAATTTTTCGAACTTTTTTGGTGGAAGTCCTACATAACTATATACTCGTATATGAGTGTTGATTGGACTGCTCATTCATTTAAATCTGAGAGCGAACAAAACTAAAAATTTAAAACTAAATAGTAACGGACAATTAGAGCAGTCGAGACATTGTATATAGGCACATATGTATATGTATATGTATATAAAATCCGCATTTATGTATGCAATAAATTAATTTGCATTCACAATAGATATTTTCATCCTTAAATCGTGATGGCAACGCGCAAATTCAATTAAATCTTTATCAAATTCATTGGCATTGTGTTCACTCAACTGTTTGTAAATTTGTATAAATTCATTGTGAAACTCAATTAGCTGCGAGTAAATAATGTTTAAAGATAAGAAGATACAATGCTTGTAAATTAATATTAATAATGTAGTACAATAACGGTATTTATGCGTTGTTGTTTTGTGTGTGATAAAAACGTATACAAACATTTTGTCGCACAACAAACATAGATTTTAAGATTTAATAAATACAACAATGCATAATTGTGTGTATGGGTATGTGAGAGAGAGAGAGAGTGAAAATTTAATGCATTTTTCCACACGAGCAGTTTTTGTTTATACAATATTTATGCAGTCGACTTTTATTTACGATACGCATTACACTTGCAAGTAAATATTTTATTCACTCAATAAATAAATGATTTATAACGCTTGATTTGTGTAGAGATTTTTTAATTGTCACTTATTTACTCAAGCGTGCTTTAATATTCTATAATATTTGTTGGCATGCGCTAATGTCTGCTGGTGTAACTGTAAATATGTATGAATTGTATGCATGCTTCTGCGTGACTTGGATTATAAGGGGATATTATTGTATATAATAAGATAAATAAGTTAATTATATAAATAAGTAAATACAAGGAAAGTAATTATGCTACTGACACATAACAAATTTGTAGATAAAATCGATAGAAAAAAATTAGTAATATAGACAAATTATCGTAGAAAATATAAGTACAGCAGATTAAAGCATATTTAATGCAATTTTGTATATTGAAACTAATGCTGAATTAATATTTATTTAAACGCAAATCATTTGTGAAAGTGAAACTAAAAATTTCTGTGGGAACTGGAATAATGATAATTAATAAAAATTGGTGTTTAGGGCTAAAAATTTGTGTTTTTTGCGAAAAGGCGAAATTAAAAAAAAATATATATATATATATATTATTTATTTGAATTTAAATATGTTATCATTTATTTATTTTTTTATTTGATTTTTTCTAACTTATCTTTAATTTTTAAAACTTCTTACAAATTGTTGTGTATTTTAATATTTATTTTTAATTTTATTTTTACTTACGTATGTATATTATTCTTTATTTATTTTTTATTTAATAAAAATTTGAATAACATTATTATTTAAATTTTGTTATTTAATGAAAATGATAACAAATTGTTGTTTAAGGCTAGAAATATATATTTTTTCCGAAAAGGGGAAAGTAAAAAGGAAAAACAAATATATTTATTTTTTAATTTTTATTTTTACTTACATTTATGTATATATTATTACTTATTTTTTTTTATTAAAAAAATAATTTTGAAAAATTTATATCTAATAAAAATTATGTTATTTTTTACAAAAAGGCGAAAGTTTCAAACAGCATTCAAAAGGTTTTTTACGGATTTTTTAAATTTATTTGTACTTACATATATGTACATATGTATATTCTTTAATTTATTCGAATATGTTATTTTTATTTGTATTAAAATTTTTAAATTAATTTTAGTTGTCTCATAAAAAACGAATAAAACTTCTTTTGCGAATAACGCGAAAAATGTATTTGAATTTTCTTACCGTGTTTTCGTTTTTACTTAGAAATGTTTCCCATTCTTTTTATATTTTTTATTTGGAAATATTTATTAATATTTTTTATTTAATTTTTTAATATCATTTAGAGATCAAAATTTTTTTTTGCGAAAATTCGAAACTTTCAAAAATAAGTTTATTTATTTTTCTTTTAATTTACTGTTATTTTTTGTACTTTTATATAAATATATATTATTATTATTTTATTAAATGAAATTATTTATAATATTTTACTAAATTCTATATATTATTTATTTTTTTTTTTTAATTTAAAATTTTTCATAAAAATTTTGGTGTTGTTTTTTATTAATATTTTTTTTGTAATTTTTGTTGTTTTTAAAGATAATATTTTTTTAAATTTCTTTTGTGTTTTTTATTTAAGATATTTTTTTTAATGTTTTGTAAATGTTTGAGACAAGCAATTTTTATTTGAATTTTTTTTCACAATTTTTTTTTTGTTTATGTTTATTTTTTATTTTTTTCCCAATTTTTTGTTTTAAGTACAGTTGTTTGTTCTTATTATGACACATTTTTTACAATAGTTTTTGAGCTCACAAAAATTTGTAAATTCAAAATTTTTACTAAATTTTTTTATAATTTCTATTATTATTTATACTACCGTATATTCTTACTATTTACTAAATTTTTATATAAAACATTTTATTAAAACTTAAATTAAAAAAAATAATAATTAATACAAATTAATTTAAAAAAGTTTTGTAAAAAATATTAAAAAATAAAATAAATTAAATTTTGTGCTAAACAGCAACTTATTATGAAATAAAAAATTTAAATTTAAATTAAAACTAATTTTGAATTTTTTTTTAATTTGTAATATTTTTTCATTCAATTTTTTTATCATTAAGGGGTCAGTGGGACAATCTGGCATGTTTATTTGACATTTTTTTTAGAAATTTTTATTATAATAGAACTTTTTTCACATATCATGAGGTATATTGTGGAGTGTATAAACAAATTTTTTCCGAGTTTTTTGTCGGCCATCTGTCAGAGAAATGGCTGGGTGAATGAGATGCGTTTTTCACTGACGGACACGATTTCTCATGTTTGGATCATCTGAAACACAAAAACTCAATATATTCTTAAAAAGTACGTAAAATCCCTACTAGAATCATGAAAAAATGTTGATAAATAAAAAGTTTTTTTTTTTTTTTAATTTTCCCCATGTTTTTCTACATAAATTTTGTCATAACATTGTCAATAAATTATAAAAAACAAGAAAAAAACGTTAACTTCGGTTTCACCGAAGCTAAATACCCTTGACAGATGCATTTCTGTTAGTAACTATGTGTTCAGTTTGGAAGCTATATGCTATAGTAATCCGTTCTGAACAATTTTTTTGAAGATTATATTGTTGGCTTAAAAATAATCCATACCAAATTTCGTGAATATATCTGTTCAAATGTGAAAGTTTTCCATACAAGCATTTAATTCCGATCGTTCAGTTTGTATGGCGGCCATATGTTATAGTGGTCCTATATCGGCCATTCCGACAAATGAGCAGCATCTTGAAGAGAAAATGGCGTTTGCACAATTTCAAAATGATATCTTAAAAACTGAGGGAATAGTTCATATATATACAGACAGACGGACATGGCTAAATCGACTTAGCTTGACATACTGATCATTTATCTGGGTGTTACAAACTTCGCGACAAACTGAATATACCCTGTTCAGGGTATAATTATGAAATATGAAATAGGGACGATAGCCAGGCATTTTGTGAACATTAAAAAAAAATGGAGCAAATCGGTTGAGTAGTTCCACCGGAATCATGTCCGCCAGTTTAAAAAGTGTGTGTTTGAGAAAAACGTGTTTAAAGTTTGAGGTGTGCACTCCGAGCGCTTCAAACGTTAAGCGGTATTACGAGTATTATTTTTGGGCCTTTTTTGAAAAGTTCCAATGGTAAAGTGGGTTTCTACATTAATTCTAGAGGTATAAGGCAACAGAAAATACAAAAAAAAAATAAATTTTTTTAATATTACTCTACTGACCCCTTAAATAAATATATAATTTTTTATTTTTTTTAAATTAAAATTAATTTATAATTTTTAATTTTTTTTTTTTTAATTCTTTTCACGTAATTTTTAATTTACTATTTTTTCTTGTTTTTGTTTCCTACTCTGCAATAATAATTTTTTTTAATTAAATAATTTTATAAAACATTTAAATACTATTTTTTGAGGACCTACTTCTGAACTCAAAATAAGCATCTTCCTTTTAATGTAAATACAAATATTTATAAAATTATACGTATGTAAGAGCCTACAATATGGTGGATAATCACCATGCAAAAGCCAAACTATGCTCAAAATGAATTTAATTTTAATATATAAATTGAAAATGGCACATGATGACAGAATTAGTCAAAACATTGTTGTAGTGGCAGGTTAGAAAATATAAGCACAGTAAACTGTAACAAAATTAGACACTGTGCTGAGTTCCAGCTATGGAGCAGATGTGCTTACAATAAGTGGAAAGTAACTGTAGTTAAAAAAATTAATATTTGTAGTAATTGATAAATTAAGTATAAGACAATTTTAAGAATTTAGCGAAAACTAAATAAGTATTTAATGTCATCCTAACTATAGAAAAAATAAATGAATTTATAATGTGTATTTATTAAACTGTAAATATTGAAAAAATAGCAAAGAGATGTTACGAAATAGATAATTAAAAATCATGCATAATTAAGTAAGTAAAAAATATAAGTAATAAGACACAACAACAATGACTATGGTTAAGCGTATAAACTGAGACTAAGTATTAGTGAAGAAAAATTAGTAATATTGTAAACAAAGCAGAAAAACGAAAGTAACTGTAACAATAAATACTAGGTAATGTTTTTTGTATAATTTCTGAAACATTAAACAGAAAAAATAAAATAAATAAAATAAAAACTTTGAATTTTTATGAGAACACATTTTATTTGGCGGAACTTCAGGGTAAATATTTCAAGTACAAATTGGCGTAAATATGCTTACATATACGTATTATGTACATATGTATGTTGATTTATAGTGTGTGCATGTGTTTATGTAAGTATAAGCAGTTATAAGCCACAATCGCTGTCATCTATTAAAGTCCATGCTGTAGGATAAAGAGAATATATTATTTGCAGGAATTTATGATATAAAAATTATAACAAAAAAAAGTCATAAAATTTAAAAAAAATTTGCGAAAATTTCATTTGAATTCGAATTAACAAATCTTCATGCCTTTCGAACTTTTCACCACTTTTCACCAGTCCATCACTTTTCTCTCCTACTCACCATCAACGGAGAGACAGTTCTCAACTTCCAAAATGCAGCTATTGCCAAAAATCTCCTTTGTTTTACCGTTAGAAGCGCATATTGGTTCATAAATAAATGGGCAAGGACGTAAGCACTGCTCACGCACCAAAGGATCGACATGCTTGAGGCAAAGCGACAACGACGTAATGCGCCAGACTATAATAAGAAAAAAATATTCCCCAAAAACATAAAAATAGAAAAATAATAATTATTAAACAACAGTTAATCACGCTCACCTGTGCCGGTGCTGCAACTCGCATAACGCCGTAAGCAGTCGTTATGAAAGTAACGGTACACGACGCCTTCGCCCACTGCACCTGACTCCGTTGCAGCACTTTCGTCTCCGGAAACCGCACAAACAGGATCCAAATGCTTCGGACAAGCATTCGTGCAGCGCTCACTTCTATTGGCTTGTTCGGCTTTTGCTAAGGAAAGCGTAATCACAAGTAGTACCGTTACAGCGAATTTCATGTTTTTGCTTTGTAATGTGGCTCTGTTTCGTTTGAACTGTGATTTTAGTCAGTCTATAGCGGTATTTTATACAAAATCTCACGTTCTATCAGAGAATTAAGCAATCACAACAATTTTCTGTTGTTAAGCGTGCTTTTAACGGTAATATATTTGATATTTACTTAGCACTACATGCAGTTAACGCAGTCTTATCGGTTACCCCAATTGCTTGCTTAACCTTGGCACTGAAGTTGATGCCGAACGAAGCCGGGCAGTAGTTAAGTAGTTAAGTGGTAACCTCACCGACTTTTCGTTTTTTTATTTTGATAAGCCGAGAGCATTGCAAATACGAAAAGGCACAGATATTTTCAAAATTAAGTGCAGTTAAGGTTATTTTTAGGTCATTGTACTACAGGTCGATGATAATATTGATTAGCCCATTACATGGTCGAACATTATGAAAAAAAGTTGGAAAATTCACATTTTATAGAATTCACTTGAAATACGTGAAATGAGTAAAGTTTTATCTTGATTTGATTCCGTTTTTTAAACCATATAACCGTAAAAAGACCAGCTCTTCCATGCCTTCTGCGACAGTAATGCCTCGTACAGCTCATCGTTCCATCGACGGTGAATACCGCAGTTGTTGCCAAGGCGCAAAGGACCATAAATCTTCCGCAGAACCTTTCTCTCGAAAACTCGGAACACCGACTCATCAGATATTGTCATCAACCATGCCACTGCACCATATAACAGCACTGGGATGATGAGTGACTTGTAGGGTTTTGTTTTTGTTCGTCGAGAGAGGACTTTACTTCTCAATCGCCTACTGAGTCCGATATAGCACATGTTGGCAAGAGTTATTCTACGTTGAATTTCGAGGCTGACATTGTTTTGGTCTTAATATTGGTTCCAGGATAGACGAAATTATCTACAACCTCGAAGTTATAGCTGTCAAAAGGAAGGTGGAAGCCAAGTCGCGAGTGCAACGACTGTTTGTTTCATGACAGGAGATATTTCGTCTTGCCCTCGTTCGCCACCAGATCCATTTGCTTCACTTCCTTATCCAGTCTGCAAGCAGAACTAATAGCGCGGTTGTTGAGACCAATGATATCAATATCATCGGCGAACGCCAACAGCTGTACACTCTTACAGAAGATTATAGTACCTTCTCTGTTCAGCTCTGCAGTTCGAGATATTTTCTCCAGGACTTTTTCAAACACGATAGGGAGCCACCTTGTCTGAAACCTCGTTTGATATCGAACTGCTCGGAGAGGTCCTTTTCGATCCTGACGGAGCTTTTGGTATTGTTCAGCGTCAATTTATGTAGCCATATTAAGATACGGGGATACCAAATTCAGACATTGCTCCTTTTCGTGCTGCATCATCAGCTTTGAAATCGATGAAGAGATGTTGTGTGCCGATCCTCTGTTCAAGAGTTTTTTCCAAGTTTTCATATATGGTAAATATCTGATCAGTTGCTGATTTTCCAGGTCTAAAGCCACATTGATAAGGTACAATCAGTTTGTTGACGGCGGGCTCTAATCTTTCACACAGTATACTCGATAGAACCTTATATGGTGTAGGCGCAGATTGTCTCCTTTTTTGTGGATTGGGCAGTGCACTTAAATCGTCGGGCATACTTTTGGCCTTATTTTACAAAGAAGCTAATGCATCAGTTCTTCGCCGGCATATTTGAAAAGCTCGGCCGACAATCTCTCCGCCACCACCGCTTTGTTGTTCTTCAGACGGGTAATTGCTATTCCAACATCTTCATAGTCAGGGAATGTCCGCTCCTCTCATCCGAGGCTGTTTTAATCCTTTCGTTGGGGGTGTTTTTAACGTGACGGGTCCCAACCCAAACTCAGTGCATAACCCTGGGCAGGGGGACGGACATGCCTAAATCGACTCAAGGTAAAGTTTATTTGATCTGTTATTGTTGTTGTAACAACATAAACTGTGTCACTGTGTGTGTTTTCAATTTTCTTGCGAAATAAGGTGGCCAGTATCAACTATTTTGTGGCCATCTGTGTGTGAACTATCTCATATTCAATTTCTTTGCCAAAGACTTACCGCTAGATGGCGCTATATTTCATACCGAAACATTGCTTTATTTGCCAATAAAAATCACAAAAATTGATAGTCGTCTAAAAATATATGAACTATCGGTCCACTAACAATTTCAGAAGTGTCCACAACGCCCAGTTTGGTAGAGTTATCAACCCTTACAAGGTTGACATTTCTCACCAACAAGTGTCGTCTTTGATGTCCATATTTTGACAGCTCCGATTATTCCGAAATTTTATTAAATTACTATAACCTACACAAAAACTAGTGGTTTTTTTACTTGTAATATCTCAATTTACTACAAAAAAAAATAAAAAACCACAAAAAAAATGTGGAGGTCTTCGCAGTCGGTAGGATTCGAACCTACGCTCCCAGAGGGAATCTGATTTCTAGTCAGACGCCTTAACCGCTCGGCCACGACTGCTTTTTCTTTCCGTTTGCATAATGCGCTATAAAACAACGGTGACATGTGTTTTAATATTATAAAAGTTTGCTTACTAATTAGCGCTTTTAACCCAGATGTGCTTTGTTAGTCGATTGTCATCATGTTTTGCAAACAGCAGCAAAATAACGATGCCCGTCCAGGGTTAAAAAGTTAGGTGGGTTGGAAATTTGCGGAAAATCACTTGTTTTGAAAAGTCATAAAGCGATTTTGTTCAAATTTTGCACAACTCTTTGAAACAATATTATCTAGTCAATGAACAACGACCTTTTTGTTTTTACAACTAATTTTTTCGAGCCAATTCATAGCGAAAACTTTAACTAAAAGTCTGTTTAATTCGAAGTCTGTCACAATTTTATAATTTAATTTGATTGTTCCATTCAGTAATGATCTTTATCCATTAGTTAACAAAATATTTTGTTTTTTTTTTATTTTAAATTAATTCTTATTTTCATTGGAATAACTCAAATATTGGCTTATATGTATGTATATGCGGAACAAAGTCACCTGGAAGTTCGAAAATCTTTATATTAGATATATGTATGGGAGCTAAAGGAAGTACAGGTGCGGTTCAATTTTTTCACATACAGACATACCATCATAAGAGAAGGATTATCTCTTAATTTCAGTTATATATATCACACATTGACCGGCATTTTCGATCAAAAGTAAGCTATAGCTACAGGGGTTTAAATATTCGGTACCTAGGGTCTTGAATGGTTTTGGTTGGTTTATGCAATTTTTGGTCATAAGGTGGCATACCTTGAAGGAATTACTAATGCAAGGTTTTATCCCATTATATTAATTGCTTCCTAATTTGTGTACTGGAAACTGGGAATATAGGAAGTAGGCGAGTAGAATGTGCTCGTATGAAGACTCCCACATACCAAATTCTGTCGAAATCGGTTTGTCGGGTCCCGAGATATGGGATGTCACCAAAAATTGGGCGGTGCCACGCCCCTCGTCCAATTTTTACTCCGGCTCCGATAAAGATCTCTTATTCCATCTCGGTGGTAAAATTTAATGTTTCTGGCGTATTTAGTTATAGATTTATCGCCCTTTTAGTAGTTTTTACCAGTAATGTTATTTTCACACTGTCGGTAGAAGATCTAATATGACGTGGGCTCAGCAAATTCGATTGTTTTAGCTTAGTGGTTTATGTACATTAAACTTGTTAGAGGGCGGGACCACTCCCACCTTCTTTAAAAATTTCGCCAGCGAGTGCCCCTTGCTACTGCGGTCCTCTGTACCAAATTATTTAGTGCTTAGTTATGGCACTTTACATGTTTTCGGTTAATGGCGATTTGTGGGCGTGGCAGTGGTCCTATTACCCCTATCTGCGAGCTCGAATATTTTTGTACTAAGGAACCTGTATAACAAGTTTCATCAAGGTATCTCAATTTTTACTCAAGTTACAGTTTGGACGGACCGACAAACAGACAGTCAACCGGATTTCAACTTTTTTCGTCTTCCTGATCATTTATATACATATATAACCCTATATCTATCTCGCTTTGTTTTAGGTGATACGTACAACCGTTAGAAGAAGAAAACTATAATAGTCTGTAGCAACTGATTGCAAGAGTATAATAAAACGCTGTAAGGTAATAAAATATTTGAAAAAATACGCATACATACAATATTTAACAAAAGGTATAAAAAAAAATTGCAAGGTCTTCGCAGTCGGTAGGATTCGAACCTACGCTCCCAGAGGGAATCTGATTTCTAGTCAGACGCCTTAACCGCTCGGCCACGACTGCATGGTTGTCGGTTGTGCCCTTTGCACTAGTTCAGCGTTAGTAAAATTTAATTCCATTTTCAAATCAAATAAATTTAAAATATCATTAAACATTAGCGAATACGTTTTGTCTCTTACGTGATAATATATTTTAGTACTTTAATATATCTAAACTCCACTCACTCACTTCTTTGAGTTCCACAGACAATTATATTAGTATTAAGATTCATTATGTATATAATAGCCCTAAAAAGCTGTGGAATGTTTCAGATACAAGCCTTGTTAGCATTATGTGCGTTGGCAAATTAAACTCTTGAGATGTATGTATGTATGTCTACTGCTGACCTCCTTTTCGAGTGGACTTGAAAGCTACTGTCTAAAGACAAACTGAACAGGGGTCGTTTCAGAAATTTGGTGTGGCTTGCAAACTTCAAATCGGCACAAACCGGTAAATAACCCGTTTTTAACCGATAATATAAAAGCATGATCAACGGATAGATTTCGACAAATATTCTCGACTTTGCGACTTCGATTGATGGTTGATTTCGAAATTAGCGCCATCTATTAGCCCTGAAATGTATTTTATCGAATCGATGAGTACAACTTCATCGAAAATTTGGTTTCCGTTACAGTTTCAATGATTAGACCCAATATTAACTTTAAGTTTTCTCATAATTTTCTTTATTATATAATTATTTTTGTTTATTTTTTATTTTATTGTTTATTCTCGTCGAATTACATACACAAACATTAAATCATTTAGAGATAATTGAAAGTTTTTAATTTTATATCTTATCATATATTTCTGCAATACTTTTACAAGCAACTTTCGGTTTTAGTATCTATTCTTTCTGTTTATAGCGGCATTGAACACACGCATGTTGTTATGAATATTTCAATATTTTTTATTTTTTAAGCAATATAACAAGACATTTATCAAAGTTCTAGCTTAATACGGCTTTTAAGGGTGAACATTTTCGGCTGCTTTCGCAAACTTTGAGCCGGTGGTAAAGTTATTTGGTTGTCGCCAGATTCTGTGACTGCAGATTGAGTTCAAGGCCAATATTTTTAGTTTTTTTAGTTGTCTTCAGTACTTTACTGTTTTAATTTTACAACATTTTGTATTGTTTTGAAAAAATATTTAAAAAATTTTTGAGGTTATTAAAATATACATATATTACATAGCTATGTTTATGTGTTTTACCTTAATAAAAAAGAGTTATAAAATCACAAAGTGTCTAAAAAAATGTCATTTGAAAAAGAACAATTTTATGCTACTTATCAAAATAAGGCCTTTGCAAAATACTTTGTTACGTTTATTGTTGGGTTGGTTTTTTCGTTTTTTTTTTACAATAAATGACAATGCTAATATTGAACTTTTTACTTTTTAAATGAGTGCAAACTTTTTCTGCAAGTGTTGTTGTGACTAAGTATTTAAAAAGTGTAAAGTTATATTTAAATTAGAATTAAAATCTTAACACATATTTAAATTAAAATTAAAAATATTAAAACTAAAAATATTATCAAACATTTAAATTAAAAAAAGCTTCTTTTATTTTCATCACATTTCAAAAAAGAACTTAAGTACAAATTTCAGTTGTAATTTTCATAAGAAAGTTCTTTCAAAAAAAATATTTTTTTACTCTTATTTGCTGGACTTTAACGGCAAAATTGCCAGAGACCGTAATCATTATAAGTTTTTTTTTTTTAATCACGAAATAATGATTGTATATTGGGTTTTGCGCCTTTCTTCAGCGATAATGATTAATTTTGATTAAGGAATTACATGGGTTTCGTCGAACAAAAAACGGTATATTTTCAAAAAAAAATTTTTATATATAAAGAATGAAATATTTTATTCAAACTCCTTATTATTTCAAAGTTACATATTTTACGTGTTTTAGTTAAAACCATAAGCTAGGTATTAGATGATAAAATGATATTAGATGATGAATTTTCTCGACATTTTTTTTTAATAGTTGTAATTGACCCAAAGAAAATCATAATAAATGCAAATTTTTCTGAAAATTTCTCGACATTTTTTTTTTTAAATAGAAGGAAAAATATTAAAAAAAATGCTATCTTTTACAGAAAATTTCTCGAGATTTTTTTTAATAGCTGTAATTGACCTAAAAATAATCCTTTGTTCAAGTCCCTGTAAAAATATCTCCAAGATCTGTGTAAAATGTCATTAAGATGAGCTGAGTAATTCGTGAGATCTCTTGACAACCGACACAGTTTCGAGACAAACGCGTTCAAAGCTTTAAGAGACTACATAGCTAATCACGAGCGACGAAAACTATTACTCAGATCAACGTGAGAATTTAAGGCAATATTACAAAGATGTTATAGAATTGAATAATTTTTTAATGCTGTGAAACCCAAGTAAAACCTCTTAATTTTAAAATAAATCATTTTTAATTTTCTAATAAATTATTTTTAATTTTATAATGAATAATTTTATAATAAATCATAAATAATCATAATTTTTCAGCAAAAAAAAATCATAAATAATAATTATTTTTTTAACAAAATGTATTAAAATCAAAAATAATCTTTATTTATGACTATATATTTTATATATTTTTTTCTGTTTTATTTATTTATTTTTTTTAATAATTTTTATTTGCGATTTTTTTATTTTTTTTTTCTCATATATAATAATTATATATGTATTATTATAAAAACTAATCATTATCGATGGGGAAAATTATAAAAATCCGAAATTAATCAAAAATCATAGAAATGCTTTGCTCGTCGAAAAAGGGTAAATATGAAATTTTTTTGCTTTTTTTTTTTGTTTTTTATGACGGGATTTTCTAATTTTTTCATTTTTTCTTTTGAAAATCGCAGTAATAATCACTATTTACGGTCCCTGAATGTTACTATTTATAATACAAATAACTATACTAAATATTTAACGGTTTTTAAAATGCAGTTGAAAGCAAATAGTCGAATTTTGTTAAATTTTGTTTAAACGGTAGTTATAATTGTTTTAATTTTTATTACGTAATTTAGATTTTGGGTAATAATTACTGTCTTCATTTAAACAATTAACTTAATATTAACATCAAAGTTAAATATTAAATTATTAATCCGGTGTAACAACTAATTTAAAACGTTTAAAATGTAATACAAGAGGTATATTAAAAAAGTTGAGCGCTAATTTATGGTATAACCGTTTGGTTGCTATTATGATATGATGAGTTGCAAAAAAGTTCTAAAATTATTATTTGTAAATATAAAATAATAAATAGTTAACAATCTATATAAGTGGCTTTAAAGATAAAAGTGAAAAATTCTAAATAGGCAAAATAGCATAAAGAAGATTACATTTATATATGTAAATAATTGCTTGGCAAATGCATACAATTAATTTAACCTAAAAATATATTTAGGAAAAATGGAATTTTTTTATTCAAAGTCTTTGAATAATTTTTTAATACATTTAAGTTCGTTTAATTTTGCACAATTATATAAAAACAACAAATGCAGAAAACAACAATTGTTTTATTATTTTTCAATTTTTCTTTGTAAATGCGAAGGCGAATTTACATATGTTTGCATGAACAAATACGAATTAAAAATTCAACAAAAGTAAGCATTTCAATTTTACAAAATTTATCAAAGGAAATGTTCATGGTTTGTGCATTTTTCCTACGTACATATGTATGTATGTATATGCTTAGAGAACTTAATTGTACTGCGACCTTTCCTCATTCGCATTATATATGTATGTTAATTTAAGTGCCATTTCCACATGTGTTTGCGTGTGAAACGTGTTGTTTCACCTATTCATAACCAACTTTTTGTGCACTGGACACAGCATCCATATGTAGCATTACTATGGAGCCAACCATGGCGACTACAGTGCGATCCAGCCATGTAACTGGGTTAGGGTAGATTAAACCGCCTTCATAGAATCCCAAATGTCCACCATGAGCCAATTCAATGTATGCCACATTGGGGCGGGACGCTGTAAAATGATTAAATATTGAAAAAATATGCATACATATAAATATTTATTAAAGTCTAATAAAAAAAGTTAAAAAAAAAATTTGAGGCTCTTCGCAGTCGGTAGGATTCGAACCTACGCTCCCAGAGGGAATCTGATTTCTAGTCAGACGCCTTAACCGCTCGGCCACGACTGCTTTTTACCGTTGTCTGCGCAAACTGTTATACAAACCGTACCAAAACTAATGGCAAAGAAGACTATAAATAAAATGTACAGGGTGTTTCATATAAGAAGAAAAAGGAACAAATATTTTCTAATATGTATCTGCACTAACATCTAGTGTTTTTGGAGTACAAGAACAAATATATTTATTTGTTCTGCCTTTTATGTTTACTTGTACAATAATGTTAGCTTAGTTTAAGAGTTACGAGGTCGATCCTAATAGGGGTCTCACTTGAACAACTCATAATTGTGGTAATTGTGGTGCCTAAAACTTCTATATAATAGATCATAAGACCCTTACAAATCGAAAAAAGCACTTTGAGCCTATGACAAATTTGTTGAGATGGCTAATGGGAGTTTCAGTTTTATCTTCTGGTTTATCGAAGGTAAGGACTTAGTAATGCAAAGACTGGACAATGGAGGAGAAAGTGCCTGGATGTTCCCTCTCACCAGCCTCTATACAATTTTGACAACTGCCGTTCTTAAGATTTTTAGCCCTACCGCATTCCTATTGTACAGTAAGATTTCGATAAGAAGTTTGCTAAGGGCAAGTAATTCATCAGATCTCCTGTGTTTTCGTCCAGGCCCAAAGGATCTCTCAGTCGTACATGAGCTGTCGTCGACCAGCGCCTTTTAAGCGTACGAACATAGTAATAATAATAGGTTAGGTGAAAC
This sequence comes from Bactrocera dorsalis, assembly GCF_023373825.1. Lineage (NCBI taxonomy): Eukaryota > Metazoa > Arthropoda > Insecta > Diptera > Tephritidae > Bactrocera > Bactrocera dorsalis. The sequence continues at coordinate 101,300,207 of NC_064303.1, forward strand.
TGGTAGGCTAGTAAGCCATGCATAGACCAGTTTTGGTCCTTTGCGATACCAGATGGAATTCAATTCCTAGGTCCAAGAGAAGTAGTCATTTTTAAGGATACCTGCACTTGACGCGAATTTTAACAGACTCTGCGGGCTCACTGCCTCCCCCAGGGTATAATACTGTGGGGATCCTAGATGCTTAAAGCGTAGACTTGCCAATGCGGGCAAGGGCACAAGAGATACTCCATTGTTTCTCTGGTCCCTCTTCTAAACATTTCCTACAATCTTCTCTATCTGTCAGCCCAATTCTACGCACGTATGCAGCAACCTGACAGTGACCAGTTCGTATTCCGAACATGTTCCTACAGTCTCTTCTATCGATGCTTCATTAGAATAAATTTAATTAATCTCTAATACTCACATGCGAATTCTTTAATAGGTGGCAGAAGCTCCTCTGGCACTAATGGATCATCTTTAGCATTAATGAAAATCATTGGTTTGTCGATATTGTCCAAAAAGTGTAGTGATGAACTCCACTTATATAGCTCCTGTGTGGTGGAGAAATTGTGCACACGACGTGTATAAGCCTCATCTAATTCTGGCAGTGTAGCGGCAGCGATAATCTCACGTTCATTTAGATTGTGACGTGCTTTCACCTCGTCCGACAGCAAAACATGACGATGCTTGAGTATGATACTCTTCACATTCTCTGTCATCACATACAGATAGAAGCGACGGAAATTTTGCCAATTCAAAAGCCACTTCGTACCTCTGCAAATGAGAATCGTCAATTTATTGCTATTAATTTTCAAATTACATGAAACAATTGATCTACAGGCATAGCAGTACATATGTATATAGACAGCAAGAACGCGCGGTCTCCTGTCGCTCTTATGCCAAATAGATTGTCATACTTACTCCTCTGCGTTGTACCCCTGACAAATCGATATGCCACCAAGTATGGTGTTCGGTTTTGACTTTGCTGATTCTCCCATATATTTAGTCACAAGATTGCCACCTAAACTGAAACCGACAGCCACAATACGGCTATTTGGATATTTCTTATGTAAATTATTAACCATATCGGAAAAGTCGTCCGTGTGACCTTAAAAGTGAATGAAATTAATTATTAAGCATGGGGAACACCTGAAATTATGCACCTACCATAACTGAAGATGCGCGTAGATGTGACTTGTACACTATTTAGTGCACCGATGTGGTTAAGTACGGCACATCTGTAGCCATGCATTTGTGAGTAGTGTACGAATGTGCGTATATACACACTCTCCGAGGTATTGCCAATACCTGGACAAATAGCGATGGTGACATCATCTGTAACAACAAAAAACTTAAAAAATTTTGTTTCATATAAAGTATTTGGTTTTTACCCTCTGCTTCGTTTATCGGTTGATAAAGATCATAGGTGAGTGTAGAGCCATCCTGGAGCAAGAGATATACACGTTCGCCCAATGGCCAAGGACATTTCACACGGCCTACTATGCTATGCAGCACCGTTTGTACGTGACCACTAAAACCCCAGAGGCGCGTGGGAACATAACTGTAAAATAAACAAAGAAAATTATAGTTATTTTCTAAGTAAGCAGGTGCTTTCGAAAATAATAGCTACAGAAATTAAATTTGTTTGGAGAGAACTGTTTTACATCAGCACACATTAGCTGCTGGCTAAAAGTCGTGGGATTCAAATCCATATGTTCGACATGTTACTCAAAGGTCAGCAAGTTAATTCATAGTTAATGATACACTTTCGAGAATGCAGCCGTTTTGACCTGACTTTATTCCCATGATAGCTATGAAAAACTTTAATAACCACGATTAATTTATTTTAACGACGCAGGTACCGGCATATTACAAAAAGTGTTTAATTTCTTTTATATTAGAAAGTGTCGAGTATATTTTAAAAGTATTGATTTTTAGAAGGGTTGGGTATGTTAAGTTTGTCACGAAGTTTCTTACACCCAGAAGCGTAACGAGCTGGGTCGATTTAGCCATATCCGGCGGTCAGTCTTTATGTATGTACGCGTTCCAGTCCTTCAGGTTTTGAGATATTGATCTGAAATTTGGCATACATTCCTTCCTTCCCAAGAAGCTGGTCATTTGTCGGAAACTAAGCTAAAAACATAAAGCATCCAAGCAAGTTAACTCCGAAGAAATTGTTCAGATTGGACTATTATAGCGTATAGCTGTTATATACTAAACTTGTCGATCAAACTCAAGACCTTCTAGGAAAAATTTTACAATGTAACTTCATCAAATTTGGTAGGGATTATTTTTCAAGATACCGGTACGCGATTCGTTCATATATTTGTTGGCAATAGGGCAATCTACGAAGAAATTATTCAGATCGGACCACTATAGCATATAGTTGTCATACAAACTGACCGATCGCGGTTCTTGTATGGAAAATTTTTTATTTGTGAAGGGCATTCCATCAGAAGCATTAAAGAAATAAATATATTTTTCAATGAAAGTTAAGAAGATTTGTTACCCTGCCCCCCTTAAGAAAGCATATACGAACAGGCATATACAATTTGCATTTTGAAAACTACTACTATCAGTGGTAAAACGTGACATTCAAAATTGCTTGCTCTCTTTGCCTTCTTGCGGCGGTCGAATCACGTTGAATTTACTGACTTGTAGCATGACCTCCACAAATTTATTCAATTTACGGTCATTTTCACTTACACTATACTTACAAATATGTTTGTAGGTATGTAATGAGTTAATGCAGTGCAATTGTTGGTGGACATCGCTGTGGCAAATTACTTTCCGGCTATACACGAGTGCTGATCTTGTCCAAAGGGGCGATAATAATCAACATGTGATGGATATTTGTGCAGACATGTGCTTGGTTCATTAAATACTAGATTATTTTTAGTTTCAATTGGAGACTGTGATTTTATTCTTAAAATATGCCACAGAATTAAAATATTATTCCGAGAAAAGTACTTTTCCTCTAAAAATATTCTCACAGCATTAAAATATTCTTTCGAGATGAAAAAATACATATACAGAGTTAAATAAATGATTGCTTTGCGTGGGTTTGCTCTAAAGAACATTGTTTATTTGAAGGTCTTCAGCACATCCCACCCGATTTAGCACGAAGCAATAACGCGACACGCATGTTGAAATAATGTGCAATATTTAAGCTTTGTATATAACGGGTGATCCAAGTAAAGGTACTTTTTTCAATAGCCTGTTTTTGAAAGATCACGCCTGAGTCGTGTCAAGCTGTCATGTTATTTTTGTTCAGTATTGTTTAACATTTCATCATGGAAAAACTTACGCCTGAACAACGTTTGCAAAACGTTCGACTAAATTACGAAAATTCACGTTAATGCGCTTCGCTCGACTTATGGTCAACATAATCGGTCTTCTGAGCGTACCATTCGCAACACCATCACCCATCTTGAGACCCAGCATCATTATTCGATAATATTCGACCGAATAGACTACGTCCAGTAAGCAGTGAAGAAAATATAGCAGCCGTAGCTGAGAGTGTACAAAACCGTGGAAAGTCGATTCGGCGCCGTTCGCAGTAACTCGGATTGACGTATGGAACGACTTAGCGCATTTTACAGCGAGATCCTAGATTGAAAGCGTACCAAATACAGCTTGTGCAAGAACTGAAACCGTTCGACCTTCGCAAGCGACATCGCTCTGCGCTATAGGCTCTTGAAAAGTTCTAAGAAGATCCGACGTATGCGAGCTTTAGCGATGAGGCGCATTTCTGGCTTAATGACTATGTAAACAAGCAAAATTGTCGCATTTGGAACGAAGAGCAACCTGAAGGGATTCAAGAAGTGTCATTTCATCCAGAAAAAACAACGGTTTGGTGTGATTTGAGGGCCAGTAGAATCATCGTTCCATAATTCTTCAAAAATGATGTCGGTGAGGACGTAACCGACAATGGTGACCATTATCGCGGCATGATAATCGACTATTTGATATCCGAAATTGAAGCTCGTGATTTTGCCGACATTTGGTTTCAACAAGACGTCGCCACTTCCCACACATCGCATCAATCAATGGATTTATTGAAAGAACACTCTGGTGAGCAGATAATTTCACGTTTTGGACCAGTCGATTGGACAACAAGAGCGTGTGATATAACACCGTTGGCTTTTTCCTGTGGGGATATGTAAAGTATAAGTCTATGCGGGAAATCCCGTTTCGATTCAAACCTTCGAGCAAAACATCACGTGTGTCATTCACCAGTTACCAGACGAAATGAGCGAACGAGTCATCGGAAATTGGGCGCAACGGATGGACCATCTGAGACTTAGCCGCGGCCAACATTTTAAAGATTATCTTCGAAAAATAATGCAAAAGAATGTCCCTTTGAATGATAACAAACAATCCCTATTAAATTGGAAGTCCCTACGTTTTTTCTTTAAAAAAAAGTATGGAATTTCGAAATGGACAACCCTATAGTAGAAGTGAATATATGTGTATATCCATTTGTCGTAATGCGTTTATAGAATTATTACCATTTTTTGCCACTCGCCTACTTCCCTTGCGACCTCAGCGTTTAAATTATCTTATTGCTGTTGAATTGTGCCATTAAAACTTCACGCATTCATTTTGTTTTTTGCTTGAATGGCTCCTCTCTCTACACTTGTTGTTTTAAAACGAAACACTTGCAATTTGGCTGTAGCGTTGAACTTGAACCTTGTGCAATACACTTAAGAGTCATGGTATTGAATTATATAATTTGCGATATTTGTGCGCATCCTTGTTGCTGACCTTGAAGCTCGTAGCTGCATCTAAACTACTGAAATGTACTGTCAAAGGATGCGATAGAGTGTAATCCACTTCCACAATTGCCATTAGTGATATAATGTAGTGGAATGGAAATGGTTGCTGTTACGCCACTAACTGAAGTGGATCAAAGGCTACATAGATTTGAAATAAATTTCGAATTTAATGGGCATTTTGAAGCTTGTGGTCGCTGCTCACATGAACTAGAAGCAAAAGTTGAGTTAGGTAAGGTTTGATGGATAATCCAGAGACCGCCCTTGTACTTCTATATGCATTCGTGGAGCCATAAAAATATAAGCCCTGTATTCAAAGTTACGAGTTACTCGTATAAGTCAGCAAAGCTAATACAAATTTGGTCAGACGTTTAACGATCTCGCAAACGAGAGACAATTAGGAAGGAAATACTGAACTGTTTGCACCTCATCTTCTTTCATATAGCTTTTGAAAGCTGTTAAAACTCCCACAACTAGGGTGAGGCTAGACTTACTAAGAACAAAGAGCTCACTGGAACTCTTAAGATGGATCTTGGACGAAAAGCGTCAGCGCATGAACTGATGGTAGCTGAGCGCTGGCCAAGTTTCTACGAAACCTATCTATCCAATGTATAGGACATCATTCCACAGATGGCGAGTAGAAGCAAGGGGGAATCATATAAACTATAAGCTCACATTCTAAACATTTGCTTTGGCTTAATATTGTGAAAGTTTAGTCTACAAAAGAAAGAATAAATAAAGCAAGAAAAAGTTAACCGGAGCTTTAATACCCTTTAGAGGTGTATTTTCTATAGCATAAAGGTTGTAAAAATATCTTTATCCTGATTTTGATGGGTCACTTTGTATGACATCAAAATGCTATAGTTGTCCGATCTAAACAATTTCTTCAGTGGGTCCGTTTCGGTTACTTAACTCAGACTGTCGTCGAAACGTAAGTCCGGTATCGGTGGTTCCCACAAATGAGCTTCTTCTTGATTAGAAAATAATGTGTATTTCATTCGATATCTGAAGGAGCAGTTAGATATTATTATTCAAGATCATTTTCCGAAAGTACGCAAAAACAAAAAATTGTTAAAATTAAAGTAGAAATTTCTCGGTCTTCAGGGCTTTAGTTGTGTATATGATATAAATATTCTGTCAATTTCTGTATATGTTATTCCAACATTGAAAAATCTCAAAATCATTAACCTATTCAAAATCTAATTGTCTTAAAAAAACACAAATAAAGCTAATACAGATGTACATACTATATAAACATCCACACCAGGGGACATAATATTAGAACTTACATACATATAGTACATATGTTAGAAGAAATCATAAGAAATCACATAGTGACTTAAATACCGTAGATTAAATGTTGAATATCAAATATAAACGGAACTACAAAAAAAGTTTCGAATATGAACTTTAGATGACGCAATAAAAAGGTCACAAAATCATATTTCACAAAATAATTAAAGTTATTATTGAACGAAAACGTATTTTACTATAAAACATGGCTGGAGAAAATCTAATAGTTTAATGTAGCTTTGTGGAATCACGAAAAGAGATTAAAAACAGAGCTAGATTTTAGTATGAAGGCGACAGAAGAATGTTTGTATGGCTTAAAAGATATTATACCTCTGATAAAATTTGACTCGGACTGGGCCGCGCAAACCGAAAAGATTATTAGACCTTCAACTTCTACATCTCAAAACTCCAACAACCACCAGAGAGAATTCCTATCACCTTATCTGACTGTCAATATCCCTAAGTTTTTAGGTGTGACATTCGACAGCCTGTGCTTCTTCACTCCCAGCACGACCGCGATTATTGCCAAAGTACAGAGCCGCAATAAAATCTTCAAATCGCTAGCCGGCAGCACATGGGGAAAAGACAAAGAAACGTTGTTGGCAACATACTACAAGGCAATCCAGTCCTTAACTAAGCCTGGATGCTGTGAAACGCAGACGAGGAAGCTACAGACATGTCAGAACACTGCACTTTGAACTACAACGGGATGCCTCTTGATCTCTACCATCGAACACCTGCACAGTGAACCTCGTATGCTCCCAGCTAAGGAGCAGTTTGAACTCCTCTCCAATCAGTTTCTGCTGTGATGCTTTCATAGAAATCATTTCTGCAGTCACCTGCTTGGAGCGAAACCGCCTGTGATAACGACAATAACGAGAAATGAGATTATTAATATGATCTCAAAACTGTCCAAACAATCTAGCGAATAACGCTCTAAAAATTAGCCGTAGTGGTCATCGAACAGCCACCGTATTTACTAAATTTGGCTCCCTGTGATTTTTTTCTGTTTTTGAAACTAAAAAATCAGTTGCCAAGAACATCCCATGAGACCATTGAAGTCATAAAAAGTCATTCGCTGAATGCACTGAAGGCCATTCCAGCCGAACCTTATGACATGTGCATGGATACTTCCCACGACAGTTGGATTGACGAAACCGGAACGGAGCCGAATTTTTTATGCGACAGAATTATGCAAATACAACCACAAGAATTAAATTAAGTGCTTACATGCTTGATTTGGCACAATATTGAAGCAGATATCACAACTGTTTATTAAAATAAGTGAAAATAATGGTTTTTGGTTAGTCCGGGTCAAATTTGATCAGCTGGTATATTCCCATGCGTGAATATAATTTGGGAAGATAATTGTATTCTTATTATTGCCGCTAGAAGAAAACACGCTACTGAGTAGTATAGGTATACATCTTTAAACTTTTTTTAATAGAAATTATAGTAATTTTAGATAATATTCATGCATGTAACCTATAATTATATTGTTTTTGTAGTAAAGTACGTTAAGTGACAATTATTGAGATAATGAAAATTTTAATAAAGAACAGGTTTTCATCCCACGTAGACACAAGTTGAATACATATATGTACATGTGCATATATTTATATTTAAGTGCATATATATGAGTATGGGTGTGCCTATTGTCTTTATGTGTTAACTATTGTAAGCCTAAAAGATCATACATACAAGAATAGATAACGTATATATGTATGTATGTATATATATATATATATACATTGTATTTACTATACTTAGTTGTGCCTTTGCTTGTATTATTTTACTAACAATACATACATACAAGTATATATAAATAGTATATCTTATCAGCGGTCATGTCTTTCGCATGCTAATTTTTAGTATTTGCACAATCACAAATGGTGAAAGGCCGCATATCCAAACAAATATACATACTTGTATGTATGATATCATATGTATATAAACTAGCCCTAGAGTCCAAAGTACAAAACGAAAAGCTTGGCAATTATCATAGAAGAAAGATATAAACATTCATAGACACAAAGAAAGAAAGTTTTCTAAAATATCTAAAACAAGAAATATCAAATCAAAACAAAACAAAAAACGCAATGTTTTATTTTCAAACTGGATTTTGGTATATGAAACCATTTGGTATTTTTATACACTTGCAACATGTTGCTACAATGTAAAATAGTTTTGTTCGCCTAACAGTTATTTGTACCACCTAAATATACGAGTAATCGAGTTAGATGTAGAGTTATATGTATATACTTATATTAATGATCAGGATGACGAGAAGAGTTGAAATTCGGTTGACTGTCTGTCCGTCCGTCCGTTTGGCTGCTGTAACTTGAGTAAAAATTCAGCTATGTTACCATATCATTGGGCATTCTCGCAGGGGACAAAATTACTAAAAGGATTAACTTCACCTAAAAGTTCAAGGTTCAAGTTTGGCAGCAAGGCTGAACGAAATGAATCCATTCTCAAGATACTGCTTATGAATAGTACGATCAAGTGGCACACAGAAGACTCAAAAGCGTCGGAAGGAATCGGTTCACTGGAATGGATCCCCATACCATAAAGGAGTTGCTTCGCAAGGAAGAAGGAGTAGGCACAGAGAGGCATTGCCAAGTTGCTAAGGGGAGGAGTACAACCTCAGCAGGTTTAAATAGTCAACCTCCCTACGGATAAAGTCAGACTACTGGTCGTATTTTACACTGGCCACTGCAACTTGAAGAAGCATTTACACAACATAGGCCTAGCTTCTTGACTAAATTGTCGGTTCTGCGACAGGAAACCTGAAACGCCAGAACACCTAATAATTAACAGCAGTCTGCAGACACAGGTTTAAGAGCCTTAGATCAATGTTTTCAAATAGGGATCACATCGTTTCACTAGCATTCCCAGCAGAATATTGGAGTTTATCAATATGCTGGGGCTAGGTGAGTCTCTGTGATTTAGCAGAGGGCACAATAGATCTAAGGTCGCGGTGGATTTCTCGTTTATCAATCACTCAATGAATCAAAAATATCGGTTAAACTGTGAGATATATCATAGAAATTTGGACCGAACATTTTTCTAATAAAATTATGCCTTTACGTCAAAAATGGGTTGAATCGGTTCAATAATCTCTTTAGTCCCCATATAACAAATAGAAAGATTCCGAATTTCTAGTGAACTTTAAACCGCACATATTGGCCAATATCTGTTTTTTTTTATAAAATTGGGGGCATGTTTTCCTAATAACATTGCATCCTTGGACCTCAAATAGCTTATAAGCTTTATGCATCTGAACTTACTTTCCCGGCTTTGATCGTTCCAAGTAGCAAAATTATGAAACATTCGGTTACACCCGAACTTAGTCCTTTCTTACTTATTCTATATATGTATGTATCTATATACATACGTAGTTATTAGCACTTATCTTCAGAACTTCAAACAAAATAAAAGCGTTGAGTGTGTCATAGAAATTTTAAAATAAATTATATAATCGAACTCGGTTACCAAAGTTAAACATTTAACTGCATACTGCAGTAAGCATTAGTAAATTACTTAGTCATAAGGTAATAAAAATTTAGTAAGTATGAAAAATGTCATTTATTTAAATTAAATTTCGTCTAAAATTATTTCACAACATGAAGAAAATATATAATACTAGATATATGCATATTGTGAAAAAAACCAGCAGTAAAAAAATAGCTGATAGTACAAAAATCCCACACATTTAAATGAGTCACAGAAATACAAAGGTATACGAAAAAGATATGGTAATCCAATTGCATTACTTTGAACGTTGCTCTACTGTTATTGTAACAAAATAGAAGAAATAATCATTATTCTTACATATATGCACTTTGTTAAGTCTAAATTAAGGAAAAGATGTTAAAAAATGTATAAACCTAAAAGAGATATATTTTGGTACACACATAAATGCATAGATCTGGACACTATGCACATAGTAATGAATAGTAGTAAGCTGGTGGGTGGATGAGTCATACTAAGAACAATACACAATTTTTCAAATAGAAAATAAAATTGATTTATATTTGCTAAATTTTATGAATCTTTGAAAGCTATAAAACCATAAACTAGTTTTCGTGAATACTCATAAACCGAATTTTTGATGAATTCTCAACCAAAACATTCGTTAGTGTTTGCAAATATAGCCACCAGTGGCAGCAAATGTTGTGTTGCTGTTACGCAAGTTTTTGTTATTAAATAAAAATCAGCTTTTCGATTTGTTTTGAGTGGACGTGTGAGCTTACATATGAATATATACATATGTATACATGTACGTCCGTCCACATATGTATACAAAAAAAAACTTGTATATGAGCTCATGCATATGCCACTGACGATTTGTTTTGCCGGCGTTTAAAGTATTATGTCATGTACATGTATGTATGTATGTATGTATACATATACATGTACATATTTTCATGCATTTTATACATGCGATCAACAATGTCTATTCGCAATAACAATTAAAATACAAAATGTGCTCCGTTTAAAATAGTTTTGTTTGTTTTGCTAATCAATCACAGGTTTTGAAGCAGACACGCTGGCGTGCATACATACTAACATGTTCATGTGAGAATTGTTGTCAAACATATTCATAAGATCTCTTCAAAAACGAGCAATAACGCATTGTTCTCTATGATTTTTTTATTTGCGCAAACTTTTTCGACTCTTTTGGCAAACAAGTCACAAAACACATATTATGTTATATATGTACATACATTTATTCCGCTGGCAGCTATAAAGCCTGTAATTCTGGTTTATTGAAGACGACTACAACAGATTTTAAATTTTAGAAATGTCATTTATGATATCATTGCATTTGATTTGATAATTTTTATAAATAAGAAAGTTCGAATGGTACCATGTTCAAAATAATATATTTATTGCAAACGAAATGAATAGATTTTAGTGGGTTTAAAATAGCATAATTAAATTGCTAATAAAAATGATAAGAGAGAAATTCGCCAGCTTCTTAATGTTTCCGTTTTATTAAGCAAAACTGAATAGCGGAAACATATCAGTTGAAACACAAGACGGTTTGTAAACATTAAATTTATTTGAGGATGTATATATGTATGTATGTATGTAAACATTTTTAATATTCATACAGACTTCGTTTAACAAAATTTATGATCTTTTGACCAAAATTGGCTTATCAACTCAGCAAGTATTTTTTTTGTACTTCCACCGTATGTACATAAATACATACAAATATTCAAAATAATATTTATGTTCTGTACTAGAATATGGAACTAAAGACACTGCTGCTTTTTATTTACTTTGGGCTAAACTGATTAGCATAACAAATATCTTTGATGGACAAAGATGGTGGAAAATTATTACATATTTTTACACCACTATAGATTTATTTCCTTTTTTAATACACCTACAAGAGTTTGTCTTTGAATATTTTAAATTTATTCACATACATAAATATTATAATTTGCTGATAGAGTACACAAAATATTAATATTTTTCCAGGCAGGTGTCTAACTTAGTCAGAATTTTAAAACTCCATATGGAAAGTGCGTGTTTTGCATAAGAATTATGTAAACGTTACACATATACATATGTACACGTGTACCTACATACATAAACGTATAATGGTTACAATTACAAACAGGTACCATACTTCCTAAATATTTATTTATTATTATTTAACTCCGAAATTATATACGTTTACAAATATGTACTTATAACTTTATCTACATCAGATAAATAAAATAAATGCTTATGTCGGCATAAGTTTCTAGATATGTTATCACACGACGGCCAGCTGTTAGTAAGTAGTAAGTTAGCTTCATTTGAAAGCTAGAAAATCAAACGCTATAATGTTTATAGGTCTAGTTTCATGCAAAAAAAAATATAAACAAGCATGTCTACCAGTATTAGAAAACCAAACCAGACCAATAAAACTGTAAAGAAATTTTCGAACAGCTGAGTCAGATAAAGGCAATCTAAGGCATTGATTTATAGTTTGCCTGTCATTATATATTCTTAGAAAATCGAATTGTTTAATCCATCGTGAATAATAAACTCAGTGAAGTGTAATAAATTTTAATATATGTTATCTTTTAAAGAGGCCTCTTTGATAACTTAAATAATATAAGTAAAATTCCCGTTCGTAGTCAATTACGTATTTTGTTTAGGTAGTATGTACTTACAATACACATAAAAATGTTTTAGGAATATTGCACAATGACTGCGTACTTACGGTTCTCTTAATACTGGTGCAATTTTATAGATACAATCCAGAAACTGTTGATCCAAACACCAAACGCTTGGTTTTAGCGGCTGACTGTTAACGTTTAGTATACGAAACAGGATGCACATTATGACCGCTATGGCGGTAAGAAATGCCGTCGACATTTTAGCTATGAGTTTTATCAGATGTAGATGATCGAAGGAGAATAATGTAAAATCGGTGACAATCTGCACAAGTTCGTTCTTTGATTTCAGTAAGTCATCAAGGAATAAATGTAGGCGTAGCAACAATTCCGGAAGCATGCACGAAGAATTTGTATAAGGCTTTAGTATGTTATCAAAAGAAAGGAACTGTTACACAGTAGTAATTTATATAAAAATTAGATAATATTAACAGTAATTAGTATAAGATTTAGAATTTTTATAAAACGAATTTAATTCGTAATGACGCTAGGCTTTTGATCATTTTATAAGTAATATTTAGCTTTTTATCATTAATTCTATAACAAGGAGACTGCATGCGTAAACGAATTGTTAACCGGCGATTTTTTTTATTCTAGTTAATTTTTTTGTTCTCTTCGTCAATTTTTCGCTTTGTGGAGTCTATGATGTAGCTAGTTTTTCTTTGTTTGGATATCACACAATCACTTCTTTTGAGTGAAACAGATATTTTCTGCTTGCAATTAGTTGATTTAATTTTATTGCAACTTACAAAATTAATTCTTTCCGTTGTTTTTAATTATTTTTTACTCTATTTGCTGTCACAGTTTTCATTTCTCTACTGAAAATTTAAGCCATCATTTCATATAAACAATGAAAATTGAAGCTAATGGAATTTTTTGAAACTACACGCACAAGTCATTCGTATATTCTTCTTCGTTTTTATTTATGCCCGCTGGGTTTTTATCATTTCTGTTCGAAGCGCGTATGTGTTTCCAGAATATTCACTTCATTATGCTCCTTAGCAGTTTGAATAGAAACTCACATTCCAATTTCCACCGGTTTCAGAAATTTTGATTACTTTTACTAGAAAATTTTGCACACCCAAATATTTTGTTCGTACTTTTATTTTTCCGGAAAATTCACTCACATCTGCTCACAACCGAAGCACTCAATGATTCTCAAACTTATAATGCAACTCCAATTGGTTTTGGAGAACGACTGGATGCAACAGGGTTGCAATAGAATGTATGTATTATAATATTTAAAAAACTGTGAATAAATTAAACATAACAACAAAAAATTTTTAAACATCATAATTCTTAGGTGAGGAAATAAGAATGCAGCCACTTGGGGCACAATTAGCGCTTAATAATAAACTTTAGTAAAAAATTTAATTATATATTTGTGGTAAGAAATTTAAGCAGATTTTCATTATTTTACATCATAAATGCAAAAAATAGTTGCATGCTATTTCACTTATAAATATCGAATTTGGGTGTATATATATAGATATGATTTATTTAATATTTATTAGATATTCTGAATCGAGTAGTATAGCGTTTCGGATTCTTTCTAAGCAAAAAATTGTCTCATGAAACTAGCAACCCTATGATAGCATTGTGCACTGAAGAAGAAGAAGAGCTGTTTGAACAGCTGGCATTTTTACATTCCTTTTTTGCCTACATTCGGACATGCTGACTTTGTTTATATCGGTTAGTTTGCCATGGATTTGCCGAACGATTCATCTTTACGAAATTTATTACAAACTACCTCTAATAATAAAGTAAGTATAGGCGTTATTTATTGTGCAGACTTTATTTTATGATTCCGCAAAATTGCAGCAAAATCCGCACAACACATTGCAACCACAGCAGCCTGCTACAACTCCCATCGTTGAGCCGAAGGATGTACAACATGAGGTCAAACTACAGTAAGTATTCTTAAGCAAAATACGTTTAAAAAACGTCAATCAAAGTATTTAATACTCACTTTTCAGAAATGTCGTAGCCACGGTTTCTGTGGGTTGCGAACTGAATCTCCAGGATATAAATTTTCGCACACGCAATTCAGAATACACTCCCTCCCGCTTTCATGGTGTTGTAATGCGCATGCGTGAGCCACGCTGCACAGCGCTAATTTTTCGAACCGGTAAAATAATTTGCACTGGAGCACGCAATGAGACTGAAGCAAGTTTAGGGGCAAGAAAATTTGCACGCATACTTCAAAAGTTGGGATATCCTGTAAAGTTTGTAGACTTTAAGTTACAAAACATCGTAGCGACTGTGGATCTGAGATTCCCTATACGGCTGGAAAATTTAAATCAAATGCATGGTCAATTTAGTTCTTACGAACCGGAATTGTTTCCGGGTCTCATATACCGCATGGTTAATCCACGTATGGTGCTTTTAATATTTGTGAATGGCAAAATTGTGTTCACCGGCGCGAAAGCACGTAAGGATATATTGGAGTGTCTGGACAAAATATATCCCACTTTACTAAGCTTCCGGAAGAATTAATGCTGCTATTTTGTATAAACGTATATTTTGTTAAGGTGTCGTATTTTATGTTAACTGTACTGTCATATTGCCTGTAAAAAATATTAAGTTATATATATTTATATAGTGACAAGAAGAATGCATTATTATTAAAATAATAAAAAAGAATGTTTATATTTTATTTATAAATAAATATTTATTTTTGAATGCATACACACATACAAATGTTTATTGCTTATCGACGGTCGTATTTCGGTATTGTTTATATATTTTTTATAATTACTTGCAACTGGTAACCCTGCTTTTGGCCATTTTTGAACAACTACACTGGCTCTTCAACGGAATGTTGTCACGTCAGCTGTCAAATTGGACAAAAACAACACAACCATACAAACAGAAAAAGATACGTATCTGGCAAATTTCGTGGGTTTTCAGTTGGACGAAAAGTGTATTTGGAATTTTATACATAAAACAAAACAATTTAATTGTAATGCTGAGTGTAAAAAGCAACAGAAAAGAACTATTATTTTATCTGTGAACTGTTAAAACATAAAAAGACGTGAAAATGTCATTCGTACGCACCTCGACGGGTGGTAATGAGTCGGTGCATAAATTTGTTGAGGCCTTGCGGGCAGACTTTAAAACACTTTCCCTGGAAACTAAAAAGAAGTATCCACTAATAAAGGAGGTTAGATAATAAACATAACACGTTTTCATTAAATTAATTAAGCAAAAGATTCATACAAGGGCACAGTGTTATCCGAAATTTGATGTTGTGTCACAACTGGGTGCGGCGTGCGTAGGGGGTGGTGTTTGCCCATTGGAGTTATGTGTATATGCATACATATCAACGCTGTCATTGTTTTTTCGTTCACATCAATTACTGGCTTTTTTCAAATATCTATATACATACATATATTGAGTACTGGTATATAATTAGTAAATAAAAAAGGATGATTTTACATACAATAGAATATTATGTTTAGGTCTTGGGTGCTTTTTCATTGAAAACTAATTCACATTCACATTTTTCATTTTTATCAAATCAGTCATGCGAAGAGGCTATTTCCAAACTGAGTGCAGCAAGTAATAATCAACAAACTTCTGTCTACTACACGGTAAACCAAATTCTGTATCCGCTTGTGCAAGGATGCGAAACCAAAGACCTTAAAATTATTAAGGTGAGTCATTTGCCATTTCCCTTAACGGTTACATATAAATATATGCACGTAAATATCTATATGCTTGCCGCGGTTATTGCCTACTATCTTATCAATACCTGCTTTAAATGTGATTACCTTTGCTAACATTAAAGTTGTATATTACAGTATTGTCTGGGCATGATGCAACGGCTTATCACCCAGCAGGTGGTTGATCAAAAGGGTGCACGCTACATAACCGATGCATTATGGATGCTTATGGAAAATAACATAGAAGAGGTTAAGGTCTTGCAAACTGTCACGCTCTTGCTAACTACCAACACGGTGGTGCATGGCGAAACATTAGCCAAATCGCTAGTACTATGTTTTCGACTACATTACACCAAAAATTCCACCATTGTTAACACAGCAGGTGCTACTATACGTCAACTTGTTTCGTTAGTTTTTGAACGTGTATACTTGGAAAAAAACTCTATGGCATCTCTACAAGGAATAAATCAAAATGCAAATAAAGAAACGTTGGACACTGATAACAGCACAGGAGCTAGTGCTGAAATGCAGACCTTTGCAGCGGATGCATTTTTCCTATTTCAAGTAAGTGTTTTTAAAATTTTTAACTATTGCATTATTTAACGAAAAAATATTTTAGGATCTCGTGCAGCTAGTAAATGCCGATCAACCGTACTGGCTTATCGGTATGACTGAAATGACACGCACTTTTGGCTTAGAATTACTCGAGGCAGTATTAACTAATTTCAGCGCAGTTTTTCATGAGGTAAATGTTCTGGCAATAAACTAATACAATCTATATTCAAAGATGTGATTTACTTTTAGAATAACGACTTTCGTTTGCTACTGAAAGAACGTGTTTGTGCATTAGTAATTAAACTATTCTCACCAAATGTAAAGCATCGCCAGCTACCGACGCCCAATAACGGCAATACAGCAGTCCCTAACGATAAACCATATTTTCCCATCAGCATGCGTTTATTGCGTTTAGTGGCAATACTCATACAGAAGTACCACACGATATTGGTAGGTTAAGAATTTTTTATAATTAATTTTTTTTTGCATATAATATTTAATGTAAACCTTCAATTTCGCTTTGTAGGTTACGGAATGTGAAATTTTCCTTTCCTTGATAATTAAATTTCTCGATCCTGACAAACCGCACTGGCAACGCGCCTTGGCTTTGGAAGTCATACACAAACTGGCCACAAAACCAAATTTAATCGCTTTCTTTTGTAAATCCTATGATTTGAAAAATCATGCCACAAATATTTTACACGACATGATCACAGCGTTGGGCACGTTCGTGCGATATTCATTAATAAATGCGGCAGCTTGTAAGTATGCTATATAGTATTTAAAAAAATTCTAGACAGTTTAATTTATTTTTCGCTTTTCTTAGTGCAAAATGGCCAGCTGCCTGCTGCTAATCAAAATAATCCGACAACTGCGCATAACGCTGGTAATCAATGTGGCTTCATGTTTCGTGGCGTTTACTTATCACTAGTCACCAATTTTGCACCTGGCGTGGCAAAAGCCGTCTAGTAATTTATAAATATTTACTGCAACTAATTCATCATAACCTAATTTTGCTTTTCTTTTATAGTTTGGAGATGTTGGATAAGTTGGAGGCACCCAACATACCGGACAGTTATGGCGTTTCTGTAGCTTACGCCATACTTTTGGATGTAACCAGCTCCATTGGCTGCGTCATACAACGAACACCTGAACTGGTTTGTTGTGCACACGGAAACCGCAATATTTTATTGATTTCAAAACACACTGCTTTTATTTTCCCATTTCATGTATGCAGCAACAAGCGATCCACAATGCCGATATTATCACAGAAGAGGAGCACAAGCCGCTGTGCATACAATTGATCAACTCCAGTTGGAATGGCTTACTCTCCGCATTCGTGCCACTAATAGATGCCTCAATTGACGAAGGCACAACGGATAACATACTAAAGGCAATGCAGAGTTACGCTGCACTCTGTGGTCTGCTGGACCTGCTTGGCCCCCGTGACGCGTTCATAATATCCATGTGCCGTGCCTCTTTCCCACCGCATTATGCCGCGGCAATATTTGCCAACAATGCGCACATGGATGCCGATTTGCGTGGTAGTACAGAGCTTAGCACACATTTCGCTATGATTGAAAATTTAACTCCTTTCTTATTCGTAGGTCATGCGCGCAGCAATAGCCAAGATTTGAACAACCAGTTCATGAACACTTGCAATGAGGGAGAATTTCGGCAACAAATCGTAGCTGTGGGCACGCCATTGCCCAGCGCATCGTTGCCGCACAGCATAATGCAAGCGCCGGTCATGTTGACCAATAAAAATCTGCAGTGCATGCGTGCCATTTTGTGCTTGGCGCGCAATAACGGCAGCATACTCGGCACATCTTGGCATATAGTGTTGCAGACGCTACAACACCTGGTGTGGATTTTGGGCTTGAAGCCCTCCACAGGCGGCAGTTTGCAAGTGAGTGCAAGTTCGAGTGATTTTTAGGACTTTCAATGATGAACAACATGCTTGTATGTTTTTTTTTTACAATTTAGGCATTCCCAAAGCCAGCCGTTGAAGCAAATGTGGGCATACAAACGGCTGTTATGGCCGACTTGCCAGTGCTGTCACAAATGCTGAGTCAGCTCTTCGAATCCAGTCAGTGTTTGAACGATATAGCGTTGCATCACCTGATCGATGCATTATGCAAGCTCTCGCATGAAGCTATGGAGCTCGCTTATGCCAATAGGGTAAGCAAATATTTATTTACATTTATATTATATAAACCAAACCAATTATTTGCCATTACCAGGAGCCCTCCTTATTTGCCGTCGCTAAACTACTCGAAACTGGCCTGGTGAATATGCCGCGCATTGAGGTGCTTTGGCGTCCACTTACCAATCACTTGTTGGAGGTTTGCCAACATCGTCACATACGCATGCGCGAATGGGGTGTGGAAGCCATTACATATTTGGTTAAGTCCGCGCTACAGTTTAAACATACCGTACCGCTAAAGGAAAACATGGAGCTGCAGACGATGTTACTAAGTCCACTGTCGGAGCTCTCGACCGTCATGCATGCAGATGTGCGCCAGCGACAGCTTGACTGTGTGCTGCAGATACTGAATGGCGCAGGCGAAATATTGTCCTTCGGCTGGCCGGCAATAATCGAAATTATTGGCGCAGTGAATGAGCATCACGGGTGCGTGTGTTAATCTTAAAAGCAAAAATATTTAATTTTTCCAATGACTGCTTCGTAATTTCAGCGAGCCATTGATACGCACCGCATTCCAGTGTCTGCAGTTGGTGATCACCGACTTTTTAACGGTTATGCCTTGGCGTTGCCTGCCACTGTGCATACGAACTGCCGCCAAGTTTGGTTCACAGACACAGGAGTTGAATATTTCGCTCACAGCGATTGGTTTGATGGTGGGTTCATTGCAAATTTTGTCCAATACTCAAACAATTAATATTTTATTTTGTTTACAGTGGAATATTTCCGATTTCTTCAATCAAAATCAAGACAAACTAATGTCGAGCCAAGTGGAGGAGGTGGCCATACTGCCTGATTTTCCAGGCACGGTGAAAATGCCGCAATTCGATAAGCTCTGGATGTGTTTGTATGCCAAATTGGGTGATTTGTGCGTTGACTTGCGTCCAGCGGTACGCAAATCAGCTGGACAAACGCTCTTCTCAACCATTTCGGCGCACGGCAGCCTACTGAATCCGCCCACATGGCAAGCATTGGTTTGGCAAGTTTTATTCCCACTGTTGGATAATGTGCGTGCGCTCTCCAGTTCGGCCAGTAATGAGAAAGTGGATGCCAGCGGCAATATACTGATACACCACTCGCGTAACACCGCCCAAAAGCAGTGGGCGGAGACACAAGTGCTCACGCTGTCCGGCGTGTGCAGGGTATGTATAGCGTTTTAAGCATCTGTAACAAATTCTAAGCCACCTATTTATTTCAGGTTTTCAACACCAAGCGCGAGCTATTGCAAATGTTGGGCGACTTCGATCGTGCTTGGTCGCTAGTTTTGGAATTCATCCAAAATGCTGCATTGAGCAAAAATGGCGAAGTGTCCTTGGCCGCGCTCAAGTCGCTACAAGAAATTATGTACCATAATGCGGATAAAGCCGCGTCTCTCACGGACGAGGAGACCACACGCGTTAAAGACGATGAAATTTGGACGGTGAGTGTTGTTGTAGGAAAAATATACCTGCGGTAATTTCGTGGCATGGTGCTGAGTTGACCGGTTAAAAATCCGGTTCTGTTCCGATTATTTACACACGACTGTTGTGTGAATTGTTGTTGTGTGAGTTTATTTTCATATTTCTTTTCTACTTTTTCGATAAGATTGCTTGGAATATTTGGCTAAATATCGGCATTGAGAGCACAAAGATCACAACGAAAAACAACGACACCCAGGAGGAATTCTACGTGCCCAGCCAGGCATTTTTAACCGCATTGATACAAATTTTCCCGGCAATTTTCCAACACATACACCAAAGGTGCGTTCAACATAGCTATTTTTACTTATACTAAGTATAAATTTTATGTTTAATATATCTGCTTGCAGGTTTACTTTGGAGGACTTTGAAAAATTCTGCATTGTGCTGACGAATGCGGTTTGTATACCCGTACAAACTGACGCCGTCCCATATATAATGTCCTCAGTGTCCGACTCGCTACTCACGCCATTGCACGACGGCATTCTCGACTGCATGGATCTCATACAAAAGGTTTGTTCGCTCGCACTTGAATATACTCTTCTCTTCTTCCCAAGAGTACAGTGAAAGCTCTATTAAACGGACGCTCATTGGCCGGTCCCAACATCTTTTAAGGACAGTCTATTAAACGGACAACTATATTAACCGAACAGAAGGCTGATCCGCTAGTGTCCGCTCATGGGAGATTTCACCGTATTTAAAAATATTTTATGTATAATTTTTTTAAATTTTTTATTTTTTTAAATTTTGTACTTTTTTTAATTTTGTATTTTTGTTTTAATTTGTTTTTTTTTATTTGCTTTTTTTATTTTTATCGTTCTTTTTTAATTTTTATTCATTTTTTTTTTAATTTCATATATTTTTATGTATATACATGTGTATGTTTTTATTATGATGTATTATATTTTTTTAATATTTTATGTTTATTTTAAATATGTGTTTTCTTTTAATTTTATGACTTTGTTTTTTAATTTTGTATTTAATTTTTAATTTTCTATCTTTTATATTTTTTTTTTAATATTGAATTTTTTTAATTTAAATTTTTCTTTAATTTCGAATTTATTTTAATTTCGTTTTTTGTTTCCAATTTTGTAGAATTTTGCTGTAACTTTTTTTTGGTAAAATTGTGTTATTTTATAATTCTTTTTTTTTTAATTTATTTTTTTTTTAACTTTTTTTTTAATTTTTTTTTTAATATTTTTTTTTTAGTTTTTTTTAAATATTTTTTTTTAATTTTTCTTAAATATTTGTTTTTTAATATTTTATTTTTTTTTGTAAAATGTTTTGTTTTATTATTTTGTATTTTTTAATGGTACATATTCTTTATTTTTTTAAATTTATATTTTAAACTCATAAAGTTTTTTTGTATTTTTTTTTAATTTTGTGTTTTATTATTAATTTGGTACTTTTTCATATTTTTTTCAGTTTATATTATTGTTAATTATTTTTTTTTAATTTCAAATTTAATTTCTTTTATAAAATTTATTTTTTCTTTTTATTTCAAATTTAATTCATTTGTTTCGAATTTATTTTAATTTAATTTTTTTTAACTTCATATTATTTTTTTTAGTTTTTTAATTTTGTTTTAATTTTTTTTTTTTTGGTGAAATGTTCTTTAATTATTTTTTTTTTTTACTTTTGTTTTTTGTAAATGGTTTTGTTCTACTATTTTGTATTTTTATATCTTTTTCAATTTTACACATTTTTTAATTGTACATATTCTTTATTTTTTTCATTTCATATTCATGTATTTTTTTAAATTTTGGTTTTTATTTTTAATTTGCTATTTTTTCATTTTGTATTGTGTTTAATTTGAATTTTTTCAGTTTATATTATTTTTAATTAATTTTTTTTTTCAAATTTATTTTTTTTTTTATAAAATGATTTTGTTTTTTATTAATTTTTTCTTTTATTTTTATATATTTTTCAATTATACACATTTTTTGTAAATTTTTCAAATTTTCTTTTAATTTTGTGTTTTTTTTTTAATTTTTTTATGTTTTTATTTTTGTGTATTTGTTTTTTTTTTATATTTATTATATTTTGTAAATTTCTAATATTTAATTTTCTTTCAATTTCATATTTATTTTAATTTTATGCAGGAGGCAACTAAAGAGGGCTCCAACTTGAAGCATATGATTCCTGTTATATTCCGCCAATTACTGGTGTTCAGTAAGTTTGCCTGTGCGCCGCCTGCATACACAGGCGTCGAGCATAAGTACGCTAAGACAGCGAATCATTATACAAACAATGCTTCCGTGGAAATGGTCAGCATGAATTTCATACCGTTTGGCGAGAAGTCCATTAGTATATGCGTGAAATTGTATCAAAGTACGGCTACGGAGGAGTGCGTCATGCATGAGAACATTCTACATGAAATTATCAAGGTGAGCACTAACGTGACCCACGGTCATTAATTTTATATATGTATATGTATATGGAAATTTCCACTCCACACAGGCACTGCGCACTCCGCTCGCCATGAAGTACAAGTGTCTTTCGTCCAGCACATGGAAGTTGGCCATCTCGAGTTTGATTACCGTCCTACATACCGGCCTGAAGGTGGCACGCGCCAAACCCAACTATTTCACCGGCATGTGGGATGACTTGGCCGACACATTTGATAAATTTCTCTTTCCTGCAAGGTGAGTAAGCGCGTACACACACATACACACACATTTTCTCCTTTCGCCTCGTTATTAATCGTCGTTGTCAATTGAAAATTAATTAATTAACTTTTGCTTTGCGTAGCGTTTGTACGATTGAAGATCGTGGCCTGGAGGAAATTGTGCTGGACGAGACAATTGATTGTCAGGTCATCGAACTGTTGCGTGACGAAGTGCTGCCGCACGCGCACGAAATGCCGCATCAATTCATAATGCAAATTGTTGTGCTACTCAACAAAGGCTCCATACATTCCGCATCTGACTCGAATATTTGTTATGAATCTGATTGGAAATTACGTGAAATCTTCGCCAAGACCTGCTTTGAAACGCTCTTGCAATTCTCGTTGCTGGACGACACTTGCAACAACAATCGCAACAGCTTAACGGCGGCATCGGCAACGGTGGCGGGTATTAACGCAACATTGAATTCGAATGTGCTTGGTGGTGGCAAGGATTTTGCCGGTCGCTTAGCGGTTACTGCTTTGTTACATCGATTCCAGGAGGTCTTGAAGCGTTTCAACGACGACGAACGACAGAGTGGCAAATGCCCCCTGCCAAGGTATGTAGTTTGCGATGAATATCAATATTTGGTGGTTTTGTGTGAATCCTTGTGATAATGTAAATATCATCGAACAAGTATTAGAAAGTTAAATGAGAAAAAAATGTCAAACGTAACCTTCAGCGATGCATTTCTTATAGCACGAAATCATATGTTGTTGTTATTGTAGTAACAACCCGTTCCCACGACAGTCGGGTCCACATAACCGGAACGGTGACTAATTTTAGATCGATATCTCAAAAACTGTCTAGTCCCTCAGTCCCGGTACCCTGATCATTTATAGACAAGGTGCGTTCCAAAGTAAACGGGACTTAAAAAAAAAAATCGGAACGAATGGTTTTTTCGGCAAAATCAATTTATTTCATTCAAAGTAGTCTTCTTCTGCTTCAATACAGCTTTTTGCAAGGTCCAAAAACATGTCGAACGAGTGTTTTAGTGCGTTGACCGGTATGGCCGCCAGTATGCCGGTTCAAGCCTTTTGAATGGCCTCTACGTCTGCATAACGCTTCCCTTTCATAGGCAAATACCTTTTTCCGAAAAGGAAGGAGTCGCACTGTGCCATATCATGTGAATACGGGGAGTGGTTAATGGTGAATTCACACACATTTTCGATTTGGCTCTTTGTTTGAAGCTCATTTTCGCACCGATAACACAAATATACTGACACTTAAAACCCAATAACTTTACTTCCAATGAAATGAAATGTCATGAAATTCTTACTGGACAAACGATAAAGATAGCAGATTCTAACGCACAAGTCGACATATAGATGCCGCCACCAGGGGGTACTAGATTAGTCCAAGTCCGTTTTACTTGCATCTTATATATATACATATATAACCCTATATCTATCTCGCTTAGTTCTAGGTGATACATACAACTATTATACTCTATAGTAACAGGTTGAAAGAGTATAAAAAATATATATTGTTATTGTAATTTTTACTTATAATGTTATATATGCGTAATCTCTTTCAGATTCCGCCTTTCGGAAATTTCCTTCGTGCTAAAGGCAATCGCCACATTAGTCGTCTCTATGAAAAAAGCACCACCATCGAAAGGTAAGCTAATCGTGTAATACAAATTTCGTTTATTTTATTTTTCTTTACTTCAATACTTAGTAAATAAGCCGGCGTGGGACCAGCTTATCGGTCTATATCCGTATCTCGTTGACTGTACCACGACGACATCGCCAGAGGTGTCGCGCTCGTTGCGTGAAGCGTTGCTGCAGTACACAGACCTACTGCAACCACCCAAGTGTCTAAATACCGAAACTGCAAACAATGCGAAACTACAAAATGCCACGCAATCAAATGGACAAGAATAAATGTGTAACGAAATACAGAGAATTACTTATATATACAATACATACACACACGTACACAGCCGACGTTTAGAGCCGTCAATTAAATGACGTTTATGGGACTTTTACAATAACATTTGCAAGCGTATAAAAACATAAAAGTTTGATATTTATTTTGGGCATGTTTAGATAAGCCAATTTACCTACACACACATACAAGTATACCAAGTACACATACTTATTTAACCAGCTGTAACTAATTAGGTATACGCCGGCACACGCAATTGTGCGCTTACATTCGCGTCTATTTTTAGTCGTATTTGTAAGTATGTTGCGTATGTGCCGTCAAAATTTAGCGCATAAAACGAAAATTCAAAATTTCTCTGCTTAAATAAAATGGCAACTTTGCACTGCAACGGTGCATACATATTAATTATTTGTGCCTCGGCAAGCATTTTTTATGTTTAATGTTTGTTTAACGTTTTTTAGTTATTCAACTTTTGTTGGAGTGTAATTTTTTATGAAATCCAAATTGGTTTTAATACACTTTGTATATTATTATTACTATTATTATTATTATTATTATTATTATTACTATTAACACGTATTATATAATAGCATAGCAGTTTTAGTGCATTAAAATGCAAGACGCAAGTTATTACCTATGAAATATTTACTATACAAACTAATTATATTTAGAGATCTTTGTAGTGAACGTTTTTAATAAGATGAAATCGATAAACAAAAAAATATTGATAATATAGTATACACAATTTCTTGTCCTACTGTACTTTCAGCCATTGATAAAGTAATAAAACACAAAGTATTAGGCAAAGAAAAGCAAAAAAAAAATAAAATTGGTTCTCACTTAACCGTTTCAGTATTGTTGTTTATATAAATTTTATAAAGAGAAAATATTTAAACGGACGGATGGACGTACAGGCAGACAGTCAACCGGATTTCAACTTTTCTCGTCATCCTGATCATTTATTATAACCATATATATATCTCGATTAGTTTCAGGTGTTATATACAACCGTTAGGTGAACAAAACTATTATATATATCTGGACTAGGCAACACTAAGTGTTGCCAGGTGCAATCTGACATTTCCATTGGAAAGTTTGACATTTTTTAGCATAACATCACTCAGAACGTTTTGTCATTTAATCGTGAATTGTTTTATTTACAGGGAATTAAAAATTTCATCACGGCCAAAAAATGGAATTAACTCGTGAACATTTTCGTGCGATCATTTTTCACAACTTTCGACGTGGATTATCACGACAAGAATGCATCGATGAACTAAAATCTATGAGCTATGAAGCACCATCCTACAGCACTGTGAAAAACTGGTACAACGAATTCAATCGTGGCCGACGCTCGCTCAAAGACGAATTCCGTGAAGGTCGTCCAAAAACAGCCGTTGTGCCAGAAAACATCGATGCCGTACTTGAACTGATAATGCAAGACCGTCATGTAACATACCTTGAGATAGAGGCATGCCTATGAATTTCTCCCACCAGCATACATTCGATATTGCATGAACACCTGGCCGTAAAAAAGGTTTGTTCTCGTTGGATCCCGCACAGTTTGACAATCGCTCAAAAAAAGGCTCGTGTGGATTGGTGTAAAGAAATGCTGAAAAAATACGATCGCGGTGCTTCAAAAGACGTTTATAAGATCGTCACAGGTGACGAATCATGGATCTATGCGTATGAGCCCGAAACAAAACAGCAATCGACCGTGTGGGTCTTCCAAGACGAGCCAAATCCAACGAAAAAAAACTATTTTCGTTGATAAATATGCCTATTTTCATTATTAGGCCAGAAATATATGTATATAGCAACCCTCGTAGTAACAGAATGTGAGAGTATAAAAAAGATTTTCAAGCATACGGATAACTTTACACTTCATATATTGGTCACGTTGTGGAGTTACCTTAATGGAACTTATAGAGAAATTTTTGACAGCATAATATATCTCGAACACACAGTGAAAATTTCATTTTTTCCGGCTTTGTCAAAGAGACTTGGTGTTCTGCAACAATTTTTTGCACCTTTTTTTCTCCAAGAATTCACTACAATCATCCTCCCTGGCAACTGCTTGCTCGCTACGACCGTAAGAATACAAGTAATAAGTAACTACATGCCTTCTGTTGTCAACTTATGCAAACTTAAAAAAAAAATAGCGAGCATATAACGTAACGCAGTGATGACGTCAGCGTGGACGTCATTAAGTTCTGGAAATTTGAAAACATCTAATTTGATTTGAATTTGTCATGCCCAATCGTTGTTATCATTATACTTGGATTGTTTGCGCTCAAGGGTCAGCTAGCTGTAGCAGCTATGCATACATACCTATACATAAATATATGTATATTTATTATATAAACATACCTATGTACATATTTATATGTGTAGATAAAGCGTGTGCGCACATACGCAAAATTTGATTTCAGCATAATTTGCTCATATGCGAATAAAATGTTGTCATGAGCACTTTAAACACGTTTTCTTTGCCTTCAAGGTGTTCTTAATGCGACATTTCAAACGAATAAATATTTGATAACGTGAGTGATAAGAATGCTTTAAGTTCTTATTTGAGTTTGGACAAACCGAAGATAGGAATTTTAGTTTCCGAACAGCTGCTGAATTCCTTGAAATCTATTTGAGCGACGAATAATTTGCTTCAAGTGAAATGTAAAAAAACAAACAAGAAATAAGAAACAAGTAAGGAAGGGCTAAGTTCGGGTGCAACCTAATATTATATATGTACAACCATTAGGTGAACAAAACTGTAATACTCTGTAGCAACAAGTTGCAAGAGTATTCAAAGAGTGAAAGAGTGTGTCTGATACTATTTTTCGATTCGAATCGATTGACCGGAGTTATATGGTAGGAAAAATAGGTATTTTTTTCCTTCTGTAAGTGAACTTAGGATCCTACTTCGGAATATACATATCTTTAAGATACTATATAGAGGGTAAAATATGAAGAATAAAAATTTTAAGAGCAGCAAACGGGCATTAAAGGCAGCGGAGAGCGAGCTGAGGAGAGCTTCTCTTGAAAATTTAGACATAAATATTTATGGCATCTAAACCCATCACATCTGGACTGCCTAATTGTCAAAAATAATTATTAAACGTAAAACTAATCGTTTATGGACAAAATGTTCGAATTTTATAGTTTTGGACTCGGAATAAATAGAGAAATGCCTGGAAATCCTCCCACACCCCATTTCAACACCTTCACTTAAAAGAAAGAGTAATTTTGACGATTTTCTACCCAAAAACCGACGATTCGGAACACAATTTTAATTTTCTAAATTTCTGGGCAAACTCAAATTAAAAATTTCTTTAATAAAAATATGCCCCAAGCGAAACTGCAAATTTCTGCATTTTTAGTAGTTATAACTATTTTTGTGTTCGGCGGCTGCTTGCTACATGCTCCTGGTCGCCTGGTAGAAATCTGAGATTTTGGTATCAAATTGAATGCAATTTTTCAGCAGCGGCGGTTGCACCAAAAATTTGCGTGGTGGGTATAGCATATGCAAAGGGACGAAATTGGGAACGCGGATACGGGGCATACTCACGGAAAATTTAGACATAAATATTTATGGCATCTAAACCCATCACATCTGGACCGCCTAATTGTCAAAAATAATTATTAAACGTAAAACTAATCGTTTATGGACAAAATGTTCGAATTTTATAGTTTTGGACTCAGAATAAATAGAGAAATGCCTGGAAATCCTCCCACACCCCATTTCAACACCTTCACTTAAAAGAAAGAGTAATTTTGACGATTTTCTACCCAAAAACCGACGATTCGGAACACAATTTTAATTTTCTAAATTTCTGGGCAAACTCAAATTAAAAATTTCTTTAATAAAAATATGCCCCAAGCGAAACTGCAAATTTCTGCATTTTTAGTAGTTATAACTATTTTTGTGTTCGGCGGCTGCTTGCTACATGCTCCTGGTCGCCTGGTAGAAATCTGAGATTTTGGTATCAAATTGAATGCAATTTTTCAGCAGCGGCGGTTGCACCAAAAATTTGCGTGGTGGGTATAGCATATGCAAAGGGACGAAATTGGGAACGCGGATACGGGGCATACTCACGGACCGGAAACAGGAACAAGTCACCGAACGGAAATGGAATAACGGTACTAAACTTTCGGTTCGAAACTAAAATCGGAAGCCATAAACCGGAAACGGATATATTTGGCCGGAAGTGGAATAACGCTACAATACTTCCGGCAGAAAATCTAAACAGGAGGACACAAAACGGGCAAAAATTTTACTGCCGCTTCAAAATTTCCGGATCGGAAATGAAATTATGGTTCTTTACTTCCGGTCCGAGATCCGTTTCCGGTTTATGACTTCCGGTTTGGTTTCGAACCGAAAGTTTAGTACCGTTATTCCATTTCCGGTCGAGCGCCTGTTTCCCATTTCCGGGCATTGTAAATGACGGCATCCGCGTTCCCAAATTTGCCCCTTTGCGTATGCTACCCAACAGGCAAATTTGCAGTGCATCCGCTGCCGCTGCAGAAAAATACATTCAATTTGGTGCCAAAATTTCAGATTTCTACCAGGCGACCAGGAGAATGTAGCAAGGAGCCGCCGAATACAAAAATGCTTTTAACTCCTAAACTACTGATCGTAGAGAAAATATAAAAATGCAGAAATTTGCAGAATCGCATGGGGCATATTTTTATTAAAGAAATTTTTCATTTGAGTTTGCCCAGAAATTTAGAAAAACAAAAACGTGTTCCAAATTGCCAGTTTTTGAGGAGAAAATCGTCAAATTATTCTTTCTCCTAAGTGAGGGTGTTTAAAAGGGGTTGAGGAAGGAGTATAAATATTCAGTTGTACCCGATCTTATCCCTTACTTATTTGTTTTTCCTCTAGTTTTGATTATTTTAACTTTAGTTTCCATTGGTTTCATCCTACTAAGATCTCCGTAACTATTTGCCGGATCAACTTCAAATTTTCTCAGTATATTCTAAAAATATGAAAATACGTTTTTTTGAATACACAGTGGATTGTTTTACTTATATACGTATAATTTATGGTATTTTATCTTCGCTGGTCTAAAATACGTCTTTGTCATGCAGCTCCAAGGCATCTTGCTGTCAATAATAATAAAATACTTAACCTGCTCAGGGCGTCATGTGCTTCAGAAAAAACGCACTTGTAGTAATCTAAATAAAATTTTTTATTTATTAATTTTTTTTTATCATTAATAATAAGTATAATAACATTTTTGTTGTTTGTTTTTTTATTTTATTTTTCAGTATTTTTATATGTATATATGCGATTTTTGTTTTTGTTTTACTTATTTTGTTTATATTTATATTAATTAGAATTAGGCAATCAAGTTTTCAGTAATATTTTTTTTTTGTTTTGTTGTATGTTTTTTTTTTGCTCTATGCATTTTTAAATTAATTACTTAACTCCTTTTTATTTATTATATATAATATATATATATATATATATATACAACGTATATATATAGATATATATTAGTTTATCATTAATTAATACTACGTTTTCTTTAATTAATGCAACGAGTTTGTGTTTGTGTTTGTCTTATAACTCCTGTTTTTGGTTTTGTTTTTTCTTTTTGGTTTTTTTTTACTCATTAATGTTACTAGTTTTAGGTTTGCGGTCCGTTAAACGCCGTTGGTATATTTTAACTGCAGTACTCGAGAAAAACGTTGCTGTTGCAAAAACAAAAAAACAATTTCACTTAACGGTCTTATTGTTCGTACATGCGGTAATTTTGCAGAGTTGTTGTTGTGGTATGTTTTTGTTTGACTTTTTTGTTGCTTTAACAAACTGTCAGGAATATACACATGTGTTTCGTGTCTCAATATTTTATGCGAATTCACCAATTTTCATATACACATGTATGTATACATATATGTGTATATGAAGTGTGTTTGAATGTATGTGTATGGGTGTGTTTGTGTGTGTTTTGTTACATATTGACTGCATTTGTTCAAACTGTTTGTGTTTGAAAACTCTGCGCACAACTGTGTGGTGCTTATTGTAACCGTTGTTGTTGTTGTTGTTGTTGTTAAAATGTCGTCTTTCGTCACATTGCCCGATACGGTAGTCTTGTTTTCTGCATGTAAATTTTACACAATTTTCAGTTATTCGCACATCAGGCATTTAATACTAGTTAAAGTCGTTCTAACTTATTTGTGGGGCCTTTGGGGTTTATTTTTTTAATTACATACTTAATTCACAGTTTTTTGTTTTTGGTTTTTGTTTTTTGTGTGTTGCTAAACTTACACCGTACATTGCAATTCATTTCAGCTGCATTTGCAATTTCGATTTCGTTTTCAATTAGTTTAAATCTGCTAATTTATTAGACTATTAACGTTTAGTTTTAGTTTTTTTGCTTTTGTTTTTATTTTTTATTTTATTTTTGTTTTTTATTTTTTATTTTATTTTAATGTTTTTATTTTGGTTTTTGAAAACTGTGTTGGGTGTTGGGTGGCGTGTGTGCTCTAGGGAAAGGTATAAATCATCGCTTACAATCAGCAGTTATTGTGACACTTCTTCTTTATGTTTATCTTGTGGACCTATTTAATTATGGAACTCTCTTAAGTATAATACATTTCAATTTATGATTATTTTTTAATGATTTTTATTTTATTTTCCACCACTTTTTATTGCATTTCATTTAGACTAAACGCTTTGGGTTTTGGTTTTGCTTTTGCTTTACTCAGTTTTTGTGTTGAATTTTTGTGTAAATAACATTTTACATAAGTTTTTTGTTTTTGTTAAATTTATAATGTAATCTCCTATAGGAAATAGTTTTATGTCTTTGCAATGATGGGATGTTGTTATTTTCAAATTTATTTTCAATAGGTGTAATGGTTGCAAGAGGTTGATGGAAATTCATGAGCAGGTGTATGAATGTATATAAGTCTTTATATATATATATGTATGTGTGTATATATGTGTATGTATGTATTTTTGTATGTGTTTGAATGTAAATGTGAACATGTGTGTGTGTGTATTTGTATGTGAGTATATGTTGGTATAGTTGTTTGTGTTGCTGGTGTATGTGTGGCCATGATCACACTTAACAGTAATTAATTTGCGGTAAAAATTTAACAATACATGGATCATCTCCACTTGCATATCGTTATATGTTTGTATGCATCTATGTATATAATAGTATGTATGTATGTATGTATATAATAGTATGTACATATGTATATATGTGTTTGCTAGTAGCAGCGTGTGTCTGTCTGTCGGTGCGAACTTTACAATCATATTTACTTAGTAAGAGTACAATAGTTTAATGCTATCCAAGTGTAGATCATAATTATAATAATACATAATAAAGTAGTTACGCTTCAACAATACAAATATAGTTTTTTGTTTTTCTTTTTAGTGTTTTTTTCTTAAATTTTTCTCTCAAAAGTTCGGAAAAAACTAAAGCTGACAATTGGTGCTTCAAACATAATTATCTATGTATGTAATTAGGTAGTTAGTTAGGATTACACATACATGTATATTTATATACGTATGTATGTATGTATATATATAGTGTGTGTGGGGTATATTTTACAGTAAAGTTGCACTTTGTTTGTTAGTATAAAGTATGTAGGTATGTTAGTATTTTATCTAAAATCTAGAGGTGGTTTCATTACCAAAAAGCGGCAACTAAATGTGTTTAGATTTTTTGTTTAGATTTTAGGTTCTCTCCCGGCTAAGTCGTATCTTAAAGTTTGCATTTTGCATGCTGCTCTTTGATTAATTTCTTCTTTTGTTCTAATTTGTATTTTATATTATTTTCTCATTAGTTAGTTAAGTTCAATAAGTATATTGTTGTTGTATTAGTTTAATGAACACATCTCTGGTTCAAAAATGTTGCGTTCCTTTTAAGTGGCTGGTGTGTGTGTGTGTGTTGTGGCACTTGATTTTTGGGCGTCAATAAGAAAACGAAAAAAAATGAAATTCTCAGAAAGTTAAAATAGCTATTAGCTATGCTAGACTAGAATAGCTCTAATATCTTTTTATCTTTGTATAGGTAGTAGTGTTCGACGGTGAATGGCTTGTAAACTCCTAACTGAAACGAAAAATTTTGCAGACCATTTTTGTAGAGTAATAAATTTTTTTAAACAAAATTATACAAAAAAAAATATATATATTTTTAAATAAGTTATAAAATTCCAATGAAAAGAAAAAATTGTCTTAAAATAGTCCGTTAATAACTTTCAAACGGTTAGATTTACGAAAAAGTTGTAAGGGACCATTTTGTAGGTCATTCAATTTCCTACAAAATCTATGAAACAAGTTATTTTTTCAAGTAGTTGGAAGGAAGCGAGATTTGAATTTTTCATACTGATATTAAGAATTTCTAGCTGATAATCTGTACTGCGGAGGACCTTCCTGTTACAATTAAGAGTTCATATTTGGAGAGACTTTCTTTGCGCTGTATATGAACCTATCTTTCAGGGTACCAAACGAAAAAAATTTACATATTTTTTGCTCCCTTAAAATATATACATAACTCTGCACAACTCCTGCAATCCTTTTTTTATGGTATGTATCGAAACTATTAGTACTCGTACTAATATTATTGGACATGGAACTTTTGCGGTTCGATTTGAACATTTACTCCTTCGTTTAGGTAATACTGAGCCTCTCTTACGCAATTTTAACTTTAGTAAGTGTGTATGTAATCTACGAAGCAGAGCTTGAAATCTAATTAACATATATGATGGTTTATCTATGTCCAAAAAATAAAGTGACATTTGAATTTAAACTGTCAGTCAAATTTCATGTCAAAATATTCATTAGTGTTTGAGATACGTGTCGTTTTGTGAACAGCTAAAAGTGAGTATTTCATTTTTTGCGATGTCGAAGTTTGTTGAGCAAAGAATTTGCATATAATTTGTTTACGGAATCAATTTTCTGCTGCGAGTACGTTGAGGATGGTGCAGAAAGTCTTTGGTTATGAGGCTATGTCTATGAAAATGTTTACAAGTGGTATTGTGAGTTCCAAGCCGGCCGTGAACGTGTCGAAGACGAAGAGCGTCCAGGGCGACCATCAACCTCAACCGACGAAGCTCACGTTCAACAAATCAAAGATTTGGTGTTGAAAAACCGTCGATTAACAAATAGAGACCTTGCTGATGAAGTTGGCATATCGAAAGGCTCAGCCAATACCATTTTGAAGGATGTTTTGGGCCTCAAGCGCGTCAAATCTCGACTGGTACCGAAAACATTGAATTTTTTGGAAAAAAGGCGTCGCGTTGATGTGTGTAAAACGATGCTTTCCGACCACCAGGGTGTCATGAAATGCATTATAACTGGCGATAAGAATTGGATCTATGCTTACGACCCCGAAACACCCGATCAATCGAGTGAATATCGTGCCAAAAGAGAGCCGAGACCAAAAAAATCGCGCCAAAGTCGCTCAAAAATTAAGGTCATGTTGACTGTTTTCTTCGATTATCGTGGTGTTGTGCATTATGAATTCCTTCGAACCGGTCAAACAGTCAACAAGGAATATTATTTGAACGTTATGCGTCGTTTGCGTAACGCTATCCGCCTAAAAAGGCCGGAATTGTGGAAAGATAATTCTTGGTTTTTACACCACGATAATGCACCATCCCATACTGCCCTCATATTTCGTGATTATTTCGCCAAAAACTGCGACTTCTAGCTATTCACCAAGCTCAAAGGATCGCTCCGGGGACACCGTTTTTATACGATAGAGGAGATTCAAGCCGCAGCGAAGACGGAACTGAAAGCCATCCCGGAAAGTGACTACAACCAGTGTTTCGAAGATTGGAAAATCCGTTGGCATAAGTGCCTTGCATCGGGAGGGGATTACTTTGAAGAGGAAAATTAGTTAATTTTTAGCAAGTTGATTTGAAGAATATTAAGCAAAAGAGAAGTAAAAAGTCGTCCAGAAAAATTCTTAACCGCACAGCGTTTGAGAAGATTTTTAATCAGTATGTACATTTTTCATATTTTTTTTATATATGCATATTGTATATAACTATATACTTATCTTATATAAGCATATGACGCCATAAATAAGAAAATGAAATCATTGTGTTACCAATCGATTTTGAAATACTTCTTTAGTATACGTAATTGCAGTACTGACGTAAGTATCTCGTATCGCAGAAGTGGCTTGATAAGTTATTTAAAGTGTTAATATACACAAAGTATTAATATAGACACTTTGATAATACGCACTCGGATGTGTGTAAGAGAATATGAAACTAATTTCAAGCAGCAAAATTAACTAATTATTTATATTTTGTATATGATTAATAATTGCCTGTTGTCACATGGCTTTTCAATTAGATTGGCAAAAGAATATTACTCAAAAAGGGAGCAAAAAGTAGGTATCTCGTTTCTATACTAAAGATGAATGTGATTAGAACATATTGCAAATAAAATAAAAAAAGTTTAAGACGATAATCACCTGTGTTTTGAAGATCTTCAGTAAATTGCCTTGAAAAAAAATTAAAAATCCACTTTCAAAAATCAAATTTTTTGTTACTCAATAATTATATTTCTTCGAGGGGGTATTCTAGTCTAGAATTTGAAAACATCTAAATTTTGAAAATCTTTTAAGGCAATATTTTTGAATTGAAATCTAATTTTTTCACATTTTTAAATTTAGATTTTTTTTCATAATTCGTTTCTTTATATATCCAAAAATATCTTCCTAAAGGGATTTTTCGAAATTCGGATTATTTCCGAAATTATAGTCGCTGTAGTGTTTTGGAACTTTAGCGAATGACGAATTTTCGAAGTTTCGAAAACTCTCAAAAACCATAAACACACAAAAATCAAGTGCACAAACTCGCCGCCCATAGAGTTTTTAGCACCTCCAAAACGTCCAGCTTTCATTACCATCATTATTTAATTTCATTTATGGATGTATGTGTGTATGTATGTATTGCGTGCAAGTAACTAATTCTGTAGTTAATTTCGTTTTGCATTTCTGCGCGCTTTTCGCTGAAGCCATGGTTCTTTTATTTATTTATATATATTACAAATATATTTTGGTAATTGATTTTGAATCATATATGTATGTATGTATGTATATTTGTTTGTTTGTGAAACAATTAAAAAGCGTATTTATGTATGTATGTGGGTGCACTGTGGATTTTTCTATTTTCTTTAATTTTATTTTTTAATTTTTTGCATTACTTTTACACCGGTCAGCAGAGTGTTATGTCTTTAACGCATTTTCAATTTAAAATAACACGTATGTATGTTTGTATGTACATATATATTTAGTTTTTTCTGCGCACGTCTCCCCGCCGTTTTAGTTATTTTCGCATAACTATGAAATTCCTACGTTTCAACTATCAAAATTTTCCGCAAACACCCTTTATTTTGCCGCGCTGTGATTTTCATTTATGTTTCCTAACATTTTGAAGACATTTGGAGTAGTTTCTTTTTGTTTGTTTGTTTTATGCTTTTATGTTTATGTATGCATGTTATATATGTATATATGTATTTTCATTACTGTATTAAAAACGCTTGATCTCCTGTAATATTATACTTAGTTTGATTTCATATTTTATAATACTAAATGTAAATGGTTTTCGTTAATTTCTATACAATTTGCTCTGATTTCTTAGCTGGTGAACATAGCAGTATATGTTGCTTGCAGTTGTTGTTGTTGTTGTCGTTGAAACTATGCATTTATGTACGTGTAGGTGTTTTATGTGTGTGTTGATTGCAATTTTCTGTCACCAACTTCATATCAATATATTTGAGTATTTATTAGGGTGGGTCAAAAAGATTTATTTTTTTCGCTTGACCGGAAAACATAAAAAAGTGTTTCCAATAATCTAATATACAACGTTAATAACTTTTATTAAGTTAGGCTTACGAAAAAGTCGTGGGAGGCTTTTTTGTAGAGTAAAAAAAGTGAGATAGAGCGTAAAGTAAAAATTCAGTGAAATAATTTTCCACAATTTTTGCATTTCTACTTAAAAAGGTTTAGAAAATTCACAGAAGCTATTTGAAAAGATTTTTGAACACTTTATTTTTACATTTTTACTTCTTAGAAAATTTTTTGAAAATTCACTGACCTAATTTTTAATTTTTTTATTTTTGAAATTCATGTAAAAAGTTTAAAAAATTTATTGAAATAATTTTCACGATTTTTGAATATTTTATTTTTACATTTTTTACTTTTTAGAAAATTTTTTTGAAATTTCACTAATTAAATTTTTGAAATTTTTTTTGAGTTTCATGTAAAAAGTTTAAAAAATTATTGAAATAATTTTCAAACGATTTTTGAATATTTTATTTTTATATTTTTTACTTTTTAGAAAATATTTTGAAAAAATCACTAAATAAATTTTTGACATTTTTTTTTTAATTTCATGTAAAAAACTTAAAAAAATCCCTGAAATAATTTTTGAACGATGTTTGAATACTTTATTTTACATTTTTTACTTTTAAGAAATTTTTTTTTGAGTTTCATGTAAAAAGCTTAAAAAAAAGGCTGAATAATTTTTAAAACGATTTTTGAATATTTCTATTTTTAAGAATTTTTTTGAAAACTCAACGTATTAATTTTTGAAATTTATTTGAAATTCATATACAAAATTTAAAAAATTCACTGAAATAGTTTTAAATGATTTTTGAGTATTTTATTTTTACATTTTTCATTCTAAGAATTTTTTTTGAAAATTCACTGAATTAATTTTTAAATCCATGTAAAAGGTGTAAAAAATTCACTGAAATTTTTAAACCGATTTTTGAATATTTTTTTTTTTTTTTAATTCTCCGCATTA
Source organism: Bactrocera dorsalis (assembly GCF_023373825.1). NCBI lineage: Eukaryota > Metazoa > Arthropoda > Insecta > Diptera > Tephritidae > Bactrocera > Bactrocera dorsalis. The sequence goes on from NC_064303.1 coordinate 101,337,646, forward strand.
ATTTTTGAATTTTTTTTTTTGCATATTTTCTCCTTAAAATAATCATATACTGTAGGAGACTTTCTTGTAGAATATACAACTGTAAAGCGGAGAACCTTCACGTCACAATAAAGCGCTTATACCTACTTGTTGAAACTTGCTTAGAGCTGCCTACAAACCTAGCTTTCAGCGAACCAAGCGAAAAAAATTTTCAATATTTGTGACCCACCCTAATAAATACTCATATACATATATAAATTTGGTAGTTGAAATTTTAGTGTACGATTTTCTTGACCCACCCTAGTATTTATACTGTCTGTCGTTCACTTAGTTCTGCTTGACTGCTGTCTGCCTGCATGTACAAATGTATTGAATTATGTGTGTCGCATGTATGTGTTTTGTTGTAATTTTATTTTTATAAGTTTATTACCCGTAGTATGTAGTAAGCATTAACTTTATCAATTTATTTCACTAATTTACTTAATTTCTATAACTTTTTTATGCCTTCAACTTTAATTTGCATAGTGTTTATATGTATGTGGGTATGTTTTGTATGCATGTTAGGTTAGGTTAGTAAGTCTGTCTTTGAAGTTTTTACAAAACTTTTTTTTATTAATTATTTTCGCTAGTTAATTAATTAATGTTGTATGACTGGCTGCATTAAGTTGATGCGTAATATTTTGCATAAAGGTGAATTTACTATGTTTGTTGTTGTTTTGCCGTTAATCTTCAATACAAAAACCAGTATGAAACACGCGATGCGACTGCTTTAGTAATATAAACCAATGCAGTTTGTTTTAAGATGAATTTGTTGAGTTTGCGATGCGATTGTGGTTGTACATATGTATGTATGTATGTATGAATGTATGTATGTCTGTATGAGTATATCGTCACCTAAAATGGAAAATAACGTAACAGCACTTTTCAAAAGTTTGCAAGCGAAGGAAAAACCTTATAATAGAAATCAAGAAACAACAATTTGAGTTTTGGTTATGAAATGGTTATAAATTGGTTATAAACTGGGTACAAATTGGTTATAAACTGGGTATAAATTGGTTATCAATTGGTTAGGTCTAACAGCGGAAGCTGAATTATGCTACATATGAATATAAAATATCACGTAGTGAATCGTAAACAATAAAAAACTCAATTTCGATTCTTTTGATGTTACGTTGTTTTGCATTTTAGGTGACGATATGTTATTTATAGTATGCATGAGTCATGTCAATTAGTTATATCTACTATGTATGCATGTTTTAATGTGTGTGTAAATTTTTATTTAATTTTATTTCAATTTTTCTTCAAAATGCTTATGCCTAATTAAAAATATAAGTATTTACTTACAACATTACCGTTTGAGTATTATCATTATGCTATGCTAATTTTAATATATATATTTTTAGTGGGAAAATTTTAGATCTACAATTTTTGTCAATTTACATTTTCGGAAAGTTTAATTGGTTAAGTTTGCTATGAAATATAAATTTGCATTAATCTGGCAACCCTTTAATACTGAGTTGCGTCAAGACCAAAAAAAAAAAAAAAAAAATTGATTTCAACATTAAATTAATTTAGCATATGAGTATAAAGTTGCCTATGTAGGTATGCATGTATGTATGTATATATGCAATTTCACACCTTGAACTAAATTAACTGATTTTCTCATTAGACAACAACAAATTATACATACTAATTTATGTATATAGTGAATCTCTCCTACTTGTATATTTTTTAATTAACACATTATTTTTATATCAATTTCATATTTTATTTTCATATATTTTTCATTTTTATAAATTATAAGGCAGAAGTTTGGGTTGAACAAAGTTTTAGACGCTCATTGCCCCCGACATCAATATTACGAATACAAATTAGCTAACATCTGTTCCAACTTCATTCATACGCTCGCATTAATATTTTAACCATTTTTCGCTTTTAAAAAACACCGCCGTATGTACATACATATATACCAACAAACTCTCTGGAGGAAAAAACGAAATTTAAACTTTTTTATTACAGGAGTGCTATAACAAATGCCAGGCATCCTTGACTGCCGAGCGTTAACCCGCAAGTGTGCATGAGGACACAGCAGGCCCGCTAAACGTAAAAAATGTTAAAAATTAATTTATTCATAAAAAAATAAGAAAAAGTGTGTCAGTGCTAAGGTAACGAGTCACTATTGTATTTGGTATCTAGGCCAACATTCAAACAATAATTTTAAGCAGCTTTAGACCTAATTATATATAAAAAATTTCAACATAATTTTTTTACGAAATTTTGTTAAATTATTTTTTTGCAAATCAAGTGTATGTATATATGTGAAAATACATACGTGTGTCAGCTGAGTGGCTAAAATAGTCATATAGTTTAACGCCTTACATGACTTTCATAATACAACAAACTTTCAGTTTCTTTTCTCTAATTGTAAGTACACACGTTATAATGAATTTAAAATGTGAAAATAATATCATTATTTTTGTTTTTATATTTTTTATAATTTTCACGTGAAACAAAAGATATTCTTTAATTTCCGAATCTTAATTTCGTTGTAAAAAATGTTCACTTTGTTTTTTTTTTTTGTTTTGGTTTTTGTTGCTATTTCATCATTATGCTGTTATTTATGTATGCAAGTGTGTTATTATTATATTATAATTGTTTTTCTAATTTATTTTTATTTACAAACAAATATGTGTGGAAAGATAGAAGGAACAATTTGGTGGCACCTTTAACAGTGATTTTTATTTGTATGTATTAATTATGGCTAATATATACATATTTAAATGAATATTTAGAGAAATGCGCACACAGTTTAATAAACAAATTATTATAGTAACAAATATCAGTAAGCTTTCGCTTCGCTTGTAACTGTTAGTATTCATCGCAGTACACGGAACAAATTTAAAAAGCACTTGATGCTTTCATTGAAGCTTTTTCCAATAAGCTTTCACCTCAGTACACTAAGTGTAGGCAGAGCTTTAGAGCTTTCCTTGCAGCTATCACTTCTCATGTCACTGGTAGCTTTAATCTCAGTATGCAGACATATTTAGAAAGCCTTTGCGGCTTTCATTGAAGCTTTTCAACTTAATTTTGACCTTAGTCACCAAGAGTCGGCAGAGCTTTCGTGCTTTCATTGCCGCTATCACTTCTCATGCCACTGGCAGCTTCTACCTCAGTATACAGACAGATTTAGAAAGCCTTTGCAGCTTTTATTTAAGCTTTCATTTTCTATGCAACTGAAAGCTTTCATCTCAGTGCACATACAGTTTTACAAAGTGCTTGCAGCTTTCATTGAAGCTTTCACTACTCATACGTCACTGTAAGCTTCACCTCAATGCACAGACAGACAGGCAGCGATTCGTTGCTTTAAAAGCTTTCATTGCTGCTTTTTTCTAACTACCGCTAAAAAATGCATGAAATGAGTATATTTTTTATAGCTTAGTGAACAATTGTAACTAAATGTTTGTTAGAATAGAAAAATTCACTTGTTTATTTTAATTTTTATAACAAACTACAGCTGGAACTGCAGTTGCAGGGGTAGCTGTTCAAGGACAGCAGGCCGAAAGCATATTTGAAGGTTTCCCTCCATTACGAGTCAATATCAATTAATTACGTACACACATATGTATATGTTAAGAGTAGCTAAAAAGAATGGCATCATCTACATAAATAAAACACATTCAGACAGTCCGAATTGTCAGGTGCATGGTTTAGTTAACTTTGTTAATTCTAATTCTTCGGACGGTCCGAAAGGGCAAAATCTCTTTAAATTATCAGAATTTTTCGACCATTGCCTTATATCATTTAACTACAATTTACACGCATATAAATTGTACGATAAGTATTTCGAATCAGTTTACTATGAATTTATGTAGTTATCCGTATAAAGAAGAAAAATCGCATAACTAGAAGTACTAATTAATATTCAATATTCAACAATTTGCAGACGCTAACACGCGTCTTGCAATTCTTCTATGAAGTTAACGGTGAAATCACCTATCTACATGATATTTTCTTTTAATAGCGATTGCTAAGGGACATGTATTATATTTCTCTGGTTTTTATTTTCAACAAATTTCGATTGAACTGCTTATAAAGCTGGAATGCTGTTTTAAGGGAAATTAGTGAGACCTGTTGAAGGAGATTGTAGCCAAAACACCGTATGATATTTATAAATAAAAAAAATTGGAGAAATTTAATGTATATTCATAAAAATATTTTTTTTTTGAATACTTTGAATGTTTTTTATTTTATAAAAACAAGATTTTTTTCACTCATGTAATTAATTAGAAGGTTTTTTTTGAACATTTTAATTATTTTCAATTGATTTTCAAAAAATTGTTAAACTGAAATAATTTTTGAAAAAATTTTTAAAATAATTTGATTATTTTTACACACAAACAAATTTTATATTTTTTAAAAGATTTTAATTATTTTCAATAAAAAATAATACTAAAATAATTTTTGGAAAGATTTTTGAAATATTTTAATAATATTCATCAAAAAAAAGCAAGAAGATTTTTATATTAATTACTAAAATAATTTTTCGAAAGATTTTTGGAATATTTTTATAATTTTCATTAAGGAAAAAATTGTATATTTAATCACTAAAATAATTTTTGAAAAAAAAAAATTTTGAATCCATTGAACAAAAATCACTTAAATTTGTGAAGAGTTTTTGAATATTTTCTTTACCTATTTCCACTTAGAAAAAAATTAAAACTATAATTTTTTTTGAATATTTTGATTATTTTCGAATAGTAAAACTTTTATGCTTAATCGCTAAAATAGGTTTTCAAAACATTTTTCGAATATTTTGATTCTTTTGATTTAACACATGAACACCTAGTTCAAAAATTAATAACAAATTTTTATATTATTTAAAAGTTTATGAAAAATTTCGAATCGTATATAAGGTGGCATAGTAATTTAATCCGAATATCCTCCTTAGATTAAAAAAAAAAAAATGTTAATTACTTAAATAGTTTCTAAAATATTTTTTTAATATTTTCATATTTTCAATAAAAAAATGTAAAAAACAAAAAATTCGCTGCAATAATTTTTCACAGTTTTTATATTTCCATTTAAAAAAGTTTCGAAAATTCATAGAAATTATTTGAAACTATTTTTGAATATTTTATCTTTGAATTTCTACTTTTAAGAAAATTTTTTGAAAATTCACTGAAATTTTTGAGTTTTATGTAAAAAGTTATATAAATTCACTCAAATCATTTTTAAAATGACTTTTGAAAATTTTTTTTACATATTTTTTTTAATATTTTTAATCATTTTTTTAATTTTTTTTTAATTTTAATAAAAATTTTAAAAAATTTAATGAAATAATTTTTAAAACGACTTTTGAAAATTTTGTTTTTTTACATTTCTACTTTTAAAAAAACATTTTGAAAATTCACTGAATTATTTTTTGAATTTTTTTTTATAAGTTTTATTACAAAGTTTAAAAAGTACTTTGAAATATTTTTTGAAACGACTTTTGAATATTTTTTTTTTAACTTTCCAATTTTTAATAAATTTTTTTTAAATTCAAATTCGCTGATTTAATTTTTGAAAAGCTTTTTGAAGGCAATGTAAATATAATATCAATTAAAAATTTTTAAAATGACTTTTGAACTTTTTTTTTTGTCATTTCTACTTAAAGAAATTTTTTATTAAACTCTCTGAAATAATTTTTGAGTTTTATGTAAAAAGTTATAAAAATTCAATTAAAAATTTTTAAAATGACTTTTGAATATTTTACTTTTACATTTTCAATTTTAAGAAAATGTTTTTAAAATTCTCCGAATTAATTTTTTAATTTCATGTAAAAAGTTTAAAAAATAACTGAAATCACTTTTAAAACGACTTTTGAATATTTTTTTGGCAATTCTATTTTTAAGAAAATATTTTAAAAATTCATTGAATTAAATTTTGAAACTTTTTTGAATATTTACTAAAACTCAAAAGAAAAGCATAATCTATTATTTATTTTATATTATGCAATCAATTTTTTTTTTTGAACAGGGTGGCATAGTAACAAAATTTTTGGTTTTTTTTTAATTTCTGTTTAGTTTTTTTAGCTTAGCAACTTTTTTCAGTAAAAGTTTCCATAAATTTTTTTAATTTCTGAACGTAACAGCTCTAAGCTTGCATTCCTGGCTTTTGGCTACAACCGTCCCTAATAGTAGCTACTAGTCGTTTTGAAAATAACTGGGTATAGCGAAAGGGCACATGTGACTCGCGTTTTGTTTGACCGCTTTTATAAACTTGCAACATGTTGTTGCAGCATATAATATTGTTTTTAATGCTTTTGGAAAGCATTTAACTATTATCGAATATGTGAACCTGTGCTTGAGGTTCGCATGTTAAACTTAGTCGCTTAAAATGGGTCTTCAAATGTGTGTTGTTGTTAATTTCTCAAATTTTCGCAAATTTGTTTGGCCACTAATAACAAAAACTAAAATAATTTCAACTTTATCATTTTTCATATTTATTCACATAAGCTCTGCTTTAAATTAAAGTGCGTTCAATTATCAATTTAAAATTTTCAATACTATTGTTATTGTTATTCATAATATTATTAATAGTTTTATTATGTTTACATTATTAACTTACATTTTTTGTATCCTAGTTTTCATGTTATTTACTTGTTAACCGACAAAACTGTCCGGAACTTTTAAAGTTTTGGCAGTTTTTCTTAAACATATACATTTGGGGGAGGGGCAAATTAAGAACTCATCGCACATAACCTACAACATTTTTTACTTTTAACTAATGGCTTACGCCGCGCCACTGCCGCCACTTACTGCTTTTAATTTGCCCACATGCTAATTAACTAATTAGTCAATTAATAAATTATATATTTGTAATTACAATTTTATATTAAATTTTTTTCACTATTTAAATTATACAATTCAACAGTTTGCACCATAAAATTAGTAAATATTGAATTAACTCTCCAAGTTGTTGTCAATAATAATTTTTTTTCAGTTTTTCTTTTACATTTGTATTACAAAATCTTCATAATTATTTACTTGCTCTTGCGTTAATTTAGTTTCTTTTTTTGTTTTTAGTTTTTAATGATTTTCATTACATTTTAAATTTTTATTTAATTCTTTATTTTATTTTTCATAATTTATGAAAACATTTTCGCCACTCTGCGCCCGAACTCGTGGCGCAAAGTTTTCTGCGCGAGTAACGACGTCCGCCTTCTACAATGCATCATCAATTCGTCAGGTCTTTTGCGTTAAGTTTTACATTACAGTTTTATACGAGATTTCTTTATGGTTGCGCAACAAATCATCATCTCATTCTTGCTTTGCAATTAATATTTTTTAGCGCGCTCAGCAGTACCGCCGTACCGTTTTTATTAAACATGTATCTAGGTGAGTGTGTGTTTTTTGCATTTTGTTTTTTGTTTTATCTAATTTTCGCAATTAGGTAAATATTTTGTTGGGAGTTTTTATCACTTTCGGCTTCAAATACACATTTAGGTACTACAATACAATAAAACAATTGATTTCAAGTTCTTCTTCTTGCTCTCGTGTTGTTCTTATGTTTCTTTTGTTCTTGTTGTTGTTGTTGTAGTAATAGTTCTTGTTGTAGTTGTTCTTGTAGTTGTAGTAGTTTTCTATATTCTAATGCTCGTACTCGTTACACACGCGTTTTGGATTTGTTCGGAATTTAAGCTTGACGATTGCAACAGTGAGTGAGTGTGTGTGAGTCATACATACAATCAATATGTATGCCTGTTTAATTTCTAGGAAATCTAATCATAATTTCTCCTTTTCTTCTTCCTGTAATTATAATAAATAAGTGATCTTTAGTGTAATAACAAACTTACTGCTTACTCTGCTCTTCACTTTTCTTTTTACTAGTTTTATTTTTATTTATTTTTTACTTTGTTGGTTTGTGAGTATGTATTATGTAAGTATGTATTAGGTATTCAAGGTAGTTGGTATATAATAGGCTGAAGAAAGTTTGCAAAAATCTTTAAGATTAGCTTATAAGTACGATTAATTTGTTTTATAACTATTTATACATTATTATAAGTAATTTTATCTCTCTGTGTTCTAGCTCATTCAACACAGTGTAGCATAGGTGAGAATGACTTTTATGGCTGTTTTAATATAAATTTTGGTATTTAGCAATTTGTTTTGTGAGTTTTGCCCAAAGGTTGGGTAAGGTCTTGCATACAATTGCGCATGAAACATTTTTCGCTGGTGCTTAAGGCGGAGGAAATACGTAAAAAAAATAGAAAATAATTAAAAAAGGAATTAACATAAAAAAAATTAGAATAAAAAAAGAAAGGAAACAAAAAATATTAAAAACTAAAGAAAGTAAAACCAATAAAAAAAAAAAACAATATTAAAAATAAAGAAACAATGAAAAGATGAAAAAAACATTGTAAAAATTAAAAAAAAAAATAAAAAAAATAACAATAAAAGCAATTTAAAAATATTTCAAAACAAAAGGCAATATAGAAAACAACAACAAAAACAATAAAGGAAATTAAAAACAAAAAAATTAAAAAATATAAAAAACTAAAAAAATAAGAAAAAATACAATAATACTTGTTCCAGTACAAAAGGGTCTAAAAGGTAAACTATTTGAATTTTTTCAGCATTGTGTTCTCAAGAAGCGGTCATTACTACTTTTTGAAGTACTAAAACTGCTAAAACAAATGCAATAATTGTAGAAAAATACATATTCGACTATATCAAATACATATTTGGTGATTTTCGAAGCAAATATAACTTGAGTTGCATCGAAGTAAATTAAAAGTGAGGCTAAAAATTTTAAGAAAACCTGTACAAAAGATTATTATTAATTTTTATTTTTTTTTTACATACATATGTATGTATGTACGTATATTCACATTTTTTTTTTTTTCAAAAACCACTTTAAGAGAAATTCATAAGCCGCGATTTTAGGTAAATGCAAAAAATTAATTTCTGAAAAGATTTTTAGAAAAAAATTTGAATATTTTAATCATTCACATTAACAAAAAAAAAAAACAAGAAAAATTGTTGTAATAAATTTTTTGAATATTTTAATTATTCACATTAAAAAAAGAAAATTTTTATTTATCCTTAGAAATAATTTTTTAAAAGATTTTTTAAATGTTTTAATTCACATTAACAAAGAAACAAAAAAAATGCTATATTTATTCACTGAAATAATTTTTAAAAATATATTTTGAATAATTCAATTATTTTCAGTAAAAAACGTAATTTTTATATTTATTCACTGAAATAATTTTTGAAAATATTTTTTTTTTTTAATATTTTGGTTAATTTCATTAAAAAAGCAAGAAATTTTTTATATATATTCCATGAAATAATTTAAAAAAAAATTTTAATATTTTAATTATTCACATTAAAAAAACAACAACAAAAATGTTATTTTTATTCCCAAAACAATTTTTGGATTTTTTGTAAAAAAAAATTTTATATTTTAATTATTCACATTATCAAAAAAAAACAAGACAAATGTAATTTTTATTCCTAAACTAATTTTTGAAAAGATATTTCGAATATATCAATTATTTTCTTTAAAAATGATTGTTTTTATAATTTTTTATTTTTTGCATTAAAAACAAGCAAGAAAAACAATTTGTATACTTATCCGCTGAAATAAATTTTTTAACACAGTTTTTGAATAGTTTGATTAACTTCAATAAGAAAAAAATCGTATTTATTCACAGTAATGATTTTGTGAATAATTTTATTTTTATTCAAAAAAAAATATTTTTTGAATAATTTTATATTTTTCATTAAAAAAAGAAAAAATATATACTTATATATTTACGCACTGAAATAGTTTTTGAAGATGTCTTTTGAATATTTTCATTAAGAAAAAAAAACAAGAACATTTTTATATTCATTCAAAGGAATAATTTTTGAAAAGATTGGTTGGATATTTTGATTATTCGTATTAAGGCAACGAAACAAGAAAATTACATTTATCAGTTGATAAAGTGGATTTAAAAAAAATTTGAATATTAAAATTTTCTAAAATAATTAAGAAACCTTAACATCGCGTTTTGAAAGACCAAGGAAAAATGCAGAGCCTATAACACGTAAATACACGTTTATACTCTATGTATGTATTGTATGTACCTATACTCGAATGTAATAATTGAGCATAAATTATTTTATTAAAATACAAAAAAAGGAAAAAAATATAAATAAGCAAAACGCCCGCCTTGCGCAATTTTTCAAAATTTGTACAATAAATACTGTTAGGTTAAATATGCAAACGAAAAATGCTTCCTTATCCAGCATTATCCAACGCTACTAGGGTACACTTGTGTGCAACTAATTTCTTAATCAAATTTCTGTTATATCATTAAATAATAAAATTTCATTACATTCTTAACAATACAACAAACAAATGCTTGAACAACAGTTTTTTTTTCTTAATTTTAACAAACTTATATACTCCAGCAGGTTCATTGCAAACTGGTGAAACTAAGGAAATATACATATGCATGTATGTATGTATGTAAAACATTCAGCTATGGGTTAATCGTTGGTCAATTGGTTGCTTGGTTTATTGGTTGGTCGGTTAATTGGTTGGTTGGTTGTTTGGTTGGGTTAATGATAACATTGATGGATTATGATGGTTGTGGCGGTGGTGGTACATGGTGGTGATACTTGGTCATATGCTGTTGATGTCGGTGATGGTTAACGCTTGGAGTTTTTCATAGTATTTTATTTTTTCTTCATTTATTTTTTATTCGTTAAATCAATGCAGTTTAAATTTATGTTTTTACTCGACGCTTGCATCACGTTTATCAACTACACACATTCCACGGTGGGGTTATTTGCAATTATGAACGTCGGCACATTTTTGTTGTTGGGTTGGAGGTGACGGACGGTTGGTTTTTGTTTTGTTATTTAAATAAATTATTTGCCAGGATTTAGGGAAACGAATTTTGTAGATAAATAGAAAAAAGGATAATTTTAATAATTATTCTAATCAATTACAATTACAATGCAGACAAATGGTTTACATTACACTAGATTTGAGTGGTATGTGATAAAATAATTTTCGGTTTACATGCAAGCTTTTTCAATACAAAATGCATAATTTCGGTTTTTGTAAAAAATTAAAAAAATAATTGTTTTAAATAATTTTAAAAGTGAAATTATGATTTTCTTGTCTAGCTAATTTCGGCACTAAGAAGAAAATTAAAAATAATAATAGTTTAAATATTTTTATAAGTGAAATTATGGTTTGAAAAAAAATTTAAATATTTTTTAAGCGAAATTATGATTTTCTTATCTATCCGATTTCGGCAGTAGATAGAAAATTATAAAAAAATCTAATTTAAATATTTTTATAAGTGAAATTATGGTTTGAAAAAAAAAAATTAATAATTTTTTTAAGTGAAAATATGATTGAAAATCTAATTTAAATATTTTTATAAACGAAAATTTTAAATAATTTTGTTAACTAATTTGTTTACTATTTTCCAAAAAAATGCAGTAAATAACTTGAATAAAGAAAATGTTTTGAAATTGTGCAAAGTGCAGTTTTTGTGAAATAATTTTTAAAACAAAAAAACTCTTATAAAAAATTCGAATTTTTAGAAAATTTTGAAAATGCAGCAGCAGGTGGCAACTTTCCTATTTCTAATTTTTATTTCATTTTTTCAAAATGGTAAGTTACGCGTATACATAGTTATGCAGCTGTAGGCTATAATTGTGGCTAAAAACAAAAGTTAAATAATATAATAGATAATTTGATGAATTAATTTCAAAAATTATATACAACAAATAAAAAAAAGTAAATACAAACCCATATGTTTAATACAACTGAAATTCAAATATAAATAAAAACGCAAAATATGATTTTTTATGTTTTATTTATTTTTTTTTTTAATTTCGCCAAAATGAAATTGACAGTTTCACTTTAAACTTTAAACTTTTCTAAATTAAAGAAAAAATATCGTATAATGCTCGTGAAAATAATAAATAATATTAACATAACAGGCCCGTTGATATACATACATATGTAAGATTTTATTTTTTTATTTGTAAAAAAGATAGCATAATAATATTAATAAGAAATTAAGAATTCAATCCAAAATCGAGTAGAGTACATTAGAGCGCCGAAAATATTATTCAATACAAATGTACATACTATAAACATATATACATCGTAAACAAAAGTGGAAATGAGTGGTATACTTTTGCAAAATTACCGCCGCTGTGCTTTGGTTATTCTATGCTTCTGTTCTTTTCTTTCAACTTGATGAACGTTAAGACGATTATCATGCTCATTACCATGATTACCATTATTGACTTTGTTATCACCATTATTATTTTGAAATGAATATCATCGTAATTAATATGATTATCGCAGTCATTATTATGAATATCATCATTAATGTGATAATCATCGTCATTATTATGATTGATCATAGTCACGAATATGATTATGATCATCATTAATGTAACAATCATCGGCATAATTATGATTTTCATCGTCATTATCATTATTATGATTGATCATAGTCACGAATATGATTATGATCATCATTAATGTAACAATCATCGGCATAATTATGATGATCATCGTCATTATTATGATTTTCAACGTCATTAACGTAATTATCAAGCTGATCATTTCCTTTATTTTGATTACGATTATCTGCCAACATCTTGAAACATTTGCTTTATCATTATTTCTTATAGTATGAATCAGGATGTAGCCTGATTATTTTAACTGGTTCATCATCAGTTTCAAATTTTTCTGTATTTTGAAGTGTTTCTTCGATTATTTCACTTTGACTGAAAGCATACGAAGACGACGCACGGTAACTCACAAGTCAAAATAATAATAAGGATACTAATAATAATAATAATAATAATAGTAATAATAAAATTGAGTATACTGCCGCCATTACTGATTTAGAATGTTTATTGGTATTTTATTTAAGAATTGAAAATACAAAATTTGAAACACATTACTCAAGCATGAAAATGCTCACACGACATTTCGCGTGTTTCTTTCGTAACTTTTCTTCCTTGTCAGCTGTGCAATAGCAACATATGCACAACAACAATAAATACATTTCAAACGCACATAAGCGGCGTTTATGCCAGTTATATTAGTTCACCGTTGCCTTGACTGCATATTTTTGCTACGGCACTGTAACTTTTATGTATTTTCATTACGTTGGTATACATATATTTAGAAAAAAATAATCATTAAAGTGTAAACGTGTTTTAAAAATTAAGCGATAAGTACTTAAAACAAAATTAACACTCTTTCATTATATTTATTGTATTTTGCATTATTATTTTCATTCTACATTTACTACTGCATTACAAAAACAAACAAAAGTCATATGTATGCATAGAAAATTATGAACTTTCTAAAATATTACAAAATTAAATACGCTATAAAGTATGAAAAACGCAACTACATGGCCGAAATTTAACAGCATTAAATAAAAATAAATGATTTATTACAAAACTAATTACACAAAAGTAAATTAGGCACAAAAGAAAATTGTAAAGAAATATATACCGACTACAGCAATACATTTGTGTATAATTTCTTCGTTTCTTTTTACCATGTATTTATGCTAACAAATGTTGTGTTACGTATTATAACAAGCAAACAAAAAATTTCAAAAAAAAAAATAATTTTTGAAAAAAATTAAAAAAAAAATTTGAAAAAAATTTCAATATTTTTGAGATATTTTTCAAAATTTTGTTTTTCAAACAATATAAACATAATTGCTTTAGACTGACAACAATCGTCAATGTATTAAGTCTCTTTTCAACTGCAAAATGTGTAATTAATATGTATGTATATAGTATAGTACTTGTGTCTATGACTTCTGTTAAGTGTATTTGTTTGGTTGTTGGGTTTTAACTTAGATTTTAAAGAACTTAAGATGTTATTACTATTTCTTTCTTTTTGTACGTATCAAAAAGAAAAAAATTCATGCAATTTTTGCATTGCGGAAATTACATAATTTTATTATACAATTAATTTACAATTAAGTAAATCAGTTTTCAATTTGTTAACTAATTTTTTTCCTCTTCATCTTTTTCGCTAAGTTTCATATTATATAACGTTTAAATTGTTTTGGTACGCCCTCAACGTCTTGTATTTAAGTTTACACACGAAAACATGTACGCCTCTCACAAAAGAAATATAGTACATAACCACTTTTACTAGCTATTTGCAGTTTTTAGAACTAAACAAAAGCATAGAGCAATCTGTAAACGCATTCGTTAAGAACTAAACGTTTTACGCAACTTTAACTTTAGGCTTATAAACTAACGCCTTGATTTTCGTTAACGCTTTTCGTCGTTTTGTAACCGGCAAGCGACATTTTAGCGTTTAACAAAAAAAAACACAAAAACAAAAACCTACGAAACTACGAAATAGAACCAAATATATTTTGCTTTTGTGACAAACGACATTTTCCATATGTCCATTGTTTTGTTTTGCTTTGTTGTTGTCTTGTTTGTTGTTGCGTCTGAGTGTCCGATTATTATTATATTTTACAATTATAAAGTACATAAGTATATGCTGCGTATAACTGTACGGGGTTTCCTGCCTTCGTTCTGGATAAACTTAAGAACTGTTATTTTATTTTTAGTTTGTTTGTGTGTGTGTTTCATCAACTCATAAATGGTAGCGTAAACTGTGTGTGTTTTCTTGTTTGCAGTGTTGTGAATTTAAGAAAAAAAAACAAAAACTGTACTCCACTAACTGTCTGTTGTTCTACATGCATGTAGAGTTAATTGCTTAATGTTGTTGTAACACTTATCTCAACTACATGTCTGTTTATACTTGTATGTATGTATGTGGGTTGTTTTGATGGTAGCTGGTATAACTGTGGCTGCTGTGCTTTCTACAAAACTTACTGATCTTGTGGATCTGTGTCGCTTTCTTCCAATTCACTCTTGTTGCGTCGCTTTTCATAGATGAGAATGATCGCACAGAGGATCAGAACTTCGGCGCAGATACCCAGGAAAGGCCACAAGGCGGCGAGTTTGCCTATGCAGCAAAACAGAAAAGAAAAATTCTCATATAATTACATATATGTAGAGAAATAACATTAAAGGGAAAGGTACACACCCTTAACACGAACAAATGATGCATCACTAGCATCAGCGTAGCCGGCATACTCATTGGCGTCGTTGCGTCCAATGCATTTATATTCGCCTCTATCATCCAGGCTGATGTTTTCAACAGACAAAATTGCGTTTTTCACTTGATTATCATCGGGTTTCAATATATAACGACCTGTGCTGTTTGAGATTGTCAAATTACCTGCGTATAAATTTAATATGAAACATATATACAAATATACAAAAAGAATTTTACTGCTGCAGCCATAACATACCAATCATCCAGGACAATTGTGGGTCTGTACCAACAGATGTACAGACAATTGACAATTTCTCACCCTCTACAACACCGGTATTCGAAGGCACTCGTACAACAACGCGAGCTACAGAACGAAATAGAATAAAACATATCAATGAAGAAATGCAGTTTATTGACATTTTTAATGCTAACCGCATATAAAAACTGTCGTAGGTCAGTATATGGAATACATGCATACATTGGGACAAAATAACATTGTAATTAAATTCTGATATTTCAAAAAAAATGTAAAATTGTAATTAAATTCTGATATTTCAACAAAAATGTATTTTACTAAGTTGATAGGACTGAATATTGTGTGTACGGAATCGTTGCGAATATTGGAAAAGACTTACAGTGCTTCAACAACACAATCCTACGAGTGGTACAAAACCTTCAAAGACGGTCGAGAGATTGTTGAAGACATGTCTCGTTCTGGACGATTTTCGAGTTTTCAACTGAGGAAAAACTTAACAAATTTAATGATATGGTGCTTGAAAATCGTCAGTCCAGTGTTTTTGCTGAATATTTTAGATATGAAACGCGTTCTTGCTCGACTCGTCGTGATTAAGCATAATTTTTTCGATAAGAAAACGATAACGGCCGATTTTACAGCCAAAAACGCAATGAATACCAACGATCAAGCACCGCATACACCAGATTACAGTCGATCGAAGAGATAAAATAAAATTCACCCAAAGGAGCTGAAGGCCATCCCAAAAAGTGCGTATGAAAAGTGTTTCGAGGACTGGCAAAATCGTTGGCATAAGTGTACTTTCATAACATCTGGTTAGGATTGCTTTGAAGGCGACAAAATAAATATTGATTGGTAATTAAATATTTTGCGTTTTCTTTACAATTTCCGGGTCATTTTTTGTTACAACGTATATACTAGTATTATACTTACCAACTACATTAATTTCTTTCTTCTGATCATCGGCTACACAACTGTAGAGACCATCATCGGCAACATCTGTTCGGTCAATAATGAACTTTCTTTCGGCCGCAATAATTCTGTAACGACCGGCAAGCTCTTTGACTTTCGCAACATCCGTACCGTTCTTTTCCCTAGGAAGAAAATAAACATGAAACGATGTTAGCAGAAATCAAACGCTAGTATTTACAAAAAATACAAATCTACTGGCTGGCATAAATGCTACATAAAGAGAGTAGTATATGTACATATGTATGTATAAACACTTGGACCAAAATAAATTGCTGTTACAAGTCTTAAGGCAGAATCGAGTAAACTGTATGCGATATTTCAGAAAACTTCAGAAAAAAAAAACTTTTATTCAAAAAAAAATTCATCATATTCAAAACGATTTTTTCTTTTTCATATATAAAATAGAGCAAAAGATATAAATTTTTCGTTCACATCGAAAGCTGTGGTAAAAAATTTTCACAAAATTCTTTTGCATTGGCTAAAATTTTGTTAAAACCGAATAACACAAAAACAAACAAACGACGGTGGTAATTTCGGGATTTCGAATCGAATGTGCTATGGCCAATCAAAATGGGCAATTAATTTTGCAGGCGTTGCAAACGCTGGAAGAGCCCGCAACGGTTATGAAAATCGTAACACATATCGCCGACACAGCTGGCGTAAGTAGACTCATAACTGTTTTTATTTATTCTGTGCTCATGGGTGGTTGCAGGTTCATCCCAATGATGTTAAAGAATCGGTGCAAGAAACGTTAAATGGCGGCGTACGTTACGGCTACATACAACGCGCCAATCGCAAATATTATGCGGCACCTGTTGACTTGGACACTATTGCCGGAGGGGAGGGCAGTGATCCGGAAGTGGAAACTAACAAGGATGATACAAAGGAGACTGGCGAAATGGAGGATCGTGGCGGTAGGCGGCGCAGAAGACGTGCAAGTCGTAGTCGCAGTCGGAGCCGACGCGGCTCCCGACGTCGACGTCGTCGTTAAGCCATTTTTAACAAAGGTAAAAAAAAGCCCAAAAAAAAATTATGTATTTTGATGTGTCTCGTCGCCTCTCTATGTAAGATTGTCTACGGTGTTTCTATATCTACGTATATTTTGAGAAAATTACAATAATGTTAAAAAAACTATACATATTTTTCTGATAAAACTCGAATAAATATAGAGAAAAATAAACGTTTTTTCATTGAGTCAGTGCTACTATAGTATTGAGTATAGGTTAGGTGAGGTTAGTCTGGTGGGCTTGTGAGCCACGCATAAAACAGTTTTGTCTTTTTGGCGATGTGCAAGGTATAACTCCTTAACGAAGTGGAACTATATTTTAGGTTATAGGGGAAAAATGTAGCTGTTGTGCGCGCAGTTTAAACAGGCCAGTCCGGGTCAAATTTGATCGTTGTTGGTATATTGTTTGCCAGTTCGCCGATGAAAATGAGTTGTCAAGAATGTTAATGCATTTTTATACCTTGAACAGACTATTTGTATAATTTAGGTACCCGCTACAACCACAACAAGTTTGTCAAGATATTTGTGACACCAAAAAGGAAACGTCAGAGACTGTATATATAAAATATATATACTTATATAAATAATCAGCGTTACGAGTCTGTCTCTCTGTATATACGCAAACTAGTCCCTCAGTTTTTGAGAAAATGCCCTGAAACTTTGTACACGAATTTTTCTCGTCGAGAAGCTGATCTTTTGGGTGAATCGCCGATATTGGTTTAATATAGCATATAGCTGCCATATGAACCGAGCGATCGGAATAAAGGATCACTTTTTAGTTTGACGAGATATCGTTATGAAATTTGGCACATATTAATACTCCAGACAGCACTATAATCTCCGAAGAAATTGTTTAGATCGGACAACTATAACATATAGCTGGTATACAAATTGGCCGCTCAAACTCAAATCCTTGTATGAATAACTTTTCAATTTGGTAAGGTATCGCCACGAAATTTGGCATCCATTGTTATCTCAGACACCAATACAATCTAAGAACAAATTATTCCGATCGGACCTTATAACATACAGCTGCCATTTGAATTCAGCGATCAAAATCATGAAAAGATCGCTTCATACACTTTTATGCTAACGGAAGGCACCTACTCGTATGACGGGTATTATAGCTTCGGTGCAACCGAAGTTAACGGTTTTTTCTTGTTATACCATAATTTTTAAGGGTTTACGGGCTTTAAAAATACGAATTTTTTATAGTCTTATTAAATTCTAAAACACCTCTAGAATATTGTCTTAAGTTTCAAGTTAATACGAGTAATAGTTCCGGAGCTGCAGCCTTGAGAACTTGTGCGCTCGACGCCAGCTAGGCTAAGTGCGCCGTCTTTAAACGCATTTTTCTCGAAACTGTGTTTTTGAAGTCGGTGGGCAAGATTTTTCGAGAACTACTCAACCGATCTTCATGAAATTGTACACAGATCATGGAGATACAATTCTTAAAGACATTAATGAAGGTTTTCTTTCGATTACAACTATTTGAAAAAAAGTCGCGAAATTTTCATTTTTTTTTGTAAAAATCTCTTGTCAAAAATCCAATGTAATTTTATTGTAAAACTGTCTGCCAAATATCTTATTTTCAGTTTTTTTCCCTTGTCCAAGTTCTAAGATAAAGTTTTAACTAAAACTCGTATTTTTTCACTTTAGATGATCCCGTAAGAAGTTATCTGGCCAACGCGGTTGCAAATTTTTTTCGAGGGAACGCCGGAAATGGCTTCGCAATGGTTGAGTTTTAAATATTTTTTTCCGAAAAATATTCATTTTTTTTATTAGAAAAAAAGTTGTTGAAAATCGTCTGTTTTTTAACCGAGGAAACCCATGTAAGGATAGAGTCATGTGTAGATGTTCACGCAAGTGAGGAAAGTTCTGTAGCGCCATTCACTTGGGAGTGGCCAGAAACGATTCTTTTGCATATGACTCAAGCAGCTCGCGACTTCCGGTCCTAGACCAAGTATTCTCTGGGTAGCCTAAGAACATCCGTTTGAAGGCGAGATAAAGTGAGAAGACGAAACATCCCCTCCACATGGTTGTGCGCCACGTAAAAACGGCCCTCAATGAAAAAATTTAAATTGCCTCGGATGAAAGACCCCACTTTTGTTGACGACCATGGCAAATGAATACGATTTGAGGGCACGCAAACAACAAAAAAAGTGTTGAAGCTTTCGACTTACCATTTCAGCACATAATCACCAGCTTTGGTTATGTTACAGCTAAGTACTAGAGGTGATCTGATTTCATATACTTTTAACTGATGTTCTGCATTATCGTAGTTTGGCACCAAAAATTCAGTATCTGTAAAAGAATTGTTCGAATATGAAAATATTGATAAATTTAAATACATACGTGTGTATGTATGTATGTATGTATATATATACAAAAAATTATAAATTATGGGTTTCCATTAAATATTCATAAATATATCATAAACTCATTGATGGTTAATGAATTTAATGTTGTGCTAAAATTTTTATTTTCACTTAGAAAATGTTATGATTTATAAATAAAATAAAATAAAAAAAATATATAATAATAAATTAAAATTATCTTTATACATAAGTAGTTTGCTTAGAAAACAAAAATGACTACCATACATATGTACGTAAGTAAACGGTTGAAAGATAAATAAAAATCGCACTAGCAAATATATAAAATAGTACAAGGTATTTTAACAAATATTTTATCTTACACATAATAGTATTGGAAAAACATAATAAAAGCGAAATAACGCTACATTTACTATACAAACATATGGCGAGAAGGGTATGTATGATATTATAGAACGGTGTGTGAAAGTAGTTGATATGAAAATATTGTTTTATCACATGAATAAATGTGTAATAATAAAGAAGTGTGTTCTGTAAGCGAATAGCGTCAACTACTACACCAGTAATTTGACAAAATAAAAAGAAGAAAGTACATAGATATGTGTGTTTGTACATAGTAAACGAAAAAATGAAAGCATTTTTTGGCGATGACTCTGAATTTTACACTTGGCCTGTGAATCTGTGCTGTACTATATACTATAATATACATATGTAGATATTTGCAAATACTTATGTATGTAAATATGTATGTATTTATGTATAAATATTGGCATTTTTGGTACTACGCACACTACATACGTACATACATATGCAACATGAGTAAGCATTGTGCTTGCAATTGCTCTTGTTGTATGTCGCCATTATGTCATAGTGGTGATGGTGATGATATCACTTTCGAGTTTATTGAATAAGTTGCGTATAAATGGGTGCTAATAAATACGTAACTATGTATGTATGTATGTAAAATTATGTACAAAGTATCTGTATAAGTATGTATATAGTTGTATATAACGGCATGACGTCAAAATTTTAAAGACTCTTTTATTGTTTCAAACTTGAACTGAAATCATATAACTTCGGAAATTCTTTTTATGTTTATTAGTCAACATTTTGCTTTTGTTTTTGCGCGGTATTTCTTTACTTTTGTGGCGTCAGTGATGAAATTAGGGTATAAACTTTCATTTTGTTTAGTTTTGGCTAATCAAAGCTGTGCATTACTATGCGATTAATCATGCAATTGATGGCACCAGTTAGCAATTGTGTAAATAGTTGTCACTTGGTGGTTGTGGTAGTAGTGCAACTTTGTCTATTAGTTGTGAAGCACATTTCGTTTAATTTTTATTTGAACGGTAAATTAGTGCTCACCTCAAAAGGAAATGTAATATTGTTCTGGAATATAACTTATTCTAATGATCAATATGCTTGGTGCTAGCTGAGTCTTTGTTATTTAGGAGACGGCAGCATAGACCTAAGGTCGCGATGCCTTTCTCGTCTAGCAATCAATATTCTAATGATATCAACTAAGGATGTGTGGCGCGGAAAATGTCGGCATTTTGTTTAATGAAAATACTATTACAGTGAAATTTTTATTAAACGGGCGCGATATTAAGCGGACGTCTCCATTAATCGTGCACAATGGCCGATTCAAACATCTTTTAATGTGTATTAAGGACGAAGGACGAGCGGACAACCCTTTTAACCGGACAACTCTATTAACTAGAGAGAAAACCTGGTCTCGCCAATGGCCACTTATGTGAGATTTCACTGTAGTAACGAGTTATTACAGGCTATAGTGTTATTTGCAAATTTTTGCTTTAAAACTCTAGACAAGTTATATTTGGTGCCGGTAGGACTCTGTTGAAAAAAATTTGATAATTGTTGTTGATTTTGTAAAATATACAACAAATGTGCTACATATAATTTTTAGCTAAACTTTTTAAATTTTTATAAATATTGGAACTGGATGTTTGCTGTTGTCAATAACAAAACTTTTTCATTTATTGATCGCAGAACAAAAAAGCTGTTTTCACATTTAATAGCACAGATCGAGTAAGAAAGCAAGGATCGAGTACGAATATTGGCTGCCTTGATAATTAAAAGCACGGATCAAGTAAAAATATATGTAAATATATGTATTTCAGCGCGGTGAATTTTGTATTCCTTAAGTTGAGTACATTTATAAAATGAGTGTTGTTGTTTTTTTTAAGTACTTTAAGTAGACAACAATGTTTCGCGCTTGATCTGTAATGCTTCGAATACCTTTGGGCTAAGGTTACTAGATTCTGCAGCTGAATACAAATTTCGGTATATCGGGAAACTTGGAATAGAGATTGTTTAAGTGTTTATACACAAATAAAATTATTAATTTTTTTTAATAATTTTTTCGCATTTTATGCAATTGTTTGTTTTAAGCAAAGCAAATGTTTATACGAACAATTACAAAGCTTTTATAAGCTATTTTGAAAGTTAATAATAAACTGCGGTATATGATCGTAATGCTGTTTACTTAAATATTTAAATATTGCTAAGTTTTCATAACAGTCGAGTGATAATCAGAAAGAGTAAGTTTGCGTTATAATTAAATAAAAATAGAGGCACAAGCAATATAGCGAAGGAAAAAGAAAAATTAACGGTTTATAAAGCATATACAAAAACAAGCACATTAAAAAACTCGAAATTTAAATATATAAAAGTTGAAAAAAACAAAACAAAAGTATTAAAGATGAAAACCAATTTCAAATTCGTATCCATGGTCACTGAACGATGGGCGAAGAGATGGCACTGTTTGGTAGTGGTGGTGGTGGTGGGGGTTGTGATGACGTTTGTGAAAGCAAGTGAAGACTGAGACTGAAATGCGTTGATGCGTTCATTTAACTGAGTTTTATTCAAACTTGTTTTTATATACTTATATATTTTTGTTTTTTATTTTATTTATTTATTTTTTTTTTGTTCTTTAGCGATAAAAGCTAAATGGTTAAGGCTCACCCTTGCGGATTGGCACTTGTGCCATGCGAGTGGGTTGTGGCGACAAAGCTGTGGGGAGCGACATGCCGCCGCCGCCCGCCGTAACCGCGGTCACACCAGATATAGGGTGTCGTTGCTGCTGCTGCTGCTGATTTACAAACTGATGCGGTGGATAGGTTTGCAGTTGATTGCGCTGCTGCTGTTGTTGCTGCTGCTGGTAAACGTCCATTGGTGTCAACGTTTGTACACCACTACTGCCAATTTGTTGTGGCGTGAACATTTGTGTCGGTTGCTGATAATTTGGCGCAGCTGTTTGCAGCGGAAATGTGGATTGTGTTTCAACCAGTTGATAGCCGTGTGTTGTCAAAGGATTGTTATACATGTTATTGCTATTGCTATTGCTGGCAGTGATCCCGTGACCGTGATGCTCCAAATGATGATGTGGAGGTGTGAAAAATTGCGCGACTGGCGCTACTGTTGTGGACAGCATTGTTGTGCGTGGTGGTGGGAAGTTCGGCATCGGTGGATATTTGGCGTTAGCACCGACACCGCCACCACTGCCACCGTAACCGCGACTAGGCGCCGTTGTTATTTCGCCATATTTTTTTGGCGGCGTTATATACTCCAGATTGATAAGGCCTGTGTCCAGTTCACTGCCAATGCTGGCGCCTTCGCTGCTGCTATCCGGCAGCGTTAAGGATGGATTACCATCAAAGTTTGTGGCGTTTATATAAATCAATTTGTGTTGCTCATCCAGTTTCGTTGTTTTAGGTTGAGGCCTTTGTTGTTGCTGCTGCTGCTGCTGCTGTTGATGATGGTGATGATGTTGTCGCCGGTGTGTTGTTGTTGTGGTAGTTTGTGTTGGCAGTGGCATAGCCGGCGAAACGTCCACCTCCATGTGCGGCTCCCATATGCGTGTGAAAATATCATCTGCCGAACTGGGTGTCAGATCGTGTATCGTTTCGTATGCCGAGAGCGTTGAAAGATGGCCACCACCGTCACCGTCACCGCCGCCGACGCCGACGCCACCCGCTGTTACCACAAATGGTGTATAAGTTTGTGGGTGTGTTGGCGCCTCATTGGCGCTGCGTACGTGCAACATATGGTAGCTTGTGTGCAAATTGTTGCACTTATACTGACCCTCGTGCACCTTAAGCGCGTGACGCACGGAAAGATGCGCCTCGATTTTGTGTTTCTCACCTTGAGAGTGGAAAGTTGGGAGTTTTAGATAAAGATTTAAATTTGCTGTTGATATTGCTTTCTACAATTTTGTTTTCTATTTTTTTTTTTTTAATTTCTGCTAACTCAAAGACGCAAATTCTTTTTAAAATCTATGCCTAACTATCAGAACAGAATACAACTAAATCAAAAAGTAGTAGGGGTGGGGTAGTGGTTTGTTTGGTGAAATAAAACGAAAATTTATTCATTAACATGTATAAAACCCAATTAGAAACTACGCTGGTATATTTTCATTCGCTAAGAAAATAAATGGAAATGTGTGCCAGGTGAATCAAAAAGTAACTGTTCGGTAAGAATTAAAATCGAGGCTTATGTATAATTAAGTTCTTATAAAAATGGAGGTGCATATATTTTTCAATGATACACAGCAAGAAATTTCTGAGCGAACTGATGAACGATACGAATCCGAAAATAAAGAATGCCGAGGAGTTGCAGCCATTTGCATGAAACAACTGTCGAAACTCATAATAGATTTTCAATTGAGAGTTTATATAAAAACAGTCAAGAAATCTTATATGACAACAGAAATATTTCAGTGCGAAACTATGGTCATGGATAAAATTTAAAAGTTTAATGCTTTCTTATGTTATTCTCTACTTTATATGTTTTATGGTAGTACTATTAAAAAAATATTAGAAAAATCAACGCAGAGTTGCTGATGATCAATTATTAAAGTTATGCATTTACCTTTAAGTAAAATGTCTCAGTAGAAAAATATAGCAAAATGTAAAAATACAATAAAACCGCGAAATAATTTATTTTTAACGCTTATAACTGCATTTAAAAGGCGATTGTACGGCGATTTTTGGCATTTCCAGGGATTTGTTTCTACGCTGACAGTATTCGCTAATTTTTGATTCACCTTTAGGACTTTGAAACCACACACTAAAGTACAGACATAACGTGTAAACACTGCTCAGAGCACTTTAGTAACTTTATGTCATTAACTACTTTGCTAGATCTATGAAAAAAAAGTAAACTCTATCGACCGTATAACGTTAATGCAAAAAGAAAACCGAAATTATTTAAATTCTTTTTTTTCACGCATGGCGCTTCGCGGTTTGCAACAACTAATTTGACTAGTAATTTGTATGCGAAAAGAATATGCCTGCTGATTGCTAAAACACCCACAGCTTGGTTATACTCACCCTCAATGGCACTCTCCGACAGCGTGTAGGAGTGCTCATCGCGTCCGTGGCGTAGATTGTGTCGCGTTATTGGCTCGCCATCTTTTAGCCAAAATATGGGTTCGGCCAAGGGGACTATGCATGTGATTGAGAATGGCTCGCCAATATTCACATTTGAATCGCCATAATAAATCGCTGTCTCATAGTCAAAATCTGCCAAATCTGTGTTGACATTTCGAACGCACATATGCCACACACGCATGCATGCATGCATGCATACATGTCATCATGTGTGCATGTGCATATTTACATTCGTATAAATTGTTGTTGTATTAGATGTAGTAGTAGTTGTTGTTGTTTTTGTTGTTGTTACATTGCATGCCATGTGATATAAAGGCGAAAAATATTGCGTGTTTCACCATTAGAAAATTCCCATTTAGTACATCATTTCGTTTCGTTTCGTTTTTGTTTTCGTATCGTTTCATAATCCACAACAAATGTTTGCATGAACGATTCGCATTTAACACAGATTTTTCAGTACATACATACTTGTAATTCAATTCAATTTAATTTGTTGGGCTAATTATACGTTTTGCAGAAGGTTGAAATTGGAGGAAATAATTATAAAAAAAAAAAACAAATGAAAATGAACGAACATAAAACTTCTAGTGAAAAATAAAATAGGAGTAAAGAACAACAACAGAAAGAAAAAGATACACACGCTACACTAACTCGGCAGATACATAAATAAGGAAAATATTAATGAAGAGATAATTAAATTAGTTTATATATAATAAAACAAATTGTAAACATATGCAGATAGGTACATACATTTGTACGTACATATGAATGTATGTAGGTATTGTGTGGAGAGCGTGTTCTAAACAAATCGTGTCTGAATCTATGTATGTACATATGTATGCAAGTGATGGAAAGTTAAAAATGTCAATAATAATGTATTTTCAAAGTCAAAAGGATGCTTTGTATATGTGTGTATGTATGTGCACTTAAATATTTATACTTTTATTAAACGCTGCTTGTTAATTTTGCTATTCTAATATAAACCCAATAATTTTGTGCATATTTATATTGTATTTCACAAGATAATGAATGATGATATAGCAGAATTAGTTTTTTGTCAAATTTATTTGATTTCAGCAACAAGTTGAATGTAGCAGTGAATGTATTTATGAATAACAAATGGTAAATATGTTTGTGTGTATGTATGCAGTTGTAAATGACGTAGATGCTACTGAACAATTTGCACAAACAAATAGCTGCGCTATAAAAAATCAGAATCATAGATATTTTCAATAATAAAAAAAAAACAAAAATCGTCTACGTAATGTAACGATTGTGTTAAAAATAACGTGTTAATATACTACACCTACGGCGTTGAGATGAGGTGAGGTGGCAAAGTGGAATACAAAATTTATATGTAAATATTTATAACATAAACGGAATTATAGTTATTATATAAATACTACATACACTGTTGGGAAAAATAATAGAAACAACATACACTCCTGTACTTAAAACCAAACCATTAATTATTTACGAAAATTATATACATAAATGAAATAGATATCACTAACTCCTTTTTAGTCAATTTCGCATTTTTTTAACTAAATTTGAGATCTTATGATTTTACCATGTACATGTGTATAAGCAGGAAAAAAATTTGAAACCAGCCAGAATCCCAAAAATTCGATGACTTACATAAAAATATCCTTTTTTCATCAAATGACTTCAAGAATACCGAATAGGCTAATTGAAAAGCATTTGAAGGCACTGTCAACTAGGAAAGTTCTTAGAAATGGAGCAAAAAAAATTTTTTCGTAAAAAAAAAAACAGTTCGCAAAGCGATGCATAACCCATAAAAATTGGAATAACGATATACGGTGTGAAGAAACTAAAATGAATTTTTTCGGACTTGAAATACTACTTTTGATCCGAAACGCCTAATAAATACTGTCAAACATGGTGGAGGCAACATCATGCTTTGGGTCAACTTTTCCGCCTCAGGAATTTTTGCGATATTTTGGATAAAAGAAGAAAATGTGTGCTCCAGACAACGTTAATATACGGGAAATGGCCTTAAAATGTGAACTTGTTAAGAAATGGTGCCAGAACTAAAAAATGCATGTATGTAATGTAATGGCATGCCCAATCCCCTGAGCTAAATCCGATAAAAAACCAATGTTACTTAGTTTTAAGCATTTGGTTCCTATTATTTTTTCCAAATGCCAAACAAATTTTAAAAAAATTAAAAAAAAAATTGTTTGTTAAGAGAAAATTTAAAAAGATCTTGTTCGGCTTATAATGAACTATCTCATATGTATATTTGTTAAAAAAAATATTATTTTAGATATTTACGAAATAATTGAAGAATTTTTGACCTATGTAAATCTAATAAAAAACAAAACAATTTTACTTAGTTTTAAATAAATGCAAAAATAAAATTAAAAACAAAATTTTAAATAAAAAAACAATTAATTTATTTTTAATAGAAAATTTAAAAAAAATTTGTTTGGCTTATAATCAAGTATTAATCATATACATACATATATGTATGTGACCTGGTCTACGAAAAGGGAGCTAACGTGCGAAAACTAGTTTTCTGGGAAACAGCTGTTAAAAATAAACAGTTTCATCTTCCATCCGAATCAACTAAAAAGTGAAAATTGATTTTTTGACACCTAAGCCCCCTTTCCGTAGACCAGGTCACATATGTTAAAAAAAAAAAACAAAATTTAAATAAATATTACTGTATATATTTACGGAATATTTGAAGACAACCTGCTTTTATTATTTTTTCCAACACTGTATGTATGTAGAGATAGTAAACTAATTGCTTATATGTATGTATGCTTTTATTTAAATAATAATTTACACACGCTTTCGACTAAATATATGGCAGAAATGTAATGATTTTTTCAAAAATATATTTAAATAAACATAATAAACTTAAATTAACGCAATTTCACAGCGAGCTGCCGAACACGTGTGTTTAAATTACACGCTTTTTGCACACAGGACCCAAATAAAATTCCACAATTGTTTTTCTCAGCACACAAGAAATATGCATAACTATAAATTATATTGGAAATTGAGGTGGAGGGGAAGTTAATTTTGTCGTGTGAGGGCATTTAATTTAACTCATTGCAAAAATGCTGAAAGTTTATATACGTGGTGGCACTGGCGCTTTAGTGCTACTGACTGTTACTTACGAAAAGAGGGTGGGAGGGAGGAGAGTGATCTGTTAAGGTTGTTGAATTTAAAACAAATTCGAAAATCAGTCGCTGGCAATATTTCGATATAAAACAGATTCATTATGCACTGGAAGCGCATATTGCTTGAACGCACACTGTCTACCAATATCCAACTCGTGATTAATTTGCATGATTACGAATTCAAGTAACGCATTAACTTGGTAAAAATATGGTCACATATGTGTACATATTTATGCACATACATATGTATACTATGGCAAAAGCTTGTACAAATTTTATTTACCATAATGACAAGTTGGGCGCCCGAATTTCTATTCAGTTTAAAATTTTATATTTTCTCTGCTTTAAATCAATTCTCTACGACTACTAATTAGTTTTTCGACAAGGGCGTGAAGGCGTATACTTGACTATGCGAGCAAATCGCTGAAATGTTCACACACACTTGAGAATTTCGGTGTCACTGTATACTTGTCTATGCAGCAGCAAGCACACATTATATTCATAATGAGTGTTGATATGTATAGTCGGCCGCTTTTCGCATGATACCAAATAATCTAAATTATAATTTTATAAATTAAGAGTATACGCCTATAGCTGACTCTAGATAAAAATGATGTGATAGGCACATGCATGAACCATACATATGTATGTTTATATATGTAGTATATACATATGTACTTGTATGTAACTACAATATAAGCGTACATGGAAATATTTTTTCACAAGAAGAACTAAAGTGAGCTTAGAACTATTTTAGTTTATAAAAAATGAGTTGCTCTCTTAGTTAAAAAAGCCGAAAGCAGTAGAGGTGTACTTATATTCTGTTTTTATTATTCTAAAGTTATTATACTAGTAGTTTTGAAGCCTTTCACATTAAAAAAATGCTAACGGAAATTTGCTTTAAACATTTTTATACCCTCAACATGGTATATTAAGTTTGTCCCGAAGTCTGTAATACCCGGAAAAAAGGACGGAGAATATATAAATAAAGGATGAGCAGGACGAGCTGAGTCGATTTAGACATATACGGATGTCTGTATGCGAACTATTCACTCAATTTTTGAGATATCGACCCGAAATTTTGCACATAATAAATTCTTGTAAGGAAAACTCTCTAATTTGATGAGATATCTTCACCAAATTTGGCATGGTTTATGTTCTGGGTCAATGGTACAATCTGCAAAGAAATTGTTGAGATCGAACCACTATAGCATATAGCTACCATACAAATTCAGGGATCGAAATCCTGCCCTTGTATGAAAAACTTTTTTATTTAACAATATATCATCACAAAATTTGATGTGGATTATTGTCCAAGTCAACGGAATAATCTCCAAACAAATTGTTAAGATCGGCCCACAATAGCATATAGTTGCCATACAAACTGAACAATAAAAATCAAGTTCTTGTAAGGAAATTTTTTTTATTTGATGAAATATCTTCACGAAATTTGACAAGGATTATTGCCTAGAACAATGCTACAATCTCCGAGGAAATTTATTTCAGATCGGCTCATTAGAACATATAGCTGTCATACAAGCCGAACGATTAAAATCTAAAAGTTTTTATTTATAAGGTGTATTATAGTTTCGTGCAGCCGAAGTTAACGTAATTTTTTGTTTATTTATTTTTAAGTACAAATTCTGATGTCATACAACACATAGAAGCCTGCAAATATTTGCCTTAATTAAACTTAGCCAACATATTTTAAAGGTTAAATGTCGCACCCATAGCAAAGAACAGATGTTTAATACTAGAACATTTTTTTAGTAATAATTTCGGCAATGTAGAAGTAATACTTGTGGGTGAGTATGAGAGGCCCACATTAATTTGAATTCAATCTACATATATTTATTTTGGTGCGTTGAAAATGTGCCATAAATTTTGAGTAAGACGAGTATGTGACAAAAATATTTAAGAACGGCAACATGATCAAAGCAAATAAAAATAAAATTTGCAAAAAAAATCGGAATTTAGTAGGCACCACGCGTTAACGCAAATGGTTAGCAGCAAGATTTCAAGCATACAAATATATTGTACATTGATATCCCTTTTGCAAAAACAATGCTAAATTAATTACTCTTAATTTTTTTAGATAGTACATAAATAGTTCTGCTTTGTCTTTTTTATATTTCTATGGCCTCATAAACCATTAATAAGCGAAATATAACCTTTAATGTGTGGTACTATTGTTTTATGGCGTATTACTTATCAAGAATGTAAATATTTGAGTGCCACAAAGCTTTCACTGATAGTCGTTAAATCATAAAAACTCTGTTTATGACAATAATTTTGCATTACAGAGTGAAAGTAGAGGTTCTCAGTTCCACTGATGGAAAAATTCAAGAAAAAAAAACAAGTAATAAAAGGTTAAGTTCGGGTCCAATTGAACATTTATTACTCTTGCAGGTATCAAAGTCGAAACAATTTCAATTTCAGGACAACAAACCTATTTATTCTGTAGCAACATGTTGCAAGACTATAAAAATTCGTTGAAAAAATACTTAAGCTTTTTTACAACCTTTAAGTCATATTTCGTTTCTCAAAGCTCAAATTTCCGATAGGCACTTTGAAATTTTGAAAAAAATGGGCGTGAACCCGCCCTCAAATACAAATACCTTCTACACCACTAAAGGTACAACAACCGAATTCGCCTAACGCAAATACCGAAAATTCGCATGATAACCCTGGCCACTCCCTATATAACGGTACAGTTAAAATCTTCTAAAAGCGCAATAAATCAATAACTAAATACGCCAGAGACATGAAATATTACCCCCGAGATGGTATTTGAGAATTTTAGAGAAGCCAGGGTCAAAATTGGTCGATGGGCGTGGCACCACCCATTTTTAGGTGAACTTACATATCTCGCGACCCGCCAGACCGAATTTGGTACTTGACATTCTTATGACATTTTCATGTCACAGCGTGAAAATGGGTGAAATCGGACTACAGCCACGCCTACCTTCCATATAACACAATTTTTAATTCCATTTGATACTTCCACTTTTCAGTATACAATGAATTACTATGTATATCAGAATAAAACTTTGCACAAATAGTGCATTTGAGGTCTGACACCTTATGACTATAAATTGCCTGAATCGAACCAAAACTACTCAAGCCCGTAGACACTAAATTTGTGGACCCAGTGCGTATAGTTGACTTTTTATTAAAAATATTGGCTAATGTGTGAGATATATAATTGAAATTCAGAGAGAATCCTTTCCTGATAATAGTATGTTTGGGTATGTACCTAATATAACGATTTTCTAACTCCCGGGTGACTTTATATGACTTTTGGCACACATCGGTCAATATGTGAGTTACTTTAATAAAATTAAAAAAGCGGTTTTTTCTTTTAACAGTGCATATTTGTGCTTAGAATGAATAAAGTTGGGTGCAAACTCGCCCTAGACCCTATATAACTAACAAGCTCTACAACTTGTATGTTCCTGAAGTTACTTCCCTGGCTTTAATCCTTGCAAGTTGCAAGGGTATGAAATATTCAGTTATAGCCGCACTTCGCATAAGCACTTCCTTGCTTGTTTTAATTGTATTTGCAAAATTTATAAAATGCTGAAGTGACAGATTATTGCCCTCACTATATGTATATTATTAGTGACAATTTCGTTCGTGACAACTAATGCTGGGAAAAATAAATATTCACAAACAAGTCGAAAATTATAAGAATTTCCATATAGTATATGTAGCCGAAGCAAAGAGCGTCCAATGCACGCTCTGGCCGGTTAGCAGGCACAATTGCAAGGGGACCTCTGCATGCAGCACTCTACAAACAACAGCTTGACATTTGTAAATAATAATGTTAATCAGTATGCAGCGACAATAAAAACAACACGTACATACAATAGCGTGTATGCGCTAATAATTAAGAGCGTATGTTATCTGTAATAAGTCAGTTTAAAATAGAAAAATAACAACAAAACATTGTGACAAATACTTGAGCGTTTTTCGCGATAACATTATTGTGTAGCAGGAAAATGATAAGATACGAGCAATCAAGAGGAAGCAAACAAAAAAAAATAGCACATAAATAATAAATAAGGTCCGTTACTTGAGATTGACAACGAGCATGGGTACTAAATAGCAAAAACGCTGCTAAGTACATACTTACATACAATGTGGAAGAAACGCGAGCGTTTCACAAGTGACTCTTGATATGACACATTGAAGACGCAGTCGCTGCAGAGGTAAACACACGAGCGATATGTAGCGGTACACGAATTTATAGCGCATACCTGTGTTTACCCGCGTACAAGCAGATTTACACAAGTACCATACACTTAAGTACATATGTACATATGTATGTATGTATGTATTTACATAGTAAATGCATAAGAACAAGCGAGTAGGTATAGACAAATAAAGTGATAAATTTTATCAAAGCATTACAAGGTGATTTCAACGGCGCACACCAGTCAAGCACCTGCGTAATTTTACCGTTATATTGGCGCATACATTTGTACATGGTTGTAAATATGCACATATACATGTGTATGTATGTATATGTATGACTTCCGCTTCGTAAAGCGTGTTTTTGCCAGCATGTGTGTGTTCGTTTCATCGCTGGTTTCCACCCGCTTCGCTAATTAACTTACCGCTCGCGCACCATACTCATAATCGCATTGATAAAGTCAAAAGATTACTTGATTGGCGGTGGTGATATACGATCGCCTGCCACTTGCAAAACGCCCCACTCCAGGTTTTACTCCGTAAAAAACATTATGGACAAGCCTTGTATTCATGCTGATTTTTTCTTTTCTTTTTTATTGCTTTAATAATTATGTATGTATACGTTGTAGTATGTGTGTATGTGCTGAGCATGTGCTTCTAAATTATCTCGAAATCGAAATTTATAATTTTAAAGAAATTGCGCGCTATTACGTAAAACACAAATCAATTAAATGGATCAATCAATCAATCGTTTGGGTGGCTTTCGGTCGGCTATTTATGCTGGCTTAATTGTTGGTTTAGTAAATTGTTTAATTGAATCAATTTAGTAGCATACTGCACGCCTAACAATTATAACTGTAAATATGTTCCGTGATGCACTAAAGCCCAAGTGGATTGTCTGAAAAATGCTTTTAGTCTCTATAAGACGCTTTTGAAAATTATAATTAAAAAAACGATTAGAAAATGTTACGAAATGTCGACTACACAATGTGAGAATGAGAAATAAATATACTCAAAAATTTGTATACCACGTAGAGGGTATACTAAGTTTGGCGACAAGTTGGTAAGAAAACTCTGGCGACCCAGGGAAATAAGTACATACTTATATAAAAAAATCGGCTTGACTACTGAGTGTATTTAGCCCAGTCCGTCTTTTTATCGGTATATTCGAACTAGTCCCTCATCTTTTGAGATAACGATTTAAAATTTTCCCTATGTCCTTTTCTTACCAAGAAGCTGCTCATTTGTCGGAACCGTCCATATCGAACTACTATAGAATATAGTTACCATACAAAATGAACGATCGGAATCAATTACTTGTACAGAAAACTGTTTTATTTGCTCAGATATCTTCACAAAATTTAACATAAATTATTGATCACGGCAAGGATTCAATCTCCAATTATGTTATTCAAATTAGGGCACTTTAACATATAGCTGCCATACAAACTCATCGATCAGAATCACGTTCCTATATGGAAGACTTTTTTATTTGACTAGATATTGGCACGTATTATTTTTTAAACCAACGCTACATTATCCGAAGAAATTTTTTAGATCGGACCATTATAGCGTATAGCTGCCATACAAACTGAAAGATCAAACTCAAGTCTTGATATGGAAAAAATTTTTATTTGACAACATATCTTCACAAAATTTGACATCGATCATTGTCCAAGACAAGTCTACAACTGAACAAATTATTATGATCGGATCACTATAGTATATAGCTGTCATACAAACTGATCGACCAAAATGAAGTAGTTGTGTAAAAAAATATTTGACTGATATCACCCCGTCCTTTGGCATAGATTATTATCTCGAGCACCGCTACAATTTTCGAAAATATTGTACACATCGGACTAATATATCATTTACATATGTAGCTGTCATACAAACTGATCGATCAAAATCAAGACAAAAACCTTTTTACAACTTAAATGCCATAAGAAATAGACATGCCCAGGGTATTATAGCTTCCGTGCAGCATAAAATACTGTTTTTTCTTGTTTTCGAAACTGTGTTTTTGAAATCGGTTGGCAAGATTTCTCGCGAACCACTCAACCGATCTTCATGAAATTTTACACAGGCCTTTGAGATACAATTCTTAAAGACTTGGACGAAAGATTTATTTTTCGATTACAACTATTTCAAAAAAAGATCGCGAAATTTTGCTGAAATTTTAATTTTTTTGTAAAAATGTCTGTCAAAAATCCAATTTTCAGTTTTTTTCTATCGTCCAAGTTCTAAGTTGAAGTTTAACTAAAACACGTATTTTTGCAATTTAGAGGGTCCTGTAAGGCGTGATCCTGCCAACGCGGGCTTATCTTTTTTTCCGTGTGGTCACCGGAAATGGCGTCGCAATGGCAGAAATTTACATTTTTTTCCAAAAATTTCAGAATTTCTTTGTTAATAGTGTATGTTTGTAACAATAAAAAATTCTAATAAAATATTTCATTTTTTATATGAGAAAAAAATTGTTGAAAAAATGCCGGTTTTTAGCCGAGGAAACCCATGTAATCCCTTGATTCAAAAACAAATTATAATTATAATTATTATAACAGCCGGTACGCCTCTTGAGAAAAAATAAAAGTAGTACAGTTTTCCACTGTACTTTAAATTATCTGAAAAACAAACTGAAAGCCTAGTTTCCATAGACTTGAATAATTTTTTGTTGTAGCTGGTAAGCAATTTCTAGTACAAAATACTAAAAAAAATTAGTAAATTTCTCAAATTATTTAATGCATCAATATTTTACAGCAATTTCGTATATGTTTTTCCGCATATGAGCTGGCAAAGTAATAAATTTGTAAGGCCAGACGTTTTTTCAAGTGTAATACACGGCAATAAGCGATAACTATATATGCAAGTAATAAATTAATTATCGCTTTACATGTGTCGGCACTGTCGTTCAATATATTGCCATATTTAAGCGATAACCGTAATCATATAGACATTACATAAACAAACTGAAACGATGCTTGTAAAGCCTATTGAACTGGCTAAAAGATAGCAATGTGTACAGAACCTATAATTGAATCGACAATGAAATAAAGCAACTGCGTCAATGCAAGTTCATATCTGCTTAGCACCATGTAAATGTGTTTGTATGTGCACTTGTATTGTATATGCATGTGTACACAACACTGGTTTGTGCCTGATAAGCCGCGAGTAAATTAGAGCGAAAAACAACTTTAAATAAATCGAGTTTAATATATTATATTATGTGCTTAAGCACAAAAAATACAAGTGCATATGTATATGTGCGTGAGTGTGAGTCATATGTGCACAGTGCATTATGCGCTTATGAAATGTGTTAAACAGAAGCAACTAAATGTTTATTTAGCGAGTAAACAACGCAACAGGTTGGCAAGTGCAACATGGAAACTCAATTTAGCAACAAAAACAAAAGTGAAATATTTCGCCGTTTGTGTGAGTGTGTGTGTGTGTGTGAGGAGCAAGCAGGCAATCTGGAATTGCAAATGTCGAAAAAACACTTACAGTTGTGGTTGTTGTTGGCGCTGCAGCGATCAAAACATTGCATATTCCTTTACATACATACATATATATGTAAATACATATACAGTGTATGCATCTGTGTATGTGTGTGAATTTTTCCACAAGTTGTTTACAGTATTATTAGCATGCAACACGCATCCAGCCATCACTTGTACGCCAAGTGCTGCCACGAGGGTTAAACGCAGCGCTTATGGCTTTGTGTGTGTGAGCGCACAGCACAGGTAGGCACACACACATATACATACTTATAATTGTAAACATATACAGATTGTAAGGCATACAGACGATTGCAGCTAATTTCGCTAGCAAATAGCAAATAATAGCAGCTAAAGCCGAAAATAAGTTTATTGAGATTTTAGAACAAAATGCGCATGCCTCACACATTAATTCGCGGCGAGTTGTGAAGAGCAGGCAAATTCAATTTAGTTAACACCTTTGCATGGACGCGATTTAATTTCAAATAAGCCGCAAATATGTATAAATTTGTATACAATAAATTGATGTAAACAATTTTTCTGTGTACATTCAACAAAGGTTGGGGCGTCGCGCATTAACGCGAACGAACAACAAATTACATAGCAACCGAAAACTAAGGTAAATATATGGTACGATAAACCAGCAAATTGACGTCGTCGTCGTCGTCGTCGTGCACGTTGGTCAGCTATGACAGTGCTATGATTTGATTTCATATTAACAGAGATGTGGGCGCCCGCTGATTTCATTGCGGACAGCCTCGTGTGTACTATGAGTGCATGTGTCTGTATGTTTACTGTCATACATTAAATTTGAGCATGACTCGCACTATGCAAACAGGCGAATGATTTTTATACCCTGAATAGGGTGAACCTAAGAAGTTTATGCATATCAATATGGTATCAACGTGTCGAGCTGATGCGATTTTGCCATGTCCCTCTGTCTGTATACCGGTTCCACTATAGCACATATCTACCATACAAACGGACCGATCGAAGCTAAGTACTTGTATGACAAAAATGTTATTTGACAATATATCCTTACGAAATTCCGCTTATAAAATTGTCGAAGCCAAAGTTAGAATCTCCAAACAAATTGTTCAAATAGGTTCACCATAACATATCACTGCCAAGCAAACTGATCGTTCAAAATCAGGTACTTGTATAAGAGCATTCTTTATTTCACAAGATATCTTTACGAAATTTGGTTTCAATTATTATCTAACGAATTGCTACAATCTCCGAAGAAATTGTTTACATCGGACAATTATAATATAGAGATGCCATACAAACTGGTCAATCAAACTCAAGTCCTTGTATGAAAAATTTTCTTATTTGACAAGGTATCGTTACGAAATTTAGCACAGATTATCCTCTAAGGCATTGCTACAATCTCTGAAGAAATTGTTCAGATCGGACAACTATAGCATATAGCTGTCATACAAACTGGCCAATCAAACTCAAGTCCTTGTATGAAAAACTTTTTTATTTGACAACGTTTGATTACGAAATTTGGCACAAATTAATAGCCAAGACAAGGCAACAATCTCCGAAGAAATTGCTGAGATCGGACCACTATAGCATCTAGCTGCCATACAAACTGGCCGATCAAAATTAAGTTAAAGGTGTTCTTCTCCTCTTCCATGCCATAAGAAATGCAGCTGTGAAGGGTAAAATTAGCGATCTTTCTCTACCCTTTCATGCCATAAGAAATGCAGCTGTACAGGGTATTCTAGCTACAGTGCAACCGTAGTTAATCTCTCCACTTGTTTTCGTGTGTAGTTTATGCCGACTGCTCCACACTAAGTCCGCTGATTAAATTGCATGCAAACATTTAAGTCTTATAGGGATCTATGGCATACTGGCAATATATAGTCATTGTACGACAGCTGCATAAAGGAATTATTGAAATATAGAACTGGCACACCAGCGCCTTCGCTTACATAAAAGTAATCAAGAAGAGCAGAAAGCATTAAAGCGTCATTGAGATGTTCGAGCGAAATTGGCAGGTCAAGAATTCAATAAAATTAAAAACTTGCAAATGCACGTCATAAGATTGGCAATGCGCGCAAATACAACTCTGTGTTATTAAAAGCATTAATACCCAAACTTTCCTTTGCGTTGTTGCCGGCACGTAAGTAGTTTAATTTCGTTACTTCTGCGTCATTAAAGCGCAGATTGAGTTTGCACAAAATATCTTACATAAATTTTCAATATTTATTCATTTTCTTTAAAATCCACACAATAAAACAACGTATATGTACGCATGTGTTTGTGCGTTCATATACTAAAAATTGAAAATACCATCATAATTCAAGTAAAATATTTACATACGATAACCTCAACGCCCGACGCGGGGAAACAAGTAAAAATAATAAATAATATTTAAAAATCAGCGTAAAAGCGCAATTACAGCAATAAAAAACCGAAAAAACGCAAACAAGTACAAGTTCATTAACATAAAACTGAAAAGAACGACTTCATTTGTATGTATGTAGATAATAAAAATACACATACGCATATCCAAATATACATTATGAACACATGAACATGAAGTAAAACCGGCAAATATGAGAGTGCAAAAATTCCAAATGTTTGGCGAATATAGAAAGACCGGTTTCAACATTTCGAATGTGAGTTACAAAAAAAATGTTGCAAATATACATATGTATGTATGTATGTATATATTCCATTTATTTCCAATGTAGGCATACCACGCATTTGCAAGCGCAATGCTTAATGCATATTTATAAGTTTGAGTTGGAGTTCATTACTTCATTCACTGGCTCGTTGTTTAAATAAATGCATTTGCAGGTCACAATTTGCTTGGTACTCCAAATGGAATAGAGAATAATAAGTGGTGTAAATGGTGGAGTGATGAAAATCTGTAGGCGATTTATTAATTTCCTGCGCGATATAGCTTTATGTATGGCTCTTACAAAATTTATAACTTAAGATTCTATCGCTGTTCGATTATACCAGTACTTTGGACTTATACCAGTTTCTGGTTCGATTTGCCATACTGCTATAGCTGTAACTCTCTCTTACGAAATTTATAACTGAAGAGTCTATCGCCATTCGATTATATCAGTCTTTCGTTTTATGTATGCTAGTTGCTTGTTCGATTCACTACACCATTGTATTTTATAATTGAAAAGT
The DNA here is from genome assembly GCF_023373825.1 of Bactrocera dorsalis. Taxonomy (NCBI): domain Eukaryota; kingdom Metazoa; phylum Arthropoda; class Insecta; order Diptera; family Tephritidae; genus Bactrocera; species Bactrocera dorsalis. Next base: position 101,376,716 of record NC_064303.1, read on the forward strand.
TTACTGTTGTTCGATTATACTAGTCTTTGGATGTATGCCAGTTGCTTGTTCGATTCGCCAGACTTGAAGCTCCTCTTGAACTTGATATAATATTTGAGTATGAAGACTTAGTAGGTCTCTTGACTTGATAAAACTCAAAACAATTTGAAAAATGTACTAGCTGCCTTCGATTCGCCAAACATTGGCGAGGAGCGAATCGAACAAATTATACCAGATATTTATACACTAAAGCTTGGGATATTGATATTAATTTTTTGGTGAAGAAATTCTTCGTTCACATCAACGTTTTAGTAGCCTCTAAAGGAAAAGATTGGGACTCCACAGTCAAACCCATAGTGTTCTATGATGTATTCGTCTGGTGGAAGGCGCTTGAAAAGCATGAACACGTCTGAAGAGCAAAAGACTACACCAACAATAACACTTAATGTCATTTTAAATATACCACCTGTGGACATTACATGCACCTGTATTACTCCGAAGTGTGCTCTAAGGCTCAGAGAAGCTTTGTTTATGAAGCGTCCGAAAAAGGAAACTCCAAAATTGTCACCTTCTTCAACTGCATTTCTGAAAACTTGGATTTCATGCGGTTAGGCTAAAAATCTTGTCGGTTGTCAAAGTTGTATGAAGGAGAGCGCTTTCTCCTCCATAGTCCAGCCTTTGCAAGACTGTGACTGAAACATTTCGGTAATTTTACCTTCGGCGAACCAGAAGACATAGCCGAAACTGACGTAAGCCGTCTCAACAAATTGGTGTTAGGCGCAAAGCACTGTGTCTATCTGTAAGAGACTTTTGGTCCATTATAAATGAGTGTTGAGATAAGCAAGCAAAGGACAGGCGTTCAAGTGAGATGCCTCTTACGATCGACCTCTTAACCTAACCTACGTTTTTTTTCTATAAAGAGATGTAAATGTTTTTAGGAAGGGTTAAAAAGCTTGTACATTTACACTTTTGTTACCAAATGTTTGCCAATCAAACTTTTACACATGCTTCACAATTATGGTGCATACCAGATACCCGTTTGAATTAACTGAATGCGCAGACATGCTTAACTACCCTAAATCGGTAATGTTGAATCGAAAGCTTGCTGCGCTCAAAATACTTGCCGAACTGGAGAATGTATGTATGCATGTAAAAATATATTTACAACGCTGCTAATGGGCAGCGCGCAAGTGTACAAATTAAGTGTGGAAAATAACGTATACAAATACATATGAATATCATTAAGTGAACAATTTGTTATAAACAAATTAATAACAAAGGGAATACCAAAAAATAAATTTTATAAATCAAAAAGCATACATATACTATATACACAAATGATCAATTGACTTGTACTTATGAAAAACACGTGTGTGTAGTCACATTGAAACCTTTATGTAAAGTGATCATTTATTTGTTTATTCAATTCAATTGATTTGCAGTGAAATTCACAATTAAAGCTCGCTACGCTGCAACGGAAATGCTGGCTTCAGTACTTCAAAAGCAACAACAACACAATTGGTGTGGATAAATGTACGCGTACATATACATACATATGTATGGAGGGGGATTATTTGTCGGACACATTGTTTGTGTTTAGTTTATCATTTCATGTGATAGAATTTCAGAAAACAAGCAATCATAAAACAATAAACACAGAGTATATGTACATATGTATGTGTGTACTTCAATATTTCTAATAAATGTATGTAGTGTTACGCAACAGGCAAAACGACTTTATGAAACACGATAAAATGCCTGCAAACAATATTCCGAATATAAATGTGTACACACACATACATATAAGTACATACACACATACTTAGATACATATGTATGTTACTAATTTTGTGCGTTGGACTTCAGGTTTTATTATTTCTATAGTATTATAGATATAAGTAATTTGCAATGAACTTTGCAACGCAGTCTCTATATCAAATAAGGGGCGACAAGAGGGGTAGGCAGCACAAGTCACTAAAAGCCGTGCAAATATTTATTGTGTGCGTAAAACAAAGTGTAAATTCATAGCAAATATTATTACCAACGTTCGATCAAAACAAAAATTTCGTGAGGTAAGAAATTGAACACACCGCCGAGGTGTAAATGCGCACATGAATGAGGTGAGAAATGAATTTCTATTTCGAGACGAAATGGTTTATAACATTTCTTTGTATAGATTTGTTGCTAATGGGTTAATGAGTGCCAAATAGCAGTACAATGTACTTAAATAATTTTGAGATTACCAGGGGAGAGGGCGCAAGCGGCTTAAGCGTGAGAAGGTGAGGCAAAGAGATCTTGGACTACGCACAGCGTGAAGCAGATGGTGGCGTTAAATGTTTTATGATAGAAATATCTATAGGTTATGCTACGTAAATATTTATAATTCAAAATTATACTCGCACGTTATATTTTTATTGAGAAATATAATTTATAGATTATTTTCGAAAACTTTTCTAAGCGTATATGTTTTAAATTATGAATTTCAATTAGAATGGAACATTTTGAAAATTATGCGTTTCAATTAATATTTTAAAATGGTATGAAAAATTGGAAAATTTTCATAAACACCGATTAAACGATTTATTAAAATATTGCTTGGCGATTATTTATCTTAAAATAGACATAAGAAAAAAATATAAAAATTATATTAGATACAAAAAAAATGTGTTTTATAAAAACAAAAATATATTTCTACAAAAAAAAATTTTATAAAACAAAATTTATGTATAAAAAAATTTTATAAAAAAAATTTTTATCCAAAAAATAATTTTAAATAATTTTTATAATTTTTTCTTCACATATGCATAACGGAATATTCTTGTCTAGAAATTTGAAAAAAAAAATCGATTTTTTTTTCATAATTTAAGCAAAATGTGTTTCAAAAATATCTCCCTAAACGAATTTTTCAAAATTAATTATTTTTTTTTTTAATAAAAAAACGATATTTATACAAAAAATAATTTTTATAAATTACTCTATATATAATACCCCATTATCTTGCCTAAAAATAAAAATAAATCGACATTTTTTTCATAATTTGATTAAAATGTATTTAAAAATGTATTTAAAAAATATATAAGGATTTTTCAAATAAAAATTTTTCCTAAATTCGAAATTAAAATTATTTTCGGTTCGATAAACATTTGAAACGCGTTTTTCTGGAACTACTTTTTTGAGGTGGTTCACATATCTTAAGTTCTACTTAACCGATTCCATTGAAATTTGATAAAAAAATATTTTTTAAAACATATCTCTATCGCGCCTGCCTCTGATTTTGGAAAATTTTAATTTTCAATATTTTTGAAAAATTCGAAATGATCAAAACGGGAGTAAATTTTTTTTCAAATCGACACCATTTTGTGAATTTTTTTGTGACAAAGGTCAATTTAATAGCAACATTTTTACTTGCGAAGTCATCATGGCTCTTCCAAGTAGTCCATCCACCTAACATCGAAAAAGAACCCACAACAGTGCTTGAAAATCGCCGTGTTAGCGTTAAGAAGAAAGCAGAGGATCTCAACATCTCTTACGGATCGACTCAAAACATTTTGGTTAATAATATGGCTATGTTTCAATGCTAAAATCCTGAATCTCTTGTGAAAACAACGTCATAGCTGAGAACCCTGCATTCATCAAACGCATCAACATTGAAGCCGAGGCGAGGATTTATGAATATGGAAGCGAAACTATTCAACAATCTAGCGAATGACGATGCAAAAACTAACTAAACCGGAAAAATCAACATTCGCCGAAGACAATGACCATTCGCGATGAGGCTCCGTCGTTCAACTTCATATTCGGAAAACTGTTTTAATTTCGTCAATTATGCAGAACTTAATTGAAAATTTAATGCAATGCAAATTTAAATCTTGCGTTCAATATTGGACACCCAGTATAAAAATGTAAGTTGTTTTTGTCAGTGCGGGTCACACTTGATTAGATTCGCCCAAAAGCTATCAAGTTTTCAAATAGTATGTGCTCGGTCACAGGTTTTGAGTTCTATCGCGAATCACTGTGGAGATTCTTACAAACATATATACATGTTTTCATATTTCAGTTTTCTTTACATTGGAATTGAAAATAATTTTCATGCCAATGAACAGCATTAATTTTTGAAAATCTTGAACTTTGCGCTCGAAATTAAAAGTACTTAATGGAATGATAAGAATATATTTAAGTACATTTTATCATTCGTACCGGTTTAATATGTAAAATGTTTTGTGTCATTGCCATTTTATTTTTTATCGGCGTCTTTTGAGGTCAAAATACACGCTGCACTTTATTGACCGTTTGTACACATGCGAGTATCAACGCAGAGCAACAAACATATGCCAGTGTATACACATGTATACATATGTATGTATGTATAGTATTTACATATATGCGAGTTAAAACGGATATGCATAAAGATTTCCTTAAAGGCACAAGTAAATGAGATTAATAACAAAGAAATAATAAATAAATCGAATGGACTGACTGTGGCCTAGTTGAATGACTGAACGATTGCCAGCAACGATTTAAGACAATTGCATAAACAAACTGACACACACACCTACACACACATATACATGAAAATTATACATTTGCGTTGACGCTGTAAACCCTTTCATGGACAATGTTAGCTTTGTAGACGCAGAGGTGAGCGCCGAGCTTCCTGCGCACCAGCTACAGCACTCATTTAGAACACACAGTCGTATTCGTTTTAAATACATTTCAGAATTTCATTTCCTACAAGCAATGAAAGACTTGACGCTTAAACTAATGTAGCCTTGCATGTGCGTATATATGTATATACTGATATGTTTATAGTATATGCATTTATGTTTGTAGATAGTTATGTAAGCGAGTGTGTTTGCTGGCATTTAACATTCATCCACATTGGCCGCCACTATTACCGCTCGGTGTTGACAGTGTTGGTGTTCGTTATAATTTGCGCTGTATAAAAAAGTAGTAATTCAATCATATCATGATGAGCACGATATGAAAGTTCACAAGTTGATTGTGATACCTTTCATATCTACAGAAACACACATATATACATACATATATAGACTGAATAGCAAACATATATGGATGTGTATGTATGTATGTAGAAACTTGCATTTTCGCAGCGTGCTGTGAAGGCAGCGAAGTCGCGCGCAGGACACCACACACGAACACACCAACACCTACACACACAGGTACACATGTACATATATATGCATGCATGCATGAATGTGTGTGTGTTTGTGTTCAACAAAAGGATGCGCACAAAGGTGATGCGACTAGGAAGCTTGAATGAATAATGAAGTGCATTCGCTGGCACGTGAACTGAACGTAACTTATGTCCATATGCTGGTGGGCAACTGCAACGGCGCAGCGGCGGCTGTGAAAGGCCACTCTCGTAGCGCGGCACAAGTGGCTTTGTTTGGTAATAATAGTAACAGACGAGGAGAACGTTTCATTGTCGAATGTCAAAACATTGTAAACAATACATAATATAAGTGTATATATGTATATACATACATACATACATACATACATATGCATGTGACTTTACGTATGTTCACATGTAGAAATGTTGGAGGAGCATGTAAGCGCGGCAAAAAGTGAGCAGTTGGACGCAGTGGTGCCAACGGCGCGTTTGGTTGATAGAGGTCGTGGTAGAAGAAGGTTGCCTATTTCAGCGACGACCACGACGTTATGGTCGCGTGCATCGGCACATTAATAGATTTCGGAGAGAGCAACCACAGTCACAGCCGAGGCATAGGCGACGAATGAGAAAGAGCACAATAAATGCCAACTAAATGTAAACTCGGTTGTACTACATAGACATATGACAAACAAATAAAGCGGTGCAGCAGAAATATCAAATACGAAAAAAAAACATCTAAAGGAGACACTACTCGTGGGAGACACTGATAAGTGTGGTTAATAATAAAACAGGTAAATATAGGTAGACATGTAAAGTGGCAAGGAGTAAATAACTGATTGTATTTCTGTAGATAATGCCATCTGCGCACCTATACAGTTGGACTATCAATTTCATTTAGAAAGGTTGACATTTGAAATGCGGCACAGGTACTTCGGTTGTAGTGCGAATTTCAGGTTAGTTCTGTCGTTGGTAAGGTAATAACCAAATGGTTTTAATTATATCGAATGTGTTGAGTTTACACAAGGGAATGATTGTTTAATACAAATTTGACAATAAGTACATTGCGGTCAAACTAAAAGTAGTCAAATTCTGAATAAGAGATCGAAAAGTATTTTGAAGGGTCACAACTAGTCTGAAATTCTAGAAAAAATCAATGTTCTGTTTTTTTTTTGTATATTTTTCGGCAGTTTATAAAAAAAAAATAACACGCTAAAATTTCAAATCGATAACTCAAATTAATTTTAAGTCACTTACAACCTTCTAAAGTGAAGCCGTTCAATCAGCTCTGCAATATTACTTTTAAAGGCGTTTTCTGCAAAACAGTATTTTTGGTATCTGCTGCAGTGATAACTTGATTTGATTTTTATCCCAAAAAAACAAGGAAAATTGCAAAAAAAAATTTTGATGATTTATAGGTTGGAGTTGAAGACGCTTGGTATTCAATTTCAAAGAACCGAAAGCATACAATAAGGATGTGAAGAATTAATTAAGAGTAGAAGATTAGAAAAAAATCTTATCAATTAACGACTCGGTGATCATGCCATTTGTTGTCATTTATTTTTGTTTTTTTTTTTTTTGTGTTTTCATAATATGAAAAAATATTACAAATTTTCAAAATAAACATTATGCCTCTTTAAATCGTTATGCAATACACTTTTTAATACCAACAGGAAGAAGAGATTTCAGCAACCATAAGGGATTTAGAAAAATCTTAAATTTTGACGAGAGATTTTTTCATTGAAAATTACCATTTTTCCGATATATAAGGAGAAAAAATAAATATTTTATTTTAAAAATAAAGAGTGTTTGGGACATAAGAAGGTAAGTTTACACCTAATTCTGTCACAGAAAAAAATTCTTGTACAAGATAATAATAAAAACGTCAAAAACAGCGTTATGTGAATTTTTCAATAGAATTTTGAGGTTATGTGAAAAAAAAGTTTAAAAGAGTTATAGATCTTTTCATTATATACAACATTGTCATATAAATTTTCTTATAGGAGTCAAACTTTTGTCGGAAATCGAGATAAACCATTTTTAATTATGTATTAAACACTCAGCCACGCCCCTCCCCTAATTTTACCGACCAAAGTTCGCCCGTAAATTATTTTTCTCTTAATTTTTTGTTATTTTTCTCGTTTCCGATGGATTTCATGCCACAATATTTTTTTTTTGGAAAAATTATCTACTCTCGTCTAATATAAGAGAAACAGGCGTGGAATGATAAAAATTTGAAATAATATATTTATTTGCGATTTTTATATATTTTGTCGAGTTACTAAAAAAATTTTAATGTTTAAAACTCAGTTCGATTTTACATATTTCATATTCATTTTACATATAAAATTTGTATGGCGGCAGATTACGTATACGACATGTTGATCTTTGGTTGTTACTTATACAACCAGTCAAACCAAAATGTTACTCATACCACACGTCGTACCCATATGAAGATGAAATAATATTAGCTTTGCCTGCGAAGTGACAGAATTGTTATTTTTTTGTATCCAAAAGGTTTCAGTTTTACCAATAAATTACGAATCATTAATATTTAGGAAAAAATTAATGAAAGTTCCTAATTTGAAACAAAAAATTTAAAAATTCTCTTTTAGTTATTTTTTTTTAATAAATTAATTTTTTCTTTCATATCAAAAATCATAGTGTAATTTTTTTATTCTTCAACATTTTTTTTATTTTTTCTTTGAATCATGATTCTCTTGTGCAGCCACATTCGTTACAGTGCCTATCACTTAGCACACCAAAAATGAGGTTATAAATTTCTCTAGCAAAAACGATTATAAATCTTGTAAGCAAACTAGTTTGCGCATATTTGCTATTACTTAATACATTACTTAGTTGTGACGGTAGTGATATTTGCGGCAATAGTATATACACGTAATTAATGTATTTTCGCCGGTGCGCGCATTTATCTCGCTGATAAGATATGATAATGAAATGTCGCAATGCGTCACACGTCATGCAATTCAAATTAAAAAAAAAATAGTTGCTTACTGGCATAACATAAACAATTGAATAGTGATAATCTGGAACATAGACCAGTGCAAACCGCTTAAATTGGTTCGAAGCGGCTCTGATTGTATTGGTAGACAGCACAAAGTAATTGCACGTGGGTACACATACTTACATACAATGTAGGTGCATTTATGCGGACTTGGTTTTAAAAATCAATAACACGTTTAGAGTGCATGACAATTAAAAAACTAACTATTGAAGTGCTAGAATTGAGCAGCAATCGGAAAAATGTCTCCGAAGCACAATTATTGAAGAAGAATATTTTTTGTAGTGAAGTTTCTGTGTCATACTCTTTAAAGGCAACTCAAGACAGACAGTAAGTATCCTGTAAAGGAAGGGGAAAGTCGCATTTTTATACCTTTAACAAAGGTATAGCACACTAAAGACAGCACCGAAGCTGAGTATACATATTTAGCCAAGTCCACCGATCTATCTACATATACGCGAGCTGGTCCCTCAGTTTTTGAGATATTGGCTTGAAATCTCGCACATGACTTTTTCTTCCCAGAAAGTTGCTCATTTGTCAGAACAACCGATATTGGACCTCCATAGCATATAGCTGCCATACAAAGTGACTGCTAAAAATCTAGTTTTTGTATGGAAAACTTTTTTATTTGGCAAGTTCAAGCTTCACGAAATTTAGCATGGCTTGTTGTCCAAGGCCACCCTTCAAACTCCGAACAAATTGTGCAGATCGGACCACTATAGCATATAGCTGTCATACGAACTGAGCGATCAAAAGCAGCATACAGATCTTTTTATACATTTTTATGCTATAAGAAATGCAACTGTGAAGGGTATTATAACATTGGTGCAGTCAAAGTTAATGTTTGTTGTTGTTATAACAACAAATTATGTATGCGGCACAAGCACCAAAGCGCCAGCTGTGATCTTGTAATTGCCAGTCAACAAATCACATATAATTGAATAGCTTACATGACGGCAATGGGCTGAATAACTCTTAAATCACAATAATATTTGAATTTTATATTCTCTACCGTTAGCATTGTATAACAGAGAAAATTTTTGAGATTCTATCGCTAAGGAAACGCATCTTATAACTTATTAGATATGGCTTTCGCAGCCCGCAAATAAAAATAATTATGCGCTGCTGTCTTCAAGATCACGCTGTAATATGTGTATATGTAGCTATGTGTGTAGCTCTAGAAAAGTGGCGAAACTCGAAATATTATATGAATATATTCGAAAAATGTCCCAGACATTGGAAAAAAACCGAAACGAAAAAGGAGCATACGAATCTTTGGTATGTCTGGCAAATTTTTCGACACTACTCACACACTCACATAAAATATATAGCACATTCGAATTATATTATATTTATTCACACGATTGTTTTGACGTCGTTGGTTGTCTAGAAACGCGATTTATTTTTATACCATAAAGACAGCCAGTCAAAAAACCAAAAAAAAAAAAAAACAAATGAAATAAAGTGAAATAAAATTAAACTAAAAGAAAAACGAAAAAAAAATCGCAAATGCCGTGAAATTTCATATATGAATGTGCACAAAAATTCACAAGTATACATACAGACTTTCAAGTTGCTATACATACTTGTATGTATGTATGCATGCAATTGTTTGTGTACTGCAGACGTTATGAATATAAATTTTAAAATATTTATATACTAGTTATGTATGTATAGTATAATATACCAAGCGCACACAATGAAAATTGGTTTAAAACAAATTTCTTGTGATTTACAAAACAGAAAATCAAACATAAAACATTTTTATGCACCTTCAACGCAAGAAACACTTAAATATATATAGCTACATACATATAATATATATCTATATGGTCATACATACATACATATGTGCGTATGCGTGTGGAATAACAAATGAAATGTATTGTACATAAAGTAAAAAATCCAATGCACTCATTGCTTTATGAACTAAAATACGTATGCGATTGCAAAACTGACATAATGGCATGTGCGTACGTATGTTTGTAAACACTGTGTAATTACCTTTTTTGTGCGTGTGGAAGATGTAATGTAAATATTTGAAATAATTCTAAAACTGATTGAATGAGAAAATGGCCAAATGCAATGCAACGAACAAATGAAATGCAGAAAGAACCGTTAACAAGACAAAAACTAATGCGAGGAGAATAAGACTACATAAGGTTTTGGGATTTGTACATAAAAATAAATAAATATTTAACATACATAAACAATAAATTATACTTAAATATAGAAATTAATTAAAAGTATATTTAACTAGAATTAAAAAATAAAAATAAAGAAAGAAAAAATTAAATATAAAATTAAAAAAAATATATATAAAACAATAAACATAAATAACACATTATACTTAAATATATAAAACTAATGAAAATAATATTTAACTAATATTTAAAAAACTAAATATAAAATAATAATTTTTGATATTCCTTGCCATTATTTATGTAAACATGTATGTAGCTCATTAAGGATGGGGGCAGTAAGGCTTAAAAAAATTTTATTTTGTATTTTATTATAGTTAAACAGATTGGAAATATATTGAAATTTACAAAAAAAATGTATTTAAATATTTTTTTTAATTGGATATTTAAAGAATATTGTTTCAAATTTGTACCTGAACGCGATCGGATTTTTTTAGTGTTCAATACTTTAAGGGGTATTCATTAAAGCGAAGATTTTCTAGAAACTGTCAAAACGATACTCAAAATTTCTTAGGTTCTTACTGGAACCATTTCACTGAAATTTTTAAATCTTTTCGCAAAAAATCGATTCCCCACTAAAATGTTCCAAAAAAAAATTGAAAAATTCGATTTTCGAAAAGATCTCACGGCGTTATCTATGGAAATCTAGAAAACTAACAAATAAATCTTTATTTTTTTTGTTTCGGTTGGTCCGGAATCAAGTTATGGAGGGCACCGGAATTCTATTTTTCAGCAAAACACGATTGAATAATTGCTACTATCACCCAATTTTTTAATATTTCTTCTTGAAAATTCTAAACATTCTAAGAAAGTCATACTTGAATGTACTTCTGCTTTCAATAAGAAAGAATTTAACTGTGTCGTCACAAAAAATGCATAAAAACATGTCCGCTTTCACACGAATTAACCTCAAATTAATTTATTTCGCCTGCAACTGGAATTTCATAACTGTATATGAGCATTTGTCAATATGAATGCAATATTTAGAATTGTAAACATGGCTTGACAGTTGAAACGCGAACAATTGGTGACGAGCAACTAACATTGAAAGTGATTGAAATAAGATGACATATAACGGTAATGTAAGGTTAGGTGATAAAACAAGTGTCTTCGTGCTTTCGTCTTTGTCGCTTTGTGCGCATTGACACAGGCGAATACACTTGAGTATTAAAACGTTTAGGGAAAGTGCAAATGAAAGTGAAACTGAAATTAAAATTAAAATAAAATTACGGTATATTTAAAACGAATAATTGTATGTAAATACGACATACATATATACACGTATGTAATTGTACACAACAATGAGACAAACTGTATACAAAATAAAAACAGAAAATTCAAGGAAATGTAGACATGTAATGGAACTAGGAAACACTCAGTTAATAAAAAAAATAAACTAAAAAAGATAACAAAAAAACAAGAAACAAGGTGAACACATAAGAAATGCGACAGACAAATAGAGAGATTGAGAGAAAGGGATACTGTAAAACATAGAAACTGTTCTGTATATTGGTTGTACTTTTATTGTGGTTGTGTTATTTCTTATTGCACTTTACAGTTGTGTTGTGTTGAAAAGTATTTGGTTAAAGACAATTTGCTATGTAGTATTACTTTTGTAAATTTGTTGTACTTAAATAATAATAGTAATATATTAAATATAGTAGGTATGTATTTACTTGTATACAGTAAGGATAGTCAAAATATATAGACATGTTAAAATATTGTACAGATAAAAAAACATATACCAATAAAATATTTATAAACGTATTTTTTGTTGAAATAAAAATAACAATATTTTTTATATGCAAATTAATTGGTTAAATAGTATGTAAATTTGACAAACAGTACTCACCAGCATAAATCGCTAAAAATATCGAGAGGAATGAAATAACGCTTGCCAAGAATTTCGCCTCCATCTTTGGTATTGATCCGTGGTTTGTACTTTTGCGCTTATTATTGTAATTATAACAATTGTGATTTTTACAATTCTTTTAAACTACTATTGTTGATGTTGATTGGTTGCTTGCTGCAGCTGGTGTTGATGTTTATGTTGCTGTTGTGATTTGCTCGTTATTCTTTTTGTTTTAGAAAATATTGCTGCCACGTCTGTTGGTGATTTTTGTGATTTTTTTTTTATTTTTGTTGTTGTTTAATTTAATTATTGTTTTGACTCTTGCTAAAAGTTGTCGAGATAATCTTCTTGTTTATGTTGTTGCTGTTGTTGCTATATAGTCGTAAGATAATCGGTGTTATTTACTTTTCTTGCATTAGTGATGACCTGTATTGTAAGTTTAATTAACTATCAGCTTTAATTTTCTTGCTACGATGCATATAATTCTAAATTTCAATTTCTTTTATTTAATTTTTATGTGATTAAATTTTTAACTCTTTCGTGTATTTGCTTTAATTTTGTTATCAAACGTTGGTTAACCGTTGTATTGATGCATTACATTAACGCTTAATTTGCTATATTTAATCCAAAGTTGATCGTCGTCTTCGTAAAAATCGTCGTCGCAATTTAACGAGCTGCATTTGTACATAAATGCATTTGAAAGAGAACAAATAATGCATTTCGTGAGAACAAAGAATCGTTAATCGAATAGTGACGGCAATGACGAGGACGACGGCAACAGCAACAGCAACAGCGGGAATGACGACGATCGGTCAAGATATATACAATATAGATATGTAGGCGTTTGTCGCCAATGATGACAGTAATGTCAGGGCGCGAAAGAATTGAAAGAAAGAAAAGAAGAACACATGAAATGTTTAACCTTTGCTCTAAAGACAATGCGCATATTATTTAAAAGAAACATTTTATATTCATTTAAAAATACTCAATTTCCTATTTTCTTTTCATGTGTGTGTGTGTGATATATAATATACATATATTTCATTATAGTTAATGATTTAATATCCTTTGGGGAAATCTTAGAATCGAAATATTTAGTGAACGAACTTAAGATGGCCGGTAATATTCAAAAATAGAAAAATAAACCACCATATACTGCCAAAATAGCGCCGTATTTTAACGGCAGTGATGATACTGCTATAAAGAAGCATTTGTTTTTCTCCAGTCGCGTAGAGTTCATAAATAAGGATGTATTTTTTCGGGTCCTGTAGATTTTATAATTTTTATTTAAAATTTCACGATTGGAATTACATCCATATATATGTAAGTATATGTATGTATATTGTCTTCATCATTTCGTACATTCTTCCTATCGCTTTATCAACCAAATCAATATATTACAGTAACACTGGATGACCAACAGATCGTACATTTAATGCCAAAATCCGCCTAAAATGTCGAACAAGCAGACAGATGGCAAAATGCACGGTATGATCGCAAAATAACAAACAGAAACAATGTGAATGGAAAGGCGCAGACACTATTTGTTGACCATCAGTCACCTTAAGGTACAGAACGAAAGAAAAAATGGCGCGTTGAGTGGAAACGCGAGGTGAAAGCTCTCTAGAGGCTAATATGCACGCACTGTATGTTATAATTTTGCTTGGATTACACAGTTCACACTGATTTCGTACGCTACATAGGCATATTTCAATTTTTTTATTTAAATTTGTATATATATTTATACATATATCGTATGTATGCACGCATGTAGTTTTTTGCTTTTGGAAGCACGAGTAAACGAAACCGTACCAGTATAAGCGAAAAAGCAGGCGGACACGACAATGACGAGCACAGTACTGACAAAATGTTTTCACAAATTGAAAATCGCTACACGACAACAAGGAATCGAAATCAGCAACGACAATGAAAATTACAACTAGTAACCCAATAAAAATACCTCTATGTCGATTATTTAAACAAGACGGCGAGGCGATAACGCAAATGGAATGACGATAAATAAAGCTTTGATTGTTTTATCGGTAAATATAGTATGTTACAAGAAATTTTATATTACACTAACTAGAAATTTTTATAAAAACAGAAATAACGTCGCGACACGATGACTAACTGAAACCAAAACTAATTGCAGCGGTGACAATGACGGTAGCGGCTGCGAGAACAACATTCGCGAACGACCACAAAAAAGCGACTAATCAAGACCAAAAACGCTATGTAGTGAGCAGCCATCGATACTCACATGTTGCCACTAGCTGCTAGCAGTGGCTGGCGTAAAGGCCACGAGCTCGGACTTGCAAGTGATTAGCGAGCACCAAAGGTAGAACACAGAAAAGCGAACAAGCAAGGTAAAGAGCAAATAATCCGCAATGTACTCATTGGGGATCGGCTGATGGAAAGCGAGAGAAATGCCAGAACTTTGTCATTATAGCCAGAGCTGCGCAGTGCGGTATTTACATATTTGTCTTAAATATGTGTTTTTACTCTACTCTGTTAAACACCGTTATTATCTAAATTTAGTTAACTACAAAATTTATTTCTTTAATTAATTTGTAGGTATATAGTTAAATAAACAAATACCATGCAAGTTGTCTCTGCGACGTTTGTTTGTTTCAATTGATTATCAGTTCGGATCCTTACAAAGCTGTTACATTATCACCGGCAACGTAATTAAAATCGAAATGAGAAATTTGTCGCTTTTATATGACAGCACATATAAGAATAAATAACTCGTTGACCGGTCACCACATACTATAGCAACAACGTATACTACTTTGGAATAAACCTTAACGCAATAAACAGGCACGTGTACACCTATTCCAAACTCCATATATACATGTGTCTGATGTAGACAATAACGACGAAAGGCGTCGGCGCCAAGAATGTTTCATGTATGGCAAACTTTAATTCGGTGCGCGAAAATTTACGGTCAGTGCCGTTGAACTAACATCACATACTTATTTGCATTCATTCTTCAGAGAGTTGTCTATGTTTGAGTAAGTGATTTTATCCCCAGCTCATGATTGTTTAAGGGAAAGCTTGTATACGTACTACATGATTGGTTTTTTATTTATTTTACTGTGAAATTAACACGGTAGAACTTTGCACTACTTTGAAAATAACTTTCAATAATAACATTGATTTTAGTGTAATTGATATAACGGAATATCTAAAAATAACAGAGGAAATAATTTCTGGTTCCACAAAACCGTTATCAGATTATTTTTTTACATAGCGTATAGTAACGTTTGGTTCTCTATATTATAAAGTCCACTTCATTGAAAATTGTAAGGCAGGGATTGCTATGTACAATACGAATGTACCGTTGTTGTTTAAAATATTGGAATTTCAATCGCACAGCATACAAGTACCCAAAATTTAAACCGGATTTTATCACATTAAACTCACTCCGAAAGCACAAACGTTCGTTTTCAAAAATAATCCATGATTTGTTGATGACAAAACTTCAAAACACTGACTAATAACACATATTGACACATACGTGACATACATACATAAGTATATATAGTATATACCAATACACTCATTCGGCACATTACATTGTACTGATGACTGCTGAATACGAGATGGATGACGTTATTTTTGCTGGACACGAGTGTAAACTACTGACGACAACGCGATTGAAGCGAAAAATGAGATGAAACAATAAGAGATGAGGTTAGCTGTTGGCTCCTTGGTACTTTGGCATAGCTCAACTAATACAATGTTGCAATGCTACAATAGGTTGTACCATCACCAAGCTTAATGCTTAAATGAAGTCAGCCAGCCATTCAGCCTCCGACAATGCACTACATTTTCTATACACATTTCTATGCAAGATTAAACTGCATTCCAATAAAAAGTAATAAAAGTAGAAACAAATGCAGGCGAGCTAGGAGCGCCACAAATGACAGCATTTGTGGGTGAGGCGATGATGACGGATGCCAATATGTTACTATGTATTAAATGTTTATGTATGTATGCATGCATTTTATACGTGTTTGGGTGTCAAGTAAATTTTGCGTGTGCATGAGCTGGTTCGCTATTACTAAACGGTGAATCAAATCACGAGTTAACGTCTCAAAAGAGCTAGTCATTGGTAGCGAAGAAATCGGTGATGATGCTTCAATCTTTCTATTGATCAATTTTTGTACCGAACTTTTACACTCATATTTTAGTTGCATTTTCTTCACCTATATTGTATTTTATTTCTTTGGAGAATAAAAAAACGAATTGTGAACAACCAATTGTTCACTAAACTCGCAGGCAAAAACAAAAATAGAATCGAGGTGCTCCGGGCTAGTTTATGGACGCAGCGTTTGCAAAGAACCATAGCGGTCAACTTTGGCCATTAAGGGGAGCACCTAAAAATTTACAGATCAGCTCCACCTTACTTTCAATCTTATGTGTCGGATGTAGTAAACCAAATACCAAATATACAAACACATGCACAAACACTCTGTTTTACCTTACGGGATATGCCCAATTCTCATTTATGCAATAATCGTACAACAACAGCAACTAAGTTAAGAACAACATACGAAATGATTTTTTTCTTTCGAAGGAAAATGGCACAAACCCCACGATGAAAACGAAAAATGATGATACACGAGAACGGGCAAAAAATTCCTCCGATGGCCACGGACGGCAATGACGAAATTCTTTGCCGTTCCCTTATGTTTTCCTGCTTTAGCAGATTTTCCGTTTTGTGTTGGTATTTTTCGTAGTATGGTTAGTACAGGTGTATGAGTACTAGAGTGTATAGTGTGGATTGTGGTGGTAGAAGAGGATTTGCAGAATGGTAGTGGTTCTTTCTTCATAGAAATTTCATTTTCTTGTTCATCATCCGATTCAAATTTTACTTAATCCTCTCCTGTTCAATACGATTTTATTTCATAGCCATTTTCATGCGTTCACCTTACTCTTTATCCTTTTTTACGAATGCTTCCTTCCTTCCACGTTCCTCTTTTTTCTATCCACGTTCAATTCCAATTCACTTCGCCTTTTCACTTTTCGATTTTTTCTCGTCGAGAAATTTTTTCACATTTTTTTCTTAAACTCATCACTGCACTCTTATTTTCCCGCTGTTGTTCATAATTATTGCATTATGGCAAACTATTCGTCGTCAATACACCTCGCACTTTATAATTATTTTATGAATTTACCTAAGCACAGAATACAGAATTTTATTTTCTTCTATTCTTCCATTGATGATGAATTTTTCACTTCGCTCGCACTTCAGTCAGCGAGTGACCTTAGATGTGCGCAGGGTTGTAATAATTTAACTGTCAAAATCAACCATATACCGATTGCAGTGAATCGTCTGGATTTTGTGTAACGAGTACTGATGTAAATAACCGAAGTGACGGCAACACTGTTCATTAAAGAGTTGCTACTAATTCAAATAAGTCTTCAAGAACCTGTAATAAACAAATTTCCTTTATCAAGCCATATCAAATGTCATTTTGGAATATCAGCAACAATTGATAAAGAAATCAACTTAGAATTGTGTTTGCAAAATATTTTAAATAAATCTGATATTTGAGCGAGTGAACGACATTATGATAGCAAATTATATGATATTTTTATTTTAGAGATTTGCTGTTAAAATACTACATTTAATAAGCGCTCAGTTACAAGTCCTGGATAAACTATAGAAAATATATAAAAGAAATACTCTTTTCGGAAATCTCATGTTTGGAGAGCAATGAATACCAATTGGGCATTGAGGCATTCCACCTGTTTTAATCAAAATAAATGTGGATAATGGCAACACTGTTTATGTAGTAGACTGATAAATTTGTACTAGATTGTGTTGGGGGAGGGAAAATAGCATTCATTAGTTTGTCATCACCGTAGTTCGTTGTGAATTTAATGTGTGTTATTTTTGATTTGTTTTACGATTAATTTGGTTTATATTAGTTATTAATTCGTTTACAAATAATGTGGGGAAAGTAATTACCTTATTAAATTAACGGATATATTACTATAAGGTAAGTGCAATTAAGTTAAAAACCATTGCTGTTGACAACGCCCGGGCGAAGACAGGCTTGACAAATACCTTTGGTTAGTGCTATTGTAATTGAAAGCTTTGTTGTTGGCACATGGGCGTTGACCAAAATTGAAATTTGTTATTATATTTGAAACATTGAAATTCAATGAGATATTTATGAAAAATCGTCTAATTCTAATGAAAAAAATTTGAAAAGCTGAAAAGGAATGCTGCAAAAGTGGTAGCAGGTGTCAGTGATCACCACCACCATAGGGAAATTCGTGGAATTATATTGACAATTCATGGCTTCGGTTTGTGTACATATCTTTTATGTACATATACCCATATTTTTTACATTATCCCCTTAGTTAATTCGAATATTAAAATGAAAAGGTTTGCAAATTACATTTCCACTTCACCTACCAGCCAACCAGTTTGGTCATTACGCTTTGGCCCCTGGACGTGCGCCCTTCATTAATTAATTCATATTATGATTCATATAAAAGGGGTGAAAAGTATGCACTTTATATGTATGTATGAATAGCGGTAGGTGCTACAAAAATAAATATTGAATGAATTTATGTAAATAGTAGGAAGCAGTAAGTTCTTACTATATATTGCAAATATGCAGTATATTATATATCCACAGCGATCGCTTCAATGCGCACGCGACAGCAGTTTCTGTTTGCCATGCAGTAATTTTGGTTGCATGTGTAACTATTGCAACACTCCAACTAGCTGAGATAGCTAGTCAAGTGTCATAGAGCACATGAAATGCATCTGATAATCATTGTAGGCATGTAGCTATATGTGTATGAATGTAGTGGTGCGTAAACAACATCCGTATTGTAATAGATAGTGGCTGCAGCCGCATTATTTTGAAATTTAATCCGTCGGCTTTCAAAAGTTACCTAACACCGCTATCCAAAAAAAAAAAATCATTTGCATCTGCATTTCGGTTTACATTTATTGGAAATTGTGAACTGTAACTTGATATACTAAATTGATAACCCTAAAAGTATCAATCGATAACCCCAAAACTAACAAATTAGGTCGTTCATGAAAAAATAACAAAATAATTGATTAATAGTTTATGTATAAATCAAAAAATAGCAGGCACACTTACATGTTTTATTACTTCTCAAAATAAAATTTGATTGTTTGGTCTACATGCAAGTTTGATTATCCGCTTTTATACAACGTCTGACAGAATAAATACACAGAACATATGCAATATTTATGTATTTATATTAATCAATCACTATTGTTGTGGTTGCGCTTTCGCAATTCTTAAAGCCTATATTACGTAAATCATTAGTCCATTGACTTTCCGTCCGCTGAAATGAACTCTATAAATACACAAAATGTTCTGATTTCCCAATAGGTTTTTTTTTTTACAGCGGGGAAACACAGCTATTATCCAAAGGCATCCAGTTGTTCGTATCAACGCGCCTAACACGCATCAGCCTATAGAGATTTTGGCATCGACACGCACTAATTTTAGAGTGTGTTAGATTTGAGGCTATACCACGCAGTGTTTCGGAAACAGCAAATCATTTAGTAAACTTGTTCTGTTTATTTACTGAGTGTTTATTTTATTTAAAAAACTCAAAAACTCGAATTTCATGTTAACTGAACGTTCATTGTTCTTTATTTATTTTTTTTTTACTAAGTTTAAATGATATTGTTTATTAAAAAATGTTTGTATTGGCTGAAATTAACATTATATTTCGTTTGTGCGAAATGTATTTTTTTTTACTGTTCACATGTTTGTGCTCCACTGTGCATGTCGTTTTTGAACATGTTCATATGTATGACACAGTGCAGTACGATTTGTACGCTTGCACTACACTAAATATTTAAAATTATTTTTTAGTCGTCCTAAGTTATTCACATAAGTGAGTGGCGTATAACCGTTCAGACATAATATTATTAAACTTAATTTATAATCCTAATTCTTTCACTTGCAGAAAACTATAGAGAAATCTCAATGAGTCCCAAAGGGATATCGCTATGCGACATGTACTTTTTGCCGCCACTTAAACAATGTGTCTTTACGGCTGTGCTTCTTACGCTTTTGTGGAATTCAAGCACAGTCGCTGCGCAGCAGGATACTTATTACAACACACAACAACAACAGCAATCACAGACTTTCAACCAAAACAATCCACAAAATTCCTTCCCAGGTTCTCAAGGCTACGACGATGCGAATCAACGCTTCAATACTGATGCTTATAACCCTAATCTCAATCAAAATACAAATACAAATACAAATACTCGTTACCGCACAGATAACTTCAATGATTTGCCAAATGATGAGCGTCCAAACACCAGCTACGGCACTGATGAAGACTTGAATTTCGGCCGTGGTAAAACGTCATACAATGTTAAGGCCACTTTCCTTGAATCTTTCCACTCACGAGAGCCAACTTATTTCATTGTATCATCGCGTATGGTACGACCCGGTCTTATCTATAAAGTGGCCGTATCTATATTGCGTGCTCAGTACCCAGTTACGGTGCATGCTAGTATTTCGTGCGATGGTGTGCAAATAAGTGGCGATTCCAAGGATGTGAAAGTGGGCGTGCCTGAGACCATGCTTATGCGTGTGCCACCAACTAGCGTGGCTGGAGAATACAAGCTGCGAGTAGAGGGCTTTTACCAGGACATTTTTGGTGGTCTGGCATTCCTGAATGAAACACGCTTGGACTTCTCACAGCGCTCGATGAGTATATTCATACAAACTGATAAACCGTTATACATGCAAGGCGAAACGGTGCGTTTCCGTACAATACCGATTACTACCGAGTTGAAAGGTTTCGATAGTGCAGTTGATGTTTACATGATGGATCCAAACAGACATATTGTGCGACGCTGGATATCACGGTACAAAAAATATTCAAATTTAAAATTGAATTTATAATAATTTTTTTTTTTTTCTATGTTACAGTCAATCAAATCTTGGCTCTGTTTCTTTGGAGTACAAACTTTCTGATCAGCCGACTTTCGGTGAGTGGACCGTACGTGTTATTGCACAAGGACAGGTGGAAGAAGGACATTTCAGTGTGGAAGAATATTATCAGACCCGATTTGAAGTTAATGTGACAATGCCGGCATTTTTCTTCACCACCGATCCCTTTATACACGGACGTGTTATGGCCAATTTCACTAGCGGTCATCCAGTCCGTGGCAATCTTACGTTGAAAGCTACTATTCGACCTATAGGCTACTTCAGTAATCAGGTTTTGAATGAAAAGTTCCGTCTGGGTCGTTCGCCCACCGAGGAAGCTGCACGACACATACAACACCAACAACAAATGTATTATAATCAATATAGTCCAGTACCGACACCGGAGGATGTTAATCGTAATCAGGATATGCTCTATCGCAATCAATATGTGGTTGAACGTCACTATGAATTTGAGGAGGAGTGGCCGTTCTGGGTGCGCAAGCCGGACGTGGCGGAGACATATGACTCGTGGACTAATAGTTATAGGAAAACTTTACCGTTTTTGCGTTATTTTAATGGAACATTCGACTTCAAGTGGCCTATACGTGAATTGGAGGTTTTGGTACCCAATTTGGCGGGTGAGATGATTTTCATTTTCACATTCACATTCACTTTTTTTTTTGAAATTGCACTCCATTACAATGTCTCGTTTTTATTTTCACAATACAGGTATGGAAGTATTGATCACAGCTACAGTTGGCGAGAAATTCTATGATGAAGTGATATCGGGTTACGCCATTGCTCGCATCTATAATTCCAGCATACGTGTGGCCTTTTTAGGCGAGTCTCCACAGGTTTTCAAACCAGCTATGCCGTTCACCGCATATTTGGCTGTGGAATATCATGATGGTTCACCAATTGATGAGAACTTGCTGAGAGCAGCCGTTATGGATGTGACCGGGTTTGTAGAAAGCAAAAGCGGCGGTCGACGCGATTGGCCTGCCACGCGTCTACAAATGTCTGCCTCTAGCCCAGGCATTTGGGCGGTGAAAGTGGATATACGCAACGATTTACAACTGGATGATCGCCCACAGTCACGTGATTTTCTAAATGGTGTGGAACGTATGCGATTACAGGCAAGTTTTGTTGATCCCCGTGGAGAACGTGCACAAACAGAACTTCTCATGGTCTCACACTATTCACCTCGGAATCAACATATCAAAGTTTCTACGAGCACAGACACGCCTGTCGTTGGAGAATATATCATATTCCACATACGCACGAATTTCTATCTGGAAGACTTTAACTATCTGATTATGTCGAAGGGTGTGATCCTAATGAATGATCGTGAAACAATAACCGAGGGTATACGCACCATTGCGGTTGTATTGAGCGCCGAGATGGCGCCCATGGCTACAATTGTTGTTTGGAAGATTACACTTGCCGGGCAAATAGTTGCAGACTCGCTCACGTTCCCAGTTAACGGCATATCTCGTAATAATTTCACCGTGTACATCAACAATCGTAAGGCGCGAACTGGTGAAAAAGTGGAGGTGGCCATATTCGGTGAACCCGGTTCATATGTTGGCCTTTCAGGCATCGACAGCGCTTTTTACACAATGCAAGCCGGCAACGAGTTGACCTATGCCAAAATAGTTACGAAAATGTCTTCATTCGATGAGCAAACCAATGGCACTTACAAACATGTCTGGCATACACATGCGGGCACACCCGATGAGCTTGTTTACTTCCCCGCCTCCTCGTTCGGTATTGACGCGAATCGCACCTTTGCCTACAGCGGCCTAATCGTATTTACCGATGGCTATGTACCACGTCGTTTCGACACCTGTAATCGCACACTCGGCTATGGCGAATGCCTTTCAGGACGTTGCTATCCGCTGAATAAGCAATGTGACGGTTTGCTCGACTGTGACGACGGCACCGATGAAATCGGCTGTCGCGTGCGCAATGACACCGAGCTTTTAAATTATCGCAAATATCGCTTTAATCGCATTTTGCGGCACTATGAAAATGTTTGGTTATGGAAGGATGTAAATATTGGTCCACATGGTCGTTACATCTTTAATGTTGAGGTGCCAGATCGGCCAGCCTACTGGATGGTGAGCGCATTCAGTGTAAGTCCATCCAAAGGTTTCGGCATGTTGAATAAAGCAATCGAATATGTGGGCGTGCAGCCGTTCTTTATCAACGTCGAGATGCCCGAACATTGCAGGCAAGGCGAACAGGTTGGCATACGTGTGACAGTCTTCAATTACATGACCACACCCATTGAAGCGACTGTAGTGTTGCATGGCAGCAAAGACTACAAGTTTGTACATGTTGAAGAAAACGGCATAGTGCGTTCCTACAATCCACGCACATCATTTGGCGAGCACCAATTCTTTATCTATTTGGAAGCACAGGGCACTACCATAGTCTATGTACCGGTGGTGCCGCAGAAATTGGGCGACGTTGATGTAACATTGCATGTTGCCACGCTGCTCGGCACTGATACCATTACACGTCGTCTTCATGTCGAATCGGACGGCTTGCCTCAGTACCGTCATCAATCCATACTGCTTGATCTATCGAATCGCGCCTATGTGCTGGAATATATGCATGTGAACATAACACAAACGCCGGAAATTCCTTATCAAGTCGACCGTTACTTTGTTTACGGCTCCAATCGTGCACGTATATCGGTTGTGGGCGATGTGGTGGGTCCGATTTTCCCCACAATGCCGGTAAATGCAACCTCGCTGCTTTACTTACCAATGGAATCTGCGGAACAGAACGCCTTCTCGTTCGCGGCCAATCTGTACACTATCATGTACATGCGTTTGATTAATCAACGCAACAAAACGACGGAGAAACACGCTTTCTATCACATGAATATCGCCTATCAGCGACAGTTGAGTTTCATGCGTGCGGACGGTTCTTTCTCGCTTTTCCGTTCAGATTGGAACAACTCGGCATCTTCGGTATGGTTAACAGCGTACTGCGTGCGCGTGTTCCAGGTGAGTGTCATTATCGCTTTATTGTCTATCTACCTACATATATTTTATGTAAATAACTGAATTGCAACTATTTGTTTAATTCCATCAACAGGAAGCTTCATTCTATGAATGGGAAAACTTTATTTGGATTGATTCGACGATTATTGATAAAAATATGCGCTGGCTGTTGCAACATCAAACACCGGAAGGCGCTTTCTACGAAGTCACCTGGTTGCCCGATCGCAAAATGAATCGCACGAATTTCGCCAATAATACCAGCCTACAAAATCGCAATATCACACTAACATCGCATGTGCTAATCACATTGGCTTCGGTTAAAGATCTTTCTGGTTCGTTGGGGGCACGCGTTGCTCTGGCCCAACAACGCGCCATATCGTGGATCGAGCGTAACATGCAATTTTTGGAAGACACTGAGGAACCATATGACGTAGCTATAACCGCATATGCGTTGTTACTCTGCAAATCACCAATGGCCGAGCATGTATTTTCCATACTGCGGCGACATGCACGCGTGATCGGCGATTTCATGTACTGGGGTAGCAAAGAGGTGCCGCAACCGCCAAAGAAATTGGAAAATCAAAAATGGTTCTCACTGCCCCGCCTACCGTACGAGTTTGACGCTTTGAATATCGAAACGACAGCGTATGCTTTGTTGGTTTATGTATCGCGGCGTGAATTCATAGTGGATCCGATCGTGCGCTGGTTGAATGCTCAACGTCTCAACGATGGCGGCTGGGCGTCCACACAAGATACGAGTGCAGCTTTGCGTGCGCTGGTCGAGTACACCGTGCATTCGCGTATACGTGAAGTGTCATCGTTGACTGTTGAGGTGGAGGCTTCATCGCAAGGCGGCAAAATACAAGCACTCCACATCGATGATACAAATTTGGCACAACTGCAGTCCATTGAGGTGCGTTATTGCCCGAAAAGTATAGATATTTTTTTGATCTGTGCCTTCTTCATGAAATTTGATATGTAAGCGTTACTGCATCAAAAAAAAAAAATCAGATCGGACCACTATAGCATATAGTTTCCATACAAACCCAACGTTCGAAATTAAGTTCTTATATGGAAAACACTTTTATTTATCGAGTTATCTTCACGAAATTTTATATGTATTATTTTCTAAGGCAACATTACGATATTCGAAGAAATTTTTCAGATCGGACTACTATAGCATATAGCTGCCATACAAAATGAACGACCAAAATTAAATTTCTATATGGAAAACATTTTTATTTATCGAGTTATCTTCACGAAATTCTACATGTATTATTTTCTAAGGCAGCATTACGATATGCGAAGAAATTTTTCAGATCGGACTAATATAGCATATAGCTGTCATACAAACTGAATGAACTAAATTAAGTTCTTGTATCAAAAACATTTTTATTTGTAGAGGTATCTTGATGCAATTTGGCATGGATAGTTTTCCAAGTCAACGCTATGATATCGTAAGAAATTTTCGAGATCGGAGTACTATAGCATATAACTGCCATACAAACTTAACTATCCAAAACAAGTTCTTGTATGAAAAATATTTTTATATGTCGAGATATCTTCACGAGATTTGACATTAATTATTTTCTAAGGTAGCATTACGATATGACTAAAAATTTCTCTTATCGGACAGTGGCAGCAAATAGCTGTCATTCACACTGAAAGTTCTAAATTAAGTTCTTATATGGAAACTTCTTTATTTGAGAAGTATATTCTAGCTTCGGTGCAGCCAAAGTTACCGTTTTTTTTTTTTATTTGTAACTAAATTATCCTCTTTTCATAACAGATACCGGAATCTTGGGGAACAGTTAAAGTGCAAGCTAAGGGCGCCGGCTATGCGATATTACAAATGCATGTGCAGTACAACGTGGACATAGAGAAATTCCAAACCAAACCGCCAGTGCCAGCCTTCGGTCTGCACACCCGCGCCATTTTCCACGGCAGAAATCAGTCGCACATATCCTACATTGCTTGTCAAAAGTAAGACCATAAATGAAATTTCTTGCTTTTGAGCCTGCAAAAATTTTAATTCACTTTTTAGTTGGATCAACACACGCGAATCGGAACGTTCTGGCATGGCAGTGCTGGATGTCGCCATTCCCACCGGCTATTGGATACAGCAGCAGCGACTCGATCACTATGTGCTGAGCAATCGCGTGCGCAATTTGCGACGCGCCAAATATTCGCATCAGAAGGTCATCTTCTACTTTGACTACGTAAGTCTTTCTATGACACAAGTTTATGGATATATTAATTGATTATGTTTTACTTAACTACACACACAGCTCGACCAGGAAGACATTTGCGTCAACTTCACCATCGAACGTTGGTACCCAGTGGCGAATATGTCGCGCTACCTGCCCATACGCGTCTATGATTATTATGCGCCTGGTAAGCTAAAGCTAAAATGTTTTATATAGCATACTGTTTTCATACTGATTAACGGTTAAAATGTGTTTTTCTTTTTTTTGTGCTTTGCAGAGCGCTTCAACGAGTCCATATTCGACGCCTTGCCTACATATTTGCTGAACATCTGCGAGGTGTGCGGCAGTTCGCAATGTCCCTACTGTTCGATTTATAATATGGGCTGGCGCGCCACAATGTCCGTGTCACTACTGTTCTTCAGCGTATTCATTTATCTGATGCGCAGTCGAATGCATATCGTTTTGAATTGCCTACATTTACTCACCTAGTGCGCATATGCCATATTCGAAAACAACAAAATACCACAACAAACACTTTTGTGCCTTCTCTTTAAACTTCTTTTACTTCCATAATTTGAATTCTGAAAATTTTAGTTTAGAAACGTATTCTTGAAATTCTCCGTAATCGTATTTTTATTTTATTTTTTAATGTGTTCACAAATTACATACATAGATGAGTAAATGCATAGTTAAGCTAGAAAAGACAGATGTGTAAAATAGATTGGCTCAATTAGCCTTATTGTACCCTCGAATCTAATTTATATGTGAGTTACCAAGTCGATATAAGTTTTATTTTTTTGATGCAGCTTAATTGCCAGCGCAGAGCTCAGCAAACGTATTCCGTCCAACACTGTGGCGCCGTCTTTAATTTTGCTACCAATCAACTATATATTAGAAACTTTTTGTTTGTGTTAGTGTAGTGCATTTAGTCTTAAATATGATTAAAACGCATGAAAATGAAACCAATAATTATTCTATGTTAAGTAAAAAACCCGAAAATCTCACATGTACAAAGCAAAAATAGCTGATATTAAATACATATGTATATCTCCAATAGCATTTGCAGCGAATCTCGATTACTGAAGTGTCTTAGCGCATATCATTGAAATGAAAAGTGTATTTTTTGTACTAAAGTCATAAACTGTTAATCAATTTTATTCGATTAACTGCCTTTTTATATTGAAGTTTGTATTGTTGAAAACAAAAAAAATATGAAATCTACAGTAGCAATAAGTTACGTAACGTACATAGTCTTATAAACACATAACTGCATAAAACTTACATAATACATACATACATATTTATGTATAACTAATTAAACCGACGTTAAGTTGACATTGTAAAAAGTATATGTAATTTATATACCATATACACCCACTACTACATACAAAGAAATGTTAAGCAAGCAATTTGCAAACGAAAAGCTTTTATAAGACAAGTTTTATAAGCGATAATTGTATCCGTCCTTTTTATGTGAAAAATCGAATGAAGAAATAAAAATTGAACTTTTTTCACTAATATTAGAAAAAAAATAATTTTTTGTTTTTCTTTTTTTTGTGGCATAAAACAGCCGTGAAGTAATTTTTAGGAATGCTGCTGAGTCGACAGCACTTGGCCGGATAAGAATCTTGCCATAGGTATGGAGAGTTTGATGCGTGGCCCTGTGACTCCAGGACTTTACCTCTGCCAAACCCTTCTGCTGTATTTCAAGCAGTGAGCGATTACTACGTGAAGCGGTGAGAGTTGTAGTATGACTTCAAGTGCTGCCGTCGCGCATTTGCGCCTTTCAACCGACACTCAAATGCAGGCGAGACAGTCGTTACAGCTTCGTCCTATCGAATTCTGCTATCCTTTTGAAGCCTAAACCACCACTCCATATGTGATAATCAGTCACACGATCATGGTGAACAACCACCTGACAATCCACAAGATTTACCAGCTAGTCGATATCACATCTCTGCCCCCAAGGGTTAGGTTTTCTGAGACCGCGCCGGAAAACTGTCAAATCCCCGCCCGAGCCGAGGAAACATGACGATAATCGTGTCAAAATCAAATTCGACGGTCGTGCCACTTTGGACTTAAAGACATGCGCCAGCTACTTTCGCTAGAAATTCCGATTATCATCAATAAATAAAGGGCATCGAAGTCCAGTGAACCAGAAGGAATAAATATACTGATCCTAAAACACAAAGGACCATCCTTCACAACCCGATGTGTAGGGAGGGTGGACCCTCTACTGAGTCCTGCCAATCTAGGGACGTCTTACGCCCGATAACTCTCCATTCCCTTAGAAGTGAAAAGACTTGAGATCTTGCTAATCCCGATCTTCACACACCATCTGAGCCTAGCCGAACACCAGCAGGGCATCTGTAAAATACACAGCACTTAGCGTCATAAACTGGCAGATAGCTCATAGCCTCAGAAACCGTCCTGTGAGAGGACTGTCATCCCAACCGTTAAAACAATAACAGCAGGTCCGTCCTCATAGCGTTAGACTTGTCAAAAGCTTTTGACACGTTTTTCTGGATGCGCAGTTTTCAGAATCGGTGAGGAAAAGTTGTCCGAAACGGCTGGAATAACTTTTGATAAGATTTCGATATTTTAAGACATCTGAAGTGTAAAAAAACATTTTTTTTGAAAGCCGCCATTTTTCGAAAATTAAAATTTTAACTTGTTCTTCGAACATTACCCTGTATGCGTCTATTTGAAATTCTTTTTGGTTGTTGGATATTAGATAATTTTAAGCAGGAAAATCTTCCTTATCGACAGACCCCGTTTTTCGAAGATTCGTATTATTAGATGCTCCAAATAACAGCTTTTATATGAATAAAATCGGAATTCCGGTGACGTAGAGCCTGTTTTGGCAATTTCTTTCGAAGATTCTGTTGTTGTTGTAACGACAGGTATCTGCCGAGTTGACACTCCTTGGCTGTTCAAAAAATTCAGTTCCTTTCCGATTTCGTGGAGCCGACTCTCGTGGAAACGCTTCGAAGATTCACGCGGAGATCGGCTTGATCCCGTAGCCGTATCAACAACTTTTTCGGAATTAGTCGATGACTATTGAATTATATTCAATTCTGTAAATGTTCTGAAATGACTGTTCCTACTATTTCTAAAAACCACGATTCTCTAAAAATTAAAAAAAGCCGTTTTCTGAGTTGCAGTGGATATAACCTCTTAATGATAGTCTATGTTATACATGGATACATTTCACTATAGGTATATTATTATTTTATTAATACATATAAGTGGGTGACACATGGAATATAATTTTGCTTTAAGATTAAAGATAGGCAACAACATATGTGAACTAAGTAATGGTAAAAATAAATCAAGATATTTTTTTGCATTCTTTTCGTAAGTGTTATTCGCTCAAAGCCCCTTCAGCATATGCAGCATACTATGTAACTAACGGTTTGAACGCTTACGCAAAGAGCTACACAATAGCTTCCGCTTCCGTTTCCGTTGTTGCAGTTGTGTCATTATCATTTGGCTCTGAGAGCGTTGTCGGCGCAGGCGAAGCTGCTGAGGAACCGGATTCGGGCATTTCGGGTAGATTTTCCATGGTCGCTAGCGGCGTAACACCGCCTTCAAACGACACACGCTTCTCGAAGCTTATGCGTCTCGCTTGCGCCGCTTCCTCGTTCGAAGAGGTGCTGGTCTTGCGCGTCGCCGCTGAGAAGTTCACAATACCCTCTGTGGCCAGAATGCTTGCGCTGGACAATAATATAGACACTTGCTCGGCTGTTGGACAACCGGTGATGGTCATATCGTCGTTATTGTAACCATTTGTGGAGAGCAGTTGCTCCAGTTTGACGAATGTTTGAATGATGTTGTTCTGTCGAAATGTAAAGTTAAATATGTTATATGGTTAGCGATTCACTAAATCAATACTTACACGTATCGGACGAAAGATTATAAACTCTGTATCGCGATTGCTTAAGTAGAGTTGCATGGAACGTTGTAGTGACGACAATTTACTCTTAATTAGGCGCTGTGTCTCTTGAATGGTACTGCTAATTTGCTGTGGGCTCGCCCACGCGCTCTGTCTTAAAGCGTAGTTCACTTTTGTCGCAGCTGTTGCGTCCTTTTCATTTCCAGCGCCTTTGTTGTCCTTAGTTTGTAAGAGCGTTTGGGCTTTATCTAGAAATTTTAAAATGGGCGAAACAAGCATTTGCACGGCGTCTTTTATAAATTGTTCGCACACCATTTTCAGATGACGATCGACTTCTTTACGCGAGTCTAACAGATGCTCCTTAATTTGTGGCGTACCCTCAAGCAAAAATTCGAGTAGCGCATTATTGCTGCCCATGGAGAAAAGCTGTTTGCGCTTTTGCAGCAAGCCAAATGCTGCTGTCTTCACTTTGCTGAAGTCCAACGACGTCTCTTTGATGGTGAAATCTACGCGAAAAGGCGCTATTTGCTCTCGCAATATAAGCAGATGCTTTATTTCGAAAAGTTCGCCGTCTATGGGAGTCTATTTTAAGTTATAAGAGACATTAGTATAGAGTTAGAGTATAGGTATATCAAAATCGAGCATACTTTGGTTGCGGAAATTTTCGTGGCTGCAGCGGAGACACTTTGGATGCAGAGTTTCAGTGCCTCCTGAGAGAGTCCTTGAAATATGGGACGATCTACGCAACGGTAGAGACGTGAAAGACACACCAATGTGCGGCGTACGGTTGGATACCACATGCCATGGAGGTCGGCAGGAGAAGAGTCTGTCAAATGTATATTATATAATATTAATAATTATGCAACTTATGCGTTTGACTTTGTTAACTTACTTATGTTTCGTTGTCGATTTGCGGTGTCGACGCTTTCCGTTTCTATTGCACTTGAAATGCTCGAATTGAGCGATGAACGCGAGTCATAACGTCGTATATGCTGTGTGTCCTGTAGAGACAATGCGATGCTCTCCATCATTTCCAGCTTATCTGGGTAAGCCAGATCGCCAGCTGATGGATTATAATTTAAAATGTCCGACTGCAAATAAAGATGCGCACGAAACACCAAACGCTCTTGAACATCCTGTAGGAGTTGATTTGCAGTGTTCGCAAAAGCTTCGAGTGCGCCAGCTTTTTCGAAAATAAATTTTGTTTACTAAAATTTTCAAATATTGTCTGAAGTGTGGTAAATAGCTTACGATTTTGTTGTACGTGCTCCTCGAGCATTTCTATCCGTAAAATGGAACAAATCTCCGCCAAAGTTTCCAAGTGGTTAATGTGTATAATGAAGGGACGCATTGTGTCGTACAAGATGGTGCAAAGTCCCTCCAAATAAGTGCTAAAAAGCAAAAATTTTTCATAAAATTTGAAAAGGAAAATAATGAAACAAAAAATATTAAAAAAAAATGATAAAAAAATAAAAATAAAATAATAAAAAAAAATAATAATAAAAAAAAATTTAAATAATATAATAATTATAAAAATAAACTATGACTGTTACTTACGTCAACTGTTCGCTGCCTAATGCGAAAAATTGAAAGAATAGCCGCTGCTCGTCCTGGCAAACATGCACTAGGAATGCGCAAGCGCTACGCGTCAATGCGCAATGGTCGCCTTTATGTGCGGCTTTCAATTCCAATATTGCCTTATTAACAGCGGGTGACATAATGAGTGCCCGCTCGTTTAGATAGTTTTGATGCATTTCACCCAGCAACTGTTCGTATTCTGCACTGCGTTCTAAACGAGACTCAACTAACTGCGCTACGCGTTTAATCTTAACGGCAGCTGTTTGGTATTTGCCATAATATAAAGCGAATGCGGCATCCGGCGAACTGTTTGTTATAGTTGCACTATTTTTCTTGTCAGTGTCCGAAATGTTTGCAGTTGTGCTTTGCAGGGTGTTTAAGTGCGCTTGTTTTGGATGTAGCGTAGCAGCAGTAGCTTGCGACATAATAACGGATGTATAATTTTTTATTAAAGTCACCGCTTTGGCCAGACAGTGTTTGTATTTAATTGTATAAGAACCAGCATCTTTGAACTTAGGCTAAAAATAAATACAAATATTTTTACTCTATAATTACAAACGTTTATGCTTTTGTACTTTACATTTGCTCTCATATATTCAAGGCACTCGTCGATACGATCCAAACAATCACGAAATGCCTCGCTTGCCACCGATAATGTAGGACTCTGCAATCGCTGGTGCAGCAGTTCTACTTGACTAAAGTAGTGTAATCGTCGTTGTATTTCTTCTCCAAGCTTATGTAAGCGCTGCTGTTCCTCCGTCAATTGCTCGCTGGCTGTATTTAAAGCACTAGTTTTTTGTGACACCGTCTCATATTCATTTTTTAAGGTGTTTAACTGCTGCATTGCAGAGTTGATCTGTTCTAAAATTTCTCCACATTCTACATCTCGCTGTTCCAATTGTTGCAAGTATTGATAATATTGCGCATCTGCATGCCTAGTAATTTCCTCATTGACACGATCGTACCATAGGAGAAAGTCTCTGGTGTTATTAATACCAGGAGCTGGCAAAGCCTGCAATTCTTGTGCGCTGGCACTTAGTGAACTTTTAATATTTTTTGTGTCATCTGTGATTATGGTATCTGCAGCGCTTGCAATGGATGTTGACTCCGACGGCACCTAAAAACGCTCATCATCATGCAGTTGTTATTTATAAGGGTGGGGTGGTAATTACCTCTTTGGAGTTTCGGCACTGATTAGTTATCACATCTAAACATTCCAACTGCAAGGAATTTAAGGGAGCAAGTGCGTCACTACTTGACTCCCATTGAAGCAATCTTGTCCGTACTTTTCGTAAGTTTTCATTTTCACTCTGGACCACGGCAACGTCATCCATTTCATCCGAATCAGAATAGCTGGCAAATAGTTGCTTGTATTTTTCTTGTTATCTTTTCTGTTTGTTTCGCGCACCTGAACAAATGTCAAAAGTATAGAGATGTTCAGAAACAAAGTACCACGATAATTTTATATCGACTTAACATTATTTGTATTTTTGGTTTTTTTGAATAAACTAGAAACTAAAATATTCTGTTAGTAATTTAAAAATGCCAGTTGGAGTGTAGACTTCACATTTTTAAATAATAAATGTGAATCAATATTACTCTAAAAGTATTTAAGTAATTAGTATGTATATAGTAATAAAGGGTACACTTTGTACAGAAGTTGCAACATTGTCGAGATCATTTGTTTACGTTGTGAAGTCTTTGGCTGACACTTGGAAATTACTATACTCAATTAACAATTAATTTAATAATTTTTAGGTCTCAGAGGTTTTGAATGGCTCCTCAACCGGTCGTAACTGGTCTTTCACCCAAAGAGGGACCACCAGGAACTCGTGTTATAATACGTGGAGAGTTCTTGGGCACCAGAGCTACTGATCTCATAGGTAAGCTATATCGTGCTACGTGTAATATCCATTTTTGTTAACGCCCTATTTCTAAGGTCTGAAAATTTGTGGATCTGATTGCTTGCTGTCGGCCGAATGGAAATCGGCAAATAAAATAATTGCCCGCACAGGTCCCGCAAAGGGCAAAGGCGACATTATTGTCACAACAATTAGTGGTGGTGAAGGCACATCAACAGTGCAATTTCGCGCTTATCACGAAACGATAGGTCCTTTGAAAGAGTCGGCAGTATGGATAGAAGAATCACCATCGCAAAATTTTGCATGGGGTCGTCGTACACTGGCACAATCAGTGTTGACGCAAGAAGACCCACTGGGCTTATCCATTGAAGGCAATGAACAAAAAATACCAGAAGATTTGCGTGACTTATTTCCCGAAGCAAGTGGTGACTTATCGCAAGAGAACTTTTCACCATCGTGGTTCTTGCTCGAAAACCACTTGGCTACATCTTTTGAGGACTTAAAAGCTGGTCTAGCATATTTAAAGCGAAAAGTGGAAAGTCAAAAAGAGGGTCAGTTATCATTTTTAAAATCAAATGCGGGCTCTGTGATTGATCAATTAGATACTTTGATGAATATAAAAGACAAGTTGCAAGAGGACACACGAATTTTCGGTACAGAGCCGCTAAATGTGCTGGAAAACTCAATCGAGAGTAAGTATTGACTTTTCACATATTTTTTATTTGGAATGTAACATAATAATACTTCTAATTGGAATTCCATAGATTCCATATCTGAATCAAAAAATATCTTCACGGAAGTACTGTTGCGGAAGGAAAAAGCAGATTCCACCCGCGCAGTTCTCTTTGCGCTTTCGCGACATAAGTTTTTATTTTGCTTACCGAATTCGGTTGAACGACGTGCAGAAGCCGGCGAATATGATATTGTTGTAAATGATTATGCGCGCGCCAAGAATTTGTTTGGAAAAACCGAAATACCAGTAAGCTATGATAATTTTTTTTCTGTTTTTGTTTAACATATTTATTATGTTGCCATTTTTAGATGTTTCGACGTGTACTTGAGGAGGTGGACCAGCGCATTCTACAGATACGAAAACAGTTGCATGAAAAAGTAGTAAAGATGCCACAAAGTGTCGAACAGCAAAAGAAACTAATAAAGGCATTAACCAGTCTTGAGGTAAGCACACAATATTTATGTAATTTGCTTAATTATTTAAATACATTTAACGTCAGGTGCAACAAAGCGGTACGAGCATTGGTGACCGCATACGTAATGTTGATCCAGCTTGGGATGCCATTGAAGCGCGTGCAAAGTATTTGGAATACACATTTAAGCAAACTTTTGAGCAGTATGCATCTAAGGACGCCGGTGGACAAGAAAGTGAGCTATTTTATTCACCGTTAAATGCGCCTATTTAATATATTGATAATTTTAGAATCAAAGAATCGCGATAATTCCAATCAGCCACATAGCCGTGTGCTGTTCTGTGAAGAAATTTGTGATATCGCCGCTTCACAATTACCCGATTTATGGCGCTTAGGGCAGTTATATTTCACTGGAGAGCTACGTGGTGCACACGACCCTAAGCCAGGTGATTTCAAGGTATACTAAAGTCATTGTAAATAGCATACGTTTGAATTTATATATGTATATTGTTTCCTTCAGCGTATGATTTTAAATGCAATTGAAAAATTCTGCGCCTACTTGCGTGTCGCTGTGCTAATTGCTTCAGATTTGCGTGCGCTTCGTCAAACGACAGGTTTGGCTTGGCCCATCGGTTCATCGTCGGCCACGCATCAGTTTCTACCATGGATATCGCAGTGCTTGCGTTATACGCGCATCACATACGCCACGCTAATACGTTTAGATCTGCCATCCGAGGCTCTGGACATCATACAGAAATTAATCGATGAAATACGCATTTTCTGCTTTTCAATAACATTCAAACGGGCTAGTGACCGCTGTAAGAAGTTGGGTGAAGAAGAAACTTGGGTTATGGACGTCGAGGACTTTCCAGGCGCTACCATGTTGCCAAATTGTTTGGAAAAATTGTTGCTGGAGACGCTGGATGAGGCGCAAAATGCTTGTATGAATCCAGAAATAAGGTAAGTTAAACTTTTTTAAATTAAATTAATTTTAATTAAATATTTTTTTAACTATTTAATTTTTTTTTCTAATATATTTTTATTTTTGATATTTTTTTTTTATTAATTTTTCATGTTTTTATTTTATTTTTATTATTTTTTTTTGAATTAATTAAATTAATTTTAATTATAATTATTTTTATTTTTAAATTTTGTATTTTTTTTATATTTATTTTTTTTCCTGTTTAATTAATTTTTTATTACTAATATTACTTTTTATATTTTTTATTTTTAAATTATTTCTTTTTTATTATTTTTATATATTTTTTAGGGAAGGTAACTTACTGGAACCACAGTCGGATGGTCAGCGGGAAGTGTCACAACGTTTGCAAGAGTTCTTATCCACCTTCTGTGGTGTTATTGAAGAGTTGGCCTACCAGTCGCACGACGAAGAGACACCAACTCACAACGTGTCTCAACTCATTGGCTATCCAAATGTACAGCAGAGCGCACTAATGTCTGGACGTTTTTGGAATTCCAGTGTTATAACCTGGGAGCAGCGTATGCTTTGTTGTCTCGCCAACTGCGCATATTGCAACAAGAGTTTCTTTCCACACGTTGGCGATATATTTGTCAAGTACGAATACAAAAAAAAAATAAAAAGTTATACTTCAAATAAGCTCATTATTCAATTTTAGATATGGTTATCCTTTGCCGACGTTGGCAATTGAAACGTCGCGTTATTCCGTCAATCAGTTGTTTACAAATCTCTTGGATGCATATGTGGAACACAAAGTGGACCCATTGGTCGGCACAATAGAGCCATCAATGTATTTGGGACGCTTTCAATGGGATAACGAGATGGAAATCGGCAAGTTGCGTCCATACGCACACGAATGCTGCGACAACTTGGTAGGTGTTTATTCCGAAATATACACCATATCGCCGGCATTGTTGCGTCCCATACTTGAACCGATTGTGCTTACCGTTTCGGAGGAGTTGGCGCGCTTAATGAGTTGCGTGCAAGAATTTAGCTACACTGGCGCCATCCAGGCTAATGTGGATATACGATTGATAAGGGACGCCTTGAAGTTTTATACAAACGAGACGGCAAAGTAAGTCTTTTTCACTTTTGTTTCATATCGCTCTGAGTTCTTGCTCAATTTTTTTTGTTTTCAAATTTCAGAAATTATTTCCTTGAAGCCTTGGAGGCTATAAAACCACCACTTAATGCGGAACAATTGCGTAAGAGCGACGAAATATTGGAACGTGTTAAGACTTGCATGAAACTGCAATTGATGTGCTTTTCCGTCAAGGATCCATAAATTTCGTAGTGACTACGAAATTAGCATAATATTTAATTTTAAGGTATTTACTTGTACTCGTATTGATATTAATTACCGTTAAGGTCATACAAATATTTATTCCAATTTAAAACAAATGTCTTAAATGCATAAACGTAATATACATATGTATGTACATAGTATTCAGAAAAAATTTCTTACAACTCTATGGAATTATCACATATAGCTGGCAAGCAAACTGAATGATCAAAATCGATTCGTAGTATGAAAAACTTGTTTATTTGAGGAGATATCTTCACGAAATTTGACATGGATGATTGCCCAAGGCAACAGTACAATATCCGTAGAAATTATTCAGATCGGACCACTATAGCTTGTAGCTGTCATACAAAGTGAACGAACAAAATCTAATCCTTGTATGTAAAACTTTTTTATTTGACGCGATATTTTCAAGAAATTTAGCATGGATTATTTTCCAAAGTAACGGTGCAGTTTCCAAAGAAATAGTTCAGATCGGACCACTATAGCATATATCTGCCATACAAACTGATCGATAAAAATTCAGTTCTAGTATGGAAAACTTTTTTATCTGACAAGGTATTTTAACGAAATTTAAGATATATTATTATGCAAGGTATCGGCTTTGATCTCCTAAGAAATTGTTGAGTTTGGACTTCATTGGCATATGTACATACGTGTAGCAACCATACAAACTGACCGATCAAAATCAGTCAATATTGTTTTTGTATTCAACATTTCATTACCATAAAATATATGGTTACACTTAAGCAAGATTTATTTTTCAAATAGATTGTTACATATTTACATATAAATTTATTAAACAATTCGAACATTCTGGGTTGACAGAATTCTAACTTTTACAGCTTAAAATCAAATGAGAAGTCATCACCCATAGTTTGGAATTTTTCAAAGTTTTCCTTAATCGCCTTCTCTACATCAATCGAATCGAATTTCTCCTGTATACGCATCTTCACGGGGTTCTCTAGAATATCCATAATTTGGTAGCGTAATAAGTTGGGTAAAATATTGACGGCAGCCTCCGCGATATAATCCAAAGTACCAGCACCATCACTTCGTATTTGTATATTACCCAAATCGATTTGTAGATCATTGATTTGTGGTCGCTTACGCGTATCTAGCGATTGACTCAACTCGACTGTAACGCGAATATATTGAACGGAAAATTTGAATACGCCTGTACGAGATCCGAGAGTAAAATCGATTTCCCAATGACTTTCGCCGGCAATCTCCTGTGTGCCCACATGGAAATGTAATTTGATTGTATTATTCTGCATGGCTACTGACATGTCGCCCACGCGATAGAAACTCGACACACCCCAAATCCAAGAGTTCA
Source organism: Bactrocera dorsalis (assembly GCF_023373825.1). NCBI lineage: Eukaryota > Metazoa > Arthropoda > Insecta > Diptera > Tephritidae > Bactrocera > Bactrocera dorsalis. The sequence continues at coordinate 101,415,180 of NC_064303.1, forward strand.
CCAGCTGAAAGGTGAATATACCAGCCGTACGATTATAGTCGGGCAAATGATATGGATCATAACCCATATCGCGCACCTTCTTTCTACCCTCGGCTATGGCCATATCTAGTGGTGATATCGAATTGGGTAAAAGTCGATCACCTAAGAATTTTTCCAGATTTCCATTTATCTCTTCGCGTAATTTCTTATCCGCTTCCGCTAGCATAAACGGTTTCATGGCATCGAAGACGAGTGTGGGCGCAGAGTTGACAACGCTTTGAAATAAATTGCCAACTAAACCTAAATTCTGGAAATCCATAGACATATCACCGAAAGTAATATCCATTTTTATGCGTTCCGTAGTTAAATGCCCATCCCTTTGGACAGCTAGAGCTGCATTCGCTTTCACGTAGACATTTTTAAGCACAACTGTGAACGGGCCATTAGCTCGGGTAAACAGTGAGCTCAGCGTGTACTTGCCACGAACGTCCATCTTGTCCAATTGTATACCAGCTTCGACCTGAAATTAAAGAAAATTTGCAGATGCCAATATTAAAGCGGAAATTTAACGGGATATTTTCATCTTTAATTATTTATTTTTAAATACGGTACAATATAGGTAGAAATCATTTAGATCGGACCACTATAGCATATGGCTGTCATATAAACTGACTGTTCAAAATCCAGTCCTCGTATAGAAATCTTTTTTATTTGACGAGATATAATCATGAGATTTGGCATAGATTATTGCCCAAGACAACGGTAAAATCTCCTAAGAAATTACTTAGATCGGACCACTATAACATAGAGCTATCATACAAACTGACCGAACATCCAGTCTTTATATGGAAAACTTTTTTATTTGACGAGATATCTGCGTGAAAGTTGGCACGGACTATTTTCCAAGTTAACTATATAATATCCGAGGAAATTATTTACATCAGATAACTATAGCGTATTGCTGCCATACAAGCTGATCGATAGAAATCAAGTCCTTGTATGGAAAACTTTTTATTTGACGAGATATCTTCATGAAATTTGATATATGGATTATTTTTTAAGGTAGCGGTACAATCTCCGAAGCAATTATTTAGATCGGACCTCTATATCATATCTTCAGGAAATGTGACATGGATTATTGCTCAAGTTGAGGGATCTTTGAACAAATTGTTCAGATTGGACCATTAAAACATATATGTACATATGAAGCGGTTATATAGACTGACCGATCAAAATCAAGGTTATTTTTTATTAGTGAATGGTTCCAGCTCCAGTGCAACTGAAGTTAAATTTTTTTTTATCAAATTGTTGTTTGAACGCGTCATATTATGAACTTAGCTCTGAGCGCTGAATCATTGCTCTTGCTATTCATATTTGAAACTGCTGTTATCAACAACAAACACACTTAAGTCTACATACTATCTCCCTTCCTACTAATCAGCGATTTTCAAATGCGTTTCGATCTTATCAATGGCGGCGAATGTTTCGGAGCTAAATTAAATTCGATTTTGTTTTGAATTTTGAAATTAGTATAATTCATGAATACATGTATTTCATTTCTAAATTACAATATGTTCTTACCTGCATCGCTTTCAGATCCGCTTGCACCGTGTCAATACGAAATTTTGACAAACCATACGCTTTCACCTGCATCATACTCAACGTGCCCATACCGAGACTTTTGCGCATGTCCGGCACATCCATGGGATCTGGTATTGGCGCTCCTGGAAATCCAAGGGGATCTTCTTGCTTGAAATGCTCTATGACAGCGAAAAGCTGCGCTGCCAAACGATTCTCTGTCACGCGTACATTATGGTCATCCTTTGCGTCCCCGGACAAGTCAATATCTGTGTTGGACGACTCCTCTTCTGTGCCTTGTGGAACTATACAATAGCGTTTTTAATCACATCTACTATATATTATATGTATGTTTGTGTATTGCTTATTTACCAACATCCTCATCGCTTATAAGCCCCTCACTGACATCCAAGCAAAATAGTAAGGCTAAAGATAACGCGAGCCATGCGTGCCTCATAAGCATTTTTGTTATGAATTGAATACAACAACAAGTTATCAGTAAAATTTAACAGCATCCACAAAAATAAGAATATTCACTTATTCACACAAGTCTTTGAATACTGATAATATGGATCACACTCTAACAGCAACGGCGTTTAGGTGCCGAGTTGTTCGCGCCACGACGTTCCGTACACAAATGGCGTCATGACTCAATAGTAGCCTGAGGGAGGAATCGTTTTGAGATCCACTTACGTGGTAGCGTAAAAAGTGAGCGACACCGAAGCGGCTTTGTGCTCAGCTCTGAGATTAAGATTAAGAACTTTGATTAACAACAAGAGATGCTTCCGTTTAAGTTAGCAGCGTGCAAAATGTGTTTACATATTATAAATAAATTCATAATTCGAGCTGCTCTGCCTTTAAGTAGCAAAATTACGTTACCGTTGGACAAAACTTAAGAAGTTAGGGGTAGTTAGTATTTTCAAAAAATCGTTATTTTTGAATTTTCTTAAAAATGTTATTGAAATATTGAAGTAAATCCGTCAATTAATTGTTGTCGGAGGCTTTGAAACGTACAAGTAGCTGCGGCAGGATCAAGAGCCTTTACTTTTAAATTTATTTTATTCAAATTTCTTCAAGTCGAAACCTTATTAATGATGCTATGTTTTCACTTTCATAAAATACAATAACAACGGTCGACACGACTTTTGATTCCTCTGTCCTATGATAAATTTAGTTTCTCCTAACAATCTTTTTTGTTAAAATTTGCTTTCGTAGAAACTTATTTCGTATTCCTTTTATGTTCAAATGGGCCATTCGTGTCAGTTAAAAGTAAACTTTAATAACTAAATATAAAATTTCCAGTATTTTTCGATGTATAAAATCAGAATTTGAACATGAGAGTAAAAATCAATTTTTTTTTGTTGACCGGTGTAATTTACTGGCAAAAAATTCCGTCTCCACGACAGTCGGGTATACGTAACCGGAACGGAACCGAAGATTGTCCATTCGGCAGAATTCTGTCGCTACAACAACAACAACTGACAAAATTATTAGTTTTTTTATTGCAATATTTTTATGTCTATGATTACACCTGACCCCTTTACAACGTTTGACTAATATAAATTCGTTTTTGTTTAATAATTTATTACATTTATTACCCAATTCGATTTAGATTCATTTTAAAACTTAATTACTCCAATTTAAAAGTATACAATCAATTTTAACATACAAACATACTATTACATACTAATTAATATGTATATTGTATGCATTTATTCCTACATATATAAATATCTTTTTTTTAATGTGTATACATGTGTGTGTGTATGGATGTGCTTTGTGTTTAATGCTGTGATAGATTTAGTTAAATACACCTTTAACTTAATTTTAACATTTCAAAAATGCTTCGAGTTTCTTTCAAATTTAAAATTACCGCTGCCTACTACAAATGTATTAAAAATACTCCACAATTAAAACAATGAAGTTTTCTTAAAACAGTTTCAAATTATTTTAACATTAATTATGCTTGCTATAATTTTTTTTACCGCTACACTTACAACTATGCTAATTTATAATCAAAAAATTCAAATTAATTTACAATTTGTTCGAAACCATTTAGAACTAATTCAATAGAAAACTATACATACCTATATATATGTATACATATATATAGAAATATGTATATAATACAACAACATTATCATCATCATTTTATATAAAATATATTGCAACTAGCCTATTTGCTTATGTTTTGTTTGCAAGCATAAAGCAATGCCTAAAATTAGGCAAAAATACAGACACGTAGCTGGTGTTGGAAGCAGCCCAAAACGATTTAGGAGCTCACATTATAACAAGTATAATGCTTTTGAAAAGTAAAAATATATATGTACACACATAATAAAAATGAAAAACTAATTCTAGCAGTGCTTTAAACTGAGATTTGGCAATTTCTGTATAAGTTTTTAAACTAATTTTGCATGTGTGAAACCTAAAGTGAATAAATTATTAAAGAGTATTTTTTTTGGCAAAAATATTAAGCTATTTGTTGACCCAATTCCCAACTTTTGCTGAACTATTACTAACAATACAGTACAAATTAAAAAATTTGCCTAGATTCAGACTTCAAATATGAAATATTAGTGTAAGATTAAAATAAGAATAATAAATAAATATATACAACAACAACAACTGCATGTTATAATTATAGTTTTTCGCTTACAGCTTTGGCCTAGTTGCGCATACTAAAAGTATTTGTGGTGTGCGTCTTGACCAAGTTCCACCAAACCAAATCTCTGCGCACTAAATGTTCTAATATATATTTTTTTTTAATAATTCTTTTTTATACTCATGCGAGTTGAAAAAGACACTTTTGCATTTCACTGGAAATGGGGAAGCTAATGAAAAATATGTTTTGTACTAAATATACATTTTAGCCGTATTGATAAAGTAGCCTTCAACAATCTAACTAAAGAGTTAATTTTGATTTATTTACGCATAATAAATAATTGCACTAAAGAAACCGTTTTTAAGGCAAAACGGCGCATGAAATTCGTATAAAAATATTTCGAAATACGCTGGCAAAAATAAATTTCATTCATTCATCATTTCAAAAAAGAAAAAAACATTTTATGAAAATTTAGTAGCTTCCAGTTTTTGATTTGCCTGAGCTTTTAATATTTTCAAGTATATAAGAAAGTTTCCAGTATTTTTCTACTTTTTGGTCAGTTTATACAAGATACACTTGAAGTTACCTGTTTTACTCATTAATACTTAGCTTGCTTTAGATCATAACTCTTTATGCTATAATCAGGGCGCTCACCGAGTTAGTTGCCTACACTTTCCTATTATTGTCAAACTACATATCACTTGCTTCAATTACTTCTACTAAAGCGGGTGTTATGTGTGATCCCGCACCGGTGATATTCATATTCATGCCCAGACTCATGCGACTAGCGCTGCCACTGCCACTACCCGTACTGCCGCTACTCAGTGACGGCACAGACGTTATGCGGGTGCTTGTTGACGCATTCGACAGACCACTGTGGCTATAAATTGTGGATAACATATTTGTGTTATTACTACCACTATTCACCATGGTCGTTGACGTGACAGCGCCTGTGGTGAAGTTCAAATATTCTGATTCCATGGAATCGGAAAACATTTCCGCTTTGAAGGTGTTAGGTGAAGAGGAGACAATAATTGGTGACAGCGTTATTGTTGTAGCAGAGGAGGATAGTATTGGGGTTAGTGTTTGTGTATGGTGCATATTGTTGTTGCTGATCGTTGCTGGGCGCATTGTTACAATATTTTGTTTTACTTGTTGATTTTGTGTATGTGTGTTATTATGCATTTGTGACTGCTGCTGTTGCTGTTGTTGATGATGATGATGTTGTAGTTGCAGCGGCAACGAATTGGCTGCTACACATTTGCCACTTGTCACAGATGTTGGCATATTATTAGCGGATGTGGTGATTAAATGCGACGAAACAAGCCGTTGCCCGTGTATTTGTTGCTGATGATGCTTCTGTTGTTGCTGTTGTTGTACGCGGTGCTGCTGTAAGTGTGGCTGTTGTTGCAGCAGCACACTTTGGTGTGAGCTTTTAGTAGTTGCCGTAGACGGCGATGTTGTTGTGTTGCTGGTACTTGTGTTGGTTAGAATATTTACTGTTGTCAAGTTGCTCAATAAAGTGTTACTATGGTTACTACTGCCGTTGGCGGATGAAGTTACCTGCAGTTGGGGTATACTATGTATGCGCTGGATGTTAGAATTGCTGTGTTGGTGGTGTGCTTGTCCCGTAGTTACGACATTTACAACTAATAATTGAAGAAAAGAGGAAAAAGAAGAAACGGCATAAAAATTACCCAACATTATAAATTTCTTTAAATTATAAATTGAATTGTCCAAGCTGCTGGGCTAGGCTCACCTTGGTATTTACCCTCAGCATTTTGTATGAGAACAGATTCCATAGGCAACATATTGGTTTGGTGTTGGTTACTACTGATGGTGGTGACCGTTTGCGTTTGTTGTTGTTGCTGCTGCTGCTGCGATGAAATGGGATGCAAACTAATGAATGGTATTAGCGTTGCTCCTTTGGAAGACGGTGATGAGGAGTTCGGCGTCAAATGCAGTTGTGAGGTTACCGTTGCTATTGATGGTGATGGTGACGATAATGCGGTTGATGAAGTGCTTTGCTGCTCAGAAACAATTGTTATGGCCTGTTGATGCGTTGGGTGTTGTTGCGGTGATGTTGTTGTTGCCGTAGAAGTGTTGCGCGGACGTGTGGACAATGTCGTGCCTACTTGCAACTCACTTGGACTCAACCTTGGCGTTTCATCTGCCACTTGAATTTCATAGCATGCTAGTTCTGGTATTACAGGACGCACTTTACCACCATCCGGTCGATGAGGATTTCGGCAGCCACGACATTTGCAACCAATGCACGACTTGGAATCCACATAGCAGGGACAACGTTGACCGCAACAAGTCAGTTTACCAGGCGTTGGGGTAGCATTGCCACATCTGCAACCTCTTCGCTTCGCGTTCAATTTGTTCGCCTGAGATTGTTGCTGTGTTGTAATTACTGAATTGCTAATTGCCGGTGGTGTTGATGTACTTGTTGATACAGGCGAGTTTGCTGTTGCAACAGTCTTCTGTAAACAAACGAATTTTGTTTGATAAAACCGTGTTTTACGTACAATTTAAACTTAAAACTTACCCTCTGCCCATTTTCTTCATCACCGTCTGTTTTTCTTTTAATAGTAATCTTATTCCCGACGCCGGTGTATAAAACAGAGTACATGGCTGAACCATTGGAAACCGTTTTTATGGAAGGTGGATTACGTATTTGTTGTGATGTAATAGTGGCAGTGGTTGTAGTTGCAGTTGCGCTGGTAACCGATGTGGGAGACGCTACTGCACCTGTGCTTGCCGAAGAGATTAGAGAAGAGGTCGTGGTTATACCTGCCGCAGATACTTTAAAAGTAACAGACGCGTTCGTATCCGAGTTTGTAATGCCGGCTGCTTTTACCGCTGAAGCTATGCTGATTGGTGCACCGCCGCGTGCTTGCGCTTGGGCAAGTTGACGTTTAAGCGATTGTAGCTTAGCTGACGCTATCGTCAAAGGTGCAGTGGTGGTGGCGGATGAAGATACAATCGGCACAACAATACCGGGTGTGTTTGGACCAACGTATGTAATCGTGGGAGGCGCCGACAGTGAAGCAATACTACTATGGCTGGTTCCCACAATTGATTGGGTAGCGCATAAATGTGGTGTTTGTATATTATTAGATTCACTGGCGCTTGTTTTTATATTCCGAACATACAACATATGTGATTGACCGTGTGCCTGTTGCTGCTGCTGTTGTTGGTTTGTCACATTAACTTTCGATGTCATTAGAATGTGGGCATTGCTTGGTGTAGAAGAGTTTCCTTGGTTGTTTGTTTGTTCCCGTTTGATGATAGCAGTGTGTGTAGGTAACAAGGTTATGGAGTTGCTCGTTGTCGCCGCGGGTGTTATTGGAGAAGTTGATAGCCGGGGAGCGGTATGAGTTTGAACCCTTTTCTGAGGCACTAATAAAGGTGCCAACGGCGTTACAGCACTAACACTTGGTGTTGACTGATTCGGTAAACTTGTAACTGCCGCTGGTATTGTTAGAAGCGTATTTTGTAACTTAATTGTAGGCCCAATTTGTGGTAAATCAGCATTAAAAGCGTTTAATATATCATCATATCGTGCACCTTCCTGAATAATATCCCCACAAGTAGTCATGTGTGGCATTGGCGCAACACCGAAAACATTCTCTCCACTACAAGTCAGCGCTTGGTGAGCCTTTTGACGGCTCAGATGCGTGTAAAAATTCGAAGACAATAAATGCTCACACAGGCTTTTATAACAAAGCAGAAGGCAACGCATAGTTTTATTTTCAGTATATGTTTTAAAATCCTGCAGATCTTTGCAATTGATGCATAAGGGGCGCAGTGCTTTTCGTCCACGAACACATAATCGACACACATTGTGTTGGCAACGTGCATTATTCAAAGGCTCGTACGGATCATTTAGAAGGCGGGCACAAACAGCACAAGAAAGCAGTTGTCTTAGTTGCCCAAACAGGCGGCTAAGGTCAAGCATGCGTTGCTCACCAAGACCGTTACTATCAGTGGTATCAAATTGCAACACTAGTTGCGCTGTAGAAACATAAACACAAACAGCGTTCATTGCGTCAAGACGCTTCTCTTCACCAACACCGCTACCGCCACTTAAGCTGCCGCTGACTACAGAAAACATCAATAAACACAATTGATAGAATGATTTGGTAAAACACTAAGCAGATGCAAATAAAGTGATAATGACACTCAGCAATTTAATGTCCCATATTCGCTACAAACTATTTATATGTATATATTTATTGTTTTCTTCATATGTTTTGTTGTTATTGGCTTAGAGAGACTGTTGCAAAATCGATGGCGCTAACAACCGGCGATCAATGGTCGAAAAGCGTTTATAAACTGTTTGTAACACTTCGAACTTGTTTTATAAGTAATTATTTATAAAAGGTAACGATGGCATAGATTTCTACAGCAGCCATATAATTAACTACAAAAACTTTATTCACTGAAAATAATGTCACCAAAAGAACGTCGATTGCTTGCGGCTGTTAATTGCTTTTATTTGACACGCGCTCAATAATTCAACACAAAAAATATTCTGCAGACAATATTTGAAAATTATATATAGCTCTGCACTTCACACCCGCACTGCTAGAAAAAGTTTGTTTATGTTCCAATTTGATTTAGAAAATTGTAATGCAAAATAAAAATTGCGCTGAAAAATGCTGAAAATTCTGATAAAGCACTAGCAAAACTCGCCGATTGTTTTTTGGCATTTCATTTTACGTTTGACATTCACTTTGTTGACATTCTTTACATTTTTCTTTTCACTATTCTTCCCAATCAGTACAGTACGTAGTAAAACTCGAAAATGATTTAGCTAATTGAAGAGGAAGAATAATGGCAACCAACTTTAATCGTTTAATTTGCCGCCTCGAAGGAACTAGAAAAGCGGAAAAGTGGTATTTTTATTCGAAAATATAAAATCTTTTTGCAAATAAGTAATTGTTTAGTGAATCACAATTTAAGTTAATCATAATGTTACCAGTGTTGTTGCATAATACAAACGCATAAATGGTAAATGCAGTAAATTCTATGAAAGCTTTATTTGTGATTTCGTGTTTCCGGTGAGTGGCGTCTTTGACTGCATGCAAATTATGGAGTGGAACTGATGACCACGAATATAACCTGCTTTTCAGACGACCGGATGCAAATGTTTACAATGTATTGAAGGCAAGTGACTATTATTGTAACATTTACATTATATAATATTACAAATCTCGATTTATCTTGTTTTTGTTACAGAAGAAAAAATTGGTCTAGAGAAGGTACGATATATGTAGGTATTACTAATAGCTACTTTTTAGTAACCTAGGCATTATAGCGCAGTAAATCAAGCAGGCCTGTCCCAAGCAATACCAAGTCAAAATTGAGTTACTTTTATATATTATAAAATATATAAAAAGATGTTTATCTTGATTTTCTTCGGTTAGTTTGCTCTAAAAAATGTACATTTGCTTGGTTTTAGATTTTTTTTAATAGTAAATATCTTTAAAAAATAAATAATGGCTAATGCGCGTTCACTTTTCATTTTGCATACATCAGCATTTAAGGGAAAAGTCAATGAATCTTTCATTTATTTATGCATTTTAATCATCACCTTTGTGGCAAGTAAACTTAAAAACAAAAAAAAAATAATAATAATAACCTTTGCGTAAACAGCAGAATATTATTATACACATACATTGAAAGGTTGGAAGTGTAAATACTATGGCGATCACATCTGTTGTTATAGAAGAAAATGAATAATTAAAATACATAACGAAAAAATCGCTATAAATATTGCCATTAGGAATGATCGTATCACTTCAGCGAAGTGATGCAAAGAATCAGCCGGTCAGATAATGCTATGCCCGTCGGACGCTTGGTCCAAACATCCAAACTTACATACATACAATAATGGGGTGATGCTTTTCCATGGGGCGCACAGCTTTCAAACTGAATGAATTTATTGCGCTCCTCTCTTTGCCGGCAAACGCATATGTACATTTTCCTGACTATTGGTCTATGACACGATCGCACGCGGCACTAGTTGTCGTCTCGTCGTCTTCATAATATCTACACGCGCGTATTTCGGTGAGCATATCCTAGGTAAATAGGTATGCGCGATTCACCAACACAACGTTAGAAACCAGAGCAAGAACACATATCGCCTTCGAATCAGCATCAGCATCATTAACATTCATATACTTACAACTCTACGAGTATTAACGGTATACATATATCATCCGCAGCGGGAACTCTTGGCAGCCATCGTTATTGCAAGTGGAAAATTCTTTCAGTTGGTGTTTCGTACTCGTCGAGTGTTGTTCTCGGTTTCTTCCTCAGAAGATTTTCCGTTTCTCATCTAAAATAAGTTTTATTTATTTAATTTATACATACATATACATATATAGTATATGTGTCGCGGCACTTTGAATTAAATAGTTTTACTGTTTGACAATTCGATCGGGGGAAAACCGCAACGTTTTACATTTGTGTACCGTTAAGTGTACGACTAATTTGTGTTTTTTGGATCCTAACGTGTCCAGAGTTTATGGTTAGTAACGCGCTAAACTAGTCACATTTCACAATCAATCGGAAAATCGCGAAATCCTTCGCCTCTCCGCTTACCGGAAATATTCAGCAAAGTTACATAACAAGCAAAAATACACACAATCGTATTTTTTGCTTAACGTTAAACGCATATTTTTTTATTAAAATTAAGCTCACACATATTTATCGAACAGTGTAAAAATGTGTTAAAAAACCGAAAGACCAAATTCAGTGGCAGTATTTGTAATTATTACATTTGAGTACATAAAAATTATAAAACACATACACACGTACGCAAGTATATGTGTGCATGTGTAGTGGTAAAACTATTCGAAACCTAAGTGAAAATCAAAAATCGGTCGGTGGAAATGTGTAGTTGAGTGTGGTCACTGTCAGTAAAAGTGTTCCATCAGTTGCAGTAATATCGCCTACAGCAATAGCAACAGCAACAGCAACAATGCGAATGCCAGCGCCAGCACTAGCTAGCAGCGACAGTAGAACACGCAGCAGAAATTCGGTTGAACAAGTTTAACGAACTGAGTTCATTTCTATTTTTGAAATACGAAATAATTTTCCTAATTTTTCTTTTACTTCATTTCATTTAACGAATTGGCCACAAAGTGTGCTGTGCCAGTGAGAATGGGAACTCTTCTAGCTATTGTTGTTGCTGTTGATTTTGCTGATGATTTGGATGCTACTGTTGGTGATGGCCGACTATGTGTGTGATTATGGCCATCGCTGCAGCTGTGTATGTATGCGTTTGTGTGTGTGGCTGCATGCGGTTGGCTAGCCCATAGCGCCGCACAACCTTGCCATGGCGCAAGTATAAGTGACTACACTGTAAATAATTTTTGTCGTTCAGGAAGAAAGTGCTGTAACTGTCAGTAATATATTAATTTCAAAAGTTTTGAGAAAAAATATTTAATAGTGAAAATTTCGCTTGAACTTTTAAATTACAAATTTTATAATAATAATAAAAATATGTTGTCTAGACGTTAGTAGAGTTCGTGGTTTTACACCGGTTGCTATTTCATTTTATTAGCAGTTTTTGGCCATCGTTAAGAAGCGGTGGATTATTTAGGTGGCAGCCATTGTTAGAATAAAAAATATTACTTACACAATTATATAATTTTGATTGCAAATTAACACAGTGTAGTCCATAGAACAGATCATTTCAAATATCATAAACAAAACCCTAAAAGTTTGGATTTTGTCAAAATATACCTTCGGTGATAAACAGAAGTAGGAAGATAACCTATAAAATCTGCAGAAGGTTTGGTTGGTAAAATGTCTAATATTTTTACTAGTTATCCTAGACTTATTAGATAACGGAACACTGTTTTTTGTTATTATAAGGAAATATTTATATAATTTCAAAAATTGCCGATTTTTATCTCCAAATTGTGACACTTTTAGACAATGAATTTTAAAGCATTACTTCTGCTTCATAACCGTTTCAAAGTAAATCTCTAAATCAGTTCTAAATGACACTAAAGGACAGTATGGAGTACACTATTGAATTTTCTATTTTATTCAGCCTTAAATTAGTACACAATGTTCTGTAGTCTGAGTAGCTAAGTATACACATTTTTTTCGCAGTGTATTCAAATTTGTTTTTGGCCTTTTGATAATCAACTCTTTGCTGTTTTTTAAACAGCTCCTCAAATATTGGCTTTTTGCATAAATTCACTACACTTTATATCACTTTATAGTGTATAAATGCGCGTATAAACAAAAATAAAATATTTCTCCACAGGAAACATGCGTCTGCTCGATGCTTTAATTAGATCATAGTCCAGAAATTTGATTTTAATATGAGTTGTAGCACGCAACATATGTTCCTCATAAGAATTGTGGGTATATATAGTCGGACAAATGTATATTAACACATATTCACTAAATTAAGTAACGATTTTTATATAGAGAAATGGGAGATTCCATTTCAGAACTTAATTCTGATCAGTCAGTTTGTAAAGCAGTTATATGCTGTGCTCTGATTTGTATAATTTCTACGGAGATTGTACCGTTGTCTTGGATAGCCTCATATACGAAATTTGGTGGAGATATCTCGTCAAATAAAAAGGTTTTCCATACAAGAACTTGACGCTGATCGTTCAGTTTGTATGACAGCTATATGATACAAAGGTCCGTTCTGAACAATTTCTTTGGAGATTATACCATTGCTTTGGTTAATAACGCATGCCAAATTTTGTGAAGATATTTGGTCAAATAAAAAAGTTTCCCATACAAGAAACGGATTTTGATCGTTCAGTTCGTATGGCAACTATATGCTATAGTGGTTCGATCTAAATAATTTCTTCGGAGGTTATACCGTTGCTTTGTATAGTCCACCATACGAAATTCCGTGGAGATATCTTGTCAAATAAAAAGGTTTTCCTTACAAGAACTTGACGCTGATCGTTCAGTTTGTATGGCAGCTATATGATGCAAAGGTCCGTTCTGACCAATTTTTTCGGAGATTATACCATTGCTTTGGTCTATAACGCATGCCAAATTTTGTGAAGATATTTCGTCAAATAAAAAAGTTTCCCATACAAGGACCGGATTTCGATCGTTCAGTTCGTATGGCAACTATATGCTATAGTGGTCCGATATCGGTGGTTCCGACAAATAAGCAGCTTCTTGGTGAAAAAAGGAAGTGTGCAAAATTTCTGAACGATATCTTGAAAAATGAGGGACAGACGACTTAGCTAAATCGACTCAGCTCTTCGCCCTGTTCTGGCTACAATAATCAAGAGGATGCCTACCTATGTATTTAGAAAGCTATTGGTTTCATGTTAGACTTTCTATAATTTTACAAATTTTACAATATCCTTCTTATAAGCAATTGGAGATTACGATTCTCCTACGCCATTAAATAGTCTCAGGGGCTCGGTAATTTGCAAGGACGTTTGTTTGAGCAGAAAGCATTAACCCACGTTAAATACAAGTATGTGAAACTGCTTGTATAATGTCAATGAAAAATTTAATATTTATGGTATAATATGTATATATTTGAAAAAAATATATATGTATATTTCAACCAACATACTTCGTATATCATACATTATCATGTACATAAGCCATTTTAAAATTACAACCTCCGTATCCGTTTCAAGATCATTTAGTTGAAATCCAGTCAGAATGTAACACCGCATATATTCTAAGATTACGCACGCCATTTGCCAAGGTCTGTAAACAAGACAACAACAGTAATACTTTTGTTTGTGCTAAACGCGACTACTTAATCCCTGACAATAAACTAAAGTTTTCTTTTATGAATAATGATGTGCTTAAGCGTTGCTATATAATAAATTAACCCGGAAAATGTCGAAAAACTGTCAATGCTGCCAGCAAACAAAAGTAATTTTGCTTGTATATCATGATGTTTCCGTGTATTTGGACCACGAAAACATGCGCCAATATGTGCGTCGATCACCTCATGCCAGCCACCACTCATAAAGCGCTGATAAATGTGTTTTCACACAGAGTAAATGCTTTCGCTTTCAGAATGTCGTCAGCGCCATTTTTAAGCAGCGGTGGGCACAAACTATATACATACATACGTGGTTTGAGTGAAAAATAGTGCGATCGCCAGGAAGATTGTGCTGTATTGTTGTTGTGCGGCACTTACTGTGGGCTCCATTAGACACCATTAGGCTAGTGGGTTAGCGAATTGTTTTTGTTTTTTGCGAAAATGTGACAAGTTTTTACCACTTTCTAGGGCAATGAGTTGACTTTATAGACATTGGTAGTGTAGTTCTTAGAAAATTATGTATTTTTTGCAGCTAGCAGCTGCTGTCATTTCAAGATTTTTCTTTTTTTGGCACTCTCAATAATGTGTTACGAATTTCGCGCACTTTTTGAAGGTAAACATGTCAATTAAGTGAGAAATTTTGTCACAGCACATTTTTTGATAATTTTTGACTTTCATTTTCTTTAGTGTATTATGATACCGTCAAGTGTTCCTTAAATAGTTTTTAACAATTGAACCACACAATTAAACATTTAACTAACTGAAAACGCAATAAATTAACTGAGAAAAAGTAAAGTAAAAAAATCTATAAAAATTCGCCACCAAAGGAACTAATTAAGCTGCCAAAAAAAAATAATATAAAAGTATATCATACGGACCTTAAGTGCAAATAAACTCAATTTAGTCGTGCTCGCGCGGTAATATGTCTGGTCAACCGCCACCGCCCTTTGGTGGGCCGCGTGGTTGGAATCCACGTGCGCATAATCCCGCCTCACCGTCGCCATCGTCGTTCATGTACCGTCCGCCGTCGCCATGGACACCGGTTGCGCCCAGCCCGCCACCAATCATTTCGGGTCCGCGTTATCCTTCCATGCAATCGCCGGCACCGATGAGTCCCACGCCGTTTGCGCACGCCATGTCGCCGGCACCGGGCCGTGGTACACGCGGCACGAATAGCATACCGCATCCGCGTCCGCAATGGCCGCAACATGTAGCGGGCAATCATTCGCCGGCGCCATACCAGCCACCCACTTTCCAGCCGACTTTCTATCCCAATCAACAATCGGCTGTACAATCGCCACAACTGCCGCCTAAAGTAGCGCAATCGCCAACCGGCCCCAAACCGTTCCGTCCCATGGCGCATGTGCCATTACAGCATCAGAATTCGTATGGCGTTGGGCCGACCAGTTCCTTCCAATTGTCACCGACACCATCGCCGATTGTTTGCCAAACACCGAATTCGGAATTTATGTATAGTAATCGTCAAACACCGTTATCGCAAACGTACGAAACACCACAACAACATCTACAGCAACAGCAGCAACATCACTATCAACAACAGCAGCAGCAATATCCGCGACAACAGCCAACACCGAATCAATACGACTATGTCGGTGTGCCACTGGAGCCTCCGCATCCTAAATCGTATGTAGTTTATGATGATGAAGAGGAGTTCGGCCCGTCGACAGCGGAAATCATAGCGAATCAATCTCAAGATTACGTCGATGAGAAGTTGGCCGAATATCAGCTGACTATTCTGCAGTTGCAAGGTAAGTGTTTTGTACAGAGTCTGTTAATTAAAAGAAAAATTTAAACGAGTGTTTCATAAGTTTTCATTGATGATACATATTTTATTCCAAGTACATTTTTGTTAACTGTTTAGTATTATATTAAAGTAGAAAAATGTTAAATTCGGCTGCACCTAAGCTATAATTCCATTCACAGTTGCTTTTTACAGCACGAAAAGGTACAAAAAGATCTTTAACTTGATTTTAATCGATCTATAGTGATCGGAGATTGTGGCGTTGCCTTTTTAAAGAGGATACATGGATTTCCTCAAGCATAAAACGGTCTCTTTTCAAAAATATTTTTTTTTTCATTTAACAAATTAAATATTTTATTCAAACTTTTTATTATTTCAAAAACACATATTTTGCAAAGATTTTGTGAATTTTTTAAGCCTGATATGCGCACTGGAACATCAAGAGGTACCCGGAAACGGGTTGGTCGACGAATTTGCCCGCTCTGCTGCGTCTTCTATTATGATAAGACCTTAACATTGTATTGCGGTTGGGTTCCACACCCTAAAGAAGCTCCTCCGCACGGAGGAGAGAGTGGGCAGATAAAGCTACTGGCAGCAAGCAAATGGTCAACTATTCGCTCTCTTTACTCGGTACTGCAAGCTCAAGAACCAACAACATGGGCATGGTTTCATGTGCAAACATCCGGTTTTGCGACATAGAACCGGACACTCCTATTACCTGATTCTAGATTGCATAGCAATCTATCGCACAGGCTCAACGGTTTTAGATCCGTATATTGGAATTTATCAGTGTGCTGGGCTTTTGTGAATATATGTCACAGGAAACAGAGCACAATAGATCTTAGGTCGCGTTGCAAACTTCAAATTATACTCTATTCTAAGGAAACATATTCAAAACAGGGCCACTGTGATGTCCTTCCCGGCATGCCCTCGGCAAAAAGGTGTCTTAAGGATCGTATGAAATAGAAATGAAACAAGTAAAGAAGATCTTTGTTAGTGTGAAACCGAACATTTTATACTTACCGAACTTTCAAGGATCAACACCGAGAACTTCTTTCTAAACATTTCAATAGTATATCTGACAGATTGACCGATATTTTTGGTAAGAAGCTCCCAATATGAACTGCATACATATTCGGTATCTGGGAGGTGGAATAGTTTTGATCCGACTAGAACAATTTTTAGTCATAAGGCGGCAAACCTCAAAGGCACTATTTGCGCAAAGTTTTCTATTTTTTGGCTCTGGATTTGTATTCTTGAAAATGAATGATGAAAGAATCAGATGGAATCAAAAATTGTGTCGCTTGGGAATTAGGTGTGGCTGCAGTCGGATTTCGCTAATTTTCACACTGTAATGTAGGATTATCTGAATAATATCTCCTACCAAATTTAGTTCAATCGGTCGAGTATATTTTGAGGAATGGGTTTTCACCTCAATGTGATGCCAAGTCCATTTTCTTATTTTGAATCCGGCTCCTTTAAACCCTCTCGTACTAATTCCATTGTAAAATTTAATGTCCTTGGTGTATTTAGTTATTGATTTATTGTGCTTTTAGTAGTTTTTAAAAGAGCCGTTATGTGGGTAGTGTTCTGGTTATTGCATTGAATTGAAAAACAAATTTTTCCAAAGTTTTTTATTTTATTTTAAATAATAATAATGTTGAATTGAAAAACAAATTTTTCCAAAGTTTTTTATTTTATTTTAAATATTTCATAAGCTAAACTCTGTGTTCTTCATGCCTCATAGCATTTCAAAAATGTTTTTCAAAACCATAGCATATTGTCTAATATTCGCGCACATTGCTCAATTTAGAACAATTTTGGCAAATTTTCTAAACATTTCATGGCTGATTGCGAGTTCTTACAATCGATTCAGTTCAAATGATTCATTAGCAATTATTCACTTATTTACTTAGTTAAAATTAGTGCTATTTAAAATTAAACGACGCCATTTTTCGTGCACAATTAATGCGTTACATTGCACATTTTAAGCGAATATAGGAGAAGAGTCGACGGAAAAGTAAATAAAAGCGCGTACATTTATATCTTTTACTTTCGACTAATTTCACTTAGCTGAGAATTTAGCCAATTCGAAAAACGCCGCATTACAGTGAAGTGTTCGCACTTGACCCAGACGAACGAAACACACCCGCTCGCCGACCACACATCAACCATTCACCAATTTGTCGGTTGTATTTGTCGTCTGAATGAATGCACACACACGCGCACATTTTAATATTGTAAATATATACACATACATGTATATATGTATGCATCGGTGTGATTCTGTAAGAATGTATCGAAAGTTTTCGGCTCGCTGCCAAAATTGTTAAAAAGCGCCATTTGGCGGTGGCATTCGTAAGTCATTACGATTATGTTTTAGGCACTTAACAACTACATGTGAAAATATGAAAAAAAAATTAAGAATTATAAGAATTACTTAGTTGTATGCCACAATTCTTTCGTAAAATAATTCATTGCAATTTCTACTCCAATTTAAATTATTAATTTTGAAAATTTCTTGCATATGCCAGATTAAAAAATTAATTAACTATGCAAAAAAAAATCTGAAATCATTGTAAATTAAATAATTTTCTAAACTTAATTAGCTTAGAATATAGAGATTTTTTTTAATATATATTAATTGTTTTTAAATTATTTTTTCATTGCAGTTCATAAAAAATTGTATTTTTACAAGCACAAAATAATGTTAAAAGCAATTAATATTTATCAAAAAATAGGAAAAAGAATTTTTGAACATAAAAATTAAAATTAAATGTTTTTCTAGTGCCCAAAATGTGCAGTTGATTTTGAATATTTTTTTAGAGACTTTTAGAGATTTCTTTTCCTTATTAGACCAGTGAAGACTATTTTTGAAACAAAAAAATATTATCATAGTAGGTTGAAATCCTTAAAGCAAACGAGAGATAAAATTACAAAAATGGAAGGGAAAATATTTTACAGGCATATGTGGTCGGGAAAACGAACGAGAGCGGTCTGCTTGAATTATGACTCCGATAGAAAAAAGTTGTATGGAAAAGTTATAGGAAATACAAATATCTACAACATTTATATCAATGACTTTTGGACATAACCTCAAAATTTATGTGAATAACTTAAATATTGAAGTTTTTGGGTTTTTTTATTTTTATCTCACACAAAAAATTTTCCTTGACGAAATTTGAAGTAAACTTTTCTTCTTATGTCCAAACTACACTGTTTCGATTTAATTTAAAATATTAATAGTTATATTAGTATATTTTATTTCGACTTAAAATAGAAAAAACTATGATCTTCAATTGAAAATTTTGAAAAATTATTTTTTTTAAGTCAGTAAGCTTTATATTTGCTGAAATCTCTAGTTTCGGTTGGTATGAAATGAAAAATTGAAAAATTTACAAAAATATATATTTATTTTTTTTTTTAATTTTGGAATTTAATATAAAATTTCCAACTTTTACTTCCGATTTTTGAAAAAAATTAAAAAAAAATTTTCTCCAACTTTTAAATTAAAAAATATATTTTGTCAATTTTCAGATCTAATCTTGGGACTAAAAAATTTCCAATTTTGAGTTTCAATTTTGGGACATTTTTTTTTTGTTCTTTTATGAAGCAAACAATTGTTATATTTCAAAATCTACGGCTTAGCTTTTCTTTAATTAGATTAGATGAGATTTCTTATAACAAAAGTCGGTTTAGTTTTCGTTGGATATATTTACATATGATAATAATTTTTTTATCCTTATCATTCAACCCTTTGATGTGAAAAACATTTTTTTTATTTCTTACACCAATTTTTAAATAAAATATATTTTTAAAATTTTTAATTCTGATTTTGGGATTAAAAATTATACTTAATAATATATAAATATATATAATTTCTAATTTCATATTAAATAATGTTTAATTTTGGAAAACTATTTTAACATTTTTTTGTTCGATTTTTTATGAAGCCAAGATGAGGACACATGGCCTACTTTTTCGTTCAATATATAATATTATTTGTTATTAAAATTTTTAAATCAAGTATTTTTTTATTTTTAATTTGACATTTAAAAATTTTTATTTAAATTGGATAAAAAAAGGAAATTCCAACTTTAATTTACGAATTACGTATTAAAATAATTTATTTACAATTTTTAATACCGATTCTGGGAAAACTGAAAACTAAATTTTTAATTAAAATTTTTAATAAAAAAATTGAAAAGGTGTTCCAAATAAAATTTGATTCTCAATACAACATTTTTTACTCAAAAAAAAATCAAAACATGTTTCTAATAAGCCCACTAATGTATAGGCTGCAAATTATGCTGATTTTTGTATAAAAAAAATTAATTTAAACTTTTCATTTCCGTTTAAAAAAAAACTAAAAAAAAATTTTTTTTGAAAATTTTTAATATTATATTAAAATAATTGATTTACAAATTTTTATTTCCGATTCTGGGAAAATTTAAAAATACATTTTTGAAGCAAATTTTTAATAAAAAAATTTTTAAATCTGTTTCTAATAAAATTTGATTTAAAAAAAAAAAATTTATTCAATAAATACACAAACCTGTTTCTAGTAATCCCACTAAAGTTTAGGCTGCAAATTATGCCGTTTTTTTTAATTTATTTTCAATTTAAAAAAAAGTAAAAAAAAAAATTTTAATCATTCAAAATAAAAATTTTAAACCTTTCAAATATTTAATCTTTGATTTGAATTGATTTTTTTTTCAATAAAAACTTGTTTCTAGTAATCCCACTAGAGTTTAAGCTGCAAATTAATCCGATTTTTTGATTAAAAAAAGTAATTTTCAATTAAAAAAAATTTAAAAAAAAAATTTTATCATTAAAAAAAAAAAAATTTGAAAACCTTTCAAATATTTAATCTTTGATTTGAATACAAAAATTTTTTATTCAATAAATACGCAAACTTGTTTCTAATAAACCCACTAATGTGCAGACTGCAAATTATTCAAAATATTTATTTTCGATATATTTAGATATATTTGCTGCTATTTTTGAAATCAATCTTACACGGCTGGCTATAAGCAAATATTTTTAATGACTTATGTCAGCAGATATTAAGTCATCCGCGCACTTAAAATTCCGAAAATCACTTTATTTGCAAAAATAAATGGCTCAAAAAATACATACTTACTACATATGTAGCGATTTGTTGGTATGCTGACCAGCACATAACTTTGAATAAACAGAATTTTTTTAACATTTGCGAAATTGAAAATTTTTAATTTCAAAATAATGATCTCATTCCGTTTGTTAATCATCGGCCATGAACACACGCCACGTCTATCCTGCCCAGGCGCTCCTCCCCGCTGCCACCAACCGCCAATATCCTCGCCATTCATAGACAAATGCGATCATCGCTGCAGAAAAACAAAATGATTTTGCGAAAAAGCAAATTGTAACGCACGCATACATATGTATGTTTGTATGTATAATGGTGTGTATGCCTTTAGGTGAACTCAATGCTTATCCATTGTTGACCAGAAATCAATCGAACAATATGCGTTGAGCATGTGCCGTCAATTAACTGTCAAAGGGGAAGAAGCCTTTTGCACTGAACACGGTGAAAAGTTGCAATTGTTTGCGTACTATTTATGCACTGTCAATTGTTGCTTTTTGCCATTTCTCCTACTCACTCTTCACATAAATTCAACTATTTTTAAATTAAACTATGTATAATTGCGCACAGTAATTTCGCTTTCAATGAATTTCGGACGCTCGGTATCCCAGCGGTGGGTGTGAGCGAAATTTATAGTTGCCACAGAGTAAATAAAGATTTTTAATGCGATAACAGTAATTTGTAGCTGTGTGCCACCAATGTGTATGTGTATTTCTAAGCGTTATTTAAACATATTGTTTTATCGTCATTGGTGATTTGCATTCAGCGCTGACATTCAGTTGGCTTTTGCCCATTAAAATTGCTGACGAATAGATAATACCCGTGTAAATACGCTTCCACCAATACTTAATGCCTAGGAAGTACTTACGAGTCGTTATATGTACATAAGTATGTATAAATGCTAGTGCTTGTTGGCGAACTTATTGTTATTCACAGGCGCTAGGTAATGATGCAATTTTGATCCCTGCCAAATTTTCACAAAAAGTCATTTGTATGCCAAAGCATTTAAGTGCGATTGCGACATTATGTCACTGCTTCTTTCTGATGTCGCCAAATACTGCCAAATAAAACACAAATTTTACACAAATAAGATTATTAAATTTTAATTAAATTTATTTTTGTTTAGAGAACGAACAAAGGGAATAAAATAATTTACGTTAAATTAAGGTTATAATCGTAAACATATATATAAATATATTCATATATAAATTCGGATTTAGATAAGTTGTACACGTTTTTTGAATCAAAATTTTTTTGAAATGTTTTCAAAATTGGCAATTGCACTTTGAAATTAAATAACAAGATACATTTTTGTTTGAAAAATAAGCGATTGTGCTAATCCAGCAAAAAAGGTATATGCATATGAAGAATTTATTTATTATATTCTTTTGTTTATGATTCTATTTATGTCTGGTTCTTAATTTCCAAATCAAAAATATCATGTCAGCATACTATGTTGTACAATGTTTATACAATATTCCTATAAATTACATAGATTTTTAAAGCCGAAGTGAAAATTTTAAATAAAAAAAGTGATGATATTCCTACCTAACCTCAAGCTTCGCTTTTCTCTCCTTGTACTATAATATTCGTAAACCAGTTTCTAGCCCATTAATATTTAGGCTACAAATTAGGTCGATTTTTGGGTACAAAAAATCCACTTTTTAATAACGATTTATAGAAAATTTAAAAATAAGGCCGATTTTTGGTTAAAAAAAATCCACTTTTTAATATCGATTTTTTTAAATTTAAGAATAGATTTTTATAACAAATTTTCATTTCATATTCCTACCTAACCTCAAGCGTGGTTCTTTCCTCTAGCGAATGTTACCAACGCCTTACTTGAATCTTTTCGAGTTTTCTTTGATAAGCTCATTTAAAATTTTTTTTTTAATAAAGAAACCGAAAATCTTGATTGCCCTCTGCTATTCTAGTGTTTCTGAAGAATCTAGTAATTGATTGGAGAAAACCCTGTTCGAAAACCCATACCAAATTAATGAAAAAAACGGTAAATTTGAGCTATATGTAGTAGTCTGATTTGAACAATATATTCAGAGATTGTAGCGCATGCTAAATTTCTTAAAGATACCTCGCCAAATAAAAAAATCGTCCAGACAAGAACTTGATTTGGATTGTTCAGTTTGCTTGACAGTTTTATGTTTTAGTAGTCCGATTTGTTATTTCGACAAATGAGTAACTTCTGGGGAGAAAAGACTTTGTGCACAATTTCATATAGATATCTCAAAAACTGAGGAACTAGTTCGCATATATACATACGGACATGGCTAAATTGACCATCATCATTTATATAGTATACCCATTTTAAATGTTCTCCCACGTTTCTTTCTGGATGTTACAAATATCATGGCAAACTTAATACGACGACTAAAAAAAATCACATCGCGGCGTGACAGTCACCTAAGCACTGGCCAGGCACGGTGTCTGCTTTACTTATATATAGCCAGCTGGCAGCCAGCTTCACTTGACGTCGGGTTGTGACGTTTAAAACAAATCACATCGCGGCGTGGCAGGCACCTAAGTACTGACCAGGCACGGTATCTTCTTTTCTTTTATAGAGCTGCCCGCCAGCTTTATTGTTCAGTCCATATAGCTGTCATACAAATTGGCCTAATCAACTTCGGTTGTGGAAAACTTTTTTATTTGAAAAGATATTTTCATGAAGTTTGGTACCGATTATTGTCAAAGTCAAGGCTACAATCTTCGAACATATTGTTCAATTCGGATCTCTATAGCATTTAGCTGCAATTAAAACTGGCCATTCAAAATGGAGAGAGAGCTCAGTTTACATGTTTTCTACTATAAGAAAACCTGTGAAAGGTATCGTAACTTCGTTAGAGCTCAAATCAATTTTTTTTGGTGGTGAAGAAGATTCTACCTAAAATTATGTGGAGTGAAAAAACCAAGAAATTTGTTGTTATTATTGATGCGTATAGATAATGGTCGACTATTCAAAATTTGGTTTATGATGGAATTGCAGCTTCTCAAAAATATACTTTTTTTGTGAAAAAATTGTATTTCAGAATGATTTAAAATTTTTAATATAATTACCTATTAAAAATCTTCATTCTTTGATAACATTACTCAAAAACTTTGAAGAAAAAATGTGTGATTGATGTGCTAAGAGGTCTGTGATGTGTTTGATGTGTCCTGGTTACGAATATGAGTTTAAAGATTTTCCATCCTGTGCATCTATTTTTGCCGTTTTGGTTAATGGTAGTGGTTTGATCCTTACACCTCTCTACTACAACACAAAAAGTCCTCCTTGTTAGGAAATTTTTACTATCATTTCCGATTTTAGCAACCCAAAATTAGCAAGATACAGTGGAAAAATGACTGTTCAGTTGTGAAAATTTGATTGATTCAGCTAATTCGCAGAAATTTTCCTCACCGACTCTGAAAACAGCATTTCGACGGTTTTATAGTTTTGAAGACGATTACTCTAAATGCCTACAAAGTAGATATAACCACTCAATTTTCATTTTCGCTTAAGAGTTAAGGGCTTGCATGGCTTTCTATGAGCAAAAAACGGTATTTTTTCATAAAATAGAATAAAATATTTTGTTAAAAATTTGTATTATTCCAAAGATACATATTTTATAATGATCTTGTGAAAATTTGAAAAGAAAAAACTCAGCCATTATGACGTCAATACTGACAGTCTCTCGGAATGAAGGTGCTACCGCGTTGATAGCAGAACTTCTTACAGGATCATCTAAAACAAAAAAAAAATCGTGTATTATAAAACCATAAACTAGGTATTGGACGAAGGAAAATAAGTGAAAAATTTATCTGTGGTAGATGTTTTTACAAAATAAGCAAATTTTGGTCAACACTTCTTGATTTTTTTGTAAGTATTTAGTTAAAATTGAAAAAAATCCTTCATTCGAGAGCTTGTAAATTATATAAAGAAGACTTGTGTAAAATTTCATTAAGATCGGCTAAGAAGTTCTCGAGTAATCTTGACAACCAACTTTGAATACACGGTTTTGAGAAAAACACGTTTAAAGC
The DNA here is from genome assembly GCF_023373825.1 of Bactrocera dorsalis. Classification (NCBI taxonomy): domain Eukaryota; kingdom Metazoa; phylum Arthropoda; class Insecta; order Diptera; family Tephritidae; genus Bactrocera; species Bactrocera dorsalis. Next base: position 101,440,054 of record NC_064303.1, read on the forward strand.
TTCAAGTGAGTAAGGTGACCTTGAGCACAATTTTTCAAGGCGGTATCTCCAAAACCATTGCTCGGTTCAACTTGAGCATTTAGGGCAATATTCTGGCGATGTTATAGAATACAATAAAAAAACGATTTTTTGAAGCCCAGAAACCTGTGTAACGCCTTAACAGTTTGACTGCCACTGTCTGACTAGCGATTAGTAAAACTTCCAACGTTTTATTCTATTTCCACAGTGAAACGTAATTGCTTCATATGTTTAAAAAAATATTATGTATTCTACTATAAAATTAATTATTTGAAGCATTTCATAAAAAAAAATATTTAAAAAAAATATTAGATCAAAAAAAGGGAAGAAAAAAAGTAACATTCTTTACTTTAAAATAAAAAAAAAAATATTTATTTTGATACTTTTTATCATTAAAGGCAAACACACACAAAAGATTGGTATCACGCATAATGCTTATGTTCATTAATTAAGCGACAAAATTTGACCTAGGCCACAAAGACTTTGATGTTGATAAATTATTGTATAAAAAAAATATGAAAACAAAAACAATAATTAAGCTGAAAAAATACAAAATTGTTATAACTTTCGCGCAAATCTTCCGATCCTTGAAAAAATACGCATTCACAAAAATAACAACAATTTATTGCCAACGGAAGACGTGCACGCCCACGCATAGTTTCACGCCATTGGGTGTATACACGGGCGCAAATACACGCCACCAACTATTATGTCTAAAAATATGTTAATTTTGTATTAAAATACATCGCCTGCCACACCATCCACACTCTAGTATATACAACTCATGCATGTGTGTGTGTGTGAGATACATATGTACATATGACTACAGAAATATCTATTATGTCGTCAACAAAAAATTATTATTAGCCATACTCAACTGCTTAGGGGATTGAAAATAATTTCTCAAATTGCCAACACAATTGCCAAATGTTAAATAAAAATAATAATAAAATATTTGGTGAAATTGCAAATTAAATATTTGCTTATTTATAACATAACAGTGAATTCATTAAATTCACAGTCGTCATTTCTCGGCTTCTAAACGGCATTTGTGGTAATTAAATCGATACGCAATCGCGACCACAGAGGCCGGGCCGGCGGCGCAAACGCTCGGCGCTGCAAAAGTGTTGATTAGTTGACTCGCACGATATAGTTTATATTGCTTGCTGCTTGCCACTGCTGCCGGTTTTTGCGAACGTCAAGATGTACATATGTACATAGACATGTACATATGTATATACTTTAACGTATGCAAATATCACGATATTTTTATTTCTGGCTACCAAAAATATCTACAAACAATATACTCGTCAATATATTTAGCTTGAGTCAATATAAATTTACCATAATGTATGTGCATATGTATGTACATATGTATGTATGTACTACACTATACAATTTCGCACTGGCAGTGTAAATAACACTTTGCTATACAAATTTGCACAATTTTTGCGGAGAAAAATAATTTTTATTGCCTTCGCTTGGCCAACATACACTGGTTGATTGTTTCGGAGAAAATAAATATTTATTTATACTTAGATTTTGTTGTAGCTTAATTACGATAATTTTCTTCACACATTCGATACTATATAAATCAATTGGGAGGCTCAGCAGATGGCGCAATGAGTTAAGGATTTGCTTATAAACGCACTTAGAAGCTCATTTAAATTCTATGTTATTCAATATGTATGTATGTATGTAGCAGTCGCACAAGAAGTGAGTAGCAACTGTGATACATTGAAGTACATTTGTATATATCGATGAAAACATATATTTGTACGTATGCTACTAAAAGTATTGGCAAACAATTGAAATTGCTGTGTGCCGAGTGCTGATCTAATCTGCTGTGTAAATGAATTTTTGCACAAGAAAATATTTGGCCTGTCGAAATTCGACTTTCATTGTCAAGGTTACTTAAAGCGTATCAATAAGTGAGTATTAATGGGTAGATAAGTAGAGGCACTTACATATGTATATATTTATAATTATTTACATATACATATGTATGTATGTGTTCAAGTGGCTGCAAGTTAATTGCCAGTTAGTGAGGCTTTTGTCAACGTTTGCCTTTGTAATATGCACATAAAGAGGAGTCAATAAAAGTACGCCAAAAGAAATTTATTTGTTATTAATTACGCTAGCTAATGCATACATATTTAGGCACATACATATAAGTAACGAGTAGGTGTGGCCAAATAATAACTCATTGCTAATTGAATAAGAGTATACAATTTTAAAATAAAAACTTGCATTTTATTATGCCCTGAACAGGGTATAATAAGTTTGTCAAGAAGTTTGTAAAACCCAAAAAGAAATTTCGGTTACCCTATACCATATACCTATGTATGTATGTACACATAAAGAGTGATCCATTGCGAGGTTCCCTACATTCTTGAAAAAACACAGCAACTTCAATTTTAATGGGTAATGCTTATTATCATTCGAAAAAACATTATTTGGCACTTATTTTTGGAAGATAATCTTATTCAAATGTTGGCTGCGTCACGTCTCAGTTGGTCCATCCATTGAGTCGAATTGTTAACTGGCGTGTGACACCCGTGAAATTTTGCTCCAAGGCTCGAATCGAAACTGGATTGTTCGCATAGATTCTATACCTTACATATTTCCATCGAAAAAAGTCTAGCGGTGTGATATCACACGATCTTAGTGGCCAATCGACCGGCCCACAACGTAAAACCATCTGCTAACCGAAGTGTTCTCTCAATAAATCCATTGATTAATGCAATGTGTGGTTAGTGACGCCGTCTTGTCGAAACCAAATGCCTCCGAGATCACGAGCTTTAATTTCAGGTATTAAATAGTTGGTTAACATGGCGCGATAAAGCTCACCATTGACGGTTACGTTCTCACCGGCATTATTTTTGAAGAAATATAGACCGATAATTCCATCGGCACACAAACCACAGCAAACCGTTGTTTTTTATGGAAGAGATGACAACTCTTGAATCTCTGCAGATTTCTATTCGTCCCAAATGCGGAAAATTTGCTTGTTTATATAGCCATTGTGTCAAAATGGGTCTCACAAAACAAAAGTTGGCTCAAAAACGTTGGATCTTCTTCGAAGTTTCCAAGAGCCTATAGAATAAAGTGATCGATTGGGAGGGAGGGCGGCTTCAGTTCTTGCACAAGCTGTATTTTGTACCCTTCAAATTTAACATCTCGACTTATAATACGCCAAGTCTTTCCATTCGAGTTGCAGCGAACGCCGCGAAATCGACTCTCCACCATCTTCGTGTACATTCTCAGCTAAGACTGCTATGTTGCTTTCTGTGTGCTGGACGTGATACTTATATTCGGTCGAATATTATTCAAAAATTAGTTCTGGGTTTCAAGATGGGTGATGTTGTTGCGAATAGCACGTTCAGTAGGCCGATTATATTGACCATAAGTTGAGCGAAGCGCTCGAGACACATTCTTTACAGAACGTGAATTTTCCTAATAAAGTTGGACGATATGTAAATGCTCTTCAGGCGTAAGTCTTTTCTCGTTGAAATGCCAAAAAATACTGGACAAAAATAACATGTCAGCTTGACATGACTCAAGCATGATCTCAAAAAAAATAAAAGCTATTGAAAAGAATATGTTTACTTGGATCATCCTATATATCTACTGATCCTTGGTAATGCCAAATGGAGGTTACATTTTATTCGAGCTGAAATAATTGTCATACTGATTCGAGAGGAATTGGTTTTCTCTATAACATAGTTTTCGTAAGTAGCAGAAATTTTAAAAGAAAATTTTCAATTTTAAGAATCTTTCCAATGTTCAAGCGCACCAACAGGTAATTTCTAATTCGACACTTTTTATGTGTTGCCTGGTATGTCATGGGAAAAGTAAAAAAAAAAAATCAAATGTGATCTTACAGCTGCCAAATTATAGGCTTTACCAACCCTTAACCCAGAAAAAATATTGTAAAAACGCTTTACAATTATTTGTAATACATACAAATATATATATGTATATGTATACATTTATTTAAGTGTATTTGTCTCGTATGAATATAATTAAATATGCAAATCACTTTCCCTTTTTGTACAGAATACTTACTACTATACATGAGCACTGTCTTTTCTCTATAATGCGATCGAAGCCAAAATTATTCAATTATTTACTACGAATTTGCTAGTTACCGTTTGATAGCGATAAAAAGTTGAAAAAAATTTTTGTAAATTTTCTTTTAGTCTTTTAAGGTTAGAAAGAATTAATTTATATAAAAAAAAGATACGAAAAACGACACCTTCGGCTGCACCCGAATTAATTTAGAATACCTTTCAAAGATGTTTTTTTATAGCATTTTTTCTCACTTTGATCGATCAGTTTGCTTGGCAGATGTAAGCAATAGTGTCCGAACAGAAAAATATGTTTGGAGATGGTAGGCGGTTACCTTAACCTTAAATAAAAATCTATGCCAAATTTCGTGAAGACATAAAAATATACATTATGACAAAAAATTCCTTCCAAGTATTCCCCACTAGATGTAATACACTTATGTCAACGATTTTTCAGTCCTCAAAACACTCTCCATAAGCACTTTTTGGGATGGCCTTCAGCTCCTCCAACGAATTATGTTTTATCTCTTCGACCGACTGAAAACGGGTTCCATCCCCATGTTTGTTGACTTCTTTGTTTGCATATCAAACTCATAAACCCATGTCTCATCGGCAGTTATAATGCTGTCCATGAATGTGGGATCAGAATTCACAGGATCACGCATGGCCAAAGATACCTGTTTACGGTACTTCTTTTGCAAAAATATTCAGCTTTATCGGGACGAGTCGAGCAGGAACGCATTCAATACCCTAAATGTCCACCAAAATCATTCGGAACGGACTCCATGATGTTCAGTTGACATTTCTCTAACATTTGTCTGACGTTGTTCAAGCACCATATTCTTCACTTTTTTAATATTTTCGTCAGTTTTCATCAGTTGACTACTGAAGTGTACTGACTTAAACAGCTCCTGTAAACAAACTGATTGACATATCGCGCTCATATTTGGCATAGCAATTAAGGCCAGTACTACCAATCTACCAAAATAAAATATAAATTTTTTTGAAATGTCATTTACCCGGCGAATTTAATTTAAATTTCTTAGTGATTTTTGTCCCAATATAGATATGTATGTATAATATGTATATTATATATGCACTTCAAAAGTTTAAACACAATATGATTTTTAAAGCTTTTATTTTCTTTAGATGTGAACTGAACTTTAAACACTTAATAAACACCTTATGTGAAAGGTTACATTGTAATTGTAACAGCTCTTCATGCACATGTGAAAAAAACAATATACATACATATGTACATTTGCTTATGTAATGGTGCGTGCTAAAAACACTTTCCTTCTCATTTACAAACATCCATAAATACTAGTGCAAAAAAAACTAACTTATGATGTCAACTCACATTGTGCATGCAAATTACAAAGCCTGAGAAAATACATACAAACATACATAAATAGCCAATTGTTAACAGCCATAGTCGTTAGACGGATCCTCGTTGCGCTTGAGGTGAACACCATTTTATTGCCTGTAGTCTAATTTAATTAAGTGTCTTTTTAAATGACTTGAATGGAGACTACATTGGCTGTTCTATTGTACATATGTATGTATACATATAGCAAAATTTATTGAATAATGTTGAATGTACATATTTACATCTACAGATATGAATGATTTATGTACACGGTACATGTAAACAAGTGCGCCGCCATGACGTAATGCTCAAAACTATTATACTACCTAGTAAACTAAAAAATAACGGCGCGCAAGTCGGACGATGGCAATGAAATGACAATAGGTCAAACGTGTACATATGTATGTATATATGTTATGTGTACGTAAAGTGTAATGTAGCATATATTGAATGCTCATTTTTTTGGTTTACAGTCTTGTTAGGTGACTGTTAAGCAACTGTTAGCAAGTGTAAGGCCAGAGAACATCAAACAATTGTTTGTTTTTGTTTCATGTTCTCTGATAAGGCCACATAATGCACTCATTTAGACTCGGAGTGATCATGATCAACGTTAATTCTAGGCTGTCTATGAGTAGAAAGTGATTTACATAATGACACAAACTCATAAAAAGAGAGACCAGAGAGAAAATGAGATGCGCGAGTGGTAATAATTAAAAGCGAATATGTGGGATTTTTGTGTGACGTTACTTTAGCTATGCCTCGACAGGGATTGAAAATATAACAGATAATTTTTTTATAAAAAATTAAGTAAAAATACTGTGCAAAGAAGAAAATATCGACAAGGCGAGGATAATTGCAAAATAATGTAAATTTAAATTTTAAATTTTGGTGATACTTTTGAATTTTTTCCTTAATTTTATATTATTAAATAAGCTTATGTATATAGTTGCTGCCGATTACGCAATAAGCTGTGAGAGTCACATGTTTCAAGCGAATTTCTTAGCGGGAGGTTTGCGTGCTCCCTTCAGCCCCTCAACATTGATGTTTATTTATTTTTAACTAGTTAGCGCCACCTATTATGTTATGATGTCAACCAGCAAGGGCATATCGCCATACATTTACAAGCATTGTGGGTGTGAGACTATGCTACTTACATAGTAAACGTATATAATATACATATACATTTGTGTATGTTCTTACAGCGGCTCTCTTAAAAGTCGTGACTACGAAACTAGGTAAAAGCTTAATGCTGACCTATTAAGACTTGTTAGAAGCTTCATTGGTTCTGCGTTTAATGTACATATTGTATATGAATGTATATACATACATATGTACATATGTATATCGGTATGGAGGGAATGTCGGGGCATTGTAAACAATATTTTTTTGTACTTATGAGCTCATACAGTTGTAACTTAGGCACTTACTAATTATTTATGTACGTATGTACATATATTGAATTCTATTGAAGTAAGAAATATGTCTCGTCTCGTATTTATATTGAAGTAAAATACGTATTTACGTATGTATGTAAGTTCGTATTATATATAGAATGAATACATATGTATTGAATATCCGAACTGACCTTGTGCAATAACGAAAGCGTAAAGCAAACACAATGGTATGAAATCCTGAACAACTGTTTTGTGGTTTTGTTGACATTGCTTTTGTAAATCATTGAGTTGCTTGTATTAAGTACCTAGTGCTGATAATCTGGCGAGATAATATTCTGAACTGATTTTCTTGACAGTTTAAAAAACGAAAATAAAATGTGTTCTAAACAAGGCTAACTGTTTGTACGTTGTTTGTCGATAGTTTTGTCGACTCTGAGTAAACTCTTTACTAGGCATTGAAATCTTAGGTCAGCTATGGGTCTTTTGTTAGCTATTTGGACTTGAACAGAGCGGATGTCAGTCTTCTCTTTATTGGCGTACAACGCTTACGCGGTTCCGAGGGTGTTTTATTTCAGTGGGGTGTTTTTTACGTGGCGGATCCCAAAGCCAGTGCACAACCCTGGGGAGGGATGTTTCGTCTTTTGACCTTCGCTTTTCTTCAAACCGATATTCTTTGGCTACCCAGAGGATACTTTGTCTAAGACCGAAAGTCGTGAAAGTCCATATGTAAAAGAATCGTTTCTCACTATTCCAATTCAAATTCATCTATCAGTCTACTTATTGGATATCTATCAAATTTCTTGTTGTTGTAACGGGAAAAAAATAACGGATGTACTTTGGAAGAATGCTGCCGAGTTGGCAGTCCTTGGTCGGATAAAAGTACGTTCCGTTCCGATTACGTAGATCCGACTATAAGGTTAAACTTGTTGACTTGTTTGCTGGGAAGATCGTCTGGGTCTATTTTTCGATTACCGTTACTTAAATTAAACTTTCTATAGAGAAAAATTTGAAAAATCTGAGCATGCGAAATTTAAAATTTCGACTGTTATGGATTTGAATTGGTTAAGGAAGACAGAAGAAAGAAAAGAAGGCAAAGATAAGAGGAGAAAATAAGGTTTTGAATTGTATTTGTTTATTTAATTCCAAATTCACCACTTCCAACTTACAGCCAGGGGAAGCAGAGGAAGAGGAAGACCTCCATTCCGTCGGAAAGACTAGGTGAAGAAGGACCTTGCTACACTTGGGATCTCCAAATAGTGCTAAACAGCGAAAAGGAAGGACGGCTGGCGTGCTGTTGTAAGCTCGGTTTATGCCAATATAGAAGAAATTCACTTCTCTTTCAAAGAAGCACATAAAATGGAAAAGCTTAGAGGGTATACGACATTTTTTGGTATATCGTGCCATAATTTTGGAAAGCCTAAGTTAAAGTTTCCAAATTAGGGATATAGAAGTAGGGACTTGAACGCAAGTTTCTTTAAGCAATGAAATGTGGTTTCCCACAGACAGCTGAGTCCAGTTAAATTCGAACCTCAAGTTGCGTTCTTGAAAGAAAACATTCTTTAAATATATAAAATATTGCACCCTCCATTTCCTAGTTGAAAACCTTAAAAACGGATTTATTTTTCGGCGTCGCTGGGTAACTTTGGAATTACAGAAACAAATTATTCGAAAAATTTGCCATCTCCTTCATAATCTTAAATATTTACTGAGCTTTTAGCTTCTCAATAGACCTGCTATTCACTGTGTAGCGTACAGCTACTGTTTTCGACTTTTTTTTTGTCAAAATGTTGCGTGAAATGTTTACGAAGATGATGTCACATTCAAAACAAACCCGCCTCACCGAAGCGCGCCCGCTGTGGCGTACAAAGCGCGCCAACAGTCACAGAGAGCTAGAGTTAACGTGCGCTCATGCATACCCAAATGCATACATAGCTAAGCGCTAACAGCAGGGCTTATCAACCCCAAGTGGCCATACGCTGGCACAGTTTCGCGAGCGTTTGCCAGCCATTGCTTACGTGCCTCCCCTAGTGCTCACTGTTATAGTACAATAGTAGTACTGGCCTGCCGCATGCTCAACTCAAGGTGTTGTGGTGGTGGTGGTTGTAGCCGAGCGTAAAACGTAGTAAGAAGCTCCGGCAAATACCGATGCTCTCATCGTTATTTTACCTCGTACATACTTATGTAGGTATGTAAGTATGGCTGCAGTTATGCATGTTTGTACACATGCTGAGCGCGTTAGCAAGCGTGTCTCGTTATCCATTCAAAAATCGATGTTATTTTCTCCATGCTGGCGCTCACATTGAAGCTGGGTCTTCGTGTCGCTGGCGCTTTGGAGCAACGAGAAAAAGGTGTGTAGCAGCACTTGAAGTTTAGTTGGTCAGTCTCGGTTTCAGTATCGAACCGGCTTTCTACTGCAACGGATTGGAAATAAATAGCAAGAAGGCGAAAAACGCACAAATTAATATACATACATATGTACATACATATATGTATAAATTTTTCTACTTAAAATATTTTGCATTATTACCCCTCGAAGAAGAAAATTAATGTTGTTAAGTAGTTGTGAAAAGGCTACTATCATATTTATGCGAACGCCAATTGTGTGAATTAGCAAATTTTTGTGACAAATTAAATGTGTGAAACACGAATAGAATACTAAACCGTTCAAGCTTACGGTAAAAAGAGTATGTACAGCACTTGCACTAAAATTTTTTGAAAAATAAGTCGTGTAAAATATTTATCAATCAACGAAAAAGCAAACAAGAGAAAATTGAAAATTTATTAAATGAAAATTTGAAAGCCCTTCAAAGTGAAAAGGAAGGGTGCGCGACGTGAAAAGTGAGAAGCATAAAGTGAATTGTGTTTGTTAAACCGTTTTTTGTTGTACTATTGACTACGGCGCGTAGCTGTTTCGCGTACAAAGACGCAATAAGTTTAATTACTATTTTTCCGTGTTAAAAGTGCCATATTGCCAGATTCGTTACGTTTGTTTTGGCACGCGTACGCCGAAATCCTTATAGTGGGAGCGTGAGTCCTGACCGAGGCGTTATGTGTTTGTGAGAAAAATCGATTAACTTGCATGTGGAGTTTTCACTTCAACACCATTCGTACACAGTCGGACACATAGCGAAACAGCCGTGAATTGTACGACGTAAAACACGCTGAGACAACGCCAATGTGTTGTCCTGCCGACTGGACGTACATGACAAAAGCAGCAGCAGCAGCAGTAAACATATCGATGTCATGGACAGAGATCCAGGAAAGAATAAGGACCCACCCACTGCACCGACAGCCGGTGATGTGGGTCGAGACCGTGATACCAACAATGAGAGCGAGTATGCAGCAGTAGGCCCACCGCCTATACCAGCTACGCGCACACGGCGATTACATCGCACAGCTGACGTGTTGCCGTCAAGTGGCGCTGCAACACCATTAGAACCAGCTGTGACCGACATTGGCACTGTTATTGCGGATGACACACACGAACAGCTGGAGACGTCAACAATTACGCGCACATATACTACGCGTAAGATTATACATTGCTCGTCGGAATTCCATGAGAGCAGCTCTAGTTCTAGTTCGGTGCAATATGTGGCCGAGGAAGAGCTCGATGCGCCTACAACACCGCAACGTTTACGCCAGAAAGTGGCGGAGTATGAAAAAGTTTGGTCCTCTGGCGGTAGTCTTAAGCGTTCGCCGGAGGAGAGTGCCGAAGAGTTGCGACGCGAATTCATGGAAGCTACGTCGGCGGAACACTCATCGCAAGCCATTACCGTTGTTGGGGAGACATTAGAAAATCCTTTTGATATTGATGTGTTGGAAATTGAGAAGCGTCTGCGTAGAGAACGACAGCGTGGTTTGGCTGAAGCTGAAGCGGCTAAGCAGGCATTTCAACAGGTGCAGTTGCGTCATACGCCACAACCATCGCCACGTCGGGTAGACGTACAAGAAGATTACACAGCGTTACCATTTAATGTGACACTGCGTACAACCACTAAATTAAGCCCCGGTAATGAATCAGGACATATCGAAGTAGGAGACGAACAATCAGCAAGTCCTTTTAATGTAACACTGCGTACAACACGACGCATTGTGAAGAAGGATTTATCGACGAGCTCACAGCAATATGAAGAAACTTCAACGACCACCGGTAGCCCTTTCAATGTCACGCTACGCACAACAACACGACAAGGCTATCCGATAAGCCCCGTTAGTCCTGGCGATCCGAAAAATGCATCTGCGCGTTTTCTGGAATCTGAGCAGACCGTACGCGAAGTACATGCCGTTGATGGTGTACGCACGATCGTTACTTCGTCCATGACTAGTGATGGACGCAAGCACGAAGAGAAAATTTTCCGTCATGGCGAAGGTTATGTGTCACCTCGCTGTTCACCGCAACGGGAAAATCGCGCTTTCTTCGAATCCATGGAGAGAGAACATGAAGGTTCCGTGCCGCGTTCTTTGAGCGGCCGTGCCAGCGCAACACCACCACCACGAACTGTAGATATGACCGCCGGTGGTCGCCGTATATTAATACGTTTGGAGGATGAAAGTCACGACACGAGTGCATATCATGAAAACAGCGACATTACTGACTCGGTGCAGGCGCGCATTCGTCAGTTAGCGCGTAGTCCGGACGGTGGCGGTGGTGCCGCTGCTATGTACAACGTTGCGATGGAAACGTCACCTGGTAACATTGACATTACCGTGGGTAGTACGCACCACCACCACCACCATCAACATCTACACCATCAACAACCAACGCAACCGCAACAGTCGGGCCAATGGTATTACCAACAGCAACGGCAAGAACAACAAATGGAAACCAACAACACTATGGAAAATATGATTTTGGAAACTCAGGAACAAACCCCATGGCAAAGGCAATCAGGCGAAGCAGTAACAATCAGTACAGAAAAAGGCGAAGCCGCGGCAGGACATACAGTAACGGGTACGCATACGGCTAGCATATTGAAGACGGGCCAATCGCACGATTCTTCCGCAGAAGAATCGCAACGAGTTGTCAGCAGAAAGAAGAAAACGACAACGACTACAACGACGACAGTAACTAGTAGTAGTAGGCACGCGACGAGCGAAGAACGTGAATTACGCGAAGAACATCAGCGTCAAGCTTTTGCCGGAAAATTAACGCGTCCAACTGGTTTAGCTCTATCCGGTGCTAATGTGCGTTTGGGTAGCGGCACGGTTGGACAGGAAAAGGTCGAAAACCCTTTGAAAAGTGATTTAAGTGACGATTCGGATACGGAAGGCGTCGCTGCAAAGCATCTGGTAATTGTGCCCACACGTGTGGAGCCCAACCAGGCAGCCGGCAGAGTTAGCCGCAGTCAAAGTCCGAGTGTTAGTGTGAGTGCAAGTGCAAGTGCAATACATACGCCGACAACCCCTTCAACGACAACTGCAAGCAGTACTTTCGGTAAGAGTCTGACAGGTCATCAGACACTACAACAACAAAGTACTCAAGACGAATACCAAGAATTCCAATCCACAATGGCAGCGATTAATTTCGCACGCAGCAACTCCCAATACGACAGTCATATCAGGGAGAAGAGAGGTAAACATTTGCGAAAATACTTATGTATATATTATATAGAACTTGAGACAGAAATATTTAAGTGTGGACCTAGGTTGTATTTCTTACTCAATAGTAGAAAATTTTGTCGATGTTTTAGTTGAAATGCTCTGATCAAATCGTACATCATTTCAAATTTAATAGTTCAAGTAATCCAGCTCCAGCTTGCTGATATTTATTATATCTTCTTGAGGTTTTACAAAATTCGCGTCTCGAAGTCTTATAATTTCTGTTACTTCATTCAATAATCCAATAATAATGGGCTGGAGGCTTAAGATCTTAAGCGAGCTATATCGTTTAAGTCTGTAGGAGGCGGATTTCTTCATACAGTCAATATACTTAATCAATCAAACACGTGTTAGCGCATGAAATGAGCTTTCCAAAAAGGTATAGCATGACCCGATGCGACGAATAAAACTAGAACTACGCGCTTTCAGCGCCATCTAGCGAAAATACCGCAAGACTTTTTTGACAACCTAATATATTGGACCAAAACTTACCGATCTACATGGGATTAGATCTCGAAATAACATAGAACCGGCTGTTGTGGGAACAGTATATTGGACCTTAGGCGGTGGTGGTCGTTGAGTTTACTGATGAAGGTTCTGTCTTCTGATTGGTTATAAACTTATCTGTTTACCATTTCTGAATAATCGAATAGTCTTGCTGGGTTCGAGCTTCTGTTTGCCTAAAATATCTATTGTGTTCCCCAGCTAAGTATTGCGCAAATATTCATTCTGTAAAAAAGCATTAATTTGCATAAAAATATAATATTTTGAGATACAATTTTTTTCAAGTTTTGCCTGCGCTTTTACGAATTAGTCGCCATGGGGAATGTGCTAACAAGTTGAGATTTCATTTTCACTATACTTTTTTTTGTCGAAATTCGTTGAGCGTGACTTGTTCGCTGTTGACTAGAGATAAATCACGTTCGGATTTGAAAGAATGACAGATATAAAATGTGTGTGGTTTGACTTTATACGATTTTTATTGCTTTATGCTCATAGTTACGCATTTTTATGCTTATATTGTTTTACGTTATAATTTTTGTGTCTTTTTTTTTGCTCTTCAATTCTATTATTTAGCGGTGTGTAACGAAGTGCACTTCATTGGTTGTGCTTCGTTTCATTACCTACGAAAGTTGGCATTAGTCTGTGCGCATTTTATGTATTATATGATACAGTGGGTATGTTGGCTGTAGTGTGGTTGCACTATCATTGGAAAGCTATTGTGTTTAATGAGGCCCTCAAGTCCGCTATTTAATTACAAATCTAGGCAATGGCGTTGTGCGTTTTATATGAAAGAAATCATGTGTTAATTTTTTATATTTTTCTTGCAACTTTAATTAAAATAACGGTTAAGTTCTGATAAAAAAATTATGAGTATAAAAGTAATGAAAAAAATTAATAGCAAACTGCCATATTCTTACCACTTTGGTAGAAACTACGCGTAATGTCCACTTATGCGCTTAGTGAACTTGGCAGCATTTTATTGCCACAATATGGGTATTATACTTGGTATTTTGCCATCAACACTTTTCTCTGCGCTTATTATTGTGGTATTATTGCTTTTTTGTAGTTGTTGTTGATTCCCAAGATATTGTGTTGGCAAGCAAACAAGCGGCGCTGGTTAGTTTGTTAGTTAAAGAAAATAAATTCATGAAAATAATCAATATCAACTACCCACGAAACTTTTGTCGGTGCATTGTTTAAAAATGACACAGCAAAAATACGAGAAACTCAACGCTTGTGAACTTGTCCAAAAAGGTAAATAATTTGTTTGTCCGCGTTAATGTTGCGGTGATGACTGCGACTGCGTGTAGATAAGACCTTTCAAGTCTTTATTCGAGGAATAGAAATACATTATGTAATAAGTAAGTGAGCAAGAAGAAATGTTAGAAATCTTTCTAATTGTTTAGAGTATATGTGTGGGAGTCTTTTACATGTTTTCGTAGCGTTGGAGTTGCCCGGTTCTTTGATAGTGGCTTCCTTTAGCAGATCCATATCACTTTTCAGAAGGTACTAACGTTCAACTTACCTTTCTTTTTATCATTTTATCGTTCACGGTGAAATTTTGTTAAAGTTTTTGTTTGCATCGTGGTTTTTTTTTGTTCTCGACTACTTGTAGCCAGAAGGCAAAAATATCTTAAGTAATCGATAAACCATTTTGAACTCAACATTACCCAAAAGAAAACTGTATGTATGGTTCTAATTTTAGCGTAATTTAGAAATGAGATCCTTAGTTTTTTGGATATATGTATGTATATACTTTTTTCGTCTGAGAATTCTCACTTCCTTTAACGTTTTATTAAACGAACGTTATATATTTATCGTATATGCTACCTCAGCTGATCGGGTAAAGTCTTGTATTGTAGATTGTTGGGTAGGTTAAAGTTGGGTTCGGTTGTAGGGGTTGATTCAAAATCGCTGGATCTTACTTGGACAAATATTTTTCCTTTTCTGTTACCCAAAAACTCTTTATGGGAGCAACACCTCATAGACGAATTGTTTAGAGTTTACCAAAAATGTATTAAGTCGAGATACGTATCTATCGAGATATATATTTCAATTTTAGTCTGGCAAAAGCCAGGCAAGATTTCTATGTAGCTTTAGCAAAGTGCGTCCGCAAAAATATTTAGTCGGTCCAGTCAGAACCACAAAAATAGCTTGCGAGATTGACTTTGTTAACTGGAAGTAGTTCGAAGGGCCCTTTATGGTTCACAATGGCCCGGAAAAATTTCGCAGTCACACAAATTCGTTGACTAGCGCCTGTGAAGCTCATTGGAGGTCCTTAGATCCAGGTTTAGAGCGCAAGAGGACATCGTTCAACCGACTCGTTTCCAATCGCATGAAATCGGGGTGCTCTCACTAATAAGCTCGTCGCTTTTGCAGTTTCCGGCTGTGAGCGGGCATCCATACAGGTTTAATGTGTAAAAAATTTGAAATTGTTGCTAATGAGGTCATGCGCTTCTTGACTAGTTTGACACATAGCCATCGAGCCAGTATAGCCATTCGGCTTTTAAAGTGAATGCAGATCTCTCTGAAGGAGGCTGACCTTCGGAGCAGTATATCTACAGCTACCTTGATGGAAGTCACTTCCGCTGGAAAGACGCTACAGTGGTTTGGTAGTCTGAAACTGAAGAGCTTTCGATAAAATACTCCATATCCTACCCTTTCTCTTAACTTCAATCCAACCATGATGAAACTCTCTGTTCAATATTGGATACAAGGGAAAGAAATCAAAAGTAAATTCCTGAAAAAAAACTTATTTAAAGTATTTGTCATTCGAAAGGAAACATTTCTTAAAAATTTGCCATTAAAATTAGTAAAAAATCGTAAAAAAAGATGTTTAATATTTTCTTTGGGTAACTCTTTGTACAAGACTTTCATCTATAATTATCTACTTTTCTCACATTTTTCAGACTAGAATCAGTGTTCTTTTACGGCGCTTCGGTGATTATTTTCTTCTCCATTTTTGACTTTTAGCACGTACGGCCAATTAAGTAATTAAACTTGTTTTTGTATCTTCATCTAGTTTAACTGCCATTTTCGAGTTTACACCTAACTGGAAAAAGCTTGTAACTCGCATGCAAGTTCAGCGGTGTGAAGTAATTTTCTAATTAAAATGCTGCCACATTTAGCGCTAGCGTCATCGCCGTCGAAGTCAATTGAACGAACTGCTGGCTGAGTCGTTAAGTTTAATGTCTTTTTGTATTACAAACTGTGCAAAATATGTAGTAGAGTTGGACCCACACACTATTGAACTATTGATTTTAGTTTTTTGGTTGTTTGAATCGATTCTAATTATTTTTTTATTTAGATCGAATGCTATATTTTCCAATTCTCGGTTGAAACTACAATAAAGCAGTTTGGTATTGCTAGATCTTGTAAGCTGTTCAGTGTTTACTTTTATTGCTCTTAGATTAATGCTTTTAGGGTCATAAATATCATGTTTTATAAAGAGAGGTTAAGTTTAATAACTTTCTTGTTTCGAAAATAATTATTATCAACTCCTCAATAATATTAATGCCCTCTGAAAGGTCAGCCAAAATTTTAATAAGCTTAGTCACTCTAAATTCCAATCTCCTCCGTTGCAAAAAACAAAAAAATAATGTTCCTTTTTAATTCATGTTTCGTATGTTAATGCCAGAAAATGTCGGGTTTGAGTGCGATAAGTTTTCAATACGTGGGATTTCCTTTAAACGAGCATAATACTAAGCTACTTTCATTGCACCTTTATACACTTCATACACACTTTTCGTATGAGTATATGGTATTATAAGTGTGTATGTATATGCCTTACTATATGTTATCAAACGCCCACATAATACCAAGTGACAACCCATGCTCTCCTGTAGGAACATAACTCATGTCTTTATGTATTTATTTATGTGTATTCAGGTTTATATATGCAGGAATAAATACTTTTTGAGCTCAGTAAATTATGTAAATGCATTGGCTGGCAGAAAATCAGACTGGTTAGAATAGAACTGGTTTAAGACTAAGCATTTTGGTGTTAGCTGCGGAGGTAATTAGGAAATGGTATTGTGCGAACAACGTCTATTAAGTTTAACACGAAGTTAATAACATCTAAAAGAAATGGTTGGAGTCCCCTGTAGAGTACTATATATTACGAGTATCTAAATGATCAGCGTGACGAGCTGAGTCTATTTCGCCTGTTCTTTTGCTTGTTCGTTAGCCTCTCTTTATAAGGGAAATAGTCCCTCAGTTTCTGATATATCGAACTGAAATTTCACACACATCCTTTTCTCCTCAAGAAGCTGTTTATATGTCGTAACCGCCGATAAAAGATCACTATAAGGTATAGCTGCCATAGAAACTGAACTATAGGTATAAAGCGCTTGTATGGAAAGCTTTGTTATTTGACGAGATATTATCACGAAATTTGGTACAGATTATTACCTTAAGCAACGCTACAATTTTTGAAAAAATTGTTCGGTTTAAACCACTATAAAATATATCTACCATACAAACTGAACTATCAAAATAAAGTGCTTGTATGAAAAGCTTTGTTATTTGTTGAGATATCTTCACGAAATTCGGTACAGGGTATTATCTAAAGCAGGGCTACAATCTGCGAAGAAACTATCCAGTTTGAAGCACTATATCTTATACGTCCCATATAAACTGAACGATCGAAATAAATTGCTTGTATGAAAAGCTTTGTCATTTGACGAGATATCTTCACGAAATTTTGCATGGATTATTGCCTAAGAAACTGGTGGAGTCTCCGAAGAAATGTTTCTGTTTGAACCACTACAACAAATAGCTACCATACAAACTGATCGATAAAAGTTTTTGCAATGTAGTTTTTGTATTTGTGAAGGCTATTAAAGCTCCAGTGCAATCTACGTTAACTTTTTTCTTGTTTTAGACTAATTTTTATGCATTTAATAGCTAAGATAAACATGTTCAAAATATAAATGCAGCTCAAACCAGTCCTTTTATTGAACAATCATAATTACGAACGACAGGCTTGTAGTTGTACTTGTATATACATATGTATAACGAAGTATATTTCAGCATTATTTAAAGCACTTAAGTGCCACTGACAGCTCACAAGCTTTCTGCAAAGGTTTTTTTGAAAAAAAAACTATATTGAACAACAAAATATGAGCCGGTTTTGAGACGCCTACAGTTCTACCGCAAGCGCAGCTCCTTTGGAGCTCAATGACGCGTCACTTGTCCTAGTGTGAGTGTATGGTGCATGCAACATAGTTGAAGTGCGAGTTGCGCCCATGACACAAGCGCACTATATATACATATACATATATACTATATATACTCACATGTATATACAAGTAGATATTAATTTGAACAAAGTTGTATAAAGCACGAGGAACAAGGGCGTGCAATAAGTCGCGAAAAATCAATTTTTAGTTGGCAAGTATTTTTTTTTATTTTTTTCTTATACCTATTTTATTTGATTATTCTTATCCTTTTCGTTTTTCACGAAACTTTTTGGATTTTTTGCTGTTTTTGTTATTATTTTTTATTCTCAATCCAAGTACACACCCTAATTTGGCATGTCATTTGGCCATTACTTAAAGATTAAAAAACAAAATTTGTTGCGTTTTTTTGTAGACTGCCCTCCTTTTTCTGTTTTTTCTGCTTTGTGTTTATTCTGCTCACTCAGCAGGCGAACAGGCAGTTTTTGGCGATTTTCGTTAACTGGTTTCTGGCTGCTTGTTTGTTGTTATTAAATATTGTATTACATAAATAAATAAAACTAAGTTAGATTTAAGCAACTATAATGTTGGCTCATAAGTGTAAATTGCCGTTCGACACGTTCGATGTGCAGTGATGCGCGAAATGTTGGTAGCGAGAAGTAAAAAAAAAAAATCAATTGCCTTCTGACGTTTTAAAGTTTCGTAACATAAATACTTATATACATGCCTTAACACATATATCATATATATGTATGAATATACATACAAATATGCTTGTTGTTGCTAGTTAGTATATGAGATCATCAGTTGATATTTGCCCGTCGATGTCTAGTATAAATATGAAACCCACCAACACCATTTTCGTATTCGGTTGCAGCCTCAGCATCGGCTTTGGAACTCTAATTTAAAATGCGATTTTAATTCTAAAAAATTCTAAATCAATAAAACTTGTAGCCGCCTTTTGTTCGCCATAAATTGTCATTAAAGCCGGTTCTGCTGCGTTAAATTTTTAGAGAATGGCCAATTAACGGAAATAACGCTCTGATGACGCTCAATACAATTTTTGTTTTTGTTATAAAAATGTTAAAAAGTAAAATAAGCAAAAAGGCTCAAAAATATTAGAACACATACGGAGAAACATAAAAAAATATTTATAAACAAAAAAAAATAGAAGAAAATAAATGAAGCGGATATCACTTAATACTTTTATCGCGTGAAATAATAAAACGTAGAAAGTGGCATAAAATGAGATACAAAGATAAGCTATAATAATATTTTGATAAAAAGAAAAAAATTCATTAGTGTGAACACGGTCATTATATAATTTTCACAGTAAAAATAAATTCACTTTCATTCACATTTACTATAGGTCTTAAAAGCTCAATGTATGCCTTTTTCCTACGATACTTTAGGAATAAATCAATAAATCCATATTTATATATACTATTTACTTTTTAATTATTAACAGAGTCTTACTATTTTTTACTAGTAATAGTAAATAAGGGAGTTTGGAAACCTTCACGCTATCTCAGTTGCCCCCTTTCCTTCTAATACTCAGAAGCTGTTCATGAAAGTTCAAATAACTGCATATACATATATGTATGTATCTATATTGTGTAAACTCAAAACTCAAAGCTTTCATCTGATTTTATTCTTTAGTACACTTAATTCTCTTCTTAAGGGCATAGGTGGAGTTGAAATTAAAAAAAAAAAAACAATTTTTTATGTTTTATTAAAATGGAAAATATTTTTAAAATATTCAAATAGATTCGAGTAAATTTCGAGTAAATTATTTCGCTTTCGAAAGTTCCGCTCATCAGTTCGTCTCAGAGCAGCATTAAAACTTTAACTTTTGATTCGAAAATAGACATTTTGTTGCATTGGTTTAATATCTCTATCTTACATATTTTCTATGGTTCTGTGAAATGGAAAGTCTGGTGAAAGCTTTTGCATTGATATGAAAATCAACGTTTATGATTTATCTTCGAAATTTATCTCTTGAAAACGTAGAGTTGATAGAAACAACATTGATTTTCGATATAAAATTTTTATTATTATAAATAAATCAAGAATGCAGTCCTCATAGGGTGTTCTAACCTTAACCTTTCATCTACACATCGTGTGGGAAGGGGTCATGCTCTAACTTGCACTGAGGAGCCATTGGAAAAAGTTGTGGAGGAGTGTAAAACGGGCTTTGTGTTGCACACGAACCACACCAACTATGACACTGCATGTCTTGCAGTATATAGTACCAGCGGATATAGACGAAAAGTGTATGGACACGAAAACTGTCCTCAAATTCAAAGAATTTATTACTTTACTATAATTTATTTACTATAAATGACTGTCAGCCTCCAGCAGGAACACTCTGGAATCCGGGCACACTTTTATTTCATTCCAAAATACTTGAACCATCAGTTCACCGAGCATAGCTCAGGCTGTCGCTTCTCTACTCAAATGCTATCGCGGCAATGGTGGGAGGTAAGGATTCGCTAGAGGAGAGAGGTTTTGCGCATTTTATGCAATAATCAAAGCTTTCGAGGAGCTTCCTTCACCAAGAAGGAGTACACTGCCGGAACTTTCCATCAGCTCCAGCTTTAGGCGTCCTAAACATTGTCAGGTATTCTAAGTGGAGGCGGCTGTCATAAAGGTAGCACTACAACTACTGCTTTGGAGCGCAGTCTTCTGCAAAGTTCTCTTGAAGTTCGCGACCTCTTAGGAAATATATTACTTGTTACATTTTCAACAAATATCTTACCATATGCCAGCTGCATGAGCTGTTTGCGAGAAGATAAGACAGAATAAAGTCAACATTTCTTACTTGAATGTCCCGATTTTGCCAGATCAATAAAAAAGATCTCGAATTTTAAACTTTTAAACATCTAAATGAAATAGCGGAGATCAAAATAATATAGCTAAACGATTCATGATAGATTCAGTGGTTTTGGTATTAGCTGAGATCCAACTAAAGTAGTTTTTTCGTTTGGCTTCACAAAGGACTGTACGTAACAGTTTAACTGTGATCCCTTGCCATGCTGCGAAATCAGCCATCCACCTAATCTATGCCTTATTTGATGCTGAAAAAAATCGATCATTTAAGGCTGAGACAAGTCTTTCTGCACAGTATATTTTATATAAATTGTATATGTGTGCGCATTATTTATTTCTACAACAATTCTCCATCAATCAATTAAATCTGATTGCTGCAAGATTTATCGCTTAAATTTGAAGTGCAACAGCGAAATGCATTTATACTCAGAACTAATGGATTAATAAGCGACATTTCAAAAAAATCACGTAAGCCTACAAATGTATGTATGTACATACGAGCGTATGTATGTAAAAGCAAATTTTGGTAAGCGCATATTGTTCACCTTACTCATGCGGTTTGAAGCTGAAAATCAATATTTTATTTGTAAATAAGCGCATATAATGTATTTACATATACACTTGTATATACAATGTATGTATGTATGTATGTACTCACGTCCAGTTGCTTACACGCTTATAGCACATATAAACACAAGTCATGTGCCAGACGAACCGGTTAGCTGTTGTTTCTATTTGTGCATAAAATATGGGTACTTAAAAAAATGGTTAATAAAAGCAAGTAATTCACTGCGAAAGCATTACAAAAGTGAACGTTTAACGCCGGAGATTAGAAATTTAATTATAGACTAACACGAATGCAGTTTTGTTGTAATGACATTGTCGTCTATAATTGTTTGATGTCGTCATGCATTTTCAAAAAAAAAAAAAGAATTACTGTGAGAATGCTAATGCTAATGCATATTTTACAGTTAAATTACAATATTAATTTTATGAAAAAAAGTTAAATTTATGTACATATAAATAGTTGCTTATATAATGATGACGATGACTCAAAGTTCTAAAGCATTTTATATTTGTGTTTCCCAAGCTAAGTGCTATGAACAACTATTTGTAATGGAAATATAATTACTATTGACTGATACACGCGATTGTCTGGGCTTTTGTCTCCTCTGACAGATTTTCGAGGGCATACTTTAGTTATTCAATTGTTAGTTGTTAGGCAGTTTTGAGGGGGATTGGGGGGTAATGATTACTGAACCGCATTGAGATCTGCGTGATGGTGTTTAGAATATAATGGCAACAGTTTCTATGTCAAAACAAAAATTTTTGTATTTCGATTTTGAATATCCTAATTAGACTTTCCGGGAAAATGATAATTTGAAAAAAAACAAGGAAAACATTATTTTCGGATGACCCGAAACCAAACTACTCTTTACAAATACGACTCATCTCTTACTATAACTTGATTTTAATCGGTCAGTTTGTATTTTAGCTATATGGTATAGTGACTCGAACAATTAATTCGAAGATTATTTCGTTGCCCTCATCAATAATTCCAGTCAAATTTCGTGAAGATATCTCGTTAACTACAAGAGTTGTCTATAAACGAACTTTAGTATCATCGGCAAATCGGTACATCAGTTATATGCTATACTGATCCGATCCGAACAATTTTTTCGGAGATTGTACCGTTACTTCAAGTAACAACTCAAGTACAATTTCGTAAAGGTATAACGTCAATTGAAAAAGTTTTCCATACAAGGACTTGGTTTTGATCGTTCACTTTGTATGGTAGCTATATGCTATAGTGACTCGATCTGAACAATTTGTTAGGAGATGACTCCGACGACTTGGACAATAATCCTTGGAAAATTTCGTAAAGATATCCCATCAACTTAAAAGGTTTTCCATACAAGGGTATGACTTTAATGGCTCAGTTTGTATGGCAGCTACAATGCTATAGTGGTCCGATAGCAGCGGTTCCGACTTATAAGCAGTTTCTTGAGAAGAAAATAGCGTGTGCGAAATTTCAGATTTATATCTCGGAAACTAAGAGACTAGTTCGGGTATATACAGACAGACAGACGGTTACACAGACGGATAAGCCTTTTTTGTAGCATCTCCGACGTTTCCTTCTGATTATTTCAAATTTCGTGGCATGCTTAATATCTGAGTAGTAGTTGTAAAACTGAATGTAACATAAAATATTGGTTTTTGAAACTCGTTATATCCAATATAGTACGAATATGCCCGTGTGCAAGAGTTATAGTCGTTTGTGTCTTCTTTTAAAAAATAAACAAAGAAGCAGAAATTTCACTCTAATACTAACAACAAATTCTAAATTAAATATAAAGTCAGCAATTGACCGTAGTGTGTGGCTCGTAAATTTCAAGGCTAGCAAAGTTCAAGCAATATATTTACACATGTACATGCTAAGTGCAGACATTTCTAATAAGTTATAATTTAAATCAAACAAGTTTTATTTGCTCATGAGTAGCAAACTTTTTGGACACACATGTGGCACATATGCGCCCACTTTGTGCACACATTGAATTAAATCAAATTTGAATTTAACGGCTAATTGAATGAGATCTTATTATTTTGTCAAGCAGTTCTAGAGACGGCTACCAAACCAAGCACTGCTCGAAGAAATTCTCAAAGAAAAAATGAAAACAATTAAAGTTGCGTACACAAGCGCGTATATGCTGGCCTAATGGTTACACTTGAACTATTAGCGCTAATTAAGAGACGATTTAAATTCTAATGATGACTATAAAACTTTATATTCTTCATGCCTTCAGAATGAATATACAGTAGGGTGGGTCGAGAAAAGAAATTTGTTAGAGCATTCAATTTTCAAAAAAAAAAAATTATGAAACGAGATACTTATCCAGAAGTTGGTAGCAAGATATGAATTTTTCAAGCTGAGAATAAGAAATAAAAAGCTCTAAGACGGACGAACTTCCCGTTCAATTAAGCGCTCTTGCTTAGAAGGACTTTCTTAGAGACGCTTAAGAACCATTTTTTCAGAGTACCAAGCGAAAAAATTGGTTTTTTTTGAACTATCCTAAGTACACTTATGGAATGAAATTGGTGTTTTTGACCCACCCTAAAATATACACTCATGGAATTTGCATTCCTTTTTGTGTATAAAAAGAGAGGAGTCGCCAAAAATTTTATTAGCTTCCTCATATTTATTCTAATTAAAAAATCGTTTAATTGTTGCTTGAATTTGCGCTCTAAATTGACTTACTTCATGACGTAAGAATTTGTGTCAGTAATATGCGAAAGCAGATTTCACTTGTTCACTGTTATAATAATTGAAGCTTTTTTGGGCGACGTGACTTGGTTTTGAAAAGCGCGGTATTCAATAATAAAAATGTATTGTACATACATATGTATGTATGTAACAGCGTACAAATATTAGTAAGTACTCACTTCGCTGTGAACTGAATGTATGTATATTAGAGCGGGCCGATTTGCAGGAAGTCAAAAAATTGAAAAATTGCGTGTGGGGGAAATGTTCTAGGGATCACCCTGAACAACTTTGCTCAAGTGATTATGGCTCTAAAACCGGGTTCAAGCCAGCGATTTTTAAGGCGAAGTTGTTTAGGGATCATAAAAATTTGTTTGTCAATTTTTGAGATATCCGCATGAAAATTTATACATACTTAGATGCATTTTGATATTCTAGTATAACAGATGCATGCAATTATTTAGATTTTTAAAACTCGGCGGTAATAATCGTTGGCTCGAAGCTGATTTTAGATCCATAGTATCTTAGGCAAAGTTGTTCAGAATGCTTTTTAGAACATTTTCTTCAATTTATGTATTTATGAGCTTCTTTACCTAGTTTTGGTTAGTCTAGATATTTTAGCATTACTATTACCGAACCCCATTTTACTTAGCAATTTTCTTTTTGTTCATCCATCGGGGTGAATGCCAGGACTCCTTTATTTGGCCACTGTAATAAATGCTACAAGGACCTACTCATATGAGTCCTAGTCCAATCCATCGCACTTTTTTGATGGCGGCGATGTCAGCCTTTTTCTTACGAGAACATCAACCAGCTGGTAGCGGCACCTTCCCAATTAAGAGACCGGACATTCTAGGAGAAAGCCCTTAAATCGTTAACCTTAACAAGTTTGCAGTGGTAGTCATGAAAAGGGGGATCTGTCATCTGAGACTGTTTTGAACTTTTCTTTGCGTGTGTTCCTTTACGTCACTAGTCCCAAATCAAGCGCACAACCCTGGGGAGGAATGATTCGCCTTCTCACTTTAGCTCGCTTTCAAACGGATGTTCTTTTGGCTACTCAGAGGAGGTCTAAGACCAGAAGTCGTGTGCTGCTTGAGCCATCTGTAAAAGAATCGTTTCCGGCCACTCCCAAGTGAATGGCGCTCAGTAACTTTCCTAGCATGCGTAAACAAGGCTCCATCCTCTACTCAGCGCCATCTAGCGGTTGTAAATTCGAAGTGTATTTACTTCCAATTTGCTGAAGGGGTGCAGTATATTGACATTTACATTGCATTTTAGCTTAATTTTTTCCGCTTTTAGACTAAAAATACAATTTTCTACTCAGAAACAAGTTTTTGAGCCATTAAAAAAAATAAATATATGTATGTATATACAACATTTTAATTAAATAAGTTTCGAGAATAAAATTTGTATTTCAACATAGAAAAGTTGCTTCTTTACTAAAAAAAAAATTAATTTCCATTTTACACTTACAAAAGTGGCTTCTTCGCAAAAAAAATCAATCTCCATTTTCCATATTTGTCAGCCATCAATACATATTTTATCGGCAAACTTTCAAACACTTCACGGGTCAACAAGTTTGACAAGTGCGCTAGCATGCTTCCCGATTTGGCAAGACACTCATTTATCAGTGTGTTATTATGTAAAATAGTTGCCAAAATCAATAGTTGCTGCTACCTACAAGCGTTTTGAAATCTCCGCTGAATGAGCTGCTTAACTGTTCTCGAGTTTTGGCAAAAGCAAATTGGGCACAAGAGTTGACACAAAAAAGTGGCCATTCAGCAGCTTCCTTAAAAATTCTAAAAAGAACCACAATCAAACTGGATTTTAGGCCGTTTAGCAGCATATACATACATACATTTGTTTGTGTACCATATAAATAAGTATATAAGTATGTTAGATACTTCAATACACGATCGCATATGATAGAGCTCGAGTGATTTGCCCACACAAATGGCGTCCATATAACAATATAATATTCGTATAAAGTATATACATATGTACATATAAAACAAGAGACATTAATAACTGCTTTTGTCTGACGCTTTTATGCCAAGTACAACTCTTTAAATTATTCCGCCTTTTATTTTCGGCTCTTATTTGTTATTCTAATCGCTTGTTTATTTTTGAATATTTAACAAGCTTTTTTCTTTGTCAACGAGGTTGCTAAGCTATTATTATAATTATTTTTGTTTAAATTGTGTTTTCATGTTTCGAGTTCGTTTTTTCATTTGTTTCGTTTTTTTTCTCCACTATGTGTTTATTTAGCTGATTTGTTTGAGTTATTTTCAATTACAGAATTAAGCCATAAAATTAAGATCCCACAAAGAATTAATTCGACATTTTCGACACTCATTTCATGGCATTATATTCTATATATGTGGGATTTTATTTTTAAGCTTTTAACGCCATGAATTTTTATTTTATTCTAAAGCTTAACTTTTTAACACTCTGAAAGTGTTTATGATTTGAAAGGCTCATGGAATAATAAACTGTAAAAGCATGCAGACATAAGTAGGTGCAGAGAGACATGTGCTAAATATTTAGTATTTTCTTCTCAAAAATCGGTGAGTCATACCTAAGAGCTTATTATATAGAAACTGACATTCACGAATTAAACACAGAAGAAATCTTTCGTTAAAAAAAATTTGCACTACGATATGTTTCTGTAAGCGTCTGTATGTCATCCCTTAAACAAATATATTCTATTATTTAATTTTTGCAAAAGTAGGGGCCTATCTCCAAGAATTTTCTCGCCTCTTCACTGTAGTAAGCCTAAAACTCTCTTCTGCCAAATCAACGGCCACCTTATACAAACTGGGGGAAAATGCAAATCAGATCTCAACATTACTGGCGATTTAGTTAGAATTCCAACGGTAAACCACCCTTATCTTAATCTTAGGAATGACATTTGACAGTCTGCACTCGTTCATTCCGCATACATCTTCGACTGTCATAAAAGTATTGAGTCGCAACAAGACCCTCAAACCGCTAGCCGGTAGCATTTTAGGCAAAGACAAAGAAATGTTGCTGTCAACATAGTATAAGACAATTGGTTCGCCGGTTATAAATTATGCCGATCCAATATGGTCGTCCGGATGCAGCAAGACGCAGATGAAGACGATAAAAACCTGCCAAAATACCGCACTCCGGGCAATAACACGATGTCTCCTGATGGATCCCATCGAACACTCACATAGTGAGTGCTGCATGCTACCTGTAAAGGAGCATAACAATCACCGCTCCAAGTAATTCCTGCTCGGATGTTTTCGCAGAAACCATCCCTGCAGTCTCCTGCTTGAAGTAGAGCCGCCACCTGGAAACAACAGGGGAACATTCCTCCAACACGTCGACGACGTACAACAATATGCGAACAAACTCCGGACGCGACCAACTTTCGACAGGCTTTGAACGTTATTCACAGTAGAGCTATCAACATCTTCTTTCCCTCTCTCCCAGTGAATGCCGTACTTGGAGTCCAAACATCACCGATCGCAGTACAAGAGCTCGGCGTGGAACTAGAGTGACCATAGTGCGGCTTCGTTCTGGGTATTTTAGCAGGTTAAACTCCTATTTATCCAGAATAGACCTTGACATACTTAACTTATGTCCTGCATGCTAGGAGTCCCCGCGGTATAATAATCACCTCTTTGCATGCCTCATGAAACCAACTCATTTAACCGCCTTCTTCCTTTGGTTCGAACCCGCCGAAAGAACTAGTTTCCTGAGCCAACCGTTAAGTGGCTTTGATGACAGCTAACTTATTACTTTCGCTCAAGCAGGGTTTAGGTACTCATTACAGCAATCTATAAAATAAAGTCGTCCCCTTACAAATGGTGGATTCTTTACCTTTATAGTCCAAGGTGGTGCTTATGTTTTTATTTATTAATAGCGTCTATACTCTCGAGGTCTATGGGCAAAAAAATGTCCTCAGGGTCCAGTTCCGGAAATTGCAGCGGATACAGAAGCAATTTGATTCAAATTTTGCACCAGTCTTGCTAATTTCTTTCCAGCGACCAATCTTTTAAGATCTCAGGATAGAAAATCTCGTCAGACAAGATTACAGTGGATACAGAAGCAATAAAAACCCTTATATTCGATTATGACATCGTTTTAAGTCAGGGTGCTTTACCTCACGCGGCACTCGCTTTACAAAGAGCTTTCCCACATCTAAGCAAAACACTTTTCTTATATATTTTTAGGATATTGATATCTTGATCCACTATATTTTATCCAAAATCATTTTTTGGAGGCTTTAATGATTTTGATCGTATCACTTTTGAATCGTTCGTGGGCATCGAAGTTATTTTGCATTCACTGTTTACGAAAATCAGTATGACTCATTATTTGGGCGCATGAATAATAATTTATTATTAAAACTTCTTACCTAAATACCTAAATTCTTATTTATTTCCACGTGCAATTCTTCTCGAAAGCCCAATGAATAACTTTCTTTTTTGTTTTGCATTTTAAGCAGCCATTAATATTCGCTGATGCTCTATACAATATTATTGACGCAGAATGACGGACTACTGAATATTGAACACAGCCATCAACGGCAATTAAATTTGATGAATGAAGCTACATTTTTCGCTGCAAAAAACGCTATGCTTCATTCAAAAAATATATATATACATACCTGTATATGTATATGAGTACATACATACAATATGAATGTATTTTCAACGTAAAAGCATGAACCAACACAGAAGTTAGAACCGCAGACAGCTGGCGTTATTGTTAGAGTAATTTTATTCGACATGACCTATTTACTTAGATATTATACTCGTATATAGTTAACATGTATGTATGTTTATATGCAATTACATACAAATACTGCGTGAGCGTTTATGCTATTTATAAATATTACTTTTAACTATGTACGAGTATTTACCGTTGCGTAAGTAAAGGGTGATTTTTTAAGAGCTTGATAACTTTTTTAAAAAAAAAAACGCATAAAATTTGCAAAATCTCATCGGTTCTTTATTTGAAACGTTAGATTGGTTCATGACATTTACTTTTTGAAGATAATTTCATTTAAATGTTGACCGCGGCTGCGTCTTAGGTGGTCCATTCGGAAAGTCCAATTTTGGGCAACTTTTTCGAGCATTTCGGCCGGAATAGCCCGAATTTCTTCGGAAATGTTGTCTTCCAAAGCTGGAATAGTTGCTGGCTTATTTCTGTAGACTTTAGACTTGACGTAGCCCCACAAAAAATAGTCTAAAGGCGTTAAATCGCATGATCTTGGTGGCCAACTTACGGGTCCATTTCTTGAGATGAATTGTTGTCCGAAGTTTTCCCTCAAAATGGCCATAGAATCGCGAGCTGTGTGGCATGTAGCGCCATCTTGTTGAAACCACATGTCAACCAAGTTCAGTTCTTCCATTTTTGGCAACAAAAAGTTTGTTAGCATCGAACGATAGCGATCGCCATTCACCGTAACGTTGCGTCCAACAGCATCTTTGAAAAAATACGGTCCAATGATTCCACCAGCGTACAAACCACACCAAACAGTGCATTTTTCGGGATGCATGGGCAGTTCTTGAACGGCTTCTGGTTGCTCTTCACCCCAAATGCGGCAATTTTGCTTATTTACGTAGCCATTCAACCAGAAATGAGCCTCATCGCTGAACAAAATTTGTCCGAAAAAAAAAAAACCGAACACTGATTTTGGTAATAAAATTCAATGATTTGCAAGCGTTGCTCGTTAGTAAGTCTATTCATGATGAAATGTCAAAGCATACTGAGCATCTTTCTCTTTGACACCATGTCTGAAATCCCACGTGATCTGTCAAATACTAATGCATGAAAATCCTAACCTCAAAAAAATCACCCGTTAGTTTGCTGGCAGTTTTGCTGTATGAGAAAATACTCAATACTCGTAAATAAGTACGTATTGTAAAAAAGTAAGTGAGGAGTCGAAAGTGCTTAACAACGTAGAAATAAACAAATATTGAAGTTACATAATTATATAAGTATATATGTGAGTATGCTTATGCATATAACCTGCTGTGTACCGAACTAGACAAAAAAATCTACTTACAGCTGGAAATATCTGCACGAAATGAAATTAATTTGAGAAAACTAGTTTATAATTAGAATTTTCTGATTGAAAATTAACTGGTTCAAAAAGGACTAGTTTACACCTAAAATTTTCTGATTGAACATTAACTAGTTCGAAAAAAACTGGTTCACAACTAGATTTTTTGATGGAAATGAACTAGTTCGAAAAAGACTAGTTGACAAGCAGAATGTTCTATTGAAAATGAACTAGTTCCAAAAAAAAACATTGTTTACAATTAAAATTTTTTGATTGAAAAGTAACTAGTTCGAAAAAGAACTAGTTCACAATGGGAATTTTTTGAGTGAAATGAACAGCTAGTTCACAACAGAACAACTAGAACTAGTTCGAAAAAAACTAGTACACAACTACTCTGAATATGACTAGACTTCCGCGAATTACATATATGTTAAATAGACGTATTAATAAATTGGTCTTTTTGACTTCAACGATTTAATAGAATTTAAGGTAAAACAAGTAAAAAAGGGCTAAGATATTTTACATTTTGAACGATATATACGGTCAACCGGAAGTTTAAAATTTTTATATAATTCTTATAAATTTTCATGTAAAATAATATGAGGGTAAGGTATACTTTGACCCGCTTGTAACGGTTTTAGCATTATGATAAATAATTGCTAGAATTAGAGTTCTTAAACTCTCACCTTTCCAACACTATATGGGATGACACAATGTGATTGGTAGCACTGGAGATATACAACTTCAACGACGTCTATTGACAAAACACGAAAAGACTTCTTCGACTACCAAATATAATGCCAATAGACTCGGTATAAAGTCAACTGAAAGTTGGAAAATATTTATATTAGGACTATGCTGGCTAAGGGAAGTATGGACCCTCTTCTCCCCGTTTTTGGCACAAGGGCATGTTGTCAACATACAAATGTTCTCTCCGATTTTCCATACTACACCGTACATTTTGACCGTTATATTTGGTAAAAATCAGTTTTTATCAATTTTTTATAATAGGTCTCTATATACGTAGGGTATATTTTGGCCTGATTTTAACTAGTTTTGGTATTATGACAAATAATAGCCAGAAATAGAGCTTCTCTGAATTTTTTAAGGAACCTTGCAGATTGACTAATATATGTACTAAATATTCGTCGGGTGGCCGAGTTGAAATTGCGGTTCATACTACTTCTCGTGTAGTGTGTAACTAGTTCACTTACTTGCTGGCTAGATACATGCAAACAACCACCAACACATGTTCACCTGCTCGCTGCAGTATTTTATAGCTACGAAATTGCTAGGTGTAGACATAAATGGCTTATAATTACAGTTCACCGCCGCCACTAGTGGACTAACAAATTTGGTTTTTAGGAAAACCAACTGTACACACTATACAAGTACATATGTAAATGCAAACCGCAAACAAATTTTAAAGTCCATTAAAATACTCTACACGTACTTATTGAATGACTACTTAATATCGCTGCTACACAGCCATAAAATGTGGTAAAACTGCGATTTGCTTGCCTTATGGACTTGTACATAACAAAGAAATTATTTTCCTATTAATTGTAAATATATTAAGTACATACACCTGGTATGTGCCACCAAATCAACTAAAAATTTGTTTTTGTTATTTGATTTGTTCATTTAACCGCAAAAAAATCAGGCAATTTTATATTTTTTCAATGGAAAATAAAAAACACGCACACACACGTACAAACACACGCAGAGACAGCAGCCTTGCCCATTTGTAGGCGCCTCACTTTGGCAGGTGCCACCTCCACACCGGTGAATCAAGTGAAACAATGCGAGTCAGCTAATCTGCTCAGAGGAAATTAAGTGTGCACACATATATACATACACATGTACAGATATGTGTGCACATTTGTGTGTTTAAGGCTGATTGGCGTCGGAAATGTCGGTGGCTTTATGAAAAATCACTTGTAGACCACACGCTTCAGTGCGCTTGATTTACAGTGCAAGCAAAACATACACACACATCTAATGTTATATACATATATACATATGTACGTATATAGGATACATACGTAGTAGTACATTTGTATGAATTTTTATTTAAATTTGCGCCAAAAAAAAATATTTATGGGAAAATATACACCTAGAACAATAAAATTTTAAATTCATCGTTTGGAGCGCGTACTTAACATCGGTCACCTATCCTCACCTACAACAAAAATAGAACCGTTTGGATTCTGAGTTAATTCTAATGATATTTGCCTTTGAAATTCTTAACAATGAGAAGCGGTATTTAAAAGTTCATTTTTCCGTTTCCTTATTGCTAGTTAAATAATCATAAATTTAGGGAATATACATATGTGAATATACATTAGGGTGGAACAAAAAAAAATTTATAACGAAACTTTTCGAAGCTTTTAGGTTTAGTTAGGGTAGAACAAAGAAAAAATAAAATCGACACTTTTCGAGGCTTTTAGCTGAAGTTAGGCACATAGGCTGATTTTTCGTGAGGCTACGTATAATGCTCTTGGACAACTTGTGCGTTGTGATTCAAAATCCTGAGTACGGATCAAAGAGCTTGTAGAATAAGAAATTTGTTACAAAACGCCAAGCGCCAGCCATAAATTTATTGAGTCGCCTAAGAGGAGTACATCTCCAGCCAATTTGCTGGGCTTGTAGAAAGTATATTAGTATATGCTTCAACCTAAGTCTGTCGAAAGCTGGAGAATAAAGATGAAAGTGTATGGATATTTCCACCTCATCTTCCTTCTTGAAACTTTGATAAGTTGCATCCTCCAATATCTTTATTATCTCGAGTGAGTGTCAACGCGACAGTGTCTAGTTAGGACACCTACCATTGCGGCCATGTGAACCTTGGTTAGTTATAATGACTTATATGAACCTTGGTAATGGCGAGTAGTAGTTCCATGAACATTGTACGTATCAGTCTTTGCCAAAACACTGACGGAATCCCTAAAGTGCTGGTTCCATGAATCTTTTAGTTCTACTCTTGGCCAGAACATTTTCGAGCTGCTGCTTTCATTTGTTAAAGGGCAAGTGATGAGTTCTTGGTAGCATATAAATTTCTACCTTTCATGCTATGCTATTAAAAATCGAGTCTTTCTGAGACAGTTCCTAAAAACTTTGATTAACATTAACAACTTTTAATAAAAGAATTCTTATTGAATGCGTTGTTTCCTCCAATAGCGTGTTTCTGTTAGCATATGTTATAAAAGCTGTTATTCAATTGGGTTGAGCGTCTGCAGTGCTGTTGCATTCAGTTCGACTGAGCGCCTGCAGTGCTGTTACATTCACTTTGACTGAGCGCCGTTAATAAGGTGTGTAGAGTGCATGCGCTGCAGATATTTTGCATAAATGAAACTTTGTGGATCATCCTTAATAAGTTCTAGCTTTTATTCTTAAAAAAAAAGTACGAATTTTTTTTTGAATAATTAATGAATTGAAAGTTCCAAAAATACGTTTTATATTTGTTTATGGTTTCTTGGGGGTTTTCTCAAGAATAACAGTTGATTTAATTATTATAAGGTCGAAATACCCTCAAAAATATTGTTCTTCCCAGTAATATCTGACTTTTAAGCCGATAAAAATAATCAAAATTTTGTTGACAGCTACAGTTAATTTTAAGTTTGCTTTAAAAAATTTGAAAAAAAAAATCGAATTTCACTTCCAATGAATAGAGATTTTAATTAAGATACAAACATTTTCGAGGTCTTAACATAAATACATAAAAATTCATCCAAAATCGTGGCAAATAGTTGACATTTGACTATGTGATTTATCGCGTGTGGCCAGCCTTCCGAAATTGATTTATTGCACATATTTCAATCGCAATGTCAATTACGTAATGGTCGATTAGCATAATATCCTTGGTTCGCATCAGCAATTAAAAATAAATAATTCAAATAAGTATATATATAGATATGTACATATATATACATACATAGATAACAGTCCATGTAAATGATATACATACATATGCCTATATATGCTCATAAGTGTTTTAAAATTAGCCTTACGAATTACTGCCTTAAATTAGTCATAGGTAAGTTAAGCGCTTGCCTTAAAACATGTCCGGTTCGTATGCTATAGGTGTATGTGTGTGGGTGTTTGTGTTGAAAATTTATCAGATTAATTTATCAGCAGCACGTACACCATTTTCTTGTTGACATTTTTTAGCTTCGAATTATTTGCAGTTTATTTGCGAATTTCATTCACGAATTAATGCGGTTGCGCATGTGGCATTGTGCAATAATGTATGTGCATACATACATATATTTTTCTATCCATATGCATATACATACATATGCATGTGCGTAGATAATATAATTTTTAATATCGAGCGCAAACACTTTAATACTCAAGCACTGTAGAAATAAGAAATAAGGTTGGCGAAAATATTCGCAATAAACATGTGATTTCATTACAAAAGAAAAAAAAACCAACAAACGAGTTATCTGCGGCTGCACCGAAGCTAAAATACCCTTCATAGTTGATTTATTTTAGCTTAGATGGTATAAAATTACCATTATTTTGCTTTTGATCGTTCGGTTTGTATGACAGCTATATGCTATAGTAGTCCGATCTGAAGAATATGTTTGGAGATTAAAGAATTGCCTTGGAAAATGACCTGCGAAATTTCGTGAAGATATCTCATCACATTAGAAAGTTTTCCATACAAAAATTTGAATCCGATCGCCCAGTTTGTATGGCAGCTATATGCTATAGTAGTCCAATCTGAAGAATATATTTGGAAATTGAAGCGCTGCTTTGGGCAAGAGTCTATATCAAAATTTGTTAAGATATCTTGCCAAACAAACCCGGTTTTTAATACAAGGACTTGATTTTGAACGGTCACTTTGTATGACAGCTATATGCTGCAGTGATCCGGTTTGAACAAATTCTTCGGAGATTGATTCTTTGCTTTGGGCAATAACACATGCCAAATTTCCTGAACATATCTTGACAAATAAAAAAGTTTTCTATATAAAGACTTGATTTTGATCGGTCAGTTTGCATGGCAGCTATATGTTATAGTGTTCAGATATTGGCGATTCAAATAAAAGAGCAGTTTTTTGCGGAAAAAAGTAGGTGTGCAAAATTTTAGAACGATATCTCGGAAACTGAGAGGCTAGTTTGCGTGTATACAGACGAACAGGTTATACTATGGAGTATTCAGCTACCCTGAACACGCTAATCATTTATATAAATATTTTGTGGGGTTTCTGACGTTTTCTTCTGATTTTTAGCAGCTTCGTAGCATATTTAATATACCGTGTTTAGGGTATAAAATATAAATAAAAATTAAATAAGAAACTCGCTGTCTGTATTTATTCAATTTGTCATATTTTTGGCAAGCGGTTTGTGCGCTTTTGTGTTTTTTATTTGTTTATATTTTTTTCTTTATTAAGCTTTTAAATATTTTTTGTTTATTTTTTTTTTTAATTTTTAAAATTTTTTTCTTTTAAATTTAAAATTTTTTTTTTTAATTTTTAAATTTTTTTTTTAAATTTTTA
Source organism: Bactrocera dorsalis (assembly GCF_023373825.1). Taxonomy (NCBI): domain Eukaryota; kingdom Metazoa; phylum Arthropoda; class Insecta; order Diptera; family Tephritidae; genus Bactrocera; species Bactrocera dorsalis. Next base: position 101,475,819 of record NC_064303.1, read on the forward strand.
AATTTCTTTTTTTAAAAGTTTTTTTTTGTTTACTTATCTTTTTTATTATTATTTTTATTTATTATTTTTTTTTTTGTTGACACAGCCGTGGTGTTGCCTATCTTGTCACGCAGAAGGTGGTGAAATTTACTGTTATCTGTAAACATCGCTGCTTATACAAGTTTAAAAAGCACTTACACAGGTAGTGTTTGAAAAATTTTAAGATAAACAAAAAATAAAAATAAAAAAGAGAAAAAAAAATTAAAAAAAATCTTAATTGCATGCCACTTGAGCTATTTATATTTGTTTTATTAATTGCGGCATTCACTCAAAATTTAGCTGCTTTTGAGAAATTGTAGTTTATTGTAATATTATTTTAGGCTAATTGCTACAAATGTTTTACACATGTATGTATGTACGTTTGTAAAAAAAAATATTTTTTGCTGCCATTATTAGGCGACTAAATTCGCTATTAGTTGGAGTACTGGCCAGCACGATTTTGATATTGAGCCGAATCATCGTAAATTATACCGCAATAATGTCAAAGCACACTTTTATAATTTTTGGGGCACTCAGCTAAATGTTAAATGTACATATATTTGCATATTCGAAGCACTTTCATGTTTGTTAAACCACTGTTCGTCACAAATTATGCGCACAACCTTGAACTAAATTCTATTTTAATATTAATTTCTAAAGCAATTTGCACACAGCAATCACTCACAATACAAATATTATCGTACATACCGTTTTAAATACATACTTGTGTACATATATATACGCATACATACATACGTGTGCGATGGAATGAGTACACTTTCGTACTTATCGAAGAAAAAGTGCGTCACTGAACCACATACTCGTATAATTTGCATATACTGTATAAATAATGTTTTTTTCTGCTCTGAAATTTCTTTAAAATGAATCTCAACATCCGTTCCCATAAATAAAAAAACTAAACATTTATGTCTATACATACATACATATGTATGTAGGTATTTTTTTTTAATGAGCGATATGTGTGCATTATAGTTGGATGCTACGTTGGGGGCCAGAATCAGTGAATGGAGCCATACGATATATATGTATACTATACGTACATCTATAATACATATATAATATAATCTATATTTCTTAACTAATTCCATAGAGGTTGTTTCGATTGAATAGGCTCTGAAACTGCTTGATGGATTTTGAAATTTTTTTCACCGTTGGGACTCTCTCATTGGCTTCTGCGGCTACGCCTCAGACGGTCTATCTGTTGAGTCCAATTTTCGATGACTCGTTCGAGCATTTCAACTGTTAACTGACGGGTGATGTTTTGCTCCAAGGCCTTAATCAAAGCGGCATTGTCCACATAGACTTTAGACTTTACATATCCCCACAGGAAAAAGCCTAACGGTGTGATATCACACGATCTTGTTGGAATTATCTGCTCACTGAAGTGTTCTCTCAATAAATCTATTGATTGATGTGATGTGTAGGAGGTGGCGCCATCTTGTTGAAACCAAATGCCATCGAAATCACAAGCTTAAATTTCAAGCATCAAATAGTCGATTATCATGTCACGATAACAGTCGCGATTGATGGCGACATTTTTGAGAAAATATGGACCGATGATTCCACCGACCCACAAAACCACACCAAAACGTTGTTTTTTCTGGATGAAATGGCAGTTCTTGAATCTCTTCAGATTACACTTCGCCCGAAATGCTGAAATTTTGCTTGTTTACATATGTACTCATTAAGCCAGAAATGGGTCTCATAGCTGAACAAAATGTGGCTCAAAAACGTCGGGTCTTCTTGGAACTTATCAAGAGCCCATAAAGCGAAGCGATGTCGCTTGGGAAGATTCCCCGCGGCTTCAGTTATTGCACAAGCTGTATTTTGTACGCTTTCAATTTAAGATCCCGACGTAAAATGCGCCAAGTCGTTCCATACGTCAGTCCGAGTTGCTGCAAGCTTAGCTAGACTACAACATAATATACGATGTAGACTTCATTGGTCCATAGGAGGGTAATCAATGGCCTAAAATAGGGTGCAGCGTAGCTTACTTGCCCAGTTGAATTGAATGTAATTAATATTAAAAGTTCGATATTCGCATCTCATCGTTTATATAAGAGATTCTTTTCTCACAAGTGGGATGGTAAATGGAGATATCTGCTAACACTAGGGTTGCCAAATATCGAAATTTAAAGCTCTTGGTTTTATAGTAGACCCCATTTTTCTGCTTTTTAATCTTATATATTGCTTCTTTGCTTATTGAAGCATTCTACTTATAGGTTAGGATGGGTTTATCGAAATTTGTCTCACGAAGTGGTCTCCAAAGACCTAAAAAGTTCTATGGACTTTCCTTTTTCAGACCTTTTCTAGGTCACTGCATTATATTAACAATGTATATCGAAATTTATACCAAAAGTGGTCTCTTCAGGTCTAAAAAATAAAGCTTTCCTGTTTCAGACATTTAATAGATTACTGCATTATTTCAAGCACGTGTAAAAAATGATTTCCTGCCTCAGACCTTTTATAGGTCACTCCATTATTTTAAGCATGAATGTCGAAATTTGTCTCACAAAGTAGTCTTCTGAGGTCCAAAAAATTATACTTTCTTATACGAGTATATTGCTTCTTTGTTTATTGAACATTATTATATATTATAGGTTGGGATCGGCTTCTATCGGTCACTGGTTACGATTTCAGAATCCATATACTATATTTATAAATTTTATTAAAAAAATATTTATAAATTTTATTAAAAAAAAGCAATTCCAAAAATATTTTAAATTCATATCTGTGAAATTGTATACAAAATTTTTTTTGAAAATACATACATATATTAGCTCTCAAAATAATAGTGATAAGGCTTGTTTAAGTAATTGCATAGTATTTATGTGCATATAACAGCACTTGCTCAATATTTCAAAACTTTTTTCAACACTTGCTGTGGTTACTAAGGCTAATTATACCAAAAGAAAGAAAGCAAATCAGCGAAAATATAATTTCAGTAACGGGAAACGGGATAAAATGAAATTTGCTGAGGCGATATGTTTTTCTAGTATGGTTGGCGAGTTGCCAAATTTTTATTGCTTCCTTTATTGTAGGTATTTTAATTACAAAGTTTTTTTTTTGTTCTGTCTGTCTCATTAACTAGCTAGTCTCGAGCTGTCAATAGACCATGGCTAGTTGGCGACAAAATGCGCATAGTCGCTCTTGTCACATTAATTTATATCTATAATGTGCTCTTTGCAAATCATTTTTTCTTGCCTCGATTTGCTAATTACTTATTTTTGCAAGTATAATTAAAAATATTACCTCATTCTGCTGGATAAACAATTTTATCAGTGAATTTTAAAAACTGCCAAATTCTCGCATTCGCATTTTTATAATTTCGCGTTGATTTCTGCACTTTATTTCGCAACACGTTGGGATTATAAATTCCACAGATAAGATATCATAAGTACGTATAGTAAATGTTATCAGAATGCTATGTGACTAAATAAAGAAAAATGAAGGTTAACTAATAACAATGCATCAAAATGTCTAAACATAGTAATTTTTAGGTGGACTTTCTACTTGTTATCAGCAAATTACTGTAAACCTTTTGAGGTGAACTTTTTACATAAAAATATTTATATATAAACATTAAAAATTAAAATCATTTGTTTCGGTTGTGAGAGCGACACCTTCAGAGCTGCCTAGGTATACGAGTACTAAAGCTTCTTATCAGTATTTGATAGAGAGTTCGTAATTATTTCCATTCATATTTATTGTTATGTGTTTGCATACTCAAGCGTGCCGATTGTTATCACTAAGCGCATACTATTCAATTTATAAGCACTTAATAGTTTAATATCAAGATACGATCGAACAGTTAAATGATAAGAAAGCGCAAAAAAAGTAAAAATATGTAATACAAAGCCTGAAATGAAATCATTAACGTTTTATGGAAGCACGATAGTATATAAATCAGGGTGATAGTTCTTGAAAGCAAAAAAGTCATAATAGAATGAAACAAAATGAAATATAAAATAAAAAACAAGATGTAAGAAAGAGCTAAGTTCAGGTGCAACCGAAGATTTTATACTCTTGCCTTGAGGTGTAAAACATCTGCCAGAAGATCGAAATCCAACCAATTTTTTGTATATATACACTATATATAATTCATACTATTCGGCATAATGTTTGTTAGGAAAACGAAAACATTGTATGCATATAGTATATGGGAGTTGGGATAGTACCGATCCGGTTTTATCTATTTACTATTGTCATGTCACATACTTTAGTAGAATGTTCCCTGGGTTTCATTAAGTACCTCTCATACAATCACCAATCATATGGAGTAAAGTCAGACGGATGTTCGGAAATCCTGATTTTAGTTATATACGGGCTAGATCATTTCATTGAAATAACTCAAGTATTGGCCGATACATGCAGTATAAAGTCACCAGGAACCAGGAACTTTTATATTAGGTATATGGAGTCTAAGGGAATTATTGACCAGATTCAGCCCATTTTTGATACAAGATATAATATTGCAAAGAAAGGATTCTTTCTGAATTTCAATTGCATATCCCATACATTGACCGATATTTCCGCAAAAAAGTCAACTAAAGATACTGGAGTGCACATATTCGACACCTAGTGGCTTGAACAGCTTTTGTTGGATTTGGACAATTTTTGGTCATAAGGGGGCTTGCTTTAAAATAATTACTTGTAGCACTTTATTATAATTAATTCTCGATTTTTATACTGGAAATGGAAATGGAATTTAAAACGGTGTTATATGGGAAGTAGGCGAGGTTGTAGTGCGATTTCAACCATTTTCGCACTGTGACAACGGAATAGGAGAGGAATATACTATATTTTGACTTAATATCGGGAAAAGGACTATTTTTCACTCGAAAATTCTAACGTAAAAATGTATCTTTTTTTTAAGGCTGTACGCTTTTTTTAGTTGATAACTGGAAAGTTTTCTCAGAAAATGCATAAAAAGACCTCACTATATGATCTTACTTTTCCAAAGGGTTTCAACCTACTACGAATTTTTTCACTTTTTACCATTTTCAAAGGCTTTCTTCCCTAATAAAGATTCAAATTGATAAAAATTGGTTAAATTTATTAAATTCATTCCCTGTTTGCAATGTCTATAGTATTACTCTGGCTGATTTGTAGTTTCCTTATAGTTTTCTCTAATAGTATCTCTAGTATGACGTCATACATATGGTGCCCTCAAAATTTTAGGATTTTAGGTAAAATTATTATTCTCTATTATATTATCTTTTAAAATTGGATTTAGAATCCACAGGATTTTTTGTTATTTTATCATCACATATCAGAAATGAAAAAATATTATCAAAGTACTCGCTTTCAGTCAACTTGTACAATAACTATCACACCATTTGCCATCCCAATTGGTCGAAGAGGATTTCATATAGAGTAACTTTTAATATTATTTATATCCGATTCCGCATACGACCGCTTCTTAGGGAGCCAACTGCGCGAATAAGCCTCTCTGAACTTTATTTTGTGACATTGATTCCTCTTCTGCGGCCCAATGACGCCCATATCGCATATTATGTTGCGGCTTATCCGAGCGGGTCACCGCTCACTATGCGACTTTTTTCTAATACTTCCATTTTTAAATTCGTGATATCTTGCGAATGGAATGTCCGAATCGAATAATTCCAAAAATTTTATCAAAGTATTGAATCAGTCTTAAATATAAATTGATAAGGAGGTCTGAAAATATCTCATTGTATAGATTTTTTTTAATTAATTCAACAAACAAACGACTATTCCAAACGATAACTTATCAGGAAAGCAATACTAGTTGCAAAATAAAAACAAAAAGAGGGAAAAAACTATCATAAATATATGATTTATTTGAAATATACTTAGCGTTTGATTAGTTAGTCAATAAAAATAAAATATACACACTTTATATAAATATGTAAATAATGGCATTTGAATAACTTGTTCCACAACTCATACAATATTTTTCGCATTTTTATTACAGAGGAGCAAGAACGTGTGCAGAAGAAGACATTTACTAATTGGATTAATTCGTACCTCTCGAAGGTAAGACAATATGAAAGTTCAAAGGCATTGTTTTTTTTAAGAAAAAAAAGGAGAAAATTGCATTTATATATAATATGTATGTATGTATGTGTGTTGGACTATATAATTAATTGTAGCATGTGTAATGTGTATGTAATTTGAGCAACTTTATTTGCTTTTAATTATGCGCTTTGTGTATTTGTATTGTACATTGCCATTACCTTGAATTAGTTGTTGGAGATGCAATACCGAGATATTAAATTACACACGCATGCAAATAGAAATAAAAACTTTTATAACTAGTTTTAAGTAGGCAACAATGTTAGCTTTATACCTTAGATTTCATTGTTGTTAATTTGCTTGGGATGCTTGAGCAAAATGCTGCAGCAAACCTGCAACGATTCATCATTCAATATTTTTCAGTGGCTATGATTGTTTTTCAAAATTTCACTTCTTTATGGCGAATCAATGACACCGCTCGTCAATTATATTGTTTGGCCATGAAAACTGTCATTGAGATTGACTGGTCACAGGATAAGTCAAAACAATATTTTTCTTCGCAAATAAAAGAATATTTGAGTAATTGAGTTGACAATTATGATTTTTTTTAATTTATATATATACATATATATTAGGGGAGTTCTTAAGATCGGTTATAGGGCTGGTTGTCATGCAAACATAGACCTACTGCGGGTTCTAATAAGTAGAGATCAGCAGATTTCTTAAACTTCAACCGGTAGTTCTGTAGTCCAAGGAACATAAGAGTATAAGTGTCTATTGTACTGTTATAGTTGAGGCAGTTAAGCGGTCTGGGTACAGATTTTTCTTGAGAATCTTTAAAAATTAAGTTAAAATTTTATTTTTATATGCCTTAGAGTATTACCAAAGATATCATAGGTTCCGAATGAAAATTATATTTTTCTTAGACTCTATAAAAAAAACTCCTTAAAAGTGGGAGTAGTGACAAGACATTCTGAAAGGGCACATCACAGGGGTTCTTTCTCCACTGTTATGAAGCATGGTGGTTAACGACGTACTTAAAGAAGCCGAGGAACGATGCTGTCGGGCCTACACTGACGACGTTTGTTTTTAAATTAAAATTTCAGAGCGTCTATGAGTTAACTGAAGAGTACCTTGACTTGGTATCTACCTGGGCGCATAGAAGCGGCTTAGCTGTCAACCCAAGTAAAACTGAAAGGGTTTTATTTACTAGTAAGTATAAGCTGCCAGATGTGCCTCTTCCCTCATTCAGAGACTTACGTCTATAACCAATGGTTAAGGTGAAATACCTAGGGTTTATCATAGATAGAAAACTTCCATAGATCCCAAATATTGAGGAGAGAGTATGGAAAGCATCGATTACCTTACATATATTGCTGTAAAGGAGCTTTAGGTGGTGAAAAGGTAGGGACTCTTACTCTGGCTCTTCGAAAATGTAATCAAGCCAACAATGTTCTAGTCTGGTGGAGGGCGCTCGAAGAGGCTACACTTACTGAAAAGCTTGAACGTGTTCAAAGAGTGGCTCTTATCGGCATTTTCGTTGCACTACGGACTATACTAACAATAGCACCTTAAAAAGCACAAAGTGATGTGAGGGATCTCACTGGAGAAAAGGTGCAGTGAACTTTTTCACGGAGAGGTCACAGGACGACTGTAGTGTTTTTCAGGCAGAAATGGATTCAATTTAGGATGCAGTAGACATACTTCTACGATGTTCAGTCGCTTTGAGAGAGGTGGGTATTCACTCGGATAGGAGAGCGGCAATACTTGCGCTGAAATGGGAGCGAGTGGGATCTCCATAGGCGTATTGCTTTCTAGAACTGGACCAGTACCAGTGCAATCGCGAGGTCCTTCTGGTCTAGAATGCACGAGATCTACTGAATTACTTGTCCTGAGCAAATTCCATTTTGTCAAAATTTTATGACTTCTTAATGGGCACTGTCCAATAGACAATTAGGTGTTAAGGCCACAAATTTTAATGGATGCTAGTTGTCAAAGTTGTATGAGGGAATGTGAGGCGGAAACATGCAGGCACTTGTCTACTATTGTCCAGCTTTTGAAAGGCTGAGGTTGAAAAATCTAGTTTTCTTGGCAGTCCGGTTCAAATTTGATCAGAATGGGGATGAATTGGAGTCTCCTAATTGTTATTTAAATGAAAGTTTAAATTAATGATTGGTTTCATTTTTTAAGAACCACCTTAATGTTTATTCACAAAATTATATCCGAAGATGACGCTTTCAGTACAAAATTCCCAGCCAAATTTTCACATTTCGAATGTGCTCATAAAAATTTAAAAAATCATTAAAATGTACCTTTATACAGCAATAAAAACAATTTCGAAAACATTAAGAAGATCGTTAGTACACGCTCCACTAGATTTGTATATTATTTTTGAAAATTCTTAACCACAAAAAATGCATTAGACATACATAAATGAAGCACATTAATAGTCAACATGACTCATTGCAATCCTCATCCCACTTTTAGAAAGAGAAAATTCTATGGAAAATTGTCTGACAGTAACGGTGACTAAGTTCCAACAAATATTACTTGCGGACCCAAAACCCCCAAAAAAATGTAAAAGTAAAAACAAATTGAGCAAAATGCAATTACATTTTCAGAACTAATGAAAAATTTCGTTTGGTACAGAAATAGAATAAATATGTGCAAATAAATACTGAGCAAATGGACGGCCATGTGGAAGACATTGTGCCAGCAGTGGAGCTTTCGAAGCAGGCGTCGGACACGCGAAAAAAGGCAGAGTGAAAATTTTTGAAAGTGCAATGTACTCACACACAAATTCACCTACATACACATATGCAGTTAACATACACACATACTAAATAAATACACATACAATAAATGTGTGAAGATCTAAGATGACTAAAGCAAGTTTTGTAATGACCGATGCGGCCAGCGTTTATTCTAGAGAATGACTATTAGTGGCTCATGTAAATATTTGCACACACACATGCAAACATTTGGTCATATACACATATATATATGTGTGTGTTTTTACCTTGTGCTCTGGTCTGCATTGGACCCGTTGGAATTTCTCTACTTTCCTTTGTTGCAAGGCTGCTGCTGCTTCTTCCGCTGCCACATATTTTTGTCTACCAAATATATTTAGTGGGCATTGTCTGAAAATACTTACAATGCAGCTGGCGGTTTTGCGTACTTTTCGAGGTGAAAAATAGCAATAAGGAAATGAACAAAGAATAAACAAAGACTTAAGTAAACAAGTGCGAAAAGTTCGGAGTTTCGCAAATACAAATTCAAGCTTTTTGTTTTTGGTACACAGACTACACGCACTTAGTCTAAAATATAGCACATACTAAGTGCGAAAAGATTACTTCTGGTATCTTACATGTATAAGTATATACAAATGTATGTGTGCACATATGTATGCATCTATATATCCATGACTAAGCGCGTACTCATATAGCTTTCTTTCAAACACTGGTGTTCAGTGACGTAAGAGCTCAGAATTTTCTTTAGTAAAAGTAGTAGTGTATATTATTCTTATGTTTTTAATCATATCTAAATGAGAGAAATACATCTGTTGGCCGAAAACATTCTCCACGTCATTTTCTTCTTTTATGATACCACAATTATGGGTTGGTCTGGGCTGAGAACGCAAAACTTCGCCAGTTGCCTCTATGTTTGGGCTGTTTCCTGTAGTAACTTCGAGGAATGGTGCCGATTTTCCAGTCCTTTTCCGTATAGAAATCCGTTCCGGGTACTTAGACCCGACTGTCTTGGGGATGGACTTCTATTTTTAGCTAGTTCTTATAGGCGTTGCCGTTGGAAGCGTGGGCGCCGTTTCTTTCGTTGTCCAAGCATGGTCGAAGGAGCTTTTTGCTGGAACATCATCTTCAATGCGAATGACTTGGTCGAACCAGAACATTTGTTGGCTATTCAAACGCTTAACTACATCCACGTCGTCTTAGAGTTCATACTTGTCCATAGTTCCATCTTCTTCCATCCATCTTCTTCGATATTCATAGATCAAGTGAATTGCTCCGAAGACTTTGCGGAGAACAGTTCATACGAAAGCTCTATGTGCTTTCTCAACTCGCTTCGTCATTATCCATGCTTCTGCGTATAAAAAGACGGGAATGATGAGACATTTATAGAGCATAATTTTTGTTCGTCGAGAAAGGAATCTGCTACTCAATTGTCTACCGGTCCCAAAGTTACACCTGTTGGCAAGAGTTACTCTGGCTTTGTTTGTTGGTGGAATTCATGTTAGTTTCGAGATGAAAAAAATTCTTCACTTTTTCAAAATTACGAGTATAGCTGCCAATGGCGACGACGTAAGTAGTTTCCAAGATGCGAGAGATCTTTGTGTGTGGTCGCTAAGTACATTGTCTCGCCTTCGTTTATCATAAGACGAAACTTTTTCACTTCTTTTCCTAGGCTGTCAAAGGCTGCGCTGATGGCTATGTCAGGTATATTAGCGATGCCTTTCACTTTTTTTAGTATTATATTGATGAAGATCTTTCCTAAAACCTCGTCTAGTATCGAACGGCTCGAAGAGGTTTTTCCCGTTTTTTACACATCTGATGGTTATGCTCCACATCATTCTACATCTTTATATATATAAATCTTCTGACCGTGTGTTTGCATTTGAACTGCTCCTGAACGGATGGACCGATTTTGATGAAATTTTGTGTGTATGTTCAAGGAGATTCCGCAATGGTTTAGATTTACAATTTAGTCCACTGGAAATGTTTTTTAAATTATTTTTTCATTTTTAATCAATTGTTAATTTTTAAATGTTTGACCGATAGATTGCGCCACCATCGCGGTATCCAATATTCAAACCTTAAACTGGCGTAAACGTGTATTAAACAAAACGATGCCAAAGTAAAAGGCGACATCTGTGGATCAAGTTTTTATATTGTGGACCGAGTTGTTCGTTCTTAAGTAATAAATTGGGTGATTCAATACATCTATGGGTAGCTATAACATTTTTTTCATACCTGCTAACTATTGGAGGGGGTATTTTGACAGGCAATTTAAAATTGCAAAAGGTCTGCCATAAAAAAATAGCGGCATAACTGAAGTGTTGATAAAAAATTTGAGATATACAGAAATCTTTTCGAAGCATTGCACAGAGCAATATTTAAACGGGAACGATGAATACATATATGCGTATAATTTCAAATTGATCCTTCCTGAAAAATAATAAAATTGCTAAATATTGGGAATAGTAGAATAGAACTGTAACCAAATACACAGTGCAATGAATTAAAATTGGCTCATTTATCATTCGATGAATAACATACCACGGGCATCCCAAAAGACTGATGCCATAACCTTGCCAGTCGATTTTTTTGTCTTTCCACGCTTGAGAACCGTTTCTTAATATGCAGTCCACCAGGTTGACAATCGATTGGACTCGATTGATTTCACTGATGCACAGCCCAAATTCAATAGTATTTTTACCCCAAAAACCAATTCTTTCTTAACGCACGAAATGCTTTTTGATTCATTTTTGTTGCTTCATCAAAAATGCGATTATTCCTTAACTAATACTTATAATCTAACTAATAGAAATCGTATAGATGGTATTAGTAGTACTAGCTATGTATCAGCCACAGTAAAACGTAGGCGGGTCCTCTAGTTTTTTATATAATTTTTCTTGTTTAGAGCTACGAATGAGACACTAGGTCATACGAGTACGCACGTATAAGCTCCTGAACTAAAGAGGTAACGGTAGTGCAAAAATTGGTTCCTAAGTTTGTAGCATTTTCTAAATCATCCGATTAGCAATAAATCTTCAACAACCTCGAAATCTTACTGCGTTATCTTTTTTGCCACATTCACACACTATAATATATGTGCATGTATTGTACATATGTATGTATTTAATTTAATACAAAACTAAAAGCAAGCAAACTATGAGCTCATTCGCGGTTCGCAGTTGCATTGAAAGGTTAAACAGCTGAGTAGTAAAAGTAATATTGAAAATGTCGACATGCATATATGTACTTACATACACTCCAGTGTAAATATGCGCCTTTAGTGCAATGATAAAGCTTTGCATTGTAATTTTTTTCTCATTCACTCGCTAAAATTAACTTAGAGTGATTCGCGCGCATGCCAGCCCCAAGTGCTACAACCCATGTGCATGTGTGTGTGTTTATGGGCACATAATTGTGGCGAATGCCGGCCGGCGTACACAAAACCGGCACAACCGCCGCCTGTATTTCATGGCGCGCTACCGCTCACCTCCTCTCGTTAATGCAAATGCAACTATGCGCTAGACCGGTATTCGTTTGTAGAAAGTATAGCTGCATGCATGTGTGTGTGAGTGTGTTCGTAAGCATGCGCTCGCTTGCATTGATAAATATATGCACACCTCTCGCTTGTCGGGCACACACAACCCGCTTGCCGACGTTTATAGTTACCTGTGGACAATTATATTTAACACTTGCAAGTTAACTGCATTTTGCATTTGTAAACGCAATTGGCAATGCTAAAATGCTAAAATGCAATTTCAATTGCATATTCTTATACCATATTCATATGTGATGGCAAATGCCATACTCGTATGTAGGTAAACCAGTTATTTGGCTTCAAACACGTACGTGCGGCTTGCAACATTTTATGGCCATTTACAGGGGTAGCTAGAAAAGTCGGAGTTGTTAGATTTATATACATATATATAAACAAAAAAAATGTAATCTCGGTGGTACCGCTGCTATAATACCCTTCAAAAATAAAAGTTTCAATAAAAAAACTTGAATTGCTCGTTTAGTTTCTATGGCAGCTATATGCTATAACGGTCCGATCTGAACAATACTCCAGGATATTGTTGCATTGCGTTGGACAATAATTTATGCTAAATTTCCTGAAGATATCTCGTCAAATGGTACGGCTTTCCATACAAGTACTTGATTTTTATCGATCAGTTTGTATGACAGCTATATGTTATAGTGGTCCGATCTCAATCGTTTCTTCGGAGATTACATAGTTGGTGTAGCCAATAACCCACAGCAAATTTCGTGCAGATGCCTCTTCAAATGAGAAAGCTTTTCATATGCGCACTTGATTCCAATCGTTCAGTTTGTATGACAGCTGTATGGTGTAGTGATCCGATTTGAACCATTTCTTCGGATACTACATAGTTACCTTAGCTTATAACTCATACCAAATTTCGTGAAGATATCTTGCGATATAAAAAAGTGTTCTATATAAGCACCTGATTTTGAACGATCAGTTTGTATGGCAGCTATATCGTATAGTCCACCGATATCGGCGGTGACGAAATATGAGTAGCTGCTTGAGGAGAAAAGGACATATGTAAAATTTCAGATCAATATCTCAAAAACTGAGGGGCTAGTCCGCATAAATACAGATGGACACTTATGGATATGACATTACTACAAAGGATCTCATTCATTCTCATACGGTTTATTACGGTTCAAGGTGTTCAAAACCGTGCGATAGGGTGGGAGGTCGATTGAGTGGTACTGAAAGATGTCAAGCGCACGAGGTTATAGCCATTTTGTCATCGTAGACGAAATCTGAAGACTTCAAATTGTATTCAACCAAAAATTCGGAAACATTAGAGAGGCATAAGAGTGATACTTCTGTAAACAGTGGTATGGGGATAGATTTTCCTTCAGAACGAACATGACATCATTCGAAACAATGCCCTTGAATATGATAAATTTATTATTGATTTTGGTATTTACACAAATTTCATTAGAAACTTTGCTTCTATGCAAAAAAAAAAAACTGCAAAATCTCTACTATAAAATATCGTCTAAAACTAAGTTTCTACTAAGAAAACAAAGAAATTTTTGCATTTTGATATTTTACTAAAACCTCAGCACTTAATAAACTCTTCTCGTTAACGCTCATACGCATTAATCCGAGCTTGGTTTGTGGCAAACCGCATATTAATTTGCTTCGGTGAATGCCACAAGCAGAATTCGGTTTTGTGGTATGAAAATATTTACTCATGGATAGACAAACATACCTATGTAAATATGTATACCATAAATATTTGCTGTGATGTGTTATTAAAAATTTTATGGACAAGTTTCTGTAAAGCCGTTGTCATTTGTTCTGCTGCGAAAGGAGTTGCGTGGTCTCGATTTTACATGTCCACTTTTGCGTTGATGTTCCAAAAACAGCAAATTGTATAGTGACAGCGTGTGGTGGTCGCCTGTTTCCTTACTGCCATTTTATGAATTGCAACATTGGATTTTTTTTTGGTTTTAAGCTGTTGCTATTGACATTGCAGCCCAGGCGAAATGAAGTTGGCAGACAAGTTTGCTTGATAAGATAACCGGATAAGCCGAGCCCACAAACTGAATTTACACATGTATACACAGCTTTAGTGATTTTATTTTTGATTTTTTTTTTTTTATTTTAAAGTTTTTGTATTATTTTTACGTATCAATAATATGAATGGAACGAGTGTAAGTGGTATTATTTTTACAAATCGAATGTATGAATGGAATACAAAATAAATTCAAAGTAATTTTTTGTTCAGTTTAGTTTATATTTTTCTTTTCATGAAGTCGTGTATCAAGGATATTATAAAATATATCTGAATTCATCAGTTGTTGTCTTAATTTCTAAAGCAAAACGTTACTATTTAGTAAACTATGATTTAAAGAAAGCAAAATTCAAAAAGAGGTAGGCAGGCTTGTTTTGTGTCAGCAAATGTTAATTTTATATTTAAAATAATTTTGAGTTTGAGCTATGGTAAAGTGTGATCAAACATACCTCATGTACCACAAAAGGGTTAAAGTTCACACTATAACTTACCAATGTTACCATTTTAACAGCATACTTTCGGGCGTTACTAGAGCGATCAATTTATGTATATTTTATATATTTCTAAGATTCCAATAAAAATATTTTCATTCATATTTCAACCATTTAAAATATTAAAATTTAAATTTTCATTTAAAAAAAATTGAATAAAGATATACTTAAAAGCACCACACTCTCGATGTACAATAGATTATTAAAAAAATTAAGCAATTTCTTACTATTTGGTTTTATACACCATTTTTCTAAAAACAAACACTTAAATGCATAAATGATCTTTTTCGCATGGCAACCGTGTATATATCTCTAAATTAAGGTCACATGATTGACGTAGTTTCAAAATATTTTAATATACATAAAATTTATCTATTGGCACATGCATGTATGAATGACCCTGTAGGGCTATCAATTAATATAAAAGTTTGAAAAGTGTTTTATATGCAAATTACTAATATTTGAGCAACGGCAAGGCTTTTGCTTGACCGCTTAGGAATGGTAGAAATAAAGAGAGATCTATATTTTAGCTTTAAAAATAAAAATTTAATAAATATTCTACAAAATTAGTATTAAAAACATTTTTAATACATAGCTCAGTGCTTTCTAAAACGAGTTGTAGACACCTGCACTTAGACCATCATTGGGTCTATTAGCTCCTATGTGGTAGCCAGATTAAACCTTATCCACCAACTCAGTGCATTTGGTAAAAAGCCTAATTTTTTCACCCCAACTACCCAAAGTCTCTTAAGGTGAAGCATTGAGAGCCGTGATATATGCTCGTCCGACTGAAAGCTGGGCATACGCATAGATAACATTCAAGCGTCTTATCATCGTCCGCGCATGCTCTGCAATAAGCCGAAACTAATTTTCCCATTTTTTGGTTACTAAGTTCCATTTTTCCTAAAAGTCAGAGCTTTTTGCTCTGTCCACCATCAATACTAGTCCAGACTCATTTTGTGGTCTCCAACGTTAAAGGAGCTGAATTTTGGGGCAGCTGAGCGAAGTTTTATTTCCACCTACCCCCGAACGGGCTGGCTCGTTTGGCTTTACACTTCCTTTTATTCTTGTATAATCGGATTCCCGAGCCACTTACAGAAGCTCTAGTTATTGCTTGCCTGCAGCACTTAATGCAATGAGTATTAGTATTGGCGCTAAGGCTAGCCGTAATTGCCACTTGGCTATCCACTAGACCGTTTATGGACTTGCTAGTTAGAGCAGAAGTCCACTTGGCACCAATGGCCTAAAATCATGAGGCTTTTGGTCGTTAGCATTTCCTCAAACTTCACTTGTTTATGTATGAAGGACATTTCTCTGGTAACTGATATTTAGTTTCGTTCTTGAACAAAGGACAGGAAGGTCATCCGCTTAGCAGATCTTTAATAGTTTGAAATTACTAAAAGCTCTGGTAACTATTGCTTGGGTGAACACGAGTTCGTCATCCCGGTTGTTTAGTATGGCAGGTCCGAATTATCTCCCGTCGTACCGTGGGATAGGAGTATCTAGCAATCTGGGAAACCGTTCCCACGATAGTTTGATCTTTATAACCGGCACGGAACCGGTTTTTTATTCGACCAAGGATTTTGAACTCGGTAGCATTCCTTCAAATTACTTATTTATTTACTTTGCATTTTAAAATAAATGTAAAAGTTTTCATAAATTGCCCACAGATTTTCTTAATAAAGGCTGATCCATTTCGAGGTGCCCTACCTTTTTAGAGAATAAACACAGAAAATTCAAATTCAATGGAGAATGTTTGTTATCTTTAGAAAGATCATTCTTTGGTATTCATCTATTGAAGATTATCTCCTTCAAATGTTGGTCACTGCTACTTCTCAGATAATCCATCCGCTGAGTCCAAATTTCGATGACTCGTTCGAGCATTTCGACCGGGAACTGGCGATTGGCACTCGCGATATTTTGCTCTAAGACCTGAATCGAAGCGGAATTGTCTGCATAGATTTTAGTCTTTAATTATTCCTTCGAAAAAAAGTCTAACGATGCGATATTACATAATATTGGTGACCAATCGACCGGCCCAAACCGTGAAATTATCTGCATACCAAAGTGTTCTCTTGATAAATTGATTGATAGATGTGATGTATGGGAAGAAGTTGAAACTAAATGTCGTCGAGATCACGAGCTTCAGTTTTAGTTATCAACTAATCGGTTACCATGGTGCGATGGTGGTTGCTCACTGGCATCATTTTTGAAGAAATATCTTGACATGCCCATTGAGCCGAAAATATGCTTCATCGATGAACAAAATTTGGCTCAAAAACGTTGGATCTTCTTGGAACTTTTCAAGAGCTTAAAGAGCGAAGCATTGTCGCATGGGAGGTCCAACGGCTTCAGTTCTTGCCTATGCTTTATTTTGTATGCTTTCAATTTAAGATCTCGACGTAAAATGCTCCAAATCGTTCTATACGTCAGTCCGAGTTGCTTGGAACGGTGCCGAATCGACTCGCTACGGTCTTTGTGTACCCTCTCATTCTTCACAGCGTGCTGGACGTGGTCTTTTCGTTCGAATATTATCTGATAATCAATGCTGGGTCTCACGATGGGTGATGGTGCTTTGAATAGTACGGCCTGTAGGCCGATTGCATTGACCATGATATGAGCGAAGCGCGCGAAACACTTTCTTCTGTCACATTCCCCATCTCAAAAATTGTCAACAGGGACTTCAGTTGCTGTGTGTCTATAATATTTACATATGAAGATCCACAAATATACAGTTGTATGTACAGACATATATTAAGTGACTAAATTTGCTAATCAAATAAATTTACTCTACTCAAATTTCAAATGCAAATTTTGTTTGTATGTATATAATAAATGTACATATGTACACTAATTGACACTAAACAAATTCAATAGCAAAATTTAGTTGACCACAACAACAAGCACAAGCAATGACATAACAATAAACTAATTGTGAACTGCACACACTTTGTGTTTGTTTGATTGCATATCTGTAGATACATAAGTGTGCATATACATTTGTATATGTATATATCTCTTTCAACACGTCCGATCGGACCTGCGCGTCTGCCACCTCGTTTTTACGAAAATGTTAAACAAACTATAAAAATGTGATTAAAAATTAGCTGCACTACAAAAAGCTTTTTGATCAAGCACACACTCATACACACCTACATATGTACATATGTAAGTAACATATGCGTGTGTATGGCTGTATGTTGTTGTTGAAAAGTGTTTACATAGCTTGACAGTTGTGCGGTGATTTGTTTGAACTTTAAAATCCAAGCACTCACACCCAAAAACAAAAACAAAAATAACGCGTCTTTATTGCTTTGGGGTTTTATTTTTTCTGATTTTACTTTTTTACAGTTTGTTTATGGCTGAGTTCAAGGTGAGCACGTCGTGCGGCGCGCTAGCGACTGCCATGGCTTTTGTCGCTTTTGCCGTTGATTTTTGTAGTCCATCTCGGTTTCAATGAATGCCGGTGCTATAAAATTTTTGAAATCCTAATTTTGGATTATCGTTGTTGTTTTTGTTATCTTTTGAAAATAAATGTGCATTAAGTCTATTGATTTTTAAAGCATTCGTTTCGGACGCCACACGATTTAGGTGATTTTATCTCGAATCTACATGAGTATTCTATATACATATGTATGTGCGACTATGCCTATGCATGTGTGCGCATGTATTTATAGAATATATTTGCATATTATACATATATATGTACATATTGGCTTGTGTATTTCCTCATATTTGTGCGCCCCCCACTTCCGCCTGCAATTAGACATTTCTTAAGCGAACTTCGGCCAAAGTTGCTGCGCTCTTTGTTTGCACTTTACGCATTGCAATGCGTATTTACCGTTATAGCGTTTAGTATGCATTCGCGTTTTGCGCGAAGTATGTCTAATTTGTCTCTTCCGTCATGCAATTTGCATACTTTACCAACTTGGCTAACAACTTTGTAGTATTCGCTGCGCATAACCGATATTTGTATGTGTTTTTGTGTGTGAATTATGCTTTTCATGCCCATAAGTCACGTGATCTCTTTTATTGCTTTATCATTATGGAGTTGCGCAAAGAATGCCGTTAAATGTTGTCGGTTCTTCAACTTTTTGCCAAACCAAATACCTTAAGTTTGCAAACTAAACAATTAAACGCACACACATTAGGGTGGATGAAAAAAAAAATTATTTTTGTTCGTTTGGTACTTTGAAAATTAAGTTCTTAGACACCTCAAAGGAAGTCACTCCAAATATGAGCTTGAATTGTAACAGGAAGGTTTTTTGCTTAACAGTTTTCTATTTTTTCTTATTGTGAAAAATTCATATCTCGCTTCTAACTAAATCCTGATCCATTTTGAGGTTCCCCACTGTTTTAAAGAGAAAGCTCAGAAATTTAATGGATAATTTTTATTATCATTCGAAAGAACATTCTTTCGCTCTCATGTTTTTAAGATTGTTTCTTTTCAAGACTGAAATCTCCAAAGACTGAATCGAAGTGGCATAGTCCGTGTAGACTTTAGACTATTAATCTTCTTTTAAAAAAAGCCCAACGGCGTGATATTACATAGGCTTGGTGACCAATCGACCGGCCAAAACCGGCCAAAACCGTGAAATTATCCGCACACCGAAGTGTTCTCTTGATAAATCGATTGATAGATGCGATGTATGGGAAGTGGCGCCGTCTTGTTGTCATCGAGATCACGAGCTTCACTCTCACTCTTCGAATAGTCGATTATCATGGCGCGATAACGGTCGCCATTGACGGTTACGTTCTCACTGGCGTCATTTTTGAAGAAATATGGACCAAACCGTTGTTTTTTTGGATGAAATGGCAGCTCTTGAATCTCTTCAGGTTGCTTTTCGACCCAAATATGGTAAGTTTGCTTGTTTACATACCAATTGAATCAGAAATGGACCTCATCGCTGAACAAAATATGGTTCGTAAACATCAGATATTCTTAAAACTTTCATAGAGCGAAGCTATGATGTTTGGGAAGGTTGAGCGACTTCAGTTCTTGTACTGTGTACGCTTTCAGCTTAAGATCTCAACATAAAATGCGCCGAGTTGTTCCATACGTCAGTCCGAGTTGCTGCGAACGGCATAGAATCGATTTTATACGGTCTTCGTGTACACTGTCAGTTACGGCTTCTGTATATTTACTTGAGTGCGTGTTGGACGTGGTCTGTTCAGTCGAATATTACCCAATAATAAATGCTGGGTCTCAAGCTAGGCCGATTATGTTGAATACGTACCTTTTCTTGGATCACCCGTTAAAAAAAATATTTATAGAAATTATTAAAAAAAAATTACACAAATCAGCGACCATTTTGTACAATTCCTCATAAAATATGAATTTTTTGACCCACCCTAACACACACATACATACCTACTGCTGTAAATTATATTGTAATGTTTCTGTTTAGTAATTATAATGTTTCTTTGCTTACCATTTAATTTAATTGTGTCTGTCTGTTTGTTTCTTTTCATGTTGTAGCGTGTTCCACCGCTTCGTGTTGACGATTTAATCAACGATTTACGCGACGGTACCAAACTTATTGCACTTTTGGAAGTGCTTTCCGGCGAACGTTTGCCCGTGGAGAAGGGTCGCGTTCTACGACGTCCGCATTTCCTCAGCAATGCCAATACAGCCTTACAATTCTTAGCTAGTAAACGTATTAAATTGGTGAATATCAACCCGGCAGATTTGGTGGATGGGAGACCACCAGTTGTGTTGGGTCTGATATGGACCATCATATTGTACTTCCAGGTAAGTCACAAATTTCCGCTAAAAATATATCTATGCTTAATAAAATTCTACAAATGTAAATATACAATATATATTGGAGAGAAAGAAGAAGAACCTATTTGTTAACATTAAGCTTTAAAGTGTATACTTTTGTGGATTTTGAAGGCACCCTATACTTGCACTCTTCACATGTATACTAAAATATTAGTTGCTTATTTTCAGAAGATTTTGAAAACTTAGTCATAAATAAATTGTGAAACCACTTGGATCAAAATTGTCTCACTCTTTTATGTTCTCTTTGAACCACACTATGCTCCCGATGAAGTTCATCAATACAAAAAATATTATCTGTGCAACCCCAGCAGTACCGTCAAGAAACCCTCCGCAGATAGTTTGCATTCTGTAGTCTTCTATTTTTCTACCTCCTGACAGCTTCTACAACAGTCATTGATTGGTGTTTTGTCAATTGCACAGAAAACAGTTTGTTCTACTAGGGTTCTATGCCATTCCTTTTTAATAGCCGACCTATATTCCATTCATGCCTCGTTTTCCTGCTTGTTAAGCAAGTTAAAGATTGATTTCAATCAGACCCAGCTATAGCTAAGTATATACTTAGTCAGAGGCATATAAATTCCCTCCCTCTTTCCCGAGTTTAATTATAGGGTGATGCCTACTCTGGATAGTTCACATGGTTAATCCAAAAATCGGTGTATCTCACTTGGATAGATATTCATCCTTTGTGTTACACACAAACTTGTAGTAGTGGATTATCGCATCCTTATAAATCGACAAAGCGTTTTGAGTTTACCAGAAATTCTTAAAGCAGTTCATATCAATTCCAGTCACTTCGCTAAGTTTAACAAAGATCTGTCAACCGAGATATTTCAATTTCAGTCCTGCAAAGGCCTGTCAATAGAAAAGGAAATGACAAAATGATGCCACTCCGCCTTCCTCCATATAGCCTTAACGAAAAACGTCAAATCAATATTTAGACACACCGCGTGTAAATCTTTTGGACAGAGTACAGTTAGATCATCTACAACTGCAGGAAGATGATATTTGCAAAGACCCAGAAGTTTGGAAGATCTTTTGCGGTTATCTCGCAATTACACGAGTTCTGGTTATTGACCAGCGCTTGCTGAACTCACTGGGAACCAAAGGTCCAACGTCAGAACGCAAGAAGACATCGGTAAGCAAACACGTTTCCAATCGGATGAAATTGAAAATTCATAAGCTTTGCGGTTTCCGACGTTATCGCTTTTACCGGTAATATCACTATGTCCTGGAATCCATTGTTTGCTTATTGTGCAGTAGGATGTTGGTTTTACTATGAGATCAAAGCATTCCTTTACTATCTTTCATAAAAGCCTAAGAGCCTTTAGTGATTTATATGTATATAATATTTGCAATAGAGAAATTTAAAAATTTCTCAAATATAGGAATTGAACTGCTCGGGGAAGCTGGAAATGCAATTTCCCTTAGTTGCTCTTGCGCATTTAGCTCCTTCACCGGTTGTTCGAAGCAATGGACGCTAGAGAAACACCTCAGGTCTGGTCTTGGTACACAATCAATAAAGAGCATACCATAAAGATCTTTGAAGTACTGTTGTTGGTGAACAGACCAAAAAGTTCCTACTTGTGGGCAAAAGGAAGCTTAGTAATATTGAAGGGGTCATCACAGGGCATCTACCTTTATGGTCCCACGTTCAGAAAAAGTGGATTTGGCATAAAGCAGAGCATGCGTGGCTTATGCTGGCCTTTTGACTCAAGAGCGATCTTAAGCGATCCAGTGAAGGCTAGCCTTTCTTTTTTTGTGGAGGTTATAGCAGGCCATTGCTTCATCGAAGTCCATTCTGTAAGGTTAAGAATCTGTATAGAAGAAGTCGAGTTGGAATCATCTCAGTACTTTCTTTATTTCGATTGTCTCGCGTTTGCGAAATCAAGACTTAAACAGAACTCACACTTCCAGATGTTCCACCGAACTGGTGGAAATATAAATTTAAAGCCTGAGCAAATTTTTATTGGCCACAATGCGTTTTGTTGACTTATAAGTTTGAATTATTCTATTTTTATGGCATTACAAAGGACTACATAGTGCGTCATTCAGCCTTCGGATTAGACATCAAACCTAACCTTATCCAACCCATGTAGAATACTTACGGAACATAGCTCTTGAGATGTTGCAAGTTGAATATAGTATTCCAGATTTGATTCAGCTCAACAGCAGGCTTTGTTATCGTCTTTACCATCCACTGCTATCATCATCTAATTTGCTGTTTTAAAACTTCAAAAGCAATTGTTGTTTTTGAAAAATAGCCATAGGCAAGCACGTTACGCAAAAATCGTGAGGTCAAAAACTTGAATCGGCTTCCACTTATCCATTAGCTCAATTAGTTTGCGTTAGCTGTGAATTTGAACACTTTCTTAACACTCTCTTTCCCTTAACCTTTGTATATTGGTAAAAAAAAAACCGCACTTTAATTATTGATACTTTCACCAATTTTAACATTTATGTATTCATGTAAAGCAACAAATTACAAAAGTAATAACCGTGTAAACAATTGTGTGTACTTCTTTCCTTTCTATCTTTTTGTCTCCTCTTTTTGAAAATCGTTTTCGTTTCGAACGATTTGTTTTATTCGCAATTATTTTTTTTTGCTAACAAACAAGCTTCATAAGAAGAGGCGGAAAAAATTAGTAGTAGTAATAAATTATGCGCCACAGGTAGGTTTGTAGCCGTTGGTTGTTGTAATGACATAATGAAAATTTCGTAGTAGATGAATGAATTGATATATTTGCTCTTTTTGAACTTCGGTTGAAGCGTAAATATTGCACATGTCACACACGCAATTATGATTTGAAGTTCAAGTATTTTTGAAAACCACTTTTTGAGTTTTTTAGTTTGTGGTAAAAAGGATTTAAAAAAGATATTTACCAACATATTTTTGGGTTCAAAACGTTTAACTGAACTTTGGCTTAATTTTACAACATTTTCGAAATATTCGAATATGCCTACATATTTTTAGTTAATACGAATATTTTTGAAAACCACTTTTTGAATATTATGGTTTGATATTCACGAGAGTTTTTTTTGGCTATTTTGGCTTTTAAATGAACTTTAGCTTAATTTTAGAACATTTTCGGAAAAATTCGAAATTTTCGAAAATTCTTGAACCTTCTTTTTTATTAATTTTTTAAGAATAATAGGTCAGAATATTTTGGTTTGTGTTAGAAAAGAACAAAAAAGACATTTCCAAGCATATTTTGGTGTTCAAAACGTTTAACTCAACTTGAGCTTAATTTTATAAGATTTTCGAAAATATTTTATTATTATTAGTTTTTAAAGAATAACATGTATTGAGTATTTCACTTGTAGTGGAAAAGGAAAAAAGGATATTTGCAAGCATATTTTGGCTTCAAAACTGTTAGCTAATTAATTTCGAAATTTTCGAAAACAATTTTTTATTAGTTATTTAAGAATTATTTTTATTACGAAAACTTTGCTACTTTTAGATTTATATACTTTTTTCATTTATAATAATTCTTTCGCAATTATTTGTACTACATTTTTACCTTTCCTTCCATCCACCCGCCACAGATTGAGGAGAACAGCCGCAACCTTGAATATTTGGGTCATGGTATCAGCGGTTCGGTTAGTTCTCTGGACAGCGTTGGCAAGAATGTCAGCGATCAAAAGGCTGAGAAATGGAAGCAAGGTGCTAGGAAGACTCTATTGAATTGGGTTACCAATGCCTTGCCAAAGTAAGTTGCAAACCCCTGACAAAAACATATTTGTATTTTACTAATCTTCAAACATTTTCCGTGCCTCCCGCAGAGACAGCGGTATTGAGGTAAAGGATTTCGGTGCCAGTTGGAGAGATGGTGTCGCCTTCCTAGCCCTGATTGATGCCATTAAGGCGAATCTTGTCAATTTGGCTGATTTAAAGAAGACCAACAATCGTCAACGTCTGGAAACTGCTTTCGATGTGGCCGAAAGCAAGCTGGGCATTGCCAAATTGTTGGACGCTGAGGATGTGGATGTACCCAAGCCGGATGAAAAGAGTATAATGACATATGTGGCGCAATTTTTGCACAAGTACCCTGAACCAAAAGTGAGTAGTTATTTGCATCTGACGAGAATGTGTCCTTACTAGAGTTGTTAACACTTTAACTTTGCTTGCAGGGTGCCTCACGTGATACATCACATATACAGCAGGAGTTGGACGAATTACGTCGCTTCCTGGTGGAAAAGACTACCGAATACGAGCCCATGGTCATGTCGAATTCATTCCCGCGTGATTTCGCTGAATATCTGATTGCACGTTCAGAGATCGACGCCCACTTGCCGGTCTACAATCGTCTGAAGCAGTTGATGGATAGCCAAAGTGGTTTCCTACAAGTGCCGCGCCCCGTTTGGGAAGACATAAATGCGCTGTGGCAACGTTTACAATATCAAATGAACTATTGGCTGTGGTTATTGGATTCTGAATTGCCCGGCGAATTCGGTGTGGTCGGCAAGTGGTTAGCTGAAGCCGAAAAATTGCTAATGGATAACGAGATACCGAACGCCATGAATGAGGAGACAGCATCGGTGATTAGTAGAAAGCTGGAGGAGCATAAATTATTCTTCGCCGATTTGCCACGCATTCTGGCGATGTTCGATAATGCCAAACGTTCA
The DNA here is from genome assembly GCF_023373825.1 of Bactrocera dorsalis. Taxonomy (NCBI): domain Eukaryota; kingdom Metazoa; phylum Arthropoda; class Insecta; order Diptera; family Tephritidae; genus Bactrocera; species Bactrocera dorsalis. The sequence goes on from NC_064303.1 coordinate 101,501,053, forward strand.
CCATTGGTGCAGCAAGTGCCCATTGAACAGTTGCGCAATATGGAGCGTCGTCTGCAAGATGTGGCACCGAGAGCGGCTGAGCGTAGAATACGCCTGAAATTCCTCGAACACAAGTGTTGTCTAATTGCTTTCCTCAATTTGGTTGAGAACAAGATGAAGGGTTGGACCGGCAAATATGGCTACGAGGAGAAGGTCAGTCAACAACTGGAACAATATAAGAATTTCGTGTCGCGCAACAAAATCTTCCAAGAGTTCCAGAAAGCATTCGTCGATATGCAACAAGTGGTGGACGAATACAAGCGCGATGGCAATGTGCCGCGCAATGACATAACCGAAATCGATCGTTTCATGTATGAGACTGAAGAACGTTGGAAACGTGTCTCCATGGAATTGAAATGTTGTCAAAACTCGCTGGAAGAGGTTGTAAGCTGTTGGAAAACATGGAATCAGCTGGCGCCAACTTGTGAAGAATGGCTGAACCTGGCCGAAACTAAACTGTCACGTTCCGAGGATGAACGTTTAGAGTTCTTCCAGGATATCACCACTTGGAAGGATAAATTCGATACACTTGCCAATGCGGCCAACTATTTGATTGCCTCCTGCGAAGATGGCATTGCCAATAATCTACGCCAGAAACATGGCAATTTGTCGGAACGCTTTGAGCGTCTCTTCGCCAACACCAAACAATACATGCACGCCGGTGATATTATACGTGCACGCAATGAATACAAGTCCGGCATTGAGAAGCTCTCGCAGTGGCTGCGTCATGCCGAACAAGTGCTGGAGCAGCGTCAAATGCTCGGCAACACGCAGCAAATTACCAAATATGGTGAGGACTTGCAAAAGTTAGCCAGCGAGATTGACGATAATGAGGAGCTCTTCAAGACAGTCAGCCGTAACTTCCAGGGTCTCATACAGGATCTACCACGCGAAGAAGTTGATAAAATGATGAAGCTACTGAAACAGGAGAAGGAGTCTTTAGTGCGTATACGCGCACAAATACCCGCCAAACTGCACCTCTTCCACCAGCTGCTCATACAACAGGAGTCACTCGAAGCGGGCCAGAAAGAAATACATCAATGGCTCAACGACGCTGAGGCCTTGTTGAGCACACATTCATTGTCGGGTGGACGCGATGCTATCAGCGAAGAACTAAATAAGCATAAGACTTTCTTCTCGCGCACGGTCTACTATCGCTCCATGCTGGAGAGCAAGAATAAGGTTTTCCAGAACTTGCTGAAATCTGTCGCCGCCGATGAAAATATTGACACCTCACAGACGGCACACAACATGCAGCAATTGAACGAGCGTTTCAATTACGTCATACAGAATGCCGAACAGTGGGAGCAGCGCTTGAATGACGCCTCACGTGGCTGGCACGCTTTCAAAGAGAATGAACGTGTTGTCAGTGAGTGGCTGACGCAGGCGGAATCTATGCTTATTGAGAAACACATTGAGTCGAAGACAATAATCGAGACGCAGAAGTATTTCTTTGAAAATGTTAATGAGCGTTGGATGCACAATCTGGTAGAATCTGCACAGGATTTGCTTAAAACTTTGCCAGCACAAGAGCAAAAGCCTGTGGTGGACTCCGTTGAGAAATTACAAAACAAGTGGCAACAGGTGCTGTCGCAAGCACCATTGCATTTGCTGAAACTCGAGTTCCGTTTGGATGAATCGGCTTTCTATCAGACATTGCAAGAGGTCGAAAAGGAATTGCACCTGGAACAACAAGCTTTGAATCGCAACGAAGATATTGACTCAATACTGAATCGTAATGAGCATTTCTTCCAACAACAAGGACCCATACCGCGCATTGAGAAGAGCTTGCAGAACATGCAACGCATCAGTCAAGCATATGGCTACCAGAAACCGACCGATATTAGTCTGAATCAGGCCTACGACAATGCCAGGTTGCAGTGGCAGCAATTGTCTGGTAAAATCGGCGATATGCGCGAGACATTGCAGCAGATACCTGCGCAATGGGACAGCTACCATGAGAAGTTCAAGGAAATGGTTGAATGGATGAATATTGTCGATAAGAGCTTGAAGAACATTGTCAACGAAGTGAACAGCATGGAAGAGTTCGAGAAGGAGAAGGTGGTCTTCCAGGTAAGGAGTTAGCAATCGTTTGTTTAAAAAAAATGTTTGTGGACTTGGAAGCAATTTGGAATTTAAATACTATTTTGTACTTCGAAGTCCACAGCATATCCTTTTAATATGCAAAACTTTAACAAATTGTGTATCATTATACTAATACAATTCTCATTGTAAATCCATTAACGCAGCTCAGGGAACTTGTGGTAAAAACTCATAATCATTTCTAAAAAACTTTCTCATTTGCTCTAATTTCGTTTAAGAAACTTCATTAATTTTTAAACGTATGTGTTTTCAGAAAATCTGTCAAGAAGCAGATAACAAAAGGGAGGACATGAAATGGCTGGTGAAAACGCTAGACTCCTTACTTAGCTACGCCAGCGAAGATGAGGCCAATCTCGAACAGAAGAAACTCGAAGATCTAATTGCTCGCTACAAGAACCTCATACCGACCATCGAAATAACAATGGTGAAGACCGAGGTGTTCTCCAAGTGCTACACGTATCGTCGTGAGGTGCACGAGGTTGTCTGTCTGCTTAGCAAAGTGAAGGAGCAAGCCACCAATATACCACCACCAGAGAGTCTTGAACGTGTCAACAAGCTGATTGAAGAGCAACAGTATGCCATTAGCCAGCTTGATCATCAACGTCCACACATCATGTCAATGCTGCAGCGTGGTCGTGATTTAAGTAAAGACGTGCATGCGCCATCTTTCGTTAATGTCGAAGTGAAGAACTTGGAGACCGGTTGGAATGAGGCGTACACAGAAACCGCTGACAAGCTGCAATCACTCAAGGGTACACAAGCAGTGTGGAATGACTTTGTCGATCAGAAGAACGACATCTTTTCAATGCTACAGACAGCGGAGACAGAGTTGCGTGCGCTAACGCCATTGCAAACTGATCCCAAGAATGTTAGCCAAGATTTGCATGCGAAGCGTGAACTGAACTTACAATTGCAGCAAGCCTCCCATCAACTACTGCCCAAATTACACTCCTTGAAAGCCGAATTGGCGCCTTTGGCTGCCGCTGATAAGCGTCCCATATTGGAGAAGGAGGTAACCGAGGTTGAGAAGATGTTCTTCAATACCATGGAACATGTAAAAGATCGCGTTGGTTATCTGGAAGACTATAGTGCCAAGTGGAATAATTACAAATCCCGTTTGTCTGAGTTGCAAGAATGGGCAAACCGTGTAGCACCGAAGAGCATTGAGGCCTTACAGTCGGAAGATCTCACACCCGAAGAGCGTGTAGTGAAGGTGAACGCATTCAAGGGCGTACTTGGCGAACGTATGAAACAATTGGACATTTTGGCTTCGGATGCTGCCGAACTGGCGCCCAAAGAGGGTAACATTGCTGAGGCTAAACGTCTTAAGGGTGAAATTACCAAGTTACAAGAGGTGTTGAGCGCTATCAACCGCAATGTCGATCATCAAGCAAAGGCTGTGCAAGAGGACCTGGTGAATTGGCAACAGTATCAAACTGGTTTGCAGCAAATCAAGCCAGTTATTGAGGAAAGTGAAATCAAGGTAAATACAATAGTTCCTAAGCCCATTACACTTGAAGAAGCCGTTGCGTTGCAACAAAATGCCAAACAATTCGAAACACAATGCCTTGAGCAGTTAGACAGACTCCAAGGCATTTCAAACATTAGTCATAAAATGCTGTGCAAAACCAATGCCCCTGACGAGTTAGATGCCATGCATTCTCGCTGGACATCAGTTCATGAAAATGCCAAGCAAGCCAGTGGTAAGCTGGAAAAACTGGTCGCGAATTGGAAATCATTCGATGCCGATGCAGCCAAACTCGAAGATTGGGTCAACAAAGGCGAGCAAGTAATGGGCAAACGTCCAGCTGTGCTCAATACACCGCACGTCGATAAGCTTGAGAAGGAACTCGTTAAACTGAAGTCGTTCAATAATGAAATTTCTGAACAACAGGCGAAACTCGTCGCGCTCGGTCAGTCAGCCGATCAGATAAGCTTGCATTTGGCACCAGAAGGCGCAGTTGCGCTCAAAGATCGCGTAAATGGCATGAAAGCCAAACTGCAAAAGCTCTCCGAGGCCACACGTGCCAATATCAACGAAGTATCGGACGCAATTATTGCGCGCCAAGACTTCAACGCCAAAATGGTAAACTTCTCCAACTGGATGGATCAGCTGCGTAATCAAGTCGCGCAAGTTGAGGAGATCAATCCAGAGCGCGTTGAGACCAGTCTGCATGTAATACATGCGCTGATGCAGGAGCACGCCGACAAGAAACCCAGTTTCAATGCCATTTATGATGAAGTGAAGCAGCTGTCACTTTCTGCGCCAGCTGAAGAAGCTAAATCCCTGAATGATTCATACACCGGTTTAGTTGTTAACTATCAGAATCTCGAGACCAACTTGCAGCAGAAAAAGATTGCGCTCGAAAAGTGGACAGAGATTTTGGGCTGGAAGAATGAAACCGAAAGTCATCTGAATTATTTGAAACATCAACTGGAGAAACCTGATGGTCCGCAGCCCGAAGAGCTTAACAAGATTATCAATGAAATCGACACAATTGGTAGCTCAATAAGTTATTGGAAAGCACAAGCCAAGGACATCGACGAAAGTCCAGCTATACAATTGCGCGATGCTTTGACACGTAAACCATTGATTGCCTCACAGATTGTTAACGATATCGAAAACAAATTAGATAATCTTAAGCTGCGTTCTCAAGCACAAAAACAACAGGCTGAACAGATGAATGTACGTAAAGAGAAATTCCAAACTCTCGGCCAAAATTTCGGCCAAGCGTTGTTGGACAATCGTGCTAAATTGAATAGCATTCTTCAACAGAAGCCCGGTTTAGATAACATTGATCAAATAATCGCCGATTTAGTAGCGCTTAACGAAGTCATTAAAGGTCAAGCAGACATGAAGAATCGTCTACATGATGAAGGTTCTATACTGATGCGTGAAGATATCGCCAGTATGCCAGCCATACAAGAGAGTCTTCTATTCTTCGACAAAGATTATGACACGCTACAGAATGAAATCGCCGAACGCATACAAAAGTATAACTTGATTAGTCAAGCGCTACGCGAATACGCCGATACCAAGGATAAGTTCGCAAAAGAGCTGAAGAAGGCCGAGGATCTCTTCAGCGCTATACCACAGCAACCACGCGATGAAGTGGAGTTACAACAGGCCGCAGAAAAAACACGCAAAACTATGGAGCAAATACGTAAATCCAAGACGAATCTCGATGATTTAGAGCGTCGCGGCAATAACGTGGCGAAGCTATTCGATGCAATCGGCGAAGTTGTGCCACAAGAAATAGGCAATGATGTGAAGACAGCCAAACAGCAATGGCAAGATCTGCACGATAAGACTGCAAAGAACGCACATATCTACGAAACAGAAGCTGTTATTTGGTCACAGATTGAGGATGCCAAGAAAGAACTTCTACCATGGTTGAGTGAAACCAATCAAGGTTTATGCGATGCCGCTGACAACTCAATCGAAATCGAGTTCGGACCAATGCGTCTAACTAAATTCCATGCGGAATTGCCTTCTTACCAAGTATTGAAGGACACCATTGCCGAGAAGAGTCGTGAGCTTGTGAACATTAACAATGGCATGGAGATTCCATCTCTTACCGAATTGAATAAACTACTGACTGCGCAGTTCCAAGAGGTCGATTCGAATGCAGCACGTTTGGAAGCTGTAACCTCTACCTTTAACGAGCAAGAACAAGATTTGCGCAAGCGGATCAAGAATGCCGGCGAACAAGTGAACAAATTGCGTGAACAGTTAATCAAATGTGATGACATGTCCGGTGAGCCGAACAAAATCATGGAACGTTTACTTAAGTGCCGCGAATTGCGCGCCGAGTTAGACAATAGTGCTAATGAAATTGACAACATCAAGCAACGAGTTGATGAGATGCGCTCACAATATCCCACTTTCAGCGAGTCTATCATACCCAAAGAGCTGAACAATGTGCAAAAACGCTTCGAGGCTGTCGATACACATGCCAAGAAGATCGAGTCATCACTTTTGCAATTCCTTAAGAAATTCCATGCCGACAAAGTGAACATGCTGAAACGTATAATTGCTACCCAACGCGAGAAGGTCGCATGGTGCCAGCCAGAGTCGACGAGTGACAAATACAATTTGGATGTGAAGCGCTCGTCATTGTTGGAGGTGAGCAAAGCGATTGATGATTGTCACAAGCGCAATGCCGATATTGGCAAATCTCTGGAGCTACTAACAGCTGTGGAGTCGCCACAAAACCTGAAAGACCTACAAAAGGACGCACAACTGTTGGACGGTGAAATGAAAGCACTGCAGGACAGTTTCGACAAAATCAAGAATGTGCTCGATGAAAACGTAGATTTATGGTCGCAATATGAGCAGTCCAATGAAGAGCTCTCCGCCTGGTTGCGTGACGTTGAGGGACGCATCAAGGCCGAGACTAGCAATCAAGTGAATGTGCCTGAAATCGAGAAGAAGTTGCAAGAACTTGCTTTGTTACAACAGGACATTGCGGCACATGAGCCGGTTGTGAAGAATTTGGAGAAGACTTCACAGTTGCTGATGGAGAAAAATCCTGAGGCGCGCATTAGCCAGTTTGTCACGCATTTGTTGCAGCGTTACCAGACTGTGGCGAAGAGCTTGGCCGGCTACGTCGACAAAGTGCATAATGCCCAACGGGCGAACAACAATTTCCTAACTGCCACTAAAGAATTCAATGATTGGTTGTCTGATGCCAAGATTGAATTCCAAGAATTGGCGCGTATGGGTTCGCCCGGCTCATCTTCGGCCACTGCACAGCAATTGCAGACAATTAAGAATTATTTGCAGACCTTCGATAATGGACAAATTCTATTGAATAATGCTGTGGATATTGGCGAAGCATTGTATCCCATTGTAACACCGGAGTATCGCGAAAAGATACGTGCGGAGTTACGTAACGAACGCGAGAACTATGACTATTTGCGTGACGAGGCGAATGCGCTTTTGCAACAAGTGGAGGCAGTTTTGATACAGAAGACATCCATTGAAGAGAGTTACACACAAGTATCACACTATCTCAATGAATCCAAAGCCAAGGTGGCGGCTGCTGACGAGCTCTATCCCACATTGGCGGCTAAGAAGAGTGCCCTGCAGAATTACAAGACACAGTTGCAAGAGATTACTTTGCATAAGAATGCACTCAAACAGTTACATGACAAGGCTGTGACACTATGCGATGATGAATCCGAACGCAAGACCGAAGAGTCTATTGAAGAGTATAATGGTTTGTCGAAGAAGATCTCCGACCGGATAAATGTGGTTGGTAACCAGGTCGTTAAACATGAGGCGTACGACCAGGTATTGGAGAAAGCACAAGATTGGCTTAATACCATCAAATCTGAAGCTATTGACATTTTGAATGAGACAACTTTCGAAAAGGAAGGCGCAGAAGAGAAGTTGACTGTTGTTGAAAATCTATTGCAACATAAGCCTGAAGGTGACTCCATATTCGATACATGCCAACAACTATTACAAACAGTGCTAACACAAACACATCTCAGTGGTCATCCTGCTTTGCTACGCAGCTTTGAAGAACCCAAGAAGGCGTGGGTAGACTTCATGACACTCTGTCAAGACTCGCTCGTCAAGTTGAAACAGCTCTGCTCTAAATGGGATGAGTTTGAGTCGATTATCGATGAGATCGATAACTGGATGAAGGACGTTGAGAATGTTGTGAAGAACCAGAGTCTGAAAAGCACGGCCGGCACGAAAAAAGCACATTTGGCACAATTACAAAACATCGCCAAAGACATTGAACAACGTGCAACGTCCATTAATGATCTACTCGATCAGGGTCGTGAAATTGAAGGTGAAACCGATTTGAATCTTAAATTATCGCGCTTAAATACACGCTATCAAACCTTGAAGAATCTCTGCAAGGAATCTATTGCGAAGTATGTCAACTACGCAAAAGATCACGAAACATTCGACACTGATTATGAGGTTTTCAAAAAGGATCTGCAACAGTGTGTAGAAGAATTGGTACAAAATAGTGAGATTGTTGGTGACCAAAATGTGTTGCAAGATCGTCAAAATAAATTGCGTGAGATGGCGGACAAGCGTATCAACGACTCTACCGCATTCGAGAGCTTGGTGGATCGTGGCGAAAAACTGTACGGACATACAAGCCCCGATGGTCGCGAGATCATACGCCAGCAATTACGTACGCTACGTACCATGTGGGACAACTACTCTGATGATTTGAATGCGGCCACACAAAAGATCGATCAATGTCTGCAACAGTTCAACGACTTCAATATTGCCAGAGACCAATTGGCCAAGTGGCTTAAGGATGTGGATAAGGCAATGCAAAGCCACACCGAGCCAAAGACCACACTACAAGAAAAGCGCGCACAACTCCAGAACCACAAGTTACTCCACCAGGAAATCACCACACACAATGTGCTGGTGGACAGTGTGTGCGACAAAGCGCAGGTCTTGATTGATCAAATTAACGACAATACACTAAATGTTTACCTGCAATCACTTAAACAAATTTTCAATGGCATTGTGGAAAAATCAGAGGTAATTCTAAACAATTTGGAGAAATGCGTGCAAGAGCACACCGAGTTAAACAACCAAGTGACAGCCGCTAAGGCTTGGATATCTGGCGAGAAGGAGAAGCTGTTGGAATGTGACGATGCCTATGGCGAAAAGGCTGACATTAAGCGTAAGATTGAGACCTTGGTGCAGTTGGCACAGAACAAGCCACAAGCACAAAAGATAGTCGATGATATACGTCAGCAGTTCGATAAGGTTAAGGCTAACACTTCAGAAAAGGGTAATGAGATCTTAGCAAAAGAAATCGATGAACTCGAAACAACCATAAAGAGTCATTTCGATGATATCGAAGGCATTGAAGGCAAGCAGCGAGATGTGCTGCAACAATGGAATGACTTCGAGAGTAAACTTGAAGAATTGACGAAGTGGTGTCGCCAAGCCGAAGGCGTCTTCCGTGAACAACAACTGAAATCAACGCTGCACGAGAAGGTCGAACAATTCGAGAAGTATAAAATACAACGCGATCTCATTTTGCAGAAGGAGAAGGAAATTGATGCTTTTGCTGATGCAGCGCATGCGTTGTTAAATAATTGCGGCGCCGAACGATTGAAGACACTAACCATACAGATCACAAATCGTTATCAACTGTTGCAAGTGTTGAGCAAAGAGGTTGTCAATCGCTGGTCGAATTTGGTGGATGACCATCAAATATATCAAGACAAATACAATGAAGTTGATCTATGGCTACAACCAATCGAACATCAGCTGGAGAATGCATTGAAAAACGAGCCCTCACAAGCCGCCAACATTTTGCAGGTTCTACTCTCTGAAAAAGAACAAGCTGAAGCATTATTTAGCGCATTAAATGCAGCCGGTGAAAAGGCATTGCCCGAAACATCGACTGAGGGTCGTGAGAAGATACGTAAAGACCTGCGTGACATACACGAGCGTTGGGATAAATTGGACGAAGGCATACGCAATCTGCAAAAACGTCAGGAAGCACAAAGTGTGCAGCTGTCAAGCTATCACGATATACTTGGCCAGACCGTCAACTGGTTGGATCAAATTGAAAAGGTACTGCAGAACGAAAATCCCAGTACTTGGACGAGCGCTCAGGAAATACGCTCCAAATTGTACAAATACAAAGCCACCACACAGGATATTAACTCGCATAAACGCATCATTGAAGCTGTGAACGAAAAGGCTGCCGTGCTGTTAGAAGGCACAGTGCCAGCAAATGCCGCCGAGATCAAGAATGCCGTCGATGATATTAACAAGCGATATGAGAAAGTAGCGGGCGATTGCGCCAAACTACTTGCTGAGCTCGAGGAAGCTTTCGATGTGTATCAACAGTTCAGTGAATTGCAGAAAGCACAACAGGATTACCAAAAGAATTTGTGGGATCGCTTGACCGGCTATTCGGATTATTCCGGCAACAAGCCGGCTTTACAAGCGCGTCTAAGTAAGATATGTGAAATTCAAGATGCGTTGCCCGAAGGCGTAGTTAAACTACAAAATCTGTCTGCACATATTGACGAGAAGGCTAAGCTGTTGCCGGCGCGTTCCAAAGAGGCGATGTCAAGAGACCTGGCCAATTTGCATGCCGACTTCGATAAGTTCAGCGCTGCACTCAGCGATGTGAAGAGCGGTCTTGAGAATCGTCTGCAACAATGGAGCGATTATGAAGTGAACTTAGATCGTTTGATCAATTGGTTGAGTGAAGCTGAGAATGCGCTCAAGAATTACAATCCCAAGTCCACAATGGAAGAGAAAGAAGAACAACTGAACCGCTTCCAATCGCTAATGCAGAACTTGCGTCAAAATGAAATTGAATTTGAGAAAATGAAAGATGATTCTTCGGAGCTCATTCAAAGTTCAGGTGAAACTAGAATTGCCGTCAATGTGCAACAAGTTACCTCACGCTTCCAGTCCATACAAGCGACAACCAAGGAGATACTCAAGAAATGTGAACAATCTGTGTATGATCATCAACAATTCAATGAGAAATACAAGCAGTGTTCTGATTTCTTAGCTAACGCTCAAGCGAAATACGATGATTCCAGTGACCTCTCGCAGGTAGGTTCTCGTGACGATCTCTTGAAGAAACAGACTGCAATTCAAGAACTGTTGGCACAACAACCCAATGCTTCGTTGATGTTGAACAGCACTATTGAAGCGGGTGAGAAGTGCTATCCATCCACGGCCACAGAAGGTCGTGAGGCCATACGCGTGCAATTGGCTGAGTTGCAAGAAGCTTTCGATAAGCTCTATGACAATGTAACAATTACTTCGCGTAAGTTACAGGACAAGATGTCCAAATGGTCTGGTTTTGATGAAATCGCCGAGAAACTGCAAAACTGGCTGAACGAAATCGAGAAAACACTACCAGCCGATATCGAATTGAAAACAACTTTGGACGAGAAACGCGCCAAATTGCAAACATATCGTGACATCCTCAATGATCTCAATAATCATCAAGTTGAGGTGAAGAATTTGCAAGAAATCGCAAGCAACTTGCCAGAGCAAAATGATCATGTTGACAATATTACCAAAGAAATTGCCGAACAATTCGCCAAAATACATAAACGTGCACAGAACTTCGTGGAACGCTATGAAGCGATTGTGAGTGATCATCAACAATACACTAAGGCCGTTATGGAAGCACAGGAGTACATTGAGGCCACACATAACACGATTGACTATTGGGGCGATTTGGATTTGGAACAAGTTTCACTACATACAAACTTGGATCGTTTGAAGAACCTCAAAGACAGCCTGGCGGATGAGTTCCCACGTGTCGATCAAGTGCGTGCACTTGGTGAGAAGGTTATACCTGGCACTGTCGAGAGTGGACAGACAAACATCAAGTCACAAATCGATACCACACAACAGGAGTGGGAAGGTCTAATCGCAGCTATTACATCAACCATTGAAGCCATTGAAAATCGCTTACAACAGTGGGCCGAATACGAACAATTACGCGAACAGTGCTTGGCTTGGATTAGAGAATCGGACAACAAGTTACATGCTATCGATCTCAAACCAACGCTCGACGAAAAGAAGACTCAGTTGGAAGCATTGAAGAACTTGCAAGGTGAAATGCGTGCTAAAGAGCTGGAAATCGATAGCGTTTCCGAGAAGGGTCAGCTATTACTGAAAGGTGCCTCCAGCATGCGCTCATCTGGACCTGAATTAACAACCAAGTATCAGCAGATATTCCTCAAAGTCAAAGAACTGAATAACCGTTGGCAACAGTATGTGACCTCGCATCAAGAATTCGACAACGCCGTCTCTGAATGTGCCACATGGATTAATGGTATCAAAGACAAATTGGATTACTGCGCTGATATGTCTTCTATGAGTCAAAAAGAGTTGGATAAGAAGTTGGCAACCATACAAGATATCTTACTATTGAAGGATGAAGGTTCGGTGAAGGTACTTAGTATTGTTGAGTTGGCACAGAATGTGCTTGCCAATACTGCACCGACTGGCCACGAAGCGATCAACAAGAAGCTGACAGATCTACAAGAATTGTGGTCCAATATTACATTACGCATCATCGATGTAAAGGCCACCCTGGATGACTCCATAACTCAATGGTCCGGATTCTTGGAACAGGTACAAAATGTACGCAAATTCAATGAATGGCTTGAGAATGTACTGAAAGAGCTCTCCGAAAATCAAACTACAATGCCTGAGAAGCGTGCGCAACTCGACCGCGTCAAGGCCACCGAAGAGAAGGTGCGTGTAGAGAAAATCGATGTTGATGCACTGAAAGTACAGGCTAAAGAGATGATTGCTAGCGGACAACAAAGCCAAGCTGCGTTCCAAGCGCAAAAGGTATTGGACAACTTTGACGAATTATATGCCCGCATACAGAAATTGCTCTCGGATCGTCATGATCAATATAGAGATCATCGTCTCTACAAGGAAGCTTATGACGATTTGGTTAGCTGGATAAGTCGTGCACGTGAGAAGTTCCCTGCTCTTAAGCAGAGCAGTCTAAGCGACAAATTGGCCATTGAGAATGCCGTGCAAGCCACTGAAGCCATGTTAAATAAACAGGCACAAGGTGAACTATTGGTCGAACATTTGGTTCATACTGGCGAGGTTGTATTGACTAGCACATCGCCACAGGGACAAGAAATCATTCGCAATGACATACGCGCTTTGCGTGACAGTTTCGAGTCACTCTTCCGTGAGATCAATCAACAAAAGGAGAGTTTGGAGGTCACTATGGTGCAATGGCGCGCCTACAAGGATGAGTATGAGCGCTTAATTGAATGGCTCCAACAAATCGATATTCTCGTGAAGAATCACAAGTTGAACTTAGCGCCAAGCTTGCCAGATAAAGAGAAGCAAGCTGCTGATATGGCTGAAGTTTTGGCTCGTTTGGAGAAGGGCAAAGAAGATATAGATAAATTTAACGCCTCTTCAGCGGGATTACTAAAATCTCATTTGGAGTCCTACGTGAACAACCAGCTAAGACACTTGAACTCAATGTACCAAGTTCAGGTCAATCTTGCTAAGGATGTGTTGAAGAAGGTTGAGACTAACCGTGATCAACATCGTGAATATAACGCTAACTTGAAGGCTGCGCAAGACTGGATAAATCACGCCAAGGCTGCTATACGTGAGGCTAGTGAATCCTCCAGCGCAGGCTCGAAGGAGCTTTTGCAGAAACGTCTGGAAAAGATTCAGCAGTTGATTAGCAATCGTGAAATTGGACAGAATCTGGTACACACCGCGATCAACAACGGTGAGAAGGTGGTCAGAAACACCCGTTCCGATGGCCGTGATACGATTAACAGTGAAATGAGAGACTTGCAGAACGATTGGGATAGGTTAGTGAAGAAAATGTCTACCGCCAAGGTACAATTGGAAACCAATCTACTCCAATGGGCCGACTATAGCTCGAGCTACTCGCAATTACAGCAATGGATTACGGATCGTGAAAGTAAGTTGCAACAGGCTTGTGACCAGAAGGTTGTGAAGTCGAAACGTGGCCAACCTGGTCTCACATCCGGTTTGAGTGAACGTAAAGCGAACCTGCGACAAACTAATAATATTGTGCAAGATATAGTGTCCTTCGAACCAATGATACAATCGGTGGCTTCGAAGGCATCCGACCTACAACAGGGCGCACCTGCCTCAGAAATCTCAAACAAATATGAGACACTCACCAAACAAGCAAAGGATCTGTATGAAAAGCAAAAGACAACAATCGACGAATTCCAGGCGCTCATTGATGCGGGCAACGAATTCGCTGCATGGTTGCGTAGCGCTAAGGAGCGTTTAAGCAAGTGCTCAGAGCCTACTGGCGATAAACAAGCGCTGGCTGAGAAAACACATCAACTGAAGATTCTACAAAGTGAAGTGCCGGAAGGTAAAAAGAAACTGGAAGCTGTAGTAACGCAGGGTGAACGCGCTTCTCTCAATGCTGAACAAGAAGATCGCGAGATCATTGAAGAAGAAGTCGGTTTGTTGCAAGAAGAGTTCGAAGCCTACGTAGATGCACTCACAAAAGCCAAGGATTATTTGGAAGTAGGTATTGTCAAGTGGTCAGATTACCAAGACCAATATAGCGAAGCATTGGAATGGCTTACCAAAACCGAAGCATTGGTGCAATCCTACAACAAACTGCAAGACAGCTTGGCAAGTAAAAAGACAGTGTTGGAAGAGTTCCAAGGTCACTTGCAAACACTTTTCGACTGGCAGAAAACTTTAGATCACCTGAATATGAAGGCACAAATGCTGCTGGAGACCTGCTCGGACACACGCATCAGCAATGCCATCATGCAGTTGACAACCAAATACAATGCTTTACTTGCGCTGGCCAAAGAAGTGATGCGTCGTTTGGAGTTGCACTACCAAGAGCACCAACAGCATCGCACCTTGTACGAGGAATGCCAATCTTGGATTGAGGCCACACGCGAGAAACTTGAGGAGTGTGCACAGATACCTGGCACACTTAACGAGGTACAAATCAAACTCAACACTGTTAAGAATCTGCGTCAAGGCTTTGAGTCGGGTCAGAATAAGCTACGTTATCTACTCGAACTGAAAGAGAAGGTAATCATGAACACCGAACAGGGTGGCGCTACCAAAGTGCAAGAGGACACTGAAACTCTGAAACAAGATTTCGATAAATTGCTTGTCGACATGAATGACGTGCGTCAAAAACTGGCCAATCGTCTGTCACAATTGGAGGAAGTTTATAAATTACTGAAGCTGCTGACCGAATGGCTTGAAGATGTCGAACCGAGCGTCAAGACGAGCGACGAGTTCTTGAACGATTTAAGTGAAAAGCGTGCCGCATTGGAGAAATTCCGTGCCATACAACGTGACATTAACGGTCATAATGATATTGTTGAGAAGATTAACACACGCTTGAACGAAGATAACAGTCTTGACCGTAAGGACTTCCGCGATGGTCTCAGCAAATATGAGAACCTACAAGAGACCGTTGGCAAAATCATTGAGTCGCTCGAAAATCAAGTGAATAACCATGACAAATACAAGCAAGCCTTCAATGAAATACAAGATTGGCTGCGTCGCACACGTATTGAGATCGAACAGTGCGCCGACTGTCATGGTGAGAAGACACAAGTAGAAGAGCGTCTCAATAAATTGGGTGATATTGGTGCTAGCATGGTCGAGGGTAAATCGCTGCTGGACGCCTGTGAAGAATTGAGTCAAGCAGTGATTGCCACAAGTGGTAATGAAGGTCAAGATACCGTCTCGCAAGAAATCAAACAATTGGTAGCCGAATGGGAGGCACTGCAG
This sequence comes from Bactrocera dorsalis, assembly GCF_023373825.1. NCBI lineage: Eukaryota > Metazoa > Arthropoda > Insecta > Diptera > Tephritidae > Bactrocera > Bactrocera dorsalis. Next base: position 101,516,480 of record NC_064303.1, read on the forward strand.
GCAATGGTGCGTGATGCACGCTCCAATTTGGAGACCTGTCTCGGTTTGTGGAATGCATTCTTGCAGAATTTCATTAAGATTAACAAGTGGATTGAAGATGTTAGCCGACGTGTGGCTACCGCTAGCGAAGCTGAAAATAAAACACCCGACGACTTGGCATATGCCAAGGTAAGTTCATTCATGTGTCTCCACTAACATTTTCCCTATGTATTAACCATTCACGTAAGCTCTGCACCTATTGTAACTAACTAATCAACTAAGCTTATTGCGAGCATCGTAGACTCACATATAATCCTAAAAATGCTACGACTCACCCACAAAACACAGTGTACAAAACACAATGCTTTTCAGATCTAAAAAAAATTAAATTTCTGTAATCACTAAATTCGTGTAATAACTTTTAATGGAAATTAAAAAATATAGATATATATCTATTTTGTCTTAACTGAAATTTTGCATTTCCGTACAGAAATTATTGGAAGAAGTTGTGGCGGAGAAGGATAATGTCGAAGATCTGAACGATGCCTGTGAATTGCTCATGGAACACAGCGCATGCACCCGAGTTCGTGATCAGACCGTGGAGACTCAGTCCAACTACACTAAACTGTTAACACTGGCGCAAGGTAGATAATAGATCTGAGACCAAAGGTCTATAGAGGTTACTAATTCTTTAATATAATTTTTTCAGGTCTCGTTTCCAAGATCGAAAAGAATCTCTCGGATCACACCGAGTTCTTGAATTATAAGAAGGAAATGGACGCTTGGATTGAGAAGGCGCAAGAAATACTTGATGGTTGCACTGTAGATGGTGATGTTAGCGAGATCGCACAGCAACTGGAAACAGTCAACGTAAGTTTATATAGATTTAAGAAATCTTTCGTGCTTTAGGTAGAAGAAAGTTGCAAATACCGGTTCAGAAAATTTTATATACCCGAAAAATCCATCTGTTTGGACTTTGGGGCTTTCCGTACGACTAGCTTTCGAGGAGAAGGTAATAGATTAAACAGGTTAAACAGTATTGTGAGTACTCATAATGAAGACTTTGTTGGAGAACCTCCTCTAAGTTTGTCTGGGATTCTTTCTTGAATTCAGATTGAACTGTCTTTGCATATCACTTCTCCCTAAATAGCATCGAGAAGTTTCTGGCATACTTTTTGTCTTGAAAACATTCCTTTGTTAAGAAATTTGTTTCTCTTGTCTTTTGATTTTCGTAAGGTATTAAGATATTATTGTCTCCTATTGTCGATAGCGATTATATATTAGGTCACCGGCCAGTATAACTGAACCTAACCTCTACTCCTTTCACAGTCCTTAGCATCACGTCTCCCCGAGGGTCAACATCTGCTCGGCATGGTACAAGAGGCGTACACGAAAGCATCGAACATAACGCCCGAAGGCAAACAAGAGGTCTTGCGTGAGTTGATGACTAAAGTACGTGAAGATTGGGACGCATTGGGACTCGCTGTCAAGCAGAAGTTGAGTGACTTGAAGCAAGCACAGAACCGCTGGTCCGACTTTGCCAACAATCGCGACAAGCTCGAGAAGTGGCTCGTCAGTACGGAGAACACACTCAAATCTGTGCCCGACACAAAGGGTGAACTGAGCGAAATGAAGACACTACTCGAACGCTACAAGACACTACAAAACGAAATCAAACAAAAGGGCATTGATATTGAGAATTTGCTGGGCGAAGCCAAGGGCTTAGGTACCGAAGTGGATGCTGTACACCAAAAGCAAACACGTTGGGAGAAAGTAAAGAACGATTGCGCTGCCTACATTAAGGGTTTGGAGAACGAAATGGCCGACTACAATGCCTATCATCAGAGCTTGCAGGACATCGAGAAATGGCTATTGCAAATTTCCTTCCAACTGATGGCGCACAATTCGTTGTTCATTTCGAATCGCGAACAAACCGAAGAACAAATCAAGCAACACGAAGCTTTACTGGATGAAATTCAAAAGTATCAATCCAACTTGGACGATTTGAATTCAAAGGGACAAGCGCAAATCAAGCGTTATGAGCCGACAACACCAGCTATACGCGACACTGTCGAGTCACAGCTTAAGAACATACAGGACAGCTACAATTCATTGTTGCAGACCTCGGTGCAGATCAGGAATCGCTTGCACGAGTCCTTGGCCAAGTTCAAGGAATACGAGGACACACTGGATAGCATAATGCGCAATTTGGAGGCCTACGAACCGGTCATACAAAATGAGCTGGATGCGCCCGCCACCAGTTTGGAGCTGGCGCAACAGCAACTGAAGTGTGCACAGGTGAGTGCAATGCAAAGATTTACCAATATTTCGTTTGTTTTAAGTTTTGTTTATTGCTGGTTTATTGTTATTCCTGATTTGTCTCACAGGATCTGCAAACCAAACTGAACAACGAAAAGTCTCGCCTCGCTGCCGCTGTGCAAGCTTGTGAAGCCGCCACCGCCTCCATCAGCCGTCCTAGCTCGCCGCTAGAGTCTGCCATGCAGACCATACCCGAGCGTGAGCTCATCGTGCGCGCCAAGCTGGAAGATTTATTGGATCAGGTAAGCGGTTAGACAAATATTATATGGGGAAACTTGTTGCTCAAAACTGACTGTAGTAAAGCTATGTAGACCTTAAACGGTATTCCACATTTTTGTGTTGCAAATAAGTGTTCAAACCGAGCGGTGGCAACTGCTACGAAATAACATCTTTTTTAAAATACCTTTTTATTTTACTAATACTTTATTTGTGTAATTTAGCATTCCTTATAACCTATGTATTTTATTTTTGCATTAATTTTCCTGATTTTTGTAAACCGCTGCACTTACACAACAATAATGCACACTGCCATTTATCAACCAAAATAAACAATACAAAAAATACCTACCCGCCCGCTTAACCACAACTTCCGCCAAATCCGTTTGAAAATCCGTCTCAATTAACTTCCGTAAAGATGCCGAGTAACCGCGCAGAGTACTCAAGCAACATCGCCGCCAAAGCTGATGTCGCACTTGAGTTACCACAGACCAAAGATGCTCCGCTTGATCCAGTGCGCTCCCATAGTGAGCGTGTAACCAAGCTTAATGCTTTAATCACTAAGGTAAGTCCGTCGCCGCTTGAGCTGCTTTTCCAGCCAGCTTTGTAGGAAATGCCTTGCTCCTACTACTGCCTTAGCTTCATACTAATTTTCTTATTTAACCTGCTTCATGCACCTATTTGGCCAACGAAACAAAATTATGTCACCAATTTGCTATAACACTCACACACTGTACATAAAACATTTCTGATAAGGTTGCTCTGGGCAAAATTTTTTCATAAGCGGTACTAGGTTGGATCGGGTTGGGTTCATAACGCTTGTTATTATTGCTTTATTATTCTAACAAATCACATTTATTTGACTCTTTCGCTTAGGTGCAATCCCACTTGGGTGGATTGACCGCTTCAGTGAGTGAATTAGAGCAACAACAGAAACAACGCGCCGAGCTCCAAGATTGGGTTAAGAAACAGGAAACAACTGTTAGTGATTGGTTAACACGGCCATGCAAGTTGCGTCCGGAAGCAGCTAAACAAGAGTTGGTGGCCATGAATGACTTGTTGAATTCGATTGGTGATAAGCGTTCACAACTGATGTTGGAGATGACAGGATCATGTAAGTATCGGAGCACGCATTAATCTTGTGTATAAAACATGCAACAAAAAAAAAAAAACGTTACCTTTGGCAGCGCCGAAGCTAGGATAAAAAAAAAAAAATTCTTAAAAGAACTTGACTGTGATCGGTCAGTTTTTATGACAGCTACAGTCGTCCGATCTTGTTTTTATTACAAAAATCGCTTCCGATAGTTCAGTTTGTATCACACTATATGCTGTAGAGAACCGATTGGAGCAATTTGTTTGAAGATTATAATCTCGTCTTGGAAAATAATATTAGTTCAATTTCTTGACAAATAACGAAGTTTTTCTTACAAGTACTGGCTTTCGATCGTTCAGTTTGTATGCCAGCTATATGCTATAGTGATCCGATCCGTACAATTTCTGCCGGAGATTGTACTAGTGACTTAGAAATAAGCCAAGCCAAATTTCGTGAAGATACCTTATCAAATTAGAAAGTTTTCCATACAAGAATTTGATTCGGATCGTTCAGTTTGTATGACAGCTATATGCTATAGTGGTCCGATATCGATGGTTACATCAATTTTATAGAGTCTCCGACGTTACTAATAGACTTACCTATCGCAGTGAAGTAAGATCTCTGAAAAAACAGTCCTTGGCCGAATAAAATCCGCCTCAATTCCGGTGAGGTAGACCCGAATGTCGTGGTAATTGGATCTCGGAAGTTTCCTTCTGAGTTTTGTTAACTTCGTGGCAAGTTTAATATATCCCGTTAAGCGTATAAAAAGATAACGTAAGACCGGTTTAGTGATAAACCTGTGGTAAATGTCATTAGTTTCCGAATCTGCTCTCTTGTACCGATCTTACTAATATTCTAACGTTTCACCTTTTAGGATGTTCGATACTTTCTGTCCTTTCACGATCTAATACTTTATATACTTTTACTTGCAGTGGCCGATGACGACACTGATCTTGACGACAACCTCGACAAACTCGAGTCCGAGTTAATGAACGCTATTGCCAAGAAACAAGCAGGACAGAATGATATCGATAGCTATCGTCAAGGTGTACAGGACGTACAAAATTGGTTCGATTCGCTTATCAAACGTATGGATGTATTGGATAAGGGTTCCGGTTTGAATTGTGCCCAGAAAAAGGCTGCCATCAATGAAATCAAGAAAGAGTTTGAAGAACAAGGTCCGAACAAAATCCAAGAACTGAAGGGCAAAGCAGCACAAGTTGCTGAGGCTATTAGCAATTTGGATGGCCAACAGGTGGAAGAGCAGATGAAATCATTGGATCGCCGTTATGCCGATCTCGGCAAACGCATCGATCGTAAGTCACAGCTACTTGATGTTACCAATAAGGGCGTTGATGGCGCTAAGGGTGAAATTGAACAGTTGCATAACTGGGTTAAGGATAAGATACAAGAGCTGCAAACACCTACTGCCATGGGTTATGAACCAAAAGCAGCTGAGGCACGTCAACAAGCTATTAAGGGCATTATGAAGGAAGCCGAAGCGAAGAAGTCACAAGCTGACGCTTTGGAGAAACGTATTGCCAATATGCAACCCGAACTTGAGCCAGTCGAATACGCACAACTCGAGTCGGCGCTGCGTCAATTGAACTCCGAGCAAAAGAATCTATCTGAGGTGCTCAAGAGCGAATTAGATCGCGCGCTAGATGCGTCTAAGGCACGTAAAGCGTTGGAGGTTGATTTGGAGAAGGCACGCGCTTGGTTGAAATCGAAGATTGCCGAAGTACGTAAATTGCCTGTGTATCACCCATTGCCATCGTCCGAAATCGAGAAGAAAATACAAGAGAACAAGAAATACGATGATGAAGCGAAACAATTCAATGATTCGGTGTTGAGCGATGTACAACGACAAGCGGCGAATATAATGAAGGACTGTCCGGAGGCAGATAGAGCAGCTTTGCAGAAAATACTCGATGAAATAGCCGGCGATTATCAAACCCTAAAGGATGAGAGGGGCAAGCGTGCTAAAGCTTTAAGCGATCTCTTGCAAGGACGTAAATCATTCGAGGATGCTATGAAGAATATGAGCGATTGGTTGAATGAGATGGAAACCGCCACCGCTGGTGAATTGCGTACAACCAGTGTGCCAGTGTTGGAAGAACAAATGGCTCACTACAAAAAATTGCTAGAGGATGCCGAAAGCAAGGCTGACTTAATGAACAACGTGGCCGACCAAGGCAAGGGTATTTTGCCCACGCTAAGCAATCCGGATAAGTTGAAACTAAACGACGATATCAAAAACTTGAAAGACCGTTACGGTAAAGTGACACAGAACATTAAAGATCGCGTTAATACGCTCTCCGATCATATCAAGAAATACAAGGATGCCAAGGGTAAATTGGCTGACTGCATGCAGTTCCTCAACACCATACAGCAACGTTTGCGTGAGCTCAATAAACCAATCGGCTCAAAGATTGAAGATGTGCAAGATTTGCTGGGCGCATACGAGGGTATACTGAAGGAACTCAAGGATAGCAAAAACAAAATGGGTGACATACAAATGGATGACCTACCCGAGTTGCAGAGTATACTACAGCAACAAGATGACATGATTAAACTGATTGAGGATCAATTGGCTCATCTTCGTCAATTGTTGTTGCTACGCGAGCAATTCATTGCTTTGATCAATGAGATTATCGCTTTCATCATGAAGTACACTGATGTCATAATCGATATTGAGAATTCACCCGACAGCTTGGAGGACAAAATCAACAAGTACGACGATGTTATTGTCAAGATACAAGAATGTGAGGGTCTGCTGGCCTCTGCTACCGATAAGGGTCAGAAGATCGCATCGGAGGGTTCTGCCGCTGACAAGAACAGCATCACCGAACAATTGCAATCATTGAAGAATCAACTACAGAACCTGCGCAAAGCAGTCGAGTCACAACGTCAAAAACATCAAGTACAACTCGAACACCATCGCAAAATGGCTGCTGAACTCTCAGAAATTCTTGACTGGTTGCATAATAATGAAGCGTCCGCCAAGTCACGTCCTCTATTAGATCGTGATCCCGAATCTGTAGAACATGAAATTCAAAAACATCACAAACTACGCAACGAAATTCAGGGATATCTCGATAAATTCGACAAAATCAATGCTAGCGTCAAAACAGAGGTCGGCATGCCTGGTTCGCTGGTTGAAATGCTTTCCGAAGGTCGTTCATTAGTTTCCTCACTGCCACAAGAGCTTGAAGATCGCGAGAAATATTTGATCAACAATCGCGATTCACGTCTTGAATACATGAAATTGGTGGCCAAATTCAATGATTGGGTGCACGAAGCTGAGACACGCCTACAAAATAGCCAACATGGCATCGATTATGAAAATCTCGTACAAGACTTGGAAGAACATAAGATCTTCTTCGGCAATGAGACGCCAATTAAGAATTTGGTGCATAAACAAATCCAAGAAGCCGCCGATAAGATTTGGCCCTCGCTGAGCAGCTTCGAACAGTCGGAATTGTCACGCGAATTGGCACAACATCAAACTAAATTGGCCAACACCATTGCAACGGCCAAATCGCAGCAAGGCGAATTGGAGAAAGAGGTCGAACGTTGGCGTGAATACCAGCAATCGGTGGAGCGCGTCAAAGCAACCATTGAACGCAGCAAGTTCAGCGATGAACCCGTACAGAATCTGGCTGGCCTACATTTCAACATACAGAAATTGACGCACGCCATCGGCAATGTGCAGGTGAGTGCAAATTTCGAAATTATAATGGTTTAACTGAGAGCATATATACCTATATACATACATATTATAACTGTATTTAAATACGGTTTGAAGAAAGTTAATCATGTTGCAATAACCAAGCGTTTTTCAAATTTTTTGAGTTTATTTGGTGTACTTTTAAATCAGATTATTATTATTCTTTTGCAACATGCTGCTGCAGATTAAAATAATTTTGTTTACCTAACGGTTGTTTGTGTCACCTAAAACAGACTGTCTGTCTGTCCATCCGTTCGTGCAAGCGATAACTTGAGTAAAAATTGAAATGTCTTGATGAAGCTTGTTATATGTATGTACATGTTCTCCAGCATCTAATGAAGGTTGGAAGGCGGTCATAATCGGACCACTCTCATCCTACAAAACGCCTTTAATTGAAACCCTATTAAGTGCCATAAATACTCTCTACAACAAGCTGCAAGGCCGCTATTTAGTACAACGAACTTCATTGGCGAGCTAGGGTTGAAATTATGTTAAAAAGTAGGCGTGGTCCAGTCAAGTTTACAACAGCGCGCCAATCGTTCTTCTTTATCGCTGTTTGGCGCCAAATTGGGGATTTTAAGTGTAGCCAGGTCCTTCTCCACCTGATCATTCCAACAGAGTGGAGGTCTTTCTTTGTTTCCTCCGGCGGGTACTGCGTCGAATACTCTCAGAGCTGAAGTGTTTTAATCCATTCGTACGACTTGACCTAGCCAGCGTAACCGCTGTCTCTTAATTCGCTAAACTATGTCAATGTTGTCGTTAATCTCGTACAGCTCATCGTTTCATCGAATGCGATACTCGCCGACCATAAATCTTCCGAAGAAACTTTCTCTCGAAGACTCGTAACGCGGACTCATCAGATGTTGTAATCGTCCATGCCTCTGCACCATACAGCAGGACGGAAATAACGAGTGACTTATGTATAGATTTTGATGTTTGTTTGTTGAGAGAGGACTTTACTTTACAATTGCCTACTCAGTCCAAAGTAGCATCCGTTATCTACAACTTCGAAGATATGACTGTCAATAGTGACGTGGGAGCCAAGTGGCGAGTGCGACAACTGTTTGTTTGATAAGCTGTACACTTTTATAGAAGATTGTATCTTCTCGATTCAGCTCTGCAGTTCGAATTATTTTCTCCAGCAGTAGATTGAAGAAGTCGCACGATAGATATTCGCATTTTCTGAAACCGCGTTGAGTATCGAACGGCTCGGAGAGGTCCTTTCCGATTCTGACGAAGCTTTTGGTATTGCTCATCGTCAGCTAAAACTACTAAAACTATCGGTCAATATGTGAGAGTGAGGTTACTAAAATTGAGAGAGTGTGTTTTTTTTACTTGCCCTAGGCTTCATATAACCTGCAACCCTTATGCGCCTGAAGGTACTTTGCGGCCTTGAATCTAGCAAGTTGAAAGAATATGATGTGTTCAGTGATACCCGACCTTAACGCTACCTTATTTGCTTTTTTGTATTATTTTTCACTGTTTTTATTTTATTGTATTTTTAATTAATTTAATTAATTTTTTGTTTTTTTTTTGTTTTTATAATAATTATTCCAATATTTTTATTTTATTTTTTCATTTTTATTTATTTATTTATTTTTGTTTTAAAATACGTTTTGATTTTTTTTTAAATTAAATGAATTTCCACCAACTTGAGCCCACTGTACTCGTGCGCACATTTCACATTCGGCATATTTTTCGTCTGGCTTTTTCATTCCGGTTTGCGTTTTTCACTTTTCGTTTATTTTTATTCGATGCGAATTGGCTGCCGGCCGGCAAAAGTTGTTAGGAAAGTTGTTCGGCACATTTTGTTGCATTCACCATTTATGTCTTCTGCGGTGCTGAGCCAGTAGCACGCACCACACCCAACTGGACAGGTCAGGATAAAAGAACACGCTGTAAAAACGTACAGACGAAAGTGTTAAGAGAGCGAAATTCGGTTTCGTTAATTGCCTTGTCACGCTCGGCTGTTTGGCAGCGTTCAAATGTAGATTGCGACCAGCATCTGTGACCAGAATAAAAAAAAACAAGCGAGAGCGCGTAGTGAGGCAGCACATGTCGCCAAAGTTAACTATTTATTATAGCAGAGTACAAAAGCCATGCCTACACGCACATACACAGATACAACGCTAAACCATGTGCGGGCATTTGAATGTGAAACGCGTACGCCAAATGACATCATCATCATTATCACCATCAACAGGCGCCGAGTAAATACAATGACTCTTCGGCATAGAGCGAATGTATGCTCACGTGAGAATACCGATTCTTTAACTGAGCATACCTTGGCACTTGCGTGTAGAGTGGCGCTGGCCGGCTATCAAGTATAAATTTGGCAGCACCACGCGGTTTCAAAAGCGCTCACATTGTACAAATGCCGACTCAACACTCGTGCGCCATTGGAGTACGCTCTCACGCTCTCGCTCCACAGTATGCTGGAATTTAATGGTGAATTGTTAACACATATTGACGAATGGTTAACTGGCCGACTGAAGCGCGTCGGCTTATTGTTGCATTATGTTTCGCCCCACGGGTCAGCTGTTTCTCTGCATTTCATTTCTCGTTTCGCTTTTCAACTTTAATTTTCATCTTTTTTGTTTTTGTTTCCACTTCTCACTCGGTTGCACTTAGCGGTTGCCCTTTGTCGCATTACATTTCCCACCGACTGCATGCGTCAAAGTCGCCGGCATTTTTGGTGGCCTAGTATGTTATACTGTGTGTGTGTGTATGTGTGTGTGGGCCAATGTCTGCCGCTTGCTTAAGTGAAACTGCACATGCCGGCACTACTTTTTGTTCGTTATCGAAATTTAGTGAGTTTCACCTCGGTCTTTGTGGTTCCTAATGTGTAGTCTGGCGGTTTAAGCGCATGTATGCTTGATAATTAAGCCAGTTCTTGGTTCGCATAAGAAAAAAGGTTAATGCGTTGATGAAAGCTTTTCCCGTCGACAATTAATCTCTTTTTGCTACAACAATTCTGACTTTGCTTTAAGTCTACTCTACTTAGGTATTAACTTTTACCATTTCAGTGGAAAGGTTGCTGGTTTTAATCCATCAATTCGGCTTATTTTCTCTTTTCATGTACGTTGCAAGCTTTCTTTAGGTTTAATTGCACCTTTTCTTTGGTGATTTGACTTTTATCGATAATCGTTAACTGATCAAGGGGGCTCGTATCTAATAGTGTTCAATGACAAGGCAAAAGTGGGGTCATTCATTTCAAAAACAGAACTAAAAGAGTGTAAATAATAACAAGTAGGAAAACTTAGTATTGACCTTTGGCTTATGTTTTCCTTTAATGACGAAAATAATGTGAGGAAATTTCTATACTTGGCCTATATCTGGATCATTTTTAATATTGTTCAACTGTTCGCATCACCATTAGTTTTGGAAACCTTTGAAAGACTAGTTCCGGTCTTCTCTACAACGACGACAAGATCTGTGATAAATCCCAACGAGCAATATCACCTTATGATCCGGGAACGGGTTGTCTACAAGTTTTAGAATCCTATCTAGGGTATAAGTCCACAGTTTCCTCAAAAGGGTTCATACAAGCTTAAAACCTTCTTCAAACTGCTGCAGATCTTTGGTTGTATCCATAACGTCGGAACGATCTGTGATAAATCCAATCGGGGACTATCACTACATAATCTAGGTACGAAAAGGAGGTGTGATCAAAAAATTTTACTTCCTATTTAGGATGTACTCCTTGATTTTTCCCCTTAAAAATAAACTCATAAAAATGTTAAGCCTTCTTCAAATGGCTGCAGATCTTGGGTCTACAACGCCAGAACGATCTGCGATAAATCCACGCGACTATCGTCAGCTGACTCGAGTACGAGAAGAAAGGGTTGTCCAGCTGTTTCTATTGTGGACTTTATTGGACTACTTCTTGGAAGGCTTGCGATGTTAATTTTTTTCAGAAAGGGTCCTGTTCACTTCGTTTTTTTTATATTTTACTCCGATTCAGTTATAAAATAAAATAAAATTTTATTCGAATAATTTTTTTCTCTTTTTGTTCTACTCCTTGATATTTCCCTCAAAAAGGGACACATAAAAGTTTAAAGTCTTCTTCAAATGGTAGCAGATCTACGTGAAAAGCTTCCTTGCGTAAGGAATATATCCGTATGTTCGACCTGGTCTGTCGGAAGATGATTGCTGTTAAAATATCACTGGAACCTACGGTCCATATGACCATAGTCACGCACTCATTGGAACCCTTAGATAATATATGTAGTTCCCTCTTCCATGCATCCTTTTTCTTCATTTATCCAATTGTATGCAACTTTTAACCAAAAATTTTAACTGTTTTCATAGGCCTCGTTCACTTTTCGCCTGCCGATAACGTGTTTTCGTGTTTTGTTTTACATTGTCATTCTCTTCCACTTATTCACTCTTTCACCTTGTACGACAGCCGAGTGCCGGCTTTTGTGCGCTTTTTTTGCTCATTTTTATACACAATTCTTTGTTTTTGTTTGCCAACATTGTTAGCCGCGGTCTCAGTGCGCTCTTCACGGTTTGTAAGCTTGCGCTCTTGTACCGCTCTGCGCTCTGTAAATGTCGAAGGCATGCATCATCACATATGTATGCCGCCCACCTCAACGAGTTTTATAACTTTTTTAATAACTGCTTTGTGGTCAGCATACGCACACACACATTCACATATTTGTTTATATGTATGTGACTATGTAACATGTAAGTGTAAGCTGTAGCTCAGTACGAGGCGCTCTTTCGCAAACACCGAATTGCGCACACACAGATACTCACTTATTTACGGGCATTATGAGCTTGTCGTTGCGAGTTTTAGCGATTTTATGAGCGGCGCATGAAATCATTTCCAGTTGAGACTTCGTCGGTAACGAGCGTGAATTTCGAATTCCTAAAGAATTAAAGTGTAATTTCTGTGTCGTCATCACAGAACGGAAAGGAAACGAAAGGAAAAAGAGTGCAAGAAATCGTATAAAATAGCAAAAACAAAAGAACACACACACACACGCATATTGACGAAGTGAAAAAGTGCTTCAAGTCAAAGCTGGAATTAAAACAGCATAAAAATTTTCATTGAAAAAAGCTGTAAACTATAGAAAAATATATAAAACAAGCCACAGCAGTGAAATATAAATATTTATTTCTAAAAGAAAAAACATTTGTGGAAACACGTCGTCAGTGCCGCAAGCTGTCGCCGCGTTGGCCCGCATAGATACACGTACATACCTATAAAAAGGTATATAGAAACAAACATACATATGTGTATGTGCAGTTGAGGAAGCGCACAGCTCAAAGTACGTGTAATATATAGAGTGTTAACTGTGTAACGGAGAAACGTGTGAAGTGCTTTCCAAAATTTCAAACGAATTGTGTAAAAAACTGCACATTGTGTTGCAGACTGCCAAGTGCAACGTGTTGAAAAATCAATTGCAGTTTTCGAAGCATTCAAATTACTCTTCAGGTGAGCCGGCGCCGCCATTGTTGGCGTTTCCGTTGATTTTTAGGCGAAAATTCGCTGACAATTTCCGCACAGCTTGTACGATTTCCAGTTTGGTGTACATAGGTATATTTTCCGCCTACGAATATGCAGAAATGCCTCGGCGAAAATGTGTTCATTGTGTAATTTGTGCGTGGCACGCACTAACGAAACGAGCCGAAGTGCATATTTGCGCAAACACACACGCACACTAGCTCCAAGCGCTGTCCTATTTGTAATTAGGAGGTTCAAGTGCCAACGTGTTTAGCCAAAAATACAATTTTTTTCGAAATTTTCTACAAATGCAAAATCAATATATTTCAAATCCCAGCGTGTGCAACTAACCAATTTTTTCGAAAATTTCCAAAAATAATAAACCAATATGTTGCGAAAAATTTTTTATAGCAAATTTAAAATGGTTAAAAAAATTTTGGACAAAATTTTTTGAATTTAGAAATCAATATTTTGTGAAAAATTTTTAATAGCAAATATCTAAAAAATTTATTGAAAGCAAATTTTTGAAATTAGAAATCAATATTTGCTAACATTTTTTAATAAAAAACTTAAAATACATATGTCAAAAAAAATATTTTTTTAAACCAACTTTTTGAAATTAGAAATTATTATTTTGCAAAAAAATCGTCAAAGGAAAATTTAAAATGTCAAAAACACGCATTGAAAAAATTTTTGAAATTATAAATCAATATTTCAATACATATAAATAATTTAAAATGTGTGAAAAATGTTTTGGAAGCTGCATACGTTTTGAAATTAGAAATCAATATTTTGTGTAAAATTTTTAATGCAAAGTAATTTAACCAAAAAACGTACTGAAAATAATTTTAAATTAGAAATAAATTTTTTGCGAAATATTTTTTTATCAAAAAAATTAAAATGTGTGAAAAAAAAGTTTTAAAAACAAATTTTTGAAATTAAAAATCAATATTTAGCAACAAGTTTTTATTAAAATATTTTAAATGTGTGAAAAAAATTTTGAAAATACTTTTTGAAAATTGAAATCAATATTTATAAATTTGAAAAAAAAAATTTAAAAACTACTTTTTGAAAATAGAAATCAATATTTCTATATTTATAAATAAGTTGAAATGTGTGAAAAAATGTTTTGAAATTTACTTTCTGAAATTAGAAATCCATATAGAGCAAAAAAATAATTTGAAAATTTATTTTTTTGAAAAATGTGAAATCTCTAATAATATTCTGAAAAAAAAAAATTGTTACTAAAAACTTCCAAAATTAGTTTTCGTGCGTGAAGCTGAAAATTTTTGGCTTAAAACTAATAAAAGTGCAAACAGCTTTGTCACTTCTTATATTTAAACACGGCAACAACTTATCATTTGCAACATTAATTGTTTTTCAATATTTTTTTTGTCATTAAAAGCATATGTTTTGCAATAATAATTAAGTTTATACATACATACATACCATTCCAACATGTGCACATGAAAACATCTGTTTAATTTATAATTTTCTTTTACTTTTTCTCTTTCCACCCACTCACATACTACCACACACGGCAACAACAACCACAGAGCCAAACTAGTGACATCACACTCGCCAATCAGCAGGCGCAGGGACTAATACGTCAAGCCGACGCACGCAATCGTCAGCTGATTGAACAGGATAACGCCGAATTGAATCGTTTGTGGAACGAATTGTTGAAAGGACTCGAGACTCGCCGCGATTCGTTGCAGAGCATTGCTGAACGTTGGGACGAATTTGAGAATCATTTGCATAGCTGGGAGAAGGCAATTAGCCGCTTGGAAGATAAATTCCGCAATGTCGACCCAGTAGTTAGGTCGCGACGTCATTTGGAAGATACAAAGAATGCCATCCAGGTAAGTGTCTATTAATAAATAAGTAAATAAGTGTATAAGTTTAAGGGTTAAGTGTTGAAGGAGGAACGTAGAATGTTAACAGATACATTTTGGCAAAGACAATATATAGAAATACACATTAGAGCGGAAAATGCTCTATGCATCATTCAGAACAATTTTGCCTAAGCGAGTATGGGGCTAAAATCAGTTTCAAGCCAGTGATTTTAAGGCGAAGTTTAGTTTTTAGTAATCATAAAAAATTCTCACCTCAGTTTATGAGATAGCCGAATGAAATTTATTATGTAGATGCATTTTGACATTCTATTGATCACTGTCGGAATGAGCCAGATCGAACAACTATAACATACACATCCCATAAAACTGATTATCCAGAAGTAAACGCGGGTTTTATTATTCAATGCTCCAATGTCGAAACTATACAAGTTACATTGGGTTAGTCTGGTAGGCTAAAGAGCCCCAGACCAGTTATGGTCTTTTGCGATATCAGTTGGAGTTTCGTTACGAAGTCCATGAGACCACCATCTTTTAGGATGGCTGCGCTTGACATGAATTTCAATAGAATCTGTCGCCTCACCAACAATATCTCTTCTAATGTCTCTGTCAATGCGGGACAAGTGCATAAGAGATGCTCCATTGTTTCACTGCGGTTTGCTCGGTCTGTTAGCCACAATCCGCAGTCGTGTGCTGCCACCAGTCTGTGACCGCAGAGTATTCCAATCATCATTATACAGTTTTTTCTTTCAAGTGCCGGCAGGAACTTAGAAGGGAAATATCTACCCATGACTTTGGCAGTTTTGAAGTCAGATAGATAGTATTCCAATCATCATTCTACAGTTTTTTCTTTCAAGTGCCGGCAGGAACTTAGTATATTTCCCTTCTACCCATGACTTTGGCAGTGTTGAAGTCAGATAGATCGGTCCCTCGTAGATCATCGTATAGACGAAGCATGGGGTTTGCAATGTACACCACTCTTGGCAATCTTTTCCATTATCTCATTGCTTTCGATGCTCTTGTGAACTCGCAGGTTTGACCCAGAAGTGAGTCGCTTGATCTTAGGTTATGCCGAGCTTATACCTACAAATATATAAGGCTAAAGTATATAAATATTTTCTAGTCCTTCCAGGTGGTTCTAAAATATAGTGGTAAAGTAGTGAGGAACATTATTTCGGCTTCGGACCATGTTTCATTAGTTCCAAAAGTAGCAGTAATTATCTATAGACTTTTCATATTTTATGCACACAATGTTACAAAGTAAAGCTATTTGATATGACACCTGTGGGTTATTAAAGTAAAACCAAGAAACAGTTAAAAGCAAACATACAACTTTACCGTTAGTTCTTTTTCTGTAAGTTACCTATACAGTAGGCTAGGTGAAAGGTCATGGGCTTAAGAATAATAGCATAATTAAAAAGAAATGAAGTAAGGCATTAATGAATGCAGTGACTGCTTTATCATGCGAGTGCACAATAATTTGAGGTCTTTTAGATTCATGAATTGCTCTTTTTTGTTTTTTTTTTTGTCTTTACTTATTGCGTTTGCTAATGCGCTTAGCACTTTCTACTTACCGTGGCAATAGTACGTTGGGTAATAAAAGTTCATTTGGGAAGTCGAGCGTAACTGAAAACAGGTGAGGCGGGTAGACTTAGGTGCGAGAACCACATATATGTATATATAGCTATTTGTGTACTTATATATGTATATACTCATATACTATGTACTCTCGATCATTCAAATTTTTTTTTAGCTGTCTTAACTTTTTGGTGATGTTCTCTAGCAGTAAAGCATGCAGCAAATTGAAAAGTAGAAACCTTGAAGGCTATTAACTAAAATGTCTGTTAGTTCTAATACATAGAGTATCGTTTTATGCTTAGCATTCTTCATTCTTCTGAATATTTACATACATTACACACACATTTACACATTGTTTCCTAAATAATTAAAAAAATATACAAGACAGGTCAAGCGGCCTACCATAGTAGGACACATTGTTTTGGTATTTTTCATTCAATGTAACTCTCTTTAAGGTTATACGCTGATTATAGCGACAATCCAACTTTTCTAAACCATTTTTGTAGCATGATTTGTAATTTTCTTCAAAATAGGCCTCAGTTTCGGTTATCACCTGTTCATTCGAGGAAAATTTCTTCCCAGCGAGAACTCTTTTGAGATCTAAGAACTGGAAATAGTTGCTGGGAGTCAGATATAGAGAATATGGTGAATGCGCCTTTTAAAGTCCAATTCATGAATTTTTATCTCCGTTTTCACTGACTTGTGACACGGCGCTTGATCTTTGTTAAACAGCACTTTATATTTCTTCAAGTGCAGCCGTTTTTCAGAGATTTCGTCTTTTAAATAGTACAATAACGATATGTTATAGGGGCTGTTGATAGTCCCTACTTTTTGGAGATAGTAAATAATAATTCCATCCTCAAAAAAAGAACATATTTTTGAGTTTTTCCACGCTTTTGGAAGGGTTCATCGTGTGCCCTCCACTCGAATGACTGTCGATTGGACTTCGGTGTGAAACGATGGAACCATGTTTCATCCATTCTTACATATCGACGTAAAAACTCGGCTTTATTATGCTTGAACGTCTCCAAACATTGCTCGGAATCCTAAAATCGTTTTTGTTTTTGATCAAAAGTAAGGTCACGCGTCACCCACCTTGCACTGAGCATACCCAAATATTTGTGAACGATATGATATATTATAATTTTACAGTTAATATCTTTAAAGTGCCTGTTATCTCAAAAAAACACTTTAGGGTCATGCAAAATTATTTTGTTGACTTTTTTTGATGTTTTCGTCGGTAACAACCTCTTTTGGGCTTCTTCGATGCTCATTTCTCCACGTCTAAACTTAGCATATCGATCTTTTATGGTTGAGCTTCCTAGAACAGTGCCCGGCAACTCGTCAACAAGCCAAATTTTAGCTCCAACGTTATATTTACCCTTCAAAAGGCAATATTTTATCAACACGCGAAATTCCTTGCTATCTATTTTTTCACTACAATAAAAGTTGGTTCTCTCAAATTGATATAATATACAAACTAATAATCCGACAGCTGTAAAATTTATTATCCCACCTTTTGAGGGTTATAAATAATGTAGATTTAATTCTAGTAGCGCCATCTATGTGTCAGGCTATTTTCAATTCAATTTAATTGTTATATATTTTTAAATTTCTGTCAATATTTAACAACAAAAAAGAAAAATATATATTAAATTCGGCTGTAGAGAAGCTTAATACCCTTCACAGGTGCATTTCTTATAGCATAAAGAGTATACAAAGATGTTTACCTTAAATTAGATCGTTCAATTCGTAGGACAGCTATTTGCTATAGTAAACTGATCCAAATTTCTTTTTTCAAATAGTATAACATTACCTTAGAAAATAATCCATACCATTTTCCTGAAGATGTCTCATCAAATAAAAAAGTTTTCCATATAATAAATGACTTTTGGTCCATCAGTTTGTACGGCAACTATGTATATGCTATAGTGCTGCGATCAGAAAAAATTGTTCAGATTTTGTAGCGTTTTCCTAAAAAATTTTCTGTATTAAGTTTCGGGATAACATCTCGTCAAATAAAGAAGTTTTCCCTACAAGGGCTTGATTACAATATTCAATTTGTATGACAGTTATATACTATATACATATGTATAGGGTGAGCCATATAAAATTTTAAATTTCGAAGACAGGGCGTAAAAAATTGAGTGTAGCGTTTGCTGTGTGGCACGTAGCGACGTCTTGCTGGAACCAAATGTTGTCCAAGTCTTCCTCTTCAATTTGCTTGAAGAAGAATTCGGTTAACATTGCGTGATATCGCTCACCATTGATGGTTACGATTCCTTCTTCATTTTCGAAGAAAAATGGGCCGATGATTTCACCAGACCAAAATCCGCACCATACAGTGATTCGTGCTGGGTGCATTGGCTTCTCGACAACTACGTGCGGGTTTTCTGTGCCCCAAATGCAACAATTCTGCTTGTTAACGTAACCATCGAGGTGGAAATGAGCCTCGTCCGAAAAGATGATTTTTCGGTAAAATTGACGATCTTCGGTCAAGCGATCTTCTGCCCAATCTGCGAACTGTAGAATAGTGAATAGCAACCCGTTTCGTAAATTTTAGACTTTTTACTGAATATCTGTCACTTTCCGAATGGTATTTGATGTTTTCAATGTCGAAATATAGATAATTCAAATATAAAACGTTAGATGGCTCACCCTTTATGTGTTATATAGTGGTTCGATATTGTCCGTGCCGACAAATGATCAGCTCCGTATCTCAAAAACTGAAAGACTAGTTCGCATATACATATCTAGACAGACAAACATGGCTTATGTGATTCAGCTAGTCACTCTGATCATTTATATACAAAGGGTCTCTGACGTCTTCTGGGTATTACAAACTTTGTGGCAAATTTAATACTCCCTTTGCAGGGTATAAAAACTTGCTCTGCCTCAACATTGAGTTATTTAATTCGTTTTAGTATTTAGCATCGAGTAATAACGCCAGTAATCAGCTCTGCTAATTGAGCATGCATATTGATTTATAGTTTTAATCTACTTTGATACCGTTACAAAAAAGTAGACCAGCTGATAAGATGAGTCGACGGGCTATTTTCGATTTTACTACAAAAACTATGCTTTGACACATTTAAAGAAAAACGAGGAATATACACACATTAATTTTAATTGTAAGAGAATATATATACATATGTATATATATACTTATATGTACATAAATATGCTGGAAAAGCGAAAACAAGGTTGTTTACATCCAAATACTTAAATACTTATACAAGTAAAATGAATTAAAGGCAAACAACATTACAAAATTGGCGGTCTAGCAGACAAATAAAAAACTTATATAAAGCTGAAATGAAAAACCCGACAAAATAACAATAACAACAATGTATGTATGTACTATACACTCAAAACTGGTCGTCCGTTTAACGTGCTAAGCGATTTAGTAGACTTTGTGTTCAGCAGCACAATTGGAATTCGTCGCTAATCAAATTTATATTTAAATTGTGACGTAATGCAGCTTAACACACACCCATACACATATATATGAATATGCAGGTATATATAAATGTATAAGCTTAAGCTCGATAGCGAAGCGTCAAGCAGCATTTGGAAAACTTGCTGCAAAGCGACATACAAAAACGTGAAATAACAAACAAAACATGCCGAAAAGGCAAAATAAAATTAAAATTAGCTGAAATTGTTCTTTTTTAAACGAAAATGTGTTTATCGTTTGCAGTGTTATTTTGTCGGCTTAAAAAGTTAATGTCAACATTGAAATTCCAGCAATTTCTGCTCAAATGCCAACTTGAGCGCGACTTACATACAAGCATTCATATAAAAGCACACAATTTGTACATAAGTATGTATGTATAATACATATGTACATATATATGTATGTATATACTTACGTATGTATGTACTTATGTATGCATGCATCAAATGCCAAGTGTGATTATTTGGACTGAAGCGCCCCAAACCGCAGGCGAATATCACAGAGAGCACGCGACACTTGTCGCCAATGCGCAGCGCTTAGCGTAGCTTAGCTTGGCAAAGCAGCTCGGCCGGCGATGTTTTTACAAAAAGGGGCTGTGTCTAAATATATGCATAATCGTGCATATTTGTGAACGCTTATGGTAAACGTCCGCTGAAAATCAAGTTCATGGACAATGTCAATCAAGCGAACGTACTTTAGTCAACGCACACATACACATACTTAGCTACGTATTATACATACCTATGTATATGCTAATATAAACAACTTTTTAATGGCATGGCTTGCATTAACCCGCTGCTGATTGCCAGCGAAAAGTGCATACTATCAGTTAAGTTCTGATTAACCCAGACTCCTCCTTTCGGTAAAAAGCATGTTTTTTGTTACTTTAATGATATTTAAAAAAATTTAAAAAATCTTCGTTCTAATTTCACATCTTGTTTAGGTTTGTAAAAACCTTCGAGGTTAGGTTTGATCCTAAAAGGGATCTCACTTGGACAGCTTATAATGCCAGTTTGTTGTGGTACCTAGAAATTCTTTAAAAATTTATCATAAAAACCCGCATAAATCGACAAAGCGCTTTGAGCTGATCACAAATTTTTTGAAGTGGCCAATTTCGGTTTCGTCTATGTCTCCTGGTTCGCCAAAGGTATGGCTACCAAGATGTATTAGCCTCAGTCGTGCAACGGCTGAACAAGGGAGGATAAACTGCCGGGATCTTCCATACAAATTTAACAATTTGCGACCGACTGTATGTTTAGCCTTACAGCTTGAATACCTATTGGATAATATCCATTAAAGACTGCAACGATTGCGGAAATATGAAGTTTGTTAAGGGCAAACAGTTCACTGGATTTCTTTGTTCTACTCTGGCCGAAAGAACTTCGTAATCGCACAGGAACTGGCTGTCGATCATTATCTGTTAAGGTCCGTTCCAGCGCCAGAAAGCAACATGACAATAGAGTTCAAACTATTTTCCACTCCGATGTGAGCCGGGTACGGGTTCCTCGTCTTGTTAGCACATCGGTTTTGCAGTTTATTGATGATGAAAGAGCTTCATGCAATTTCTAGTTAGGACAGACGCACTTTGACTAATTTTGAGCGCACAGTTTGCGAGCTATTAGCGGATCTTGCCATTTTATTGTCGGAGTGAATGCTTACCTCCCTCAAAGTAGCTGTATTCCAGAGAAGTAAGTCTATTGTTGCTTTAATATCAGCCTCTTCTGTCTGAAAAATACTACGATAGTCCGGTAGCTTAAAGCTTAGGTTGAGTTAGAGCTACTTACTGAAGATTCCACGTCCAACCTTATCTTCGGTTTAACCCATCCGTGAGAAACCTCACGGCGCCTATTATTCAGCTACTTTTCCCAATCCACATATCTCTCGTAGGTATGAGAAACAGCTGTCAGTGTTAGTCTCTGTACCTCAGTGGTCCAAAGTTTTCAGGTTAAACCTTCTAATCAATTTAAAAATTATGCAAAGCCCAGACTCCTTAAGTAATAGCTTGCAATAAACCATCTGATTAAATATAAAGCGACATGACAAAAATAAAATAACCTTTTTTCATGTATTTTAATATAGACCCAGTCCGGTTCAAATTTGATCAGATGCGAAAAACTCCAAAAATTTAAATTTTTTTGCTATGAATAGTTTCTTATAAAAAAATTATTTTGGAAAAGCACAAAATGAGAGAAATTAAGATATATTAATATATATTAATATATACTATACTTAAATATACTATACTATACTATAAATATGTATATACTTGCATGTACAAAAGGCTTTTAATTTAACCTTCAAAAAATACCTTAAATATTCTAGTATGCCGTGAAGGGTTAATGTAAGGCATACTCGTGTCGCTGGTTAAGAAAACCAAAAATATTCCAAATTATTAAAAATTTATAAACAAAACCACATATAAGCAAACCTAAGAGTCTGCGGCTAACATATAATTAATCTCCGTTTTTAATATGCAAACAAGCGAAGTTATTAAATAAGCGTACACAAACAAAAAACCAGCCAGCTTGTTATACTGCTGGGAACAAATATTTTTAGCTTAAAATTATTTATTTTTTGCTTTACTTTCAATTTCATTAAAATTCATTAGAACTAACTGGTTATAGTAATAAATTAGCCAAGCGAGTGCTTAAGTAAATTTAAATATCGAAGAAAGACAAAGCAAGGGAACATGAAAAAATACAAAAAAAAATATTAGAAAATGACGACAACAAATTCAGTCACAAATTCTGTTGTGTTTTTTATATTTTTTTTACAATTTTTTTTTTTTTATATTTTTTTATATATCTTTTCATTTTCATTGTCTTTCATTTTATCTATGATCTTCGTTCCAACTTATTGACTTCCTATTTTTGTTTGACTCTATGCCTTTTACGGTTGAAAATAACGACTTCTAAGCGTATAGGCTCTGCCAATATTGTATTTGTAATGCTGTCCACTCAATAATCATTGAGAAATTGAAGTGGCTGCCGGCGGTTCTACGTTATAGTTGATAATAATTAACGATCACATTTCGTTTTACATATTTGTCTATAATTATACCACAAAGTATATGTATTTACAAACATACGTTATTACATAACAGTAATTTCAATTAGGCTGGTTCGTTTGTTTTAAGAATTTTTAACTTCCTATTTTGATTATGAGTATTAGTTTATTATTAAAGTATTTCTTAATAATAATCTGAAGAAACATTATATTATTCTGTGATAAATGAAATTCCTGAAAAAATGGCTATACATCGTACCCTAGCCCTACTTCTAGTGTTATGTCACTAAAATTGTAGATTTTGTTGCCTACAATTAGGCGAAATGTTGTAAAAGTCGTGTTCTATTCGCCACTGTTTTGCGCGCTATATGTACATAGTTGAGCTCTGCATTCTTTAAGTTTATATGTGAAAGCAACAAAAAAGTTATATATTTAACTGTTATAACCGCTTGTTGTTCTGTTTACATGCGAACATGTTAGTCTATTTGATTTATACCACTTGTTTGTTCGATTCGTCACTCTCCAAATAACTGGTATAACCGTTTTTTTATCTTTATGCGATTATAAGAGTATATTTTATTTATACCAGTTGTTGGTTCGATTCGTTATTCTCCAAGTAACGGGTGTAATCGATTGTTACCCTGTCCTCAAGTGATCATGTCAGTCTATTTGATTTATACCAGTTCTTCGTTCGATTCGTAACTCAGATAACTCGTATGACCTCTTGTTATTTTATCATGTCATTCCATTTGATTTATACCAGTTGTTTGTTCGTTTCGTCACTCTCAAAGTAACTGGTATAACCGTTTCTTTATATTTACGCGATTATAAGAGTATATTTTATTTATACCAGTTGTTGATTCGATTCGTCATTCTCCAAGTAACGGGTGTAATCGATTGTTACTCTTTCTTCAAGTGATCATGTCAGTCTATTTGATTTATACCAGTTCCTCGTTCGATTCGTCACTCTCCAAATAATTGGTATAACCTAACCGCTTTTTTCTATCTTTATGTGATTATAAGAGTATATTTGATTTATACCAGTTGTTTGTTTGATGCATCATCCTCTAAATATTGGCGAACCACGATAAATAAAATTTGCGTAAGCTGTCAGCAAATTAAAAAAAAATTAATTTTTTGCTTAAAATTTAAATCCCCAAAAGAAGAAGAGTTGCTTTATTTAAATGTATTGGTAAGCTTTCGAATTCTTTGTTATATCTCGGTTTTTGGTAAATGAACGCCAATATACTTTACTCACATAAGTGTGTATATGTGAGTCTATCACTTAACTGCCTTGGCTTGCCTGTCGCTTGACGGAAGCGAACGGCCTGCCAACTCGAATGAAGAGCAACATTTATCAGTAATTATTTTAATTTTTTTTTATTTTAAATTTTTTTTAATAAACGTCCGATAAATGTTGCTTATTATCTGGCTTCGCTTGCTTGCGGGTGTTCGCGGACGGCTTAATCATTTTGTTTTTTTTATACCTTGAACAGGATACATTAAGTTCAACAAGATGTTTGTAATACTCAGTAGGAAACATGGGAGATCCTATAAAATACACAAACAAGTATGTATATATACATGATATGCGAGACGAGTTGAGCTGATTTAGGTTCATATCCTAGTTCATCCGTAATATATACGTGAAGTAATCCCTTAGTTTTCGAGATATCGCTCTGAAATTTTGCACACTTCATTAGCTCTTCATTTGCCGGAATCGTCGATATCTGACAACTTTGGCATATAGCTGTCATACAAACTGATTGATCTAAATAAAGTGTTCGTACGGAAAACGTCTTCATTTGACAAGATATCTTTCAGAAATTCGGCAGATATTATTAACTAAAGCATTGCTGCAAACTGGGAAGAAATTGTTTAGATCGGACCACTATAGCATATAGCTGTCATACAACTGACTAACCAAACTTAAGTTCCTGTATGAAAAACTCTTTAATTTGTGAAGATATCTTCATGAAATTTGGCATAGATTATCGTCAAAGATATTATCATAATCTCCGTACAAATTGTTCATATGGGATCAGTATAGCATATGGCTGTCAAAGTGATCCGTCTGAATTATGTCCTTCTAAGGAAAACTTTTTTATTTTCTGTTATATCTTCACAAAATTCGTCATGGATTATTATTCCAGGCAATGATATAGTTCCTAAACAAATCGTTCAGATCAGATCACTATAGCA
The DNA here is from genome assembly GCF_023373825.1 of Bactrocera dorsalis. Taxonomy (NCBI): domain Eukaryota; kingdom Metazoa; phylum Arthropoda; class Insecta; order Diptera; family Tephritidae; genus Bactrocera; species Bactrocera dorsalis. The sequence goes on from NC_064303.1 coordinate 101,541,365, forward strand.
TATACATAGCTGTCATACAAAGTGATCGGTCGAAATCAATTCTTTGTATGAAAATTTTTTTATTTGTGAAGAGGGGTATGTACATAGCTGCGGTGTAATCGCAGTTAATGTTTTTTTTCTTGTTTTTTTGTTATTTTTGTACTTTAAATATAGCTGCTGTAGTCAGTTAAAAACGGTATATAATTATTAATGACAGTTAATTGCGATTTTGAACAGCGAGTGCTACGAGAACAAATAAAACGTTTGCTTAGCAAAAAATTAGTAAATTATAGGTTTTACATTTTGCATATATTTGCATTTAATTTATTTTTATCTTTGATTAGATTTCAAAAAAAAAATAAACGAAAATAATATAAATGCAGAGATACTTACAAAATTTTAAATATTTTTTACAATAGTCAGAAATATTGAACAAAAAAAGATTCGATGACTAAGTAATCGTTAATTGGAAAATAAAATTAAATATAATAGAAAAAATATAAAAATAATATAAAAAAATTAATGCAAAAAAATTATCTAATTTTAATTTCATATAATTTTTTTAATTTTTTTTTTTAATTTCGCAATCATGTGCAATGCTTCTGAGCTATTTTAGTTTTTACGGTCAATCGAAAATATTACAATGTCGTTGACACTCATTCAACGCCTTATAAGCATGAAACAACGCTATATGTGTACCCACATCTTAACGCGCCGTTATACATATATGTATATATTTACGTATATAGTATTTATGCACAAGTGAGTGCCTCAGATGTGTCACCGCGTTCAATGGCGAGATCTTGAGCCTTATGACGTGCCCCTCGAAAGAATTTTTCATTTCAATTTCAGCATTTTGGTTGCTAATGAGTATGTATTATGCATATGCAAACTTCATTTACATATAGTATATATGTAAGTATATGTGAACATGACTGAACAAGTGTTAAAGCCATTGGCATGATCATTTTAGTTGTTGTAAATTATAAATTCATTTTAATAAGCACTCAATGAGAAATTGTTGCCATGATCGCATGCTAACTATAATACTTCTGTATATAGTATGTATGTGTGTATATAAGAAGAAACATACGAGTATATGAACATATAAATGTGTATCTCCATATACTTGCATTGCTCCATCGCATAGTCACGCAGCTCACGTAATACTTACACAAGCAATACAATAAATTATTTTATTTGCCAAAACAAAAAAAAAAAAAAATCATTAATTAACGAAAGAAAAAGTAGGCTTGATCTGCTACAAAATTTACTGGTTTAAATTTGGCAAGGCAAAGTTATCAAGTAATAAATGAGTAGTTTAACGAAATATTTGTATATTATTTTCTTACCAAATGTATTTTATTGTTATTGTTGTGTAATTCACAATAAAAATATCTTCAAGTCTGTTAATGCCAATAAAAATTAGATTTAGTGGCGTAGATATAATATTTTTAATTGATCAGCCAATTGAAGATGCGATGAGAGCACAAGTCTGTGGAATCCCAATGACAGCTTTTATGCAATTGAATAATTATTGCTGTCATCTCACAGAAAAAAAATATACTACCGTGCTCAAAATATAAGGTGAAATTGTTGTTTAAAACCCCCTGACATTAGTAAGTCAGGTTTTTTTAGGTTGATATGACTGTCTATAAAATTTGCAAAGCTTATGTTTATTAAAAGTTTAAATTATCTAAGAGTTACAAGTTTATGGAACTAATATTCTCAGCAGACAAATTTAAAAATTTGAGAAAAATCCGCGCTCTGAATGACGATCAGCTTTTTCTAACGAAGGCCACGTCCAAAAAAATTAAGAATTTTCGCTTGAAATTCGTCGACTGACAATAAGAGACTTCGCAGATAGTGTCGAAATATCATTTGGTTCAGCTCAAATCAAACTCAATTGGATTTCTTCATTACGATTAAGCACCAAGCGACTTTCTTGCCAAGAACTCGAGTCATATCGTTTCGCTACCACCGTATTTGCCAAAAGTCGCAGGAAACCAAATAAATTGAATTTGGTTGTTGGTGCACGATATTGGTTGAAAATTTGACGAAAAACTCACGAAGAATCAATGCTATATACGACGGTGTATAATAGTGGTGCAAAAATCCAGAGTGTTTTTACGAAAAGTTTCGCGCAAAAGACGCATAACACTCAAAGAGTATTCTTTGTTGCCATTTAAGCCGGTCGGGATGATTTAAGAGGGCACCTCACCTCGATAGTCGAAGAAAACTGTCAACGTAACCTTGATTTTTGACCTGCTTTGACGTTTTTTTTTCGGCTTCGGCCCACCTTTGCCACGATATTCGGCCGATTGATCTGTGTTTCCGGATCGTAAGCATAGATCCAACACTCATTTCCATTAATAACAAGTTTCATGATATTCTGATAGTCGGAAAGCGTTGTCTCAAAGACGTTCAAACGACGCTGTTTTTTGAACAAATTTAGTGTTTTGGAACTAATCGTGCTTTTACTTTTCTTAGGCACAAATAATCTTTCAAAATGATTTTCACTGAACCTTCCGATATTCCAACGCTATCACTAGTCAATTTTCAAGCACAATTTCCTTAATTTTATTGACAGGCTCATCGTCAGTTGATGGCCGTCCTGGACATAGTTCGTCTTCAACGCGTTCTCGTACCTCTTTGAACAATTTGTACCAATCAATATAATTTGATCGCGATCAACTATTATCACCGAAGATATTTTCCAACATTTTGAACATTTCGGCACCAGAAACTTGATTCCGCACACAAATTAATGGAATTTCTTTGTTAAATAGTTTCACTCATGGTGAAATTCGCCGAATTCACTTTATGTACTTCAGAAAGAGAGAAGAGTATTCTAAACACTAATGGTTATTTTGATGTGACATATGGCACAGATGTCACTGACAGTCATATCAACCTAGAAAAAAATATTTCGATGATGGGTCTTACTATTTTTTGCTCACATTTCTTTAAATTTCATACACATCTGTTAAACGAAAGTTAATCTTATAAACTATAAGTCACGTGTTCAGCTTATTCGAGAAAATTAGTAGCAACATTCTTCACATGCGACTGTTGATTAACACACCTTTGATAATATATCTAAGTAAAGTCTATAAATTAGGGTGGGTTTTGAATATTGGAAAAATAATAAAAAATGCAATACTGTAAAGCGGATGACCTCTCCGTTACAATTAAGAGCTCATTGGGGCTCGAGACTTGGAGGGATTTTCTTCGAGGTGTCTAATGACCTATTTTTCAGAGTGTCGAACGAAAAAAATCATATTTATATAAACAGTTCGAAACTTCTAACAAAAATTTGTTAATAAGAAAATTTTTGTAAAAAAATATTATGCCAAAATAAATTTTTATTAGCTTCTGACGACTTTACCGTTAATTTTGTCGATTAATTATATTATTATCAGAAAATTGAAGTGGTCATACCACAGGAATAATATTAATAAATAAAGTTTATGATTATTTTACTAAAAATATATTCAAAATTTTAACATATGTCCTCCTCTCGCCTAATTTTTAGGAAATACTCGCCGAATCTGAAGAACTTAAATCATCACATAAAGAGATTGAGGCGCTCTCAAAATCAATCGTCACATTCCTTGGGGAAGTTCACCAACCCACATCGCAGGCCCTACAGGCCAAAGTGGATAACTTAGTACAGCAGCAAACAAAGTGAGTACCAAAAGCATTCTTTTTCTTAAAAATGTCTATATAATTATAAAAAAAAACAAATTGGAAGGTATCATATTTAAGTTCTGTGGTACAAAAGGTACACAATATGACAGAGTCTGCGTTGCCTTTGACAATTGGTATGCCAATTCCAGTTCAAAATTCCTTTAATGAAAATTCTGAAACTTTGTAGCCTTAATCGACAGAACAATGTTTCTATCAGTTGTGTCAAAAATTCTATTTAAGAGTTTTCTATATAATTCCCGATCTCGGTCGCCCAGAAGCTTCTTAAATAGTTTGGTTGCCATAAAAGTAATCTTCATTTTGCTTAAATGTGAAATGCAACGTTGCCTATTTTCCTTAGTACTCCTATAATTATGGCATTCTGAGAAATTTTAAATAAATCTGAGAACAAAATGTGTAATCTGGTGATTTTGAATGGTAAAAACATAAGTTTTCATTTTAATTATCAACATATCGCCACAAACGAAGTGAACGTCATGAAAAAATGAGCTTCACCCCGCTAATTGCTTCTTTGCTGGATACACCCACTATGTGGCCATTCGTGGGCGCGTCACAAAGCGCTAAGTAATGGAAATTCACACACCTAAACGTATTTATATCTATTTTATCTGCTGAAATATATCGGAAGTGCCTACCTACACTGTCAACTTTTCCAAAAAAATAGTTGTGCGTCAATGCTTTAGGCCTTCCAACCTGTTGCAGAGTGTTATGCGGCACATGCATATCGCGTTGTAAGCGACTAAACGTTTGCGGTATTTCCACTAGTTTCATGCTCCAAAGACTTCACGCATTCATGTTGCATAATTACAGTTATACTGGTAATCGCTACCGAAGTGTCTATAAGGAATGCATCGCATATTTGAAAGAAATGTCACCGCTTTGCTTTATAGCAACACCTGATTATGTGCGCTATCCGATACTAACTGTTTTGTCGGTGGCGTTAGTGGCGACAAGGCCACAATTGTGGTTAGATCATCTCTATTGCGCACTCTCTTTCCCACTCACTCACTCACTCAGCCGGTGTTAGTTTCAATTACAATTACATATTTTGTTTTGCGGTTTGGTTACCGATATGCCAGCCTGTCTGTGCGCCTTCAAGCGTTCACTGCTCGGCTCCATTCAGAGCATTTATCGGGGATTTCAAGGCGACGCACAAATTGAATTAATTGTACACATTTGCAGACAGATGCGGAGTAGAAATGAAATGAAGTGCTTTTGTTTTTGCTATGCGATGATTAACATATTCTGAGTAACTTCCGGATAGCAGCTAGTTTTATTAGGTTAATTGCGAAGACATAAGCAATGGCGGAGTGGCAGCGTTACTCGACTAATTTCTTAAGCAGATTGTGTTGTATAGTTCTGTGAATATGCGGCCGCATTGCAGATTTGTCATCCGTAGCTAAGTTTTGCATAAGCAGCAGTAACTTCATACCATTTTTATACCCTGAACAGGTTATATTAAGTTTGCCACGAAGTTTGTAACAGTCAGAAGGAAACTTAGAGACCCGAAAAAAGTATATATGTATGTACATAAGCGGTCATCAAGACGAGTCGTTGAAGTCATGTCTGACTGAATAAACGCGAACTATTCCTCTAGTCTTGTTCCGCCCTAAGAAGCTGCTTTTTTGTCGGAACCGCCGATGTCAGACAATGAAATGCATGGAAAACTGTTTTATTTGACAAGATAGCTTCAAGAAATTTAGGAGAGATTTTTGTCTAGATTAGGGCTACTGTATGCGAAGAAATTGTTCTGATTGGACCCCCAAAGCATATCGCTGTCATACAAACTGACCTATAGAAATCTAGTTCTTGTATAGAAAACTCGTTTATTTGGAAAGATTTTTCATAAAATTTAGCACAGATTATTCTCCAGTTCCGTGCTACAATCTCTGAAGAAATTATTAAGATCGGACCTTTATAGCCTAGGGCTGCCATACAAAGTGACCAATTAAATCCAAGTCTCTGTATAGAGAGCTTGTTTATTTCAGAAGATATCATCACGAAATTTGGTATGAAGTATTGCCCAGAGTAATGACACAATCTTGAAAGAAATTGTTAAGATCGGACCACTATAGCATGTAGCTGTCATACAAACTGAGCGATCATAATTAAGTTCTTGTATGGAAAACTTTTATATTTGACAAGATATCTTCACCAAATTTGGAATGAGTTATTCACTGAAGCAATGGCATCAGAACCGAAGAAATTGTCCATATCAGGCCACTATAGCATATAGCGGCCATACAAACTGTTCGCTAAAAAACAACAAACTCGTATAATTCGATATGAATTAAAAACAAAAAAAATCTTAAAGTTGTTGTTGTATTCACAAGTTATTTCCATGAGGCATACAAAATTCTAGGTTAACTTTTTACAACAAAAAAAAAATTAATTGTCATTTCCCACAACTCGTATACCATATGCTAAAAGAAAATTGTGCCGCTAAGAGCAACTAATTACTTATCTTATTGTCAATTATTGTTTGTCAGCTCTTAACATAACTGAAATCACAGTTTTGTTCATACTTCACCTTTTTGCGGGCTTGATGGTGTTATCACAAAGATAACAGAAAAAAAATCAAAAAAATTGAAAAATGCGGAGACGAACGAAACGCACTGTCAACTTTTACAATTAGTAGAAATGCAGACACACATATGTATGTACATATATACTTATGCTTTTATTTGTCTTTTATTTAATTGCCCACCTAGTGCTTGAGCGCTGTCAGTCATACAATCATTTGTGTGTTCTGATAATGATAATTCGATTTGTTTATTTTAATTTGATATCTCTCTGCTTGCTGTCATTGTCGCGGCTCGCCAACATTTCTCAGCGTAATTTAGTACATGTGAATGCGGCTTGTCAGCGTAATTTCAGTTACTACGTTGCGCTTATTTATTTATAGTAGTGACAGCGCTAAAAATGTGTGAAACAAATGATATGTCGTGTTTTCCGAAGCGCTTTGGGCGAGCGTGAAAATTTTCCAATCACGTGAAATTTTGCAAATCACAAGAAGTCAAGTTATTCTTGTATGCTTTCGCCGCGTAAAGTAAACAATGGGAAAATCTGTGCGTTGGACTATGTGAATATTTGCGGCGTGACGTCATGCATGGTGCGTCAAAGTAATACAATGAAATAAATAATTAAATTTATTTATAAGGCAGCAACAACTTACTGTGTACCAAATAGTGCTGACGCTTGCCGCAACATTGTTTGGCAACATACTGCGCTGCTACATGTCAACACTTTGCGCACGAAAGCTTTTTCGCACGCCAGCTGCCTTCTCTTCTCTTTGTCTCACTAAATTTGCGTGCTCTTATGCGCTCACAAGTGAAAAGCTGCTCGTTTCCGTTTCCTTTTCATATCGTTTTACGATAAAACGCTTTTGTTGCTACACTTATCGCTTACTGCGCGAAACTCACCACATCAGCAACATTGTTGCGTCGGTGTTGATGTATTGTGGCTACAAAATAGCAACACTGCAAGCTTATTAAAGCAATGAAGGACGTTTATACTCACGAAAATATTAATTTTGTAGCTTTCTGTTTTTTTTTTTCAAACATACATATGTATTTTTGTTTATTTTCTTGATGGCCAAGAAAGCAAACACAACAAACAAACAAATTGAAGGCATTAGTGTTATGTTGAAGTTTTCTTTTAAGAATTATTTGAGCTGCCTGTTGACAGCTGTAAAGTAATGGATTGCATTCTGTGTGTTTGTGGCTTGTTGTTGTTTTTTTTGCTGGATATTTTCGTTTGAGAGCAATTTTAGACAGTTTTGTGTGGTTTTAATGGCAGACAAATTGCTTTCTATTTTTAGGATGAAAAATTTTTTGTTACATTGGTGTGTGCATCATAATTCTGAATGATTTTATATTTTTATTTTTTTTGGTTTTAATTTTGTTTGCTATTTTTTTGTTACATAGTGTTCGCATTCATAATTCTCAATGAGTTCACATTTTTATTTTTTTTTTTGGTTTTAATTTTTTATTTTTATTTATGTTTTCTTACTAAGTTTTTAAGAGTTGTTTTATTTTAATTTTTAAGTTTTTTTGTTTTTTTTATTTTTTCCTAATTTTTTGTTATTTTGGTTAAGTTGTTACGGTCTTTGTTGTTTGGATTCCTAAAAGTTTTTTGTTTTCCGTTAAGTTGTGAGGAGTTTTGTTCTGTTTTTTTCTTTTTGTTCCTGTTTTTCATTCAGTTGTTAAGAAAATGTATTACTTCGTTCCCCAGCTGTTTCTCTTTCAATATTTGCTTTAAAAATATGCTTTCCTAGCATTTATTGAGTGATCTCACATTGCTATTATGTATGTGCCACACGCAACACTGTCAAAATGCGTTTAACCCAAAATTTTTCTCAGAAGCATTAATGAATGCTGTCATCTCTTCGGTTTCATAGCAGTGTCAGTCGCTTCCGTTTATTTCATTTTAGCTAAATTTGTTTATTTTTTGGAAATATTGACTCATTTTGTAAGTGGTTGTATTGAAGATTGTACATGATAAATTTGCTATTATTTATTACTTCAATAAAGTAGCGAAAAAATATGTTTCCATGGCCTGCCTTTCTGTGGTGTTTCGCCTCATATGCCTTCTTAAAGAAACTGCAAATTGTATACTTTCTAAAATATGTAGCTAAATTGATTTGCATTGTTATTCTAGTATGTTCTTTGCATAATTTTCCATAATTAAGCATATTCAACCGGTTTTCAAGTATGAGTAATACAAGTATAAATTTAAGTTTAATTTTGGTGCCATTAGACTTAAAATCAGAAGTGCACAAAAGTAAAAAAAAAAACCAAGAGAAACTTTAATACCCTTCACAGTTGTATTTCTTATGAACAGTGATCCATTTCGAGGTTCCCTACTTTTTTCAAGAATAAAACACTGAAACTTCAAATTTAATGGGAAATGTTTATTATCATTCGAAAGAACATTCTTTGGCATTAATTTTTTGAAGATTATCTCTTCCAAATGTTGACCGCGGCTATGTTTCAGAAGATCCATTGCTTAAGTCCTATTTTCGATGACTCGTTCGAGCATTTCGACCGGTAACTGGCGTATGACATGAGGGATGTTTTGCTCCGAGGTCTGAATCGAAGAGGTATTGTCCGCATAGACTTCAGATCGGATCCTCTTGGAACTTTTCAAGAGCTCATAGAGCTAAGCGATGTCGCTTGGGAAGGTTGAAATGCTCTATATAAATCATCTTATTTAATCTTAAACTTCCAATACTTCAAAATATGTGCCCAAAGAGTTGATGTGCTCGAAAATATAACAAAAAAAAATTCTCAATGAAACCCTGTGTTTTGCTTTCTCCAGTTATTTTACAATTCTTCGCTATATTTGTGTATGTACGTGCTATTGCATTTGTTGTGCATTAATTGTAATATGATTAATCATACATTTTACTTAGAAATTCAAACCATAAGCAAATCACATTTATAACAGAGCTTATTTATAGTATTTGCGGTACTTTGCTTATGCGCACACCTTGATACAATTCCTTGAACCGGCAATTGTTTAAAAAGACGTTTAATAATTGATAAAATCGAAAGCATATAGTCTTGTAAAAATATGCATCAATATCTGTAGCTATAAATCGAGCGGTGTGCTCAGCCGCATGCCAACACGAAGTTAGTTCTGCATTCGAAGTGAGCGGTTCACCTTCGAACACGCTGCTCACATGCGCTGCAAACGCATACGAATATACATATTCGTGCGATAATAAAAATACCAAAATTCTCTAAGCGACAGACTATCTTATCAAAGCCGGGGATACCTATTGATATTTTAATGGCATTTGATTTGATACTCATTCATTAAATGATTTTGTATTTCCTATAAATAAAATATGGAGAGGTATGCGATTTTAGTGAAAAAAATGCTTGAGATAAAGAGGCAACAATGATTTTATGATTGATGAGTTGACACACTTTGTCGTTTTCTTGTTTTATATATAGGTATGTCTGTTTACATAGTATACAATGCTTACGCAATCAATAGACTAAAAGTACGAATATTTATAATCTAATGACAGATTGTATAACTAGTTCGCGAATGATGATATGAATAATTGAAAAAAATTATGAGACGAATGAGAATATGTTAAAAAATATTAGGAATCATGAATTGAAGCTCTTAGTAAAGGTCACCTTGCCGGTTTCCAATAGGTTTCATGTAGTAAGACTTAAGATATTGATGGACATTGGTAATCAAATTTTATGGAACAGGGTGAAGAGGAAACATACAGACACTTTCTTCTCCATTGTTCAACAGTTGTAAGACTGAGGCTGAAACAACTCGGCAGTCTTACATTCGGTGAACCTGGAGACAAGCCGCAACTGACATTAGCCGTCTCAACAGTGTTAAGATAAGTTCAATAGGCTTTGACAATTTGAAAGGGTCTAATGAGTCTATGAGATCCCTGTTAGAGTCGAGTTTTTAACCTAACCAATGAAGTTGGTTCCATACACCATATATCGATTAATATTATCAATCAATTATGAAAGAACGATAAGCTGTATCTTAAGTGATATATTAAGATTCTTTTATATATATATTATGTTCTTTTAAATGCAATTTAAATGTTATTTAGCGCCAAAACCCAACATCACCTAACCTAGAGATCTCCACCTCACACTAAGAAAATTCGTTTTATAACATTTTTATGAGATTTCACATTACCGCTGGTAACAAAACAGACAAAAAAATTCAAAGTATATTAAATTGCCATTAAAACGCTATTCAAGGTTGATTTTCTACGCTTCATTGTTTGCAAAACGTAAAGTCTGGCGTCATTTGCTATTTATTACCAAAAACGCACACACAATTTTCATGAATTCAAGCAAATAAAAGTGCAAGATTTTCGGCAATTACCGAAGATTGCAAGTGCGACATATGTGAGCACAAAAATTTGAAAAAAAAATGACGGAAAAATGTTTTAAATAAAAATGCGCACAAAATTATGTCATCCAAGACGAGTTAAGTACTCAAACAAAAGTAAGTAAATGCAAATATAATTACTGCATAAGTAAACAATGACAAATTAATAATAATAATAACGAAATAACAACAAAAATAAAATTATGAAAATAACATAACATAAATAAAAAAATAAAAAGACAAAAAATAATGAAGAAAGCATAAAAAAATTAAGATTAAGTATAAATAAATTAAAAAATTACAAAAAATTAAAATAACAAAAAATCAAAAAAATAATTAAAAAAATATAAAAAAAATTAAAAAAAATAAAAAATATTAAAAGAATTCAATATCAAAAAAAAAGTTGTCAAAAATATAAAAAAAATAAAAAAAAATGAAAAAAACTAAAAACTAATGAAAAAGTATAAAAAAAATCAAAAAAATAAGTATTATGAAATTTAAAAATATTAAAATTAAGAAAAGAAAAATCAAAAAAATAATGAAAAAAATATAAAAAAAAATAAAAAAAAATTAAAAAATAAAAAAATTAAATATCAAAAAAAAAGTTGTGAAAAATATTAAAAAATAATAATAAAATAAAAAAAAACTAAAAAATAATGAAAAAGTATAAAAAAATCAAAAAATAAATATTATGAAATTTAAAAATAATAAAATTAAGAAAATAAAAAATTAAAAAATTATGAAAAAAGTATAAAAAAAATTTAAAAATAAAAATAAAAAATCAAAAAAAAGATATTAAAAAAAAGAAAAAAATTAAAAAAAAACTAAAAAATAATGAAAAAGTATATACATATATATATATTTTATTAAATTATAGTTTAATTTAATTTAATTTTAATGAAGTTTTGAGGAAATAAAAAATTTAAAAATAATGAAAACAATTAAAAAAAACTGAAAAAATTAAAGAATAATAAAAAATAAAAAAAGTATAAAAAAAACAAATTCGCAAAAATGAAAATATAATATAAAAATTAAAAAAAAAAAACACAAACAAAATAATATTTGACAAACGAAATGTAAACACCCTGGCTTAGCGCACAGACCAACAAAGCAGGAAGACAATAATTCAACAGAAAAAAAAAACGACAGCAATAATGATAAACAAATAAATGACTTCATCGCCGATACACAACTTTGCGTGTGATAAATGTGATACTTTAATGTGTGCAAGAACTTGAAATAAGTAAATAAAGCGAAATTAGATGCCAGAACATTGTTTTTTCGAACGCAAACCATAAGCTGACGGCGACGCAAATGTCACCGAATGGCACTAATGAGCGAGCGCATGTACTCGTACATACATACATATGTATGTATGGTTGTTTGGGCAAAGGAATTTGTTATAAGAAAAATGTGTGGCACCCAGCCATGCCACAAGTTGGTACGCGTGCTATTTAAAGCGTTGGAAAATTCGGAAATCAGGTCGCCTGCAAAAGCGAGTGCCAAAGTGAAATTCGACCAAAAACGTTTGGCAGAGATCGCGCGACCAGCCGACCACGGCGCCTGGAAGCGGCAGCCAAACAAGTTGTAAACGCACACACACACGCATAAATGTATACATACATATGTATATGCACTTGATCTCAATTGCTTGCAGCTGTATATATATATATGTATATATGTATGTATGTTTGTGGGAGTGCGTTTAATTGTGCTTGTTTTAGTTGCCGGCTAGCGACGCTTTGATGACATTTGCGGCGGCACGTAGCACCCAAATTGATCGGTTCCAGTTCTGGCACGCTGCTCCCAAAGTGCGCCGATCGATTTGCTTGTTTGTTTTGATGTTGTCACTTTCATTTTGCGCTGTCATTTATCATTTTTATTTTTATTTCCGAATTGATTTGCTGCCTTTTTCGAGTTTTTCAACTTTTTTTTCGAAATTTTTTTTTCGACATTTTCGCTTTTTTCGCCTGTTTAATGTATCCATAGTCAGTTTTTGCCCAAAAAAGTGCCAAGCAGAATTGAAATTTTTGGCATAAATTTAACGCCAGCGAGCAATTAAACGAAATGACTGAATCTGAATGACAGCGCGCTGGTTGTCTGCTTAGCGCCTGCCGTTCTCGCCGCTCTGCCGTACGACTGCAATGAGGTAATCGCGTAATTATAAATTTATTAATATTTCTTTTGTTAACGTTGTTGTTCTTGTCATTGTTGGTGTGAATTTTTATGCAGACTCGTTACTCGGTATTTTGTCGAACGAAAAGCATGATCAGAGAAGCAGCAAAACAGCAAAACAATGAAAAGACAAGTGACTCGTGCATCTGTGTGCTTTCACGAGCGTGTATCTTATTTATTGCATGCTCTTCTGTATTTTTTGTTATTAATGCCTTTCGACATTAAATTAAATATCGTTTTTCTGTGCGTCACCCACAAATTTGCACATGCTAAAAACGATTTGCTTACGATTTGCAAACATACCAAGTTCACTGAAAGCGATTAAAACGACTGTTGTTGAGCAGCGTAGTAATAATGATCTTGAAAGGAGAGACAGCAGTGATATGCAAAGAGTATCGAATGGGTATATATGTACTATATATGTATATATACGAGATCTCGTATACAGCTTTTAAAACCAAATGCTAATGGCTTGTTTAAATATTGAAAGCACCCAGCGTGTGAGTACTTCATGAAGCAGCTGCGAGAGTGAGAGCGTGAGTAAGGGATAGTGAGAAATTCGGGGTTAAGAGTTTAATTTCAATCAAATTTAAGAGCAGTGCTATCGACAGGTGCGTGCTTTTATGCTCTAGTGAGTTCTTAACTTGTAAAAATCGTACAAAAAACATGAAAGACAAGCAAAATTGAACTATCACGAATTTAAAATTAAATTAATACATTTAGGCTAATGTAAAGTAAATAGAATTGAGCGCAATACTTTGTAGAAATGAAGAAAAGGCTTAATAAAGAGACAAGAAAGTTCGAAGCTAGAATACCCTTCACACTAAAAAGGTTTTTCATATAACAGGTTGATAATCATCAATCAGTTTGTAGGGCAGCTATAAACTATAGTAATCTGATCTGAAATATTTCTTCGAAGAATGTAGCTTTGCATTTGGAAATAATCTCTGCTAAATTTCCTGAAGATAATTTGTCAAATAAAAAAGTTTGCTATACAAATACTTGACTTTAAGTGTTCAGTTATAATTTGTGCCAAATTTCGTGAGGATATCTTGTCAAATAAAAAAGTTTTCTATACAAATTCTTGATTTTGGGTGTTCAGTTTGTATGGCAGCCATATCTTATAGTTATCCGATCTGAAAATTTTTTCCCGAAAATTTTAGCGTTGCTTTGGAAAATTATTTATATAAAATTTCGTAAGGATACCTCATCAAATACAAAAATTTTCCATACAAAGACTCTATTCCGATCGTTCAATTTGTATGACAGCTATATGCTATAGCGGTACGATCTGATAAATTTTTGCAGATATCTTAGCACTGCTTTAGAAAATTATGTACACCAAATTTTGACAAGTTCTATAGTCGAACAAAAAAAAATTCTATATAAGGACTTGATTTTGAGTGTTCACTTTGTATGGCAGCTATATGCTGTAGATGTCCGACATCGACGGTTCGTACCAATAAACAATATATTGGGTACAAAAAGGCTTGAGCAAAATTTCAGGTTGATATCTCAGAATTTGAGCGACTCGTTCGCGTATATACAGACAGAGGTACAGATAGACAAGACTAAATTGGCATAGTTCGTTTCGCTTATCTTTTATGTATATTTTTTATAGGGTTTTCGAAGTCACCTTTTTATGTTCATATTCTGTTCATCGTATAAATAGGTAAACCAGCGAGAGAAAAGGTATATGGTGGCCAACTTAACATACCCTGTTTAGGGTATAATTAATTAAGCCAACGAGTGAAGAGATAAACCGAAAATATATCTTCGTACATACAGTTAAATAAATTTCTCCCTTACGTATTCATACAACTAGCTATTGGTCTCGTATTCTTCACGAATTTTAAATATATGTTTCATATATCTTCAACCGATTAATATATTTTACACAACTAAAAATTATGTTAATAACCAACAGAGTTCAAAGTAAGGCTTAAAAGCGTTTCGTTGAATAACAAGTCTTCGATTTTCTTTGTGTTGTACTGCCGCTCAAGCGCGCTCTCTCTTCCACTGCTCTTTTACTGTCACTCCGCTCATTTAAAAACTTACCACACCTGCTTACTCAACACCATTCATTCATCGCAGTCAAGTTTTGCAGGTTTTTGTGTATGAGTATTTGTCGCCGGTCGTTATCGCGCTGTCAAGTTTGCAATAAAATATGGAAAATACAAATATACATACTAACATACATACATACTTACTTACCTACATATATATAAGTGTGGAAATGCGCCTAATGAACTTTACAGCCGGCTTTTTTGCCGGTTCGACATTGGATAGCTTATCAAATGAGCACACAACGGCATGACTGCCTGCGAAAACAGTTGGAGAGCGAGAAATATTAATTGCACAGCTGTATGTAAGGCATATTAAAAGCAATAAAAGCGTTGAATAACACATACGCGAGTAATATGTGGCTATAAAGTAGGGAAAAAATGCAATACTCATGGCAAGAAGCAAGCAAAAGCAATTAAATCAATTATACTATGCAAATAGTTTGACCGAAATGTGCTGAACAGCAAACACTTGCATATGGAACTGGTAAAATTACCAAATAAATAATAGAAAGAAGCTGAAACAAAACAAAAATGAGCGAAAAAACTCGCGCATTGTGAAGGTTTATTGAGTGGTGAATACAATGTGTTGCGCTTGAAATAGCTTATTGGCAAGATCACCACGCTGCTATAAAGAAATGCTCGTATACACACACACACTTATACCATATAAGCTAGTATACATACGCTTATAAGCATACACACACGAGTATATTTACACACACACTCATAGCTGCCAGCGGTGAGCTTATTCGCTGCTTGCTCGATCGAATGACGAATGCCGCTGCGGTTGCCAAAATTTTCAATAAAAATCAGTTGGAATTTAGCGTTAGAAGAAAGCGGATGTGATTAACTGGATGGCTGGAAACTAAAAGGAGCATCAGCTAAAGCGAAAAAAGAAAGCAAATTCGAAAGGAATATACCGTATATACATATATATACGAAAGTCAAATAATAAAACGTGCGATAAAAAGTAAAATAAAAACAAAAATACAAAAAAAACTACAGCAGAATAAAATAGACATTCTCAAAAGCTGTAGTAAAGCAAAGTTATAAAGTGAAAGAATTCATAGAAACAAGCAAAAAAAGGCGATTCAAAACGTTGCACACACACAGCACAACGCAAGCAGTACGAGGAGTGTAAACGGCGGCGGCGTGTAACCTACAAAAAAGTATAACGCAACAGATTTTTGCCTAAAATTTCCACGAAAACACGAAAATATTTAAACATATTTTTTTTCTCTACTTTTTTCTTGCTTATTTCGCAAGGCAGCAGCGGACGTGCAGTTCGCAAACGCAACGAGGCTACACACACACACACAACTTACACACAACTGCCCACTGCAGTGTGGCACGTGGCGTATGAGCAACGCATCAAAAGTGAATATATTTTTTAAGCACTTTAACGGCAGCTTTGAAACTCCATTGCACGGGAAGTGCAGCATTTTTAGCACCAAAAAACAAACAAGCGATACGCAAGAGCACACGCCTGCCTCCTCTTACCACACCCACCGAGCGCGTCGCAGAGGAGGTTGGGTCAGTCGTGACTAGGCTGAGCTTAAACGAAGGAGACCAACAAACGAAAACAGCTAATATACAAGCGCAGATCCAGCTACAAACGAGCCAAAGACTGATTTAGTAGTTTAGTAGAGCAAAACAGCAAAAGCAAAAACAAAAATTCAGCCGAAAAAGCCAAAGCACCAAAAGGACGTACGATCCAAGCAGCGCAGCAGGCGACACTTAGCTGCAGCCAGACTATTAATAAGCAACGAAGAAATTTCGCCGTAACGAAATTATTGCGGTTGCCTAGAGATTGCTGCGATCGAACGCATTTGCAGGCATTTGTCGTGAAAAAGCAAGAGGTTCGTTTCCAAGCAGAACAAAAAACAAAAAAACAACAAAAAAATGAAAATTATTCGCTGCTTTCTAAGTTTGTAGCTAACCAGATTTTCAAACTACATGCCTGTTTGTATGTATGTACGTAAGTAGTGTCAGCAAACAACATTTAAACGGCGCGTAAGCGAAGCTACTAGAAGCGCGACAAATGGAGTAAGCCGGTGGTGGGGTACAAGGCAGCGCAACCAAACGCGTTAACCTAGCAAGCGCTGCTGTTGTCATAGTTTGTTTTATGCCGTTATTGTTTTTTTTTTGCTTTTGTATTTGTTTTTGTCGCCAGCTTTGTCACCAAATGCGCGACGCGTCAACGCAGGTTTTGCGCGGCGATTAAGTCATCGTTTTTTCGGTTTGTTTTCATGTGTTGTTTGTGTTTTCATGTTCTTTTTTTTATTTTTTTTTATTTTTTTTTTATTTTTTTTGTTTCGACATCGCTAAGAGACCAAGCGCGCGCCGCAGTGTATACATATGCATGAATGGACGCAGCAGCTTAATTTGCACGCGCTTGAACTTTAAGCGGCGAAAGAGTTCCAAGCAAACGTAGCTAGAAAGCTAAGCGATAAATGATTTAGAATTCAAGAAAGCAAACAAAAAATCGCAGAAAAAACGTACAACAGCTATGAAACTTAAGTGGTTTGCTGGTTTGCGAGGTCAGCCGGTGGCCGGCGCGTTGACTGCTATTAACTGTGGACTCTGACGTCGCTGTGCGGTGTCATTGAATGCTTTGAATGGTGGCCAAAGCCTGAAGAGACGCGCTTGACAGTTGTTGAATTGAGTTTGCGGTCAATTTGTAATTCGGCAATGGCCAAAAGTCGGCGCTCATAGTTTTTTTTTATTTTTTTTTTGTTTTGATTAATTTCTGTTGCCAATTTCGAGACATTCAAGAATTTCTAGTTTTTCTTGCTGTGGCTACTGCATTTCATTTGCTGTGTCTACTAGCACTTGCTGGGGCATTTTTCCGTTTACCGGAAGACCGCAAAAATGCAGGCGATTAGTCAGAGCATGTTTGATATTATATCGTAGAAATTTTTATAGAAAACAGCACGTCAAGCGCAGAGGTGTGAAAAAATAAAAAATAAAAGAAAAAATTTAGCTAGATTTTTATTAATTTTTTTAAAACATTTTTTTATTAAATTTTTTATAAAAAGATATATAAAATTTTGCAGTTTTAGTGTGAAAAATTTTGGCTCCAATTTTTATAAAATTTAAATATTTTAGTGTGAAAAAATGTAGCTAATATTTTATTAGGTTTTTTATAAAATTTCAAAATTTTTTATAAATTTTTTTAAAAATTTTAAATTTTATATATTTCTTTATAAAAAGCTTAGCTAAAATTTTATAAGAAAAAATATAAAAAAAATTAATTAAATTTTATACAACTTTTTCACTAAATTTAGTTAAATTTAATTTTTCACAAAATTTAAAATTTTATAAAATTTGTTCACTATATTCTGCCTTTTTAAACACAGTACGCGTGTAATCGTAATTTATTGTATAAAATACTTTTTTTTTTGCTAGCCTAGTGTATTTGTTAACGTAAACAGAAACATGAGCGCGGCTGAGCGGAATGAATCAGAAATTTCTTGATAAAAATGCAAATATAAAAACAAGAATAACTAATACTTAAAGGATTTGTTGAAGTTTTGTGGCTGTCTGTTTTTATTTTGCGTTTTTTTATTATTTATAATTAAAAATTATTATTTATAAATAAGAAAATAATAATTATTTGTATTAAAGTAATTTTCAATTTAATTTAACTTTACCTTTTTTGTGATAATGTTTGCATTTTCTAAATATTTTTCAATTTTTTTAATTTTTGAAATTTTTTTATAATTTTTTTAACTTTTGAAAATTTTTTATAATTTTTCATCTTTTCAACGTTTTTTCTATAATTTTCCATAACTTAAGAATTTAATTCCAAAATAATATTTTTAAAATGTTTTCAATATTTTTTTTGTTTTCGAAGTACGTTTTTTCCAAAATTTTCAAAATGTTTCATAGTTTTTTAAACAACGTAATTGTCAATTTAGCTGATTTTGTGTTATTTTAATAATTCTTAAGTTTTTTCAAAAATATTCAAAAGTTTTTAAAATTTTTATAACAACTTAATTGTCAATTCTGTTTAGTTTGTGTTTTTTTATAATTTTTGCATTTATTCAATACTTTGTATTAACTTTTTTTTAATAAATTTTGCATTTTTTCACTATTTTTTTTTGAATATTTTCAAAACAAAGCAATTTTCATTTGAATTTTGTATTTTTTTTTGTTTTTTTGTATATATTTTTTTTGTATATAATGTTTTATAACTTTTTATAACAAAATAACTTTTTCAGTATTTTTCAAAATTTTTTATAAAAATTTTCAGTGGAATTATTTTTTGTTTCTTTTTAATAAATTTTGCATATTTTTAAATATTTTTTATAACAAAGTTTAAAAGACATTGAAAAATTGAAAAAAAATAAAAATAATTCAATGGAAAAAAATTTAAAAAATCATTGAAAAATTGAGAAAAGATTCAATTGAAAATAATCCGTAATAAAAAAAAAAATTCAAATCAATACCACAAAAATGTATATATTTTTTTAATAATCCATTTTATTTTTATTTTTTTTATAACGGGGTATTTTCAATTGATTTTTTTTTATATTTTTTTTTACTTCATTTCAATGTTTTTTAAATTTTTTTACACAATTTCTTCTAATATTTGTAATACATATGTATGTATGTAATATTTATTGCTTTGCCAGCTGCTGCCATTTGCTTACACACACATAAATTATTACATTTTTTTGTATTTTTTTAAATTTTTTTTATGTGCATATATACTTTTCTTATTTTCATACAAGCATTTGATAAGCGTTTCCGCATTAGCGCCGACATTTACAGCGCTGCTAGCACATTTTTTCACAACATTAAAAAGAAATATTTAAATATATTTCAAACAAACGAAAATAGCTAAGTGGATTTATAGAGCAGTACGTCAAGCGAAAACGCCAAAAAGTGGTTGGTGAAATCTGAAAATATCTTAAGCAACAGGAAAAATGTGAAAAAAAGACTTAAACATAAAAAAAACATAATTTTGCTAAATTTCCAAAAACGAGTAAGAAGCAATTAAGCGGAAAACAAAAACAAATGCCGCAATAAAACCAGCATTTCAAATGGTGCCATATAATATAGAGCCAGCAATTGTGCATATACTACACGCACGCACACACATGCAAACACACATATATTTTCTAAACGAAATAGTAAAAGTCAAAAGCGCAGGAAAAGGAAAGAATAATTTCAAGTTTGCTTGTGTGTCGCGCTGTTGTTGCTGTGCTTTGCCTTGGCAGCGCCGTAAAAGTCTACGAAAAATTACGCCGAATTTATTTTGAATACGTGCATTATTTTTAAACATTTTTGGCACTCACGCCTTTTTGTTTTGCTTTTGTTTTCTTTATTTTTGTATGAATTTGCATGTGAGTTTTCTTTTTTCTTCTTTTTTATTTATCTTTTCTATTTTTTGTATTGTGGACTTATGTGCTTTCAATAATTTTTTGCGTATACAAATGTATAGTTCTTTTTATTTTGCACTGCTCACTACATTTTTTGTAGCTTTCTTTAAATTATGTTTTTTTTTTTGTTAAACTAAATTTTTTTTGTGAATTTCTTGAATTTTTTCTGCTCCACTGGCGTGCGGCCAAATACGCATAGCTTTGAGAAAAGCCGTTAAGCGCTGGATTGGCGTTGCTACGACGTTGAATATACGATTCTTTTATATGTACTTACATATGCATATATGTATACATATGTATTTATGTATATAAACGTGTAACACTGCTATATCAGCACGTCATCTCCGGCAGCAGCGACGCCGGTAGCCGCATGTGCGCCTGCCACTCAGTCTGTCACTATTTATTCATATATTTATTTCTCTATATATCTTACACATTCAAAATCGAAAGTTAAAGGGCTTCAATGCCAAATGTTACAGTAGTGGCTAGCAAAAAGGTCGCTGTAAGTTTACATACATTTTTACTTCTAAAGATCGCTGTTGTGAATAACTGTTAAAATATATGTATAACTATGTATATTTGCATCCATTTGTGCAAGTTTTTCACCATTTCCGTGCATTTGCTATACATATTTATGTATGTGTACCGCGTATTTGGGTCTACATGTCGCACATTGCGTATACGCGACTTGGGTGTGGTGCAAGTGACGTCAGCGTGTCTGTCGCGATTTATCAGCGCTGCATCTTAAAGCAGGAACTTAAAATAAATAAATAAATAAATAAGCTCAAAAAAGAGCAAAGAAAGAGGAATCACAATAAAAGGCTGCAATGCAAAAACAATTTACAATGACATGGCAACAATTTTGGAAAATAGCGAAAAATAATAAAAATAGAAGAAAAAAATAAAAAATTAAAATAAAATAAAACAAAATAAAATTGTAAAAAAAATATTTTAAATAAAAAAATATAATTAAATAAAAAAATTCTATAATAAAATAAAATAAATTAAGAATAAAAAAGAAATTAATTAATATTTTAAAACGTTAAAATAAATAAAAACTAAAAAAGTAAAAGAAATAAATAAAATAAGATAAGAAATAAAGAAATAAATAATTATAAAATAATAACAATAATAATTAGTGCGTTAAAACAAAAAAATTAAATCTAAAAATTAATGAATTAAAAAAAAATAATAAAATTTTAATTAATTTTTTAACTTAAAGTATACAAATAGATAATAAAAAAATACAGAATTAATTAAAAAAACAATAATAATAACAAAACGAAGTAATTAATTTTTTAAAACAAAAAAAAGAAATCAAAAAAATTAAATTAAAGGATGGAAAATTTTTGAAATTAAAAAAAATGTAAAATGACAAAAAAAATTATTAATGCTTTAAAAAGTGAAAAGGAAAAAAATAAATTAAAATAGTACTAAATATTCAATTTGAAGTTAAAAAATAAAATAAAATAAAATGAAAGTAAAAAAAAAAATAATTAAAAAAATTAAATAATTAGAGATTTGATTAAAAAAAATTAATTAAATTAAGCATTAATTAAATATAAAAATAAAAGAAATTTAAAAAATAAAACAAAATGAAATAAAAAAAAATAAAAAAAATTAAATAATTAATGATTTGATTAAAAAATTAATAATAAGTAACAAGAAACTAAAATAAAAAATTTACACATTATAAAACAAAATTGATTAATAATTAAACAACCATTTTTTGGTCAATCACAACTACAAATTTTGTCCACCGACAGTAACAATACTATTGCTAAAACAATTATTTACACGTTTGTATTAATGTTTGCTATTCGCTTCACCTGCTCATATGTATATAGTGTACTTCAAAAAATTCAAATAACTCTACACTTTATATACAATCTCCACTCATACAGCCATAAAAACAAACTGTTATTGTTTTTGTTTGTATTTGGACATTTCACGCGCTACTTGAAGCGCCAATAAAAGGCAAAAAAATATAAAACATTCGCAACGCCGCAATTGCTGGCGCCACAGCAGATAACAGTGAGCGCATATTTTTTTTGTGCTCAACAACAAAAGCAAAACAAAAACTCAATTGTGTGCTCACATAACCGGCTTTTTGCACGATCGCCAAACGCGCTCCACATTTCGCACACTTGCGCTCATCAATTCTCGCTGGGCGCTCTCCTGCAACGTGAACTTGCGGTTATTGCTTTCATTGAAAAAAATTACTGCGGCCAAGCAGACAATTATTTTTCTTCAATTTATTTATTTGCCTTCGTTCGTGTGTGGTTCCTGCATTGCAACGCTCTGCCGTTAGTATAAATAATAGCAAAACAAACGGCGAAATGGCAGCGCACATTGCTATTACCAATAAAAGTTCAGTTTTCGAGTAAAATAACGCATAGATGTCGGTGCGTTTTCGTGGCAAAGCGGTCAATTTCCGCCTCAAGGTTTTTCTTTTGTGCGGCAGAGGCCATCTGGGCGCGAAGGCGGCCATCAATTTGTGCGAGTGCACGATCGCCACACAGCCCCTTAAAGGCGCCGTCAAACTCACATTTGCTTTCGATTGCTCTTTGTTCGCTACGCTGCCATTTTCGAAAATGTTTTCGAATTGGCTAGCGCTACTTTGCGCGGTGCCGCTACGTCGGCGGCCGCTGCCTTAGGCCAAACAATATTTTGCCACATTCATTTGGAGAATTCTCTTTTACTAGCGCGGTCGCATTTCTTCCACGGAAACCTTTGACGCATTATTAATCCTAATAATACTATACTATATAGTTTATATATATATATATAAATACAATTGTTTAAACTTTTTGAAGTGTTTGATTGCCGCAATCGTTTAAAAATACACGCATCACCATTTCTTTGTTGAAGCGGAAAGCAAATCTGCGGATTTGGGAAACTTTTAAATTTTCTTTGTGAAAAGCCCCAGTGACTTGTGCGCACATTTTGCGTGATTTTGTACTTTTGACAACGTATTATTACAACAACGCCGCCAACCGCGTGGTCTTCGCCATATATCTGACGTGTTTCAACGACGGAACTTACAACAAATACATTTTTGTTTCAGCCAAGAATCTGTCAGCCCTTTTTTAATAACATACTTTTCTCTCTCTCCCAACTACTTTGCAGATTAAACGACACCTTACGCGAGAAGGATCGTCAAGTTGGTAAGGATCTGGAAGAGATCGAAACGGTCTTCCATCGCATCTCAGAGTTGCAAGATAAATTCAACGCCCTACTCGAGCAGATACAAGAAGTGCACACTTTTGACGAGCATATTGACGCCATTGAAAAGTCTTTGAACGATTTGCAGCAACAAGTTGGCAAGGCAGTTGCGGAAAGCACCCAACTGATTGCCGAAACCAAGGAAAACTATTTGCAGAAACAAAATCTGGTACCAAGCGATATAGCACAGGAGTTCACAGCGTTAGAGTTGCTCTCCGAGCGTGTACAAGGCGCCATGGAAACCAAACAGAAAGAATTCAAACGTGCCAAGACTGTACGCACCGAATACCTGAGCGGCGTCGATGAGATCCAAAGATGGCTGCGACAGGCGGAGGTACAAGTGCAAGATCGTACACTAGCACCCGCACAAATGAAAGAACTACTGCATCGTATCAATCAGGAAATAGCCGGCATTTATGAACGTTTCACAATGGTCAAGACAAATGGACAGTTGATTATCGACAATTGTCGCAACAGTAATGAAAAATTGCTGGTACAATCGACGATCGATCAGTTGGCACAGGAATTGGGACAAGTACGCGCGTGGTTGGATGAGAAGAAACAACAAGTGGGCGATAGTTTAGATGCATGGACGAGATTTATGAATCTGTATCAAATTGTGATGGCGTGGGTGGCGGAGAAACGTACCTTCCTCGATCAGACAATCGAACTGCGTACACTGCCCGAAGCGCGCAACAAACTCAACGACTATGTAGTGGCTGTGAAGAGCATTAAACCGATCGTGAAGCATTTGAGTGAAATGGACAAGGAACTGGAACACATTGGACAAGTGACGACTGTGGGCGATCTCAAGGACAAACTGCAAGAGGCTGAAGACGCCAAGGTTTCCGTGGAAGCGGTGCTGCTGGAAAGGGTAGGTTTGAAGTTTAGGATCTGGCGTTTAGCAAGAAAACAGGGGTGTTAAAAGTATTGTCTTACAATATAATGAACACTGTAAGTATAGTAGGTCGTGCTGAGATACACGAAGCGTGTACAGAAGGCTTGCTTTGACTGCTTAGAGCAAGCGGTCAAGACTTTATAACTTTTTTGTGACATTTTCAGTTAATAAATTCGGTACACTTGGCTAAACAGTCTATCTTGACAGCTTCTTAAACTTACAATAATATTGTTTCCTTCCCTTTCAACCAAACAAATCGCTGCGCGCACAGAATTCCCTGCTACAAGAAGCCTGCGAAGAATGGGATCAATGCGAACGCAAAATCAAGGACATACGCGGCTGGATAGACAAGACGAAACAATCGTTGGACTCACCACAACACAAGAAGAAACCGCTGCGCGATCAACTGGGCTACTGCGAGAAAACATTGGCGGACATCAATGTACAGAAGACCAAACTGCGTCTATCTATTGAAAAATTGGAGGTGAGTGCTGCTTTTTATTAGTCCGAATGCCTTGACATAATTCACTTTACAATTGTAAACAATTATGTTAATTAAATGATCACTATTCTTTGAGAGCAAGCTGAATAACACGCGCGCATTGCCGATCTCTCTCTCTCTCTCTTCTCTTCCTTTTCTGTTTTTTTCCATGTAGGTGCACTTCCGCAATGGTATGGGTGGCGATCCGCGCCTTAGCGAGAATGTCGATGATTTGCTGAAGGTCTTGGACGGACTGGCGGAATTGGTGCGCACCAAAACCACCAGTCTGGAAGAGACGCTCAGCCAGATCGACATCTATCAGCAACAGATGCAAACATTGCGTCAGAAGATCATACAAGAGGAGCAACAATTGCGTCTCGTTATGGCGCCCACGTATCTGCCACACGATCGTGAGCGTGCATTAGCAGAGCAACAGGTATGTAAACGGCACAGGCAGGTCTCTTTCTATCTTTGTTATCACAATTATAATTAGTTAGTAGAAAAAAAACATATATAGCATATATGAATTGAAACTTTCTTAGTAGCTGTGAGGCAGTGAGTCAGTTAAGCTATCACTAGGTTGCAATTTGCATAATTCTACGCAGGAAATGTTTAGGGTCCCGTCATATCTATGAGAAATACGTATATAAAACTATTTTTTTCTAAGTTTTGGTTACAACATTTAGGTATTAGCTGTGCTGTGCTCCCTCTATCCCGCTCACGCGCTACTTTGCCATTATTGGCTAAGCGTTGGAGCGTGCTCGTATATAAAGCACAGTTATCCATTGACATCGAAATCATAATCGTAATACATTTGGTGCTGTTTTTTTATTCAATAACACAAACGTTTCCCCCAAAGCGTACAACTTTTGTTGACGACTGTTAACGAATTTGTAAATTGACTAACACACGCACCCTGCCCTGGAAACCCCCCTTTGAGTAACCTCTAGCCGCATTGTTATTATAATTAATATTTTTGTTTCGCTTTAGTTAAGCAGTTTTTTTTTATTTTATCCGTTTTTTTTTTGTACAACAAAATTGAAGAGTACCAAAATTTTCTCAATGCTACAGAAGTTGCACGGTGGCTGCGAAGTTTTTGAAATTGGCAATACATTTTTTTTTTGGTGTACAAATACCTCGTTTTGAGTTTATTTTATGTTTTGTACCTTTGGTTTTTATACTTTTTCAATATTAATTTGTTTCGTTTATATTTTAGTTTTGTACGAAATCTTTGTTTTTATGATTTTGTTTAGATTTTTTTTCCTTAATTTCAACATTTAATGCACACATGGAAATCGTGCATCATCTCAACACTGCTCTTCTCCATTTTTATGTATTTTCGTTGGTTTTTTGGTTGAGTGTATTTGTTGCCATGCCACCAACACCACCATGCATTTGTATTTTAACACCGTGCAGCGGCATTTTATACCATATACATCATTATATATATTGTCATCATATATGGTACATAATCATATATCATATATATGTAAGTCCTCTTATCTCCACACATCCATCATATAAATCGTCATATACATATTCATACACATCATTGGTTCTAAACTCATATTGATGCGACTAGAAGTTGCAGAAATTGGTTTGCAAAAAAAACTTTAAAACTAGAGACTTTAAGATTCAAAAGTCAAAATTTAAATGTTTCCGGAGTAAAAAAAATTTTTTTTTTAATATTAAAAAAATTTCTACAACTTTGTCGTCACAATCAGCCAAGATGAATACCTTTTTGCTTTATAAAAAATGTTATTTAAAAAATATGCGAAAAAAAGTTTTTAAATCAAAATCGAGAAAAAATATTTCTTTAATAAAAATGGAAAAAATAATTTTTTTAAATAAAAATCGGAATTTTTTTAATAAAAATGGAAAAAATAATTTTTTTTAAATAAAAATCGGAATTTTTTTTAATGAAAATTGAAAAAAAAAATTTAAATAAAAATCTAAAAAAATTGGTTAATAAAAAATATTTAAAAAAATTTTGAAGAAAAAATTTCAAGAAAAAACTTCTTAAATAAAGATCTAGAAAAGTAGTTTTCTTTAGTCAATAAAAATTAAAAAAAAATTAAATTTTTTTATTAAACTCTAAAAAATTACAACAAAAACCTTCACCATGTGACTACACTAGTATGCATCCTTTATATACATATAGCACGTGGCATAATTTTATACTATACATACATACGTCTATAGCGTTCAGCTGCGCGTTTGGAAATGCCTAAGAGGCTGCCGTCATAGCGCCTATTTTTAGCCGCTTGTCTCGCAGTAACACGAACGTACAGTTACGTGCGAGTGTGTGTGTTCACCTTGAAGGCTCGTTCGTGCTTTAAATATAAATAGAAATATACGCACTAGTTAATTTTTTTATAATTTATTGCTTTTAACAAATATGGAAAGTCATGATTCATACAAGCTTTAAAGAATCAAAAAAAAAAATATATTTAAAACAACAACACAATTAGGAACATAATAAAACAAAAAAATTCGAAAAAAAGTAAAAATTTGTTCAACAAAAAAAAATTTAAAAAAAATAAATTTTTGAATTTTAAAAATTAAATAAAAATAAATTTTTGAATTTATTTAAAAAAAAAAATTCAAAAATTTTAAAAAACAAATTTTATTTAAATTTATCAAAAAAAAAATGTTTAAGTTAAAAATAAATTTTTTTTAAGTTAAAAATAAATTTTTTTGATAACTTTAAAAACCCAAAGTTTTTTTTGTTAAATAAAAAAATATTTTTGATTTTAATTTTATTCGTTTCGATATTAATTTTTGTTTAAATTGATTTCTTAATTTTTTAAATTTAAAAAACGGAAATATATACACGATAGGCAATTTTTTTAATTTTAGCGTAATATTTATAGTTAAAATAAATATATAAAAAAATTATAAAACATTCTCTAGCTCAGAATTATTGCAAATGTGTAAACATTTCTTACAAAAAACGCGCACATCTTATATTCGGTTTGTAATATGCGCTATTTTGAAACCTTCAGTTGCCACGCACTTTCGTTTTCGAAGCAACTTATACAAGTGAGCTTTCACACATTGCGGCCGCAGCGACACATACGCTTTGTGTGAGTGCACGGCAAGCTACAGTCGCGTACAAAAGTGCACAGACAATTGACGTCACTTACTTAGTATAGTAATGCGCATAGACACACACATTCATACATTATTTCATGCATTTAGTTTGGCATTTACAATTTCACATTTCTTCATTTAAAATTTCACATTTCATCATTTTAAAATTCACACTTCATTAAGCACTTTTCTCACTTTATCACAAGCGATTTTGCACACTAAAAGCCTTTAAGTGGTACCTAACTGCATTTAGCGAAACAAAAGACTGGTACTGGTACTTGTATTCTAAAAAAAAAAGATCATAAATTGTAGTTGTCTTCTCACAGCTTGATTTTTCTAATAAATTATTTGTTTAATTATCACTAATTATTATATACATATATGGTTGCTAGTTGGGTCTTCATGCTCATAACTCATCTGCACTTATTGGGTAAGGTTGGAAAATGGGCGTAAATTAGCTCTCAAACTCTCTTTATCTCTCTCTCTTTCACACATAAGTAATTTAATTTATTTTACCTTCCAAACTTTATGCTTCATAGTTTTCATTTATTATTACAAATTAATTATTATGAAAAAAAAACAAACAAGAAAATTGTTAGTTTATAATTTCAACATTATTTGACATTTTGTATTTCTTTTTTTCTTTTATTTACATACTCATTTTATAACAAAAATACGAAATGAAAATATATAAACTTATACATAAATATGTTTGGAACGTATACATATTGAAAACAAAAACGTACATGAACATATAACATCAAACATAAAAACAAAAACAACATATAAAACAAATGGTGTTGTTGCTTACTGAAATTTGCTACGAAAACTGGTAAAATTGCGACGGTAATGGTACTGACCTAACAACAACTCACTAACTAACAAATCCGCCATACACACATACATATATAAATGCTACTAAAACTCTGCTTCAAATATGCAAAATGTGCCAAATTTTATAAAAACTAAAAAAAAAAATATTTTATGAAAAATGTTTTATAAAATATATTTGCAAAAATATTTTTTAAAAAAATATTTACTAAACAAAAAAAATATTTATAAAAAATATTTTAATAAAAATATTAACAAAAAATATTTTATAAAAACTATTTATAAAAATTACTTTTTAAAAAATATTAAAAAAAAAATGTATAAAAAATATTTTAACAAAATATTAACAAAAAATATTTTATAAAAAATATTCTATGAAAAATTCACATTTGCTTTTGTAAAACCTAATAAAAATTGCTTCTTGCTCATCCATGTGCTCTACTCACCTTTACTACGCTTATCCTAACTCATGTTCATACATGTAAAAAATGAATATATTTATAACTGTTAACTGCTTGTTGCTTGAACTCACACCATAACGCCGCCAAAAACTTGTTGCATTTATTTAAAAAAAAAATGGTTTTAAACAAAAATTGCCTTCTTCTTCCGCTGGTAAATGGGTATAACTGTCTCGTACTCTCTCTCACTCTCTCTCTCTCTGAAAAAAAAACGAACACTTGAACTCATCTCTAAACTCATTTGTACAAATATAAATATTTACTTGACCATAACCATGTGTGCGCCAACAACAACACAAACCACAACATGTCCTTTGTTTGTATGCTCATAACTGTATGCGTGTATATACATATACATATATATAAATATATGAATACATTTAGGCATGTCGGGAGCGTGTTAAGAATCTACACTCAAAAATCACCGCACGCAATGAGCGCATTAAACTGTTGATCCATCGCGGCACACCGGACGATGCAGTGTTAGAAACATAGTTTTAGGCGCATTAACGCCAAACTTCCACCCACAACCAAAACATATACATAACTTTAAAGAGAATAAACCAAAAAACAACAACAACAAAAACCAATTACATTAAAATACCATACATTACGACATTTTTTAACTATAAATATACTTATAATTTTAATAATGTATAGGAAAAATCATTAATTATTTTAAAACTAATTTAAATTTTCGTACCTAATTGTTTAAATGAGAAAAAAAAGTGTTTGACAAAATGTATAAGCGTCTAAACACCTGCAAGCGCGCACTTAACAGTAAACTTTAAGCCAACAAATACATTTATACAGTTATGTAAACACTTGAGCGCAGTAGCAGCCACCGCCAATGAAGCTACCGCAGACGCCGCCACGCGCGCACATTTGCCGCAAACACGCGCTGCCGCGGCGCCGACGACAGACTCCCACTGTCCAAAGCGCGCAGTGGCGGCTCAAAGGTGTCGGCAAATAGGCGCGTCGCCGCGGCTTCTGAAAAAAAAAAGAAAAAAAGAACTTAACTTTTGTTTGTTGTCAACGTTTCCGTACCATTATTGTAAACAGCCACATGCATGTGTACACACAAGCGTATACATATGTACAATGCAGAAGCGTAAGATTAAGCGAAGAAACAAAAATTATTATAAACCATGACATGACCCCAAAAACAGAAACGATTTCAAAATAAAATATTAATTTAAAATTTATAAAAAAAATGTCTCTCTTTTGACTAGTCATTTCACCACCACCCTAGTGTGTTAAGTAGTAGGATTTTATTAGAAAAATGATTGAATATTTTATTGTAGGCATACAGGTTACTTAGCAGAATGCTAGTTAGTTAGTGTCATTTAGTTTTGTTTGAGGGCTCGTACCACATATATACAACATATAATTTTGTATGCGAAACAAAACCTCTAACAAATTTGGCAAATCTCGCCCTTTATTTTTTATTAAAACCAATGCTAGGCACTGCGTACATCTATTGATGACATGCAACAGAAATACGATGGGATCGCAGCCTTATCGTACACGCTGGATCCGCATTCCGTTGTTACCACATCATCGGCTGTGTCCATGCTATTGAAGCCATCCAAATTAGGCTTATCCTATGCGGAGGTGCTCTCCGGACACTCAAGTCCCGTTAGCTTCGCACAAACGGAAAGTGTTTTGCATAAGAGTAAAGTACAAAATGCCAAACTAGAGAACAGTAATGTTAAACGTACCAACAACAGCAACACCACAACCACGTTTACCACCACCACCACCACGACCACCACAAATAATAATGTAATAAATGCCGTAGAGCAGCCAGAGGCTGTAAGCCATGCGTCGCCGAGCGCACAAGAATTTGAACCTCAACAATATGAAACCACAATTACAACAACAACGCAAGAATTGCAAACGGCACAGCCGCAAAATGATAGTATTGACGCGCTGGCGGCGCAAACAATAACAACGACCGAGCCGCAAGTGCAGCGCACACAAAATGAGTACGTGAATGAAAGTGGACAGCGCGTCGTGGAGACGCGCACGATAACAACGCGCACAACAACGCAACATGTGACGGATAGCGCGGAGCAACAGCGCCGTGAGCTGCAAGCGCCAACGGTAAGTGCGTGGCATGAAGCGCCCGCAGAAGTGTATGAAGAAATTGCTTATGAGCAGCGCACGCCACAACCTGCGGCGCGTCAGCCACAACAGCAATTGCAGGCGCCACGCGAACAACGTCGCGGTCGTTCGCCGCGTCGTCGGCAACAGCACGACGAAGCGCAACAGTACGCGCCAACAACGACGCAATACTCAACGCGCGAGCAACGCGATGCGCATCCACATTATACAACCACAACAACAGCAACGCGCACGCACACACAACATGCAAGACAACAGCCAGCCGCACAGCAACAAGAGCAGCAAACACATTTGCTTGCGCCCACGCAAGAACGTATGCGTTCGCGTAGCCCCATATGGGCACCGGGTTCGACTTCATACGCGGAAGTATTGCGCGGCATCGAATTGGAACGTCAGCGCGCCGCGACTGCTGAACAAAAACGCGCACAAAGTGCCAGCAGCACAGTTATTACCACGAGAACGACCACAACTAGTGACTACGTGACGCCAGCGCAGGCGCATGCGTCAACGCAGCCACAGCAGGTAGCACAAGAACCACAAGTGCAGCAAGAACTGCCAGCGGTCGACACTTTCATACAAACGCACACAAATATCGTGGAATATCAGCAGCCGGCATACGATACGCCTAGCCAAACGAACGATATAAGCGCTGAATATGCAAATGTTGTGACCACTTTGAGTCCCGACGTGCACACACAGACGACTCCATTAGCAAGCGCTTTTGTTGAGCCAGTCACAGTGCCAAGCCCTTACGACGCCGTACTGAGCGCCAATACTTATGTTGACACGGTTTCTTTATCTACTACGATACCCAGCACTTATGTGGACTCAGTTTCATTACCGAGTAGCTATATTGAGCGGCCGGTCTCAGCGGGCAATACACCAATGACAGCCGCGGAAATACAAGCTGCTTACCTACAGCCCGATCCGCAGCTCTATCAGAGCATGTATGAAAATATGGCCGATGCCGGTCAGTGGGGCTATGCAGCTGTGCCCGAAGCACAACAGGTTGTACAGCCTGATCAATCGACAGCCTCTCAAAATTATTACGAACAGATTATACAGATGCAATATCCGCAAGGCACGTCGGCGCAAACGACCTACGCGCAGTATCAGTATCAGCCGACGGCTACACAATATCAATTAATGACCGGTTACTATCCCACAGAGCCACAACAAACTGAATCGTATCAAACGGTTTATGCGCCCACTGCTGACCAAACTCAGTTGTATTATCAACAAGAATCAACCAAACCGTATCAAGAGTTACAAGGTGTGGTTTACGACGCACAGCCACAGGAATATTTGACCGACTATCAGCCGAATCAAAGTGTTATCGATCAGGTAGTAACTACGCTTGCGTCGATTGTACAAAATGTTACAACGACTCAAACGCATGCTGTCAATTCACAGCAACAACATGTACCGGAGTCAGTGCAACAATTTGAACAATCAACGCCGCTGCAACCGTTTAGCGAGTCGGTGCCTACTTATGAACAGGCAACCACAGGCCCGCCATCATACGAACAAACCCAACATACACAATTGTATGAACCGGAATCAATTGAAGTCGATGAACCGCGGCCTGACATAACATTCGGCCAATTTGAAATGAATGAAATTGAGTCGATTCCCGCCGAGATTGTGGATACACCACAACAAGTACCACAACAGGTCTTGGAACCTGCGCCTATTTCAGAGGCGGTCTTTGTACCAGAAGCGCCTTATTCGGCGCCTTTGCAACCTATGGAAAGTCTGCCTCCACAGGAGACAGTGTCCGCACCAGTACCCCCAAGTCCCACAAAGTCTAAAACGCAGGAAATACCCAAAACAGATCCTAACCAGTTCACGACTTATGCTGAAGTACTATTTGGTATACATCATGGTGGAAGTAATGTTTTCCAGCCATCCAGTCAAAAGCCACAGCAACAGCAAACGCAAATCCGCATTACAGCAACCAAGCATGATACAAATACAAATAGAAGCCAGCAACAAAAACTGACAACCAAAACTGCAACGACAACTACAACGACATATGCGACCACGACATCGAACAATAATAATAGACGACCGCTAAAGTCTCCTTCTCGGAATGCACCAGCAGTTCAGAGAAGAGAAGACGTAGCAGCTGTCGCCGTGGCACCGGTGCCACATCCACGTAAAGAACAACGACCACAAAAGGGTCAACGGACGGATTCGAAATCGCGACATCATAATGGATCGCCACCAACAACGCACAGAGAGGTGGAGGTTCGACAAACGCATGATAAACATGAAAAACATGAAAAGCACGAAAAACATGATAAGCATACAAAATCTGTGGAAGAAACCACTGTAAGTGTAACCAGTAAATCACACAAGGACACGAAGCATGCACGCGATAGTAAGAAGGTGAAACAGGCTGAAGTTGTGTCTGAAATTCATGGAGAGACCACAGTAGCTGCTGAAGCAGCTGTTCCTGTGGGAAGGACAGATACAACCAAGCAGCAAGTGAAACCTCCTATCGACGTTGCGCATAATAATGAGAAACCAGCCAAACCCAAAAGACAAAAGAAACATAAGCATTCAGGTGAAATAGAAGAGCCTGTGGAAAAGAAAGAAAAATCAGAAACAATTATAGTGAAGGAAGTTGTCAAAGTTAGCCCAGCTGCTGAAAAAGTTCCTGTTACTGCTGAGAAGTCAGCCATTTCGGCAGAAAAAGTAGTTCCTATTGAAAATATCGTTCCTCCTAGTGAAAAAGTGGATGTTCTGAAGTCGAGCACAATTGACTTTATTGCATCCGAAAGTCTGAAAGACACGCCGGCCAAACCTGCGAGAAAGGAAAAGTCCAAAGCGCAGCGTAAAAATTCACCGGTCGAGGTTATTTCGACAAGTGAAGTCGCCGATGCACCAGTGATTTCCGAATCCACCAAGATCATAACAGAAAATAGTGGATCTACCACAACTACTGTCACAACCACAACGATAACTAAACGCATTACAAAGCGTATTATTACAAGAATCATTGACGGAAAAGAAGTTGTGATCGAAGAAGATGTAGTTGATGATGAACCCACAGTCGGAACGGAAGTTGCAATCAGCGATGTGGTTGTAGAACCTGAAAAAGTCATCACCGAAGTAATTGAGCATAAAGAAAAGACGCAAAAACCTATTAAGAAGGATAGGAAGAAGTCTAAGAGTCCCAAAGAAGAACTTAGGGTAACACCAGAACAGACAGTTATAACTACCGAGACCACAAGCACACCATTGATTGAAAAACCAAAAGAGGAGCAGAAGCCTGTAACTGAGAAAGTTATTGAAGCTGCAGAGAGCAAAGCTGCCAAAAAGAAGGATAAGAAAAAGCCAAAGGAGCCGAAAGAACATGCTCCCGTTGAAAAACTTCCAACAACAAAGGAAGATACGGTTGCTGCAAACATCACACAACAACCGGAAAACCACACAATTGCACAAGTTTCAGAGACATTGGTGGTTCATGAAAAACAGCAGTTGGCTGCGGAACCGGTAGAAACCCTAGAAAATGTTACATCAAGTATTACCCAATTCATAAACGTCGAAAGAGAAAAGTCGGAAAAACCAACGAAAAAAGACAAGAGAAAGACAAAGGGTCAAAATGAACCCAAAGAAATCTCAGTTCCAAAAACTTCAGAAACTGATAAGGTGATAGATGAAAAAGTTGAGAAAACAGACACATTAACTGCAACCAAAGTAGTTTCGAATGAGCGCTTTACAACAGAAAGCTCTGTGGAAATTTTAACTGAGGTTAAAGATAACTCAGTACCGGCATCAATTGAAGAAATTGGCTCTGAAACTGCGACTGAAAACATTGAAAGTGTTGAAAAACCCCCACTAGTTGAAGAGGCCACAATTGTTAAAGAATCGACACCCGAATCAGTCATCGAAATTCCAGTTGTTCCAGAATCTCTACCTCAACCGGTTGTGGAAATTACCACCACCGTTCAAGAAACCCCAATTGTTAAACAATCTACACCAGAAACTGTCACTGAAACTCCAATTGTTCCAGAATCTACATCTCAAACTGTTGTGGAAATTACCACTACGGTCCAAGAGAACCCAATTGTTGAAGTATCTACTACCAAAACTGTCGTGGAAACTATTACAGCTATGCAAGAAAACCCGATTGTTAAAGAGGCTACCGTTGAACCAGCGGAAGAAAACGTCGATGTGAAATCTGTACAATCTCCTGTAGTCGAAGGAGAACTAAATTCAGAAATCCCTCAAACAGTGTCAGAACAACCCAGTCTTTCAACAAGTATACACGATTTCATAGCTGCTGAAAAGCAGGCGACAGAGAAATCTTCGAAAACTCAAAAGAAAGATAAGAAAAATAAAAAGGACAAGAAGAAATCAGAGGAAGCAAGTGCGCCCATTGATGAGCGCACCGACACTGTTGAGACAGAACTGATGAACGTAAATGAGACACCCGTAGAAACCATAATAAGCGGTGAAGAAATTTCTTCAACCGATGGTTATGCCACGTCGATTATTAAGACTACGACAAGAAAAACCTCGACCTTAACTACACGTACAAAAATAATTAGAATAATTGATGGAAAGGAGGAAATTGTTGAAGAAAACGAAACCACACAGGAAACGCCAAACGAATCTGTTGAGCACACCATCAATGTTGTTGAGGGCAAACCGGTAGCTCACGATATTGAACAAATAATACAGAATGTTAATGAATATCAACCTGATGCGCAAATTGTTAACATCACGGAAGATGAACCAAAAGTCGAAACCTATTCTAGAACCACCAGTGACGGTAATATAACCAAAACGACGACTGTAATTAAGCGTAGAATTATTACGAAAATTATTGATGGAAAAGAAGTGCTCATTGATGAAGGTGAAGATGTAAGCCCAGTTGTAGAGCGAGTGAGTGTGGTTGAAAATCAACCAGCATTTATTAAGGAAACCATGATTTCGCCTGTCATCGAAAACACACCGATAGAACCAATTATTACTGACGAACCAGTGCAAGCGCCAGTTGTAGGGTCCGTTGATGTAGTTGTTGAAGACAACGTAACAACCAGTGTCACCGATTTCATTAACGCTGAAAAGCAAAAAACCGACAAACCACAAAAACCTGCTAAAAAAGACAAGAAAGAGAAAAATAAAGCTAAAACCGAAAAACAGATGCAGGCAACAGTTATCGATACATTTGTGTCGGAAGAGAATAGCTCACAGGCAAATGCACCGGTTACGAAGGTTGAGGAAATACCAGTTGAGCCAATCGAGAAGCGTCCGGAAGAGACGGTATCGGAGCTTTCGGTGGAACCCGCCGCGCCTGTAGAAAAGCCAACGAAACATGTTGCCTTCGCTATAGATGTTGAACCGGTTGAAACCAATGTGGAATTTACACTACCTGTTCCTAAGAAACGAACAGATATTAAAACTTTGACAAATGACTTTTTGAGCGGCGAAAAACAAACACAACAACCAATTGTACAGAAAGTCGCTGAAATTACAATTACAGAGCCACAGCCTCTTTTAGAAACCACAGAGCCCCTGAATGAAATAAGTGCAATACCAAACAGAACGGAAAAAGAAACTACAGTAGACGATAATGGAGTCGTAAAGACCACGACGGTACGCAAGACCAAATTTGTTAAGAAAATAACACAGAAAAAACAAGAATCGCCTGAGCCGCAAAACGTGCCAACGCCAACAGAGAACATTGACGTGGCAGAGGAAGCGAAAGAGGAGCCCACAATTGAAAAATCCGAATCGATTGTGCGTGAAGTAGCAGACAGTGGTGTCGTAAAAACGACCACCGTACGTACAATAAGCATCAAGTCACAGAATGTCAACGAAAGTGAAGTCTCCGAGGCTACAGAAGAAGTGGCCGAAAAGGAAACAACATCAATACCCACAACCGCAGAAGAAGAAAAGATCTCGAAAGTAGATACAACTGAGACTTTAACAATCGGTGATGTACCAACTATAGACGAACAAAAACTTACATCAGTTGAAACGGATGAAACGTACAGCGGTGAGGTTATTAAGACAATTCGTGTGCGTAAAACGAAAACCGTGAAAAAGATTACACAAAACGTGGAAGAATCCACGACGGAAAACATTAGCACGGATGTTGCGGCAAGAAAAGATACTGAGAGTCAATTATTAGCTGAAGAGCCCAACAACATTGTGACAGATGCCGATGACAATAATGGTGTAGTAAAAACTGTAACTGTACGTACGACAAGCTTCGTGCGACGTATACCGCATGATTCCTCTGTCACGACGACGGATGAGACAACACAATCGGAAACGAGTGAAACCAACAGTGAAGAAAAACAAAGAAAATCACCTATGCTCATTGAAGAGCCAAGTGAAAGCTCAACAACCACTACACAAATGGACGGCGCTATCATAAAAACAACAACAATACGTACAATGAGATTAAACAAGACTATTGCTTCAGATGGGCGTATACTATTGAAAGAGATAGATAATCCAGATGACGTCATAGTTACCTCCTCAATTGAAATGCCCGACCAGGCAACAATGCCGGAAGAAACGATCCCTGACGTCACTGTATCGTCTGAAACTTTGACAACGGCATACGTACCCACTGAAAGCACTAGTGCAAAGGTCCAACCAAGTGGTATTGATGAGGTTCAAATTATTGATTCGGCAAATAATGTACAAACGAAAGCACAGAGTACTGGCATTAAGGTAGTTGATATCGAAACAAAAGAGTTGCCAAATGTTGAGGAACAGCTAAACACGCAAGAAACCAGCTCCACTGATAGTACGCAAATCTCTAGCACCACCACCTCTGACATTACAGTCACCAATAAGACATTGATCACACAAACTAACGAACAATCTACCCAATCCACCACTACCGTCACCAAACGCACCAGACTGACCACCATACAAAGACCTAGTTTTGAAACTCAAGACAGCGAACCATTACAACTTGTTAGTGAACAATACAATACCCCACATAAATCAGGTGAAATACGAAAAATAGCGCTCATAACTCATGAGGAGAAGTACAAAGAACCTAAAATGAGAATGCATTTCGATTTCCCACCTGTTAGTCTACAAGTTACCGAGACCTTAACCCAAACGTTAGAGAATGCTGCAAGTACTTCCGAAGAGAAGAAGCTTGTAGAAGAAGTGGTCAATCAGCAAGTGCACACAGAAAGCACTGAAGTAGTTAACCAAAAGGTAGAGTTAGAAACAGAGACACAGCGTAAGGTAGCAGAGAAGCTTATTGAAGAGGTAGATGTAGTTAGCAACGTAACTTCGACACCAATTGTGTCCGATACGGCAACCACGCATGAAAAGGTAGATGAAATAGTTGAAGAGCAGAAATTGCAAACTCGCACAGAAAAGACGGATTCACTTATTGAAAAGGTGTCCGAAGAGCGTTTACAGGAAGAATTCAATATTGAAATTAATGAGAGCAAATCACAAAATGTTGAACCAGTCACACCAACAATAGCCGTTGGAAATGTGGCAGTGTCCGCCGCTATACCTGTAGAAGTAGGAAGTCAGATTGTAGAAAAGTTAGGAGAAACCGTTGTTACACAGGCTAAATCGGTAGATACACAAGACTTTGTAACCGATTTGACCGCGGAGGAGCAAGAACTATTTGAGGATATTAAGAAGAAGCTGTCAAAGAAAGACAAAAAGAAGCGTCCAGCGCTACCTGAAGATTTCTTCAAACAACAAGAAATCGATAGCACCGTACAATTAATTACAGAGGAACGTTTAGTTAGCGAAACTAGTGGCTTAGAGAAACAAGAACATGTAGTAGAAGACTTGTTAGTTGTCAAAGAACCACAAAAAAATACTGTAGTAGAGCAAAATATACCCAGTGAATTGGTTAAAGAGGAAACAAGCCAGACAGACGAACTTTATCACAAATTAATTGAAAATGAAGATTTCGTTATTGAGTCGCATGTTGAGCTTATAGAAGAACCAAAGGTTGAAGAAGAAGAAGTGCAAGACATAACAAAATTGCCTGAAGTAAACGAACCCACTAATATTGCTAACGCTAATGAATTACCTGCTGCTAAACCCAGCGCTAGCGATCTAACTGAAGAACCTAGTGCTAGTACTTCTTCATTAACTTGCTTTGAAGTGCCTAAATATAATATAACCGAACTGCAATTAGCCGAAAAGAGTTATATTGAAGTGAGTAGCAAACACCCTGAACCCAAAACAGAAGACTTACCCCAGCAAAATGAAGATACCCCAGTTAGTGCTGTAAATGATAGGGACACAAGTGAAATTCCAAGTGAAATAATTTACGAATTACCGAAATACGATGTCTCTGCTCTGGCGCGAGCTGAATATAAATACCACATCCAGAACCCAGACGTTGAAGCACCTAAATTGGAGGCCCCTACAACTGAGGTAAGTGATTTAGAAGAATCAAACTTAGTTAAGAAGCTAGCAGAGGTTGAGTTAGGTGAAAAAGAAGATAAGTTCGTTTCTGAAACCACAACCACAATAACAACCACAACAACAACCACGATTTCAACAAAGGAAGATATTTCTGAAACTGCGAAAACCGAAATAGTGAATGTTGAAGCACCAGTAATTGAGCCTCATAAGGAAGTGCCCAAGCAAATCATCGAAGTAACAGAGACTGTATCAGTAGAACCGGCTGAAGAGTTGAAGCGTGAAGAAAAATCAACTGATTCTCACCATGTTGTAGAGACACCAGTCACGACTACTACTACAAATATTACGACAGTTACCACTGCAAGTAATCTTGCTGCAACTGCACTTAACTATGAAATTTTGGAAATACCTAAGTATAACTTAGAAGCCATTAAATTAGCTGAGAAATTATTCGTGACAAGCATAGCTAAGCAAACAGCTGACGTTGAATCAGAAACTGAAATACCACAAAAACAGGAACCTGTGGAAATTGTGGATGCTTACAAAGACGAAGTTGCTAAGCCGCTGGTAACTGAAACAATATCCGAAACTACGCGGACACCTGCAGGACCACACTTCTACTCCTTTGAAGTTCCAAAGTATGATCATAAAGCTTTGTTCGCTGCTGAGAGTTATTTACCATTGTTCATTGGCCAGCGCGAGGACGAAGAACAGGTTAGCACTGTTATCACTGAAACAGTGGAAGTACAGACACAAGATACAAAACCTTTGGAAGAAATCAAAGCACAAGAAGAGACAACCATCACAAACGTTGAAGAAGCGAAATCAGTTACTACTACCTCCACCACTATCGTTACGGTAACAACTGAGACAACTGTTTCCGATCCAAAACCAGTAGAGGAAACTTCTTTAGTAGTTGAAGAGAAACCAATCGAAAAGGTCGAGGAAGTGAAACCAGCAGAAGAGGTTGTAGAGTCACAACCTATTGTAGAACAACCTATTGTAGAACAACCTATCGAACCAGTAAAAGAAGAAGAAAATTCCGAAGCAACTGTTACTCAGTCCACTTCGCAAACCACTACTACAACCACTGTAGTCACCGAAACAGTAGAAATAAGTGCTACAGATTCAAAACCAGTCCAAGAAGCTTCTGTTATAGCTGAAGCGAAAACAATCGAAAAGGTTGAAGATGTGAAACCAGTAGAAGAAGTCGTAGTTAAAGCTGTTGCAGAACAACCCACAAAACCTGCTTACGCTGGTCTTCCAATTGACGAATCTTCGGGTACTTGGATGGATGTCCTCGACGAACCAATGGTATTCTCTGATGAAGAAGAAAACGCAATAGAACCTGCTACCGAGACTATCTCTCAGACTACTACAACAACTACTGTAGTTACTGAAACAATAGAATCAAAGACTTCAGAACCGAAACCATCAGAAGAAGTATCTGTAGTGGTTGAAGAGAAACCAATCGAAAAGGTTGAGGAAGTGAAACCAGTAGTCGAAGTGAAAGCTGTTGCGGAACAACCCGCTGCACCTGTCAAGGAAGAACCTAAGAAACCTGCTTACGCTGGTCTTCCAATTGACGAATCTTCAGGTACTTGGATGGATGTCCTCGACGAACCAATGGTATTCTCTGACGAAGAAGAAACCAAGGAAGAACCTGTTACCGAGACTATCTCTCAGACTACTACAACAACTACTGTAGTAACTGAAACAATAGAATCAACGACTTCAGAACCGAAAACAGTAGAAGAAGTATCTGTAGTGGTTGAAGAGAAACCAATCGAAAAGGTTGAGGAAGTTAAACCACGAGAAGAAGTTGTTGAAGTGAAAGCTGTTGTGGAACAACCCACTGCACCCGTCAAGGAAGAACCCAAGAAACCTGCTTACGCCGGTCTCCCAATTGACGAATCTTCTGGTACTTGGATGGATGTCCTCGACGAACCAATGGTATTCTCTGACGAAGAAGAAACCAAGGAAGAACCTGTTACCCAGACTTCCTCGCAAACTACTACCACAACTATTGTAGTTACTGAAACAGTAGAATCAAAGACTTCAGAACCGAAACCAGTAGAAGAAGTGGCTGTAGTGGTTGAAGAGAAACCAATCGAAAAGGTTGAGGAAGTGAAACCAGTAGAAGAAGTCGTCGAAGTGAAAGCTGCTGCGGAACAACCCGCTGCACCCGCCAAGGAAGAACCCAAAAAACCTGCTTACGCCGGTCTTCCAATTGACGAATCTTCTGGTACTTGGATGGATGTCCTCGACAAACCAATGGTATTCTCTGACGAAGAAGAAACCAAGGAAGAACCTGTTACCCAGACTTCCTCGCAAACTACTACCACAACTATTGTAGTTACTGAAACAATAGAATCAAAGACTTCAGAACCGAAAACAGTAGAAGAAGTATCTGTAGTGGTTGAAGAGAAACCTATCGAAGAGGCTGAGGAAGTTAAACCAGTAGAAGAAATTGCTGTAGTGTTTGAAGAGAAACCAATAGAGAAGGTTGAGGAAGTGAAACCAGTAGAAGAAGTTGTTGAAGTGAAAGCTGTAGTGGAACAACCCACTGCACCCGTCAAGGAAGAACCCAAGAAACCTGCTTACGCTGGTCTTCCAATTGACGAATCTTCCAGGTACTTGGATGGATGTCCTCGACGAACCAATGGTTTTCTCCGACGAAGAAGAAACCAAGGAAGAACATGTTACCCAGACTTCCTTGCAAACTACTACCACAACTTTTGTAGTTACTGACACAGTAGAACCAAAGACTTCAGAACCCAAACCATCAGAAGAAGTATCAGTAGTGGTTGAAGAGAAACCAATCGAAAAGGTTGAGGAAGTGAAACCAGTAGAAGAAGTCGTCGAAGGGAAAGCTGCTGCGGAACAACCACTGCACCCCTCAAGGAAGAACCCAAAAAACCTGCTTACGCTGGTCTCCCAATTGACGAATCTTCTGGTACTTGGATGGATGTCCTCGACGAACCAATGGTATTCTCTGACGAAGAAGAAACCAAGGAAGAACCTGTTACCCAGACTTCCTCGCAAACTACTACCACAACTATTGTTGTTACTGAAACAGTAGAATCAAAAATTTCAGAACCGAAACCATCAGAAGAAGTATCAGTAGTGGTTGAAGAGAAACCAATCGAAAAGGTTGAGGAAGTGAAATCAGTAGAAGAAGTCGTCGAAGTGAAAGCAGCTGCGAAACAACCCGCTGCACCCCTCAAGGAAGAACCCAAAAAACCTGCTTACGCCGGTCTTCCAATTGACGAATCTTCTGGTACTTGGATGGATGTCCTCGACGAACCAATGGTATTCTCTGACGAAGAAGAAACCAAGGAAGAACCTGTTACCCAGACTTCCTCGCAAACTACTACCACAACTATTGTAGTTACTGAAACAGTAGAATCAAAGACTTCAGAACCGAAACCAGTAGAAGAAGTGTCAGTAGTGGTTGAAGAGAAGCCAATCGAAAAGACTGAGGAAGTGAAATCAGTAGAAGAAGTGTCAGTAGTGGTTGAAGAGAAGCCAATCGAAAAGACTGAGGAAGTGAAATCAGTAGAAGAAGTCGTCGAAGTGAAAGCAGCTGCGGAACAACCCGCTGCACCCGCCAAGGAAGAACCCAAAAAACCTGCTTACGCCGGTCTTCCAA
The DNA here is from genome assembly GCF_023373825.1 of Bactrocera dorsalis. NCBI lineage: Eukaryota > Metazoa > Arthropoda > Insecta > Diptera > Tephritidae > Bactrocera > Bactrocera dorsalis. The sequence continues at coordinate 101,584,712 of NC_064303.1, forward strand.
TTGACGAATCTTCTGGTACTTGGATGGATGTCCTTGACGAACCAATGGAATTCTCTGACGAAGAACTGACGTCAGAGGAAACTGTTTCTCATACTACCTCACAAACTACAACCACAACCACTGTAGTTACCGAAACAATAGAGGTAACAGCTGAAGATTCAAAACCAGTGGAAGGGGTTGTTGAAACGGAAACCATTGTAGAACAGCCTATTGAGCTGGTAAAGGAGGAGGTAAAAGAAACGGATTTGAGACCCAACGAAGTGAGTGCACCAGTGTATCTACCAACAGACGAAAGTAACTTCGAGCTAATTGAGGAAAAACCTAAAAACAAGAAAATTGTGACGTTCGAAGATGAGAGTTCTCATGAAATTTTGGAAACTAAGCCTGTTGACTCATTTGTCCCTTATGAGAATGTGCAACTTGCACCAGAGATAGTGCATTACCCTGTCACTAACTTTTCGGAAGAAATAAGCATTGGTGAAAGCGAATTGTTGGTTATGCCTAAATGGTCTGATGGTAAGCCACTTCAAGAGGAGAAAACTGTTATTGATACATGGTCAAGTGTATTGGAGGATTCATCACCTATTTCACCAAATATAGCGTTTACTTCAAAATTATCTCCGGACGCACCAGAATTTACTCCATCATATTTACGGCAGGCAGACTCTGATCAAAACATACTTTTCTTGGAAAGCGAAAGAAATCTTAACACTTCCGTGGCTGGACACAAGCAACACGAGAAAGTGCAGAAAAAGTCGAAGCAACAAAAAAGAGAAGAAAACTTACAGAAAGTTGTTGCAGAAGAGAAGCATAATGAAAAACCTTCAAAACTCAATGTTGATGCCGCGGAGTTCAAAGTTGCAGCCGATACAAGGGACACAAGTACAACACGAGGAAAATCCTATGCTGATATTGTGTTTGGTGATCATTCGCACATAGCGGAATCTAAACCAAGCCTTTCCGTTGTTGAAAGTCAGACTGTAGCAGTAGAAAAGGTTGTCGACAAGGTTGTCCCTGTTGAGAGTATTAAACCTAAGGAAGAGAAGAAAAAGAAAACAAAGAAAGAGAAACGCAGAACTGAACAAGTCGTTAAAGCAATTGAACCGGAAGCAGAGGAAGTACCAGAGAAAGAGCCTGAAATTGTTGAAGAAAAATCAGAACAAACCATTTCGGATCTACCACAAACTGTAACAGAGAGTACGCCTCAGCCAGTGCTTTCATGGTCTTCTATTGTAAAGAAGCCGGGTGAATGGGTCGATGACATCGTTAGCAAAACAAAGAAGGTATTTGTCGAGAATGATAAAAAGGTGTCCAGCACTGAAAGAAAAACAGAAAAGGAAGTTACCAAAGGAAAGCCTATATCAAAAGAAAGGGAAGATAAGCCCAAAAAGACTAAGAAGCATAAAACTAAGGAAGATTTGACGAAACCAGACAAGCTTCCTGAAACACATGCTCATACCAAACCTGATGACACTGACTTCTTGGAAAGTGACGAATCCGATATATTGAAAGAAAATGGTCAAAGTCCAGTGACATCTGAAGATGAGCCTCAGCTTAATGTGGAAATAGCAGTTGTACCTGATAACGATGCAAAAACAAAGGCTGAAGGAAGCGTTATATCTTGGGCGTCATTAGTAAGCAGACCGGGAGAATGGATAGACGAAACTGTTTCTAAACAAAAAGTGCTAGCAGAACCCGTTCATAAGCCCGAAAAAGCAAAACCATCAAAAATCAAAGAAAAGAAAACGAAGACAAAACCTAAACCTGAGAAAGTAACTAAAAAAGAAGAGTCTCACATCGAGCAGACTGTCGACTCAAATGTTGAAGAGAAAACCGAAAATATAGTTGAGGTAGACCAAGTTGCGACTGTTATAGAAACAGAAGAACTAACTCTTGAAACAAAGGAACCAGAAGCTCCTTCTCAACCACAAGGCTTTTCATGGGCAGCTTTAGTAAAACGGCCTGGTGAATGGGTCGATGATATAAAAGAACGGAAAAAGGTGGAGAAAATACCTGAGTCTATTACCAGTGAAACAATCTTAAAATCAGAGACCCAAACCAGACAAACGAAAACCACGAAAGCTCTAACTAAAAAAGTTAAGGAAAACACCCGTGTTTCCAAAGAAAGAATTCAAAAAGATACTTCCGTTGTTACAACATCTGACAGTGACTCAGATAAGCAAGAAAAACAGCCTGTTCCTGAGCGGAATAACATGACATGGGCCAAAGTTGCAAGTCAAACAAATGATAATTTAATTGAAGTAAAGACTCCCACAGACAAAGAAATTCGTAAACCTAAGGAAACAAAACCAGCTAAAGAGATTTCTCAACCCCAGGAAAAACAGATACCTACATCTAAAAAAGAAGAAAGCAAAGAAATACCTGTAGTTCAACCTGCTCCTTCTAAAATGTCATGGGCTTCGATAGTGAGCCAATCCACAACAGATTTCATTAGCAATGAGCGAAATAGACCCGCTCCGAAGACTGAAAAAGTCAAACCGGCTCCACAGAAAGTTCAAAAAATTGTAAAGCTCGAAAATATAAAGATTGAGGAACAAGAGCCTACTTTTGAAAACAAACAAACTCTGGATGATTTCGAATGGGATAACATCACCGAAACAACTCTTACAGCGACCGATCAAATAAGTGAAAATGACGATTGTCATAATCAGTCTAAATCTTGGAAAGATATGATTGATGAAGAAACTGATGACATATTTTCTGAAGACATTCCAACCACACAAACTGACTCCAAATCACAAGGAAAATTTGTTGAAGAGAAACCAACTGAGCAGGGACTAGAAGCGAAAAAGGTTAAAGTGTTGATTGAAGTGGAAACTATAACAGAACAACCCACAAAGTTAGTGACAGAAAAAAGTGTCTCCCAGGCTACCACGAAAACTACTACCACAATTGTTGCTACTGAAGAGTCAAAGACTTCAGAACCGAAACCATTAGAAGAAGTTCCTGTAGTGGTTGGAGAGAAGACAATAGAGAAGGTCGAGAAAGTGAAACCAAAAGATGAAGTCGTTGAAGTGAAAGCTGTTGTGGAACAACCCGCTGCACCTGCCAAGGAAGAACCCAAGAAACCTGCTTACGCTGGTCTTCCAATTGACGAATCTTCAGGCACTTGGATGGATGTAATCGACGAACCAATGGTTTTCTCTGATGAAGAAGAAAACACCGAGGAGCCTCTTACCGAGACTACCTCTCAGACTATTACAACAACTACTGTAGTTACTGAAACAGTAGAATCAAAAACTTCAGAACCGAAAACAGCAGAAGAAGTATCTGGAGCGGTTGAAGAGAAACCTATCGAAAAGGTTGAGGAAGTTAAACCAGTAGAAGAAGTTGCTGTAGTGGTTGAAGAGAAACCAATCGAAAAGGTTGAGGAAGTGAAACCAGTAGAAGAAGTCGTTGAAGTGAAAGCTGTAGTGGAACAACCCACTGCACCCGTCAAGGAAGAACCCAAGAAACCTGCTTACGCTGGTCTCCCAATTGACGAATCTTCTGGTACTTGGATGGATGTCCTCGATGAACCAATGGTATTCTCTGACGAAGAAGAAAAACCCGAGGAACCTGTTACAGAGACTATCTCTCAGACTACTACAACAACTACTGTAGTTACTGAAACAATAGAATCAACGACTTCAGAACCGAAAACAGTAGAAGAAGTATCTGTAGTGGTTGAAGAGAAACCTATCGAAAAGGTTGAGGAAGTTAAACCAGTAGAAGAAGTTGTTGAAGTGAAAGCTGTTGCGGAACAACCTACTGCACCCGTCAAGGAAGAACCCAAGAAACCTGCTTACGCTGGTCTCCCAATTGACGAATCTTCTGGTACTTGGATGGATGTCCTCGATGAACCAATGGTATTCTCTGACGAAGAAGAAAAAACCGAGGAACCTCTTACCGAGACTATCTCTCAGACTACTACAACAACTACTGTAGTAACTGAAACAATAGAATCAACGACTTCAGAACCGAAAACAGCAGAAGAAGTATCTCCACTGGTTGAAGAGAAACCTATCGAAGAGGTTGAGGAAGTTAAGCCAGTAGAAGAAGTTGTTGAAGTGAAAGCTGTTGTAGAACAACCCAGTGCACCCGTCAAGGAAGAACCCAAGAAACCTGCTTACGCTGGTCTCCCAATTGACGAATCTTCTGGTACTTGGATGGATGTCCTCGATGAACCAATGGTATTCTCTGACGAGGAAGAAAAACCCGAGGAACCTGTTACAGAGACTATCTCTCAGACTACTACAACAACTACTGTAGTTACCGAAACAATAGAATCAACGACTTCAGAACAGAATACAGTAGAAGAAGTATCTGCAGCGGTTGAAGAGAAATCAATAGAAAAGGTTGAGGAAGTTAAACCAGTAGAAGAAGTTGTTGAAGTGAAAGCTGTAGTGGAACAGCCTACTGCCCCCGTCAAGGAAGAACCCAAGAAACCTGCTTACGCTGGTCTCCCAATTGACGAATCTTCTGGTACTTGGATGGATGTCCTCGATGAACCAATGGTATTCTCTGACGAAGAAGAAAAACCCGAGGAACCTGTTACCGAGACTATCTCTCAGACTACTACAACAACTACTGTAGTTACTGAAACAATAGAATCAACGACTTCAGAACCGAAAACAGTAGAAGAAGTATCTGTAGTGGTTGAAGAGAAACCTATCGAAAAGGTTGAGGAAGTTAAACCAGTAGAAGAAGTTGTTGAAGTGGAAGCTGTTGCGGAACAACCTACTGCACCCGTCAAGGAAGAACCCAAGAAACCTGCTTACGCTGGTCTCCCAATTGACGAATCTTCTGGTACTTGGATGGATGTCCTCGATGAACCAATGGTATTCTCTGACGAAGAAGAAAAAACCGAGGAACCTGTTACCGAGACTATCTCTCAGACTACTACAACAACTACTGTAGTTACTGAAACAATAGAATCAACGACTTCAGAACCGAAAACAGTAGAAGAAGTATCTGTAGTGGTTGAAGAGAAACCTATCGAAAAGGTTGAGGAAGTTAAACCAGTAGAAGAAGTCGTTGAAGTGAAAGCTGTAGTGGAACAACCCACTGCACCCGTCAAGGAAGAACCCAAGAAACCTGCTTACGCTGGTCTCCCAATTGACGAATCTTCTGGTACTTGGATGGATGTCCTCGATGAACCAATGGTATTCTCTGACGAAGAAGAAAAACCCGAGGAACCTATTACAGAGACTATCTCTCAGACTACTACAACAACTACTGTAGTTACTGAAACAATAGAATCAACGACTTCAGAACCGAAAACAGTAGAAGAAGTATCTGTAGTGGTTGAAGAGAAACCTATCGAAAAGGTTGAGGAAGTTAAACCAGTAGAAGAAGTTGTGGAAGTGAAAGCTGTTGCGGAACAACCTACTGCACCCGTCAAGGAAGAACCCAAGAAACCTGCTTACGCTGGTCTCCCAATTGACGAATCTTCTGGTACTTGGATGGATGTCCTCGATGAACCAATGGTATTCTCTGACGAAGAAGAAAAAACCGAGGAACCTCTTACCGAGACTATCTCTCAGACTACTACAACAACTACTGTAGTAACTGAAACAATAGAATCAACGACTTCAGAACCGAAAACAGTAGAAGAAGTATCTGTAGTGGTTGAAGAGAAACCTATCGAAAAGGTTGAGGAAGTTAAACCAGTAGAAGAAGTTGTTGAAGTGGAAGCTGTTGCGGAACAACCTACTGCACCCGTCAAGGAAGAACCCAAGAAACCTGCTTACGCTGGTCTCCCAATTGACGAATCTTCTGGTACTTGGATGGATGTCCTCGATGAACCAATGGTATTCTCTGACGAAGAAGAAAAAACCGAGGAACCTCTTACCGAGACTATCTCTCAGACTACTACAACAACTACTGTAGTAACTGAAACAATAGAATCAACGACTTCAGAACCGAAAACAGTAGAAGAAGTATCTGTAGTGGTTGAAGAGAAACCTATCGAAAAGGTTGAGGAAGTTAAACCAGTAGAAGAAGTTGTTGAAGTGAAAGCTGTAGTGGAACAACCCACTGCACCCGTCAAGGAAGAACCCAAAAAACCTGCTTACGCTGGTCTCCCAATTGACGAATCTTCTGGTACTTGGATGGATGTCCTCGATGAACCAATGGTATTCTCTGACGAAGAAGAAAAACCCGAGGAACCTGTTACAGACACTATCTCTCAGACTACTACAACAACTACTGTAGTTACTGAAACAATAGAATCAACGACTTCAGAACCGAAAACAGTAGAAGAAGTATCTGCAGCGGTTGAAGAGAAATCAATAGAAAAGGTTGAGGAAGTTAAACCAGTAGAAGAAGTTGTTGAAGTGAAAGCTGTAGTGGAACAGCCTACTGCACCCGTCAAGAAAGAACTCAAGAAACCTGCTTACGCTGGTCTCCCAATTGACGAATCTTCTGGTACTTGGATGGATGTCCACGATGAACCAATGGTATTCTCTGACGAAGAAGAAAAAACCGAGGAACCTGTTACCGAGACTACCTCACAATCTACTACTACCACAACTATTGTAGTTACGGAAACAGTAGAATCAAAGACTTCAGAACCAAAACCATTAGAAGAAGTTTCTGTAGTGGTTGAAGAGAAATCTATTGAAAAGGTTGAGAAAGTGGAACCAGTTGAAGAGGTCGTTGAAGTAAAAGCTGTTCCAGGGCAACCCACTGCACCTGCCAAGGAAGAACCTAAGCAAGAAGAACTTAAAGCATCGGCAAGCACTTGGATGGATGTGCACGAAAAACCAATCTCAAGTTGGGCGGACATTGTTACTGAGACAATCGAGCAAGAACAACCAGTCAAAGAGAAAGAGAAATTCAATAAAAAGAAGACCAAAAAGGATACAATTAGAGATGCATTGCCGGAGGTACAGCGTGGACGTGTGCCTGTGCATGAAAGTGCCTCAGCTTTTATAGAGCAGGAAAGACAGCACACTATGGATGCAAAAAGCAAACCTGAGCTCAAAGTACAGCCGAAAGATATTCCTCATATTAAAACACCAGCCACAACTATGTCGTGGTCCGATATAGTAAAACAAGAGAGCAATGGGGCTAAACGGGAAAAATCTGCTGAAAAGAGAGAATTGTCGGTTCCTAAAAACACCAGTGTAGATATTGAGGTGTCACAAGTTGATGTGCCTGAGGTTTCGGATTCTCTCAGATTAGAAATAGTGACGAAATCTGTTGAGGATAAAACACCAAAGGAAAAGACGAAGAAGCAAAAGTTCAGAAAGACCAAGATGGAAGAACCGCCAAAAGAATCTTACACGGTTCAATCATATCCACAGGAATCTACGAATATTGAGCAACCCATTTCGACTACTGCTTTGCCATGGTCTGTTATTGTTAGTCAAAATGTTGTTGAAGTTCCGATTACAAATATAGGCGAAATCGCGCAAATTGCTGAACAGAGAACACGACAGATTAAGAACGTTGAAAGCACATTAAAACAAATCCCGGTTGTGGAACATTCCCAGCATAAACCTAGCAAAGAACAGATACAAACATTTATTGGACATGAAATTCACCATTCCAAAACTTCACGGTCAAAACCGGCTGCAGAAGCGTCAACAACTTCTACACCTAATGAACCTGTTAAAGATACTTTGCCTGCAGACAACGAAGTTGTTGAAGTCTCTTTATCTTGGTCAGATATGGTTAATGAAGAACAAGAAGAGCAAATTGTGCCACAACCAGTTATTGAAACTCCCTCAGAGCCAGTAAACAGGCCAAACACTTTGGAAGAAATACAATCGCTCCAGAAGGCTGAGTTAATAGATGAAGAGAAACTGACTGACAAACCAGAACCAACGCATCCGAAAGAAAAGAAAGAGAAATCAAAGAAGCAAAAGCCTAAGAAAGAGAAACGGGGAACTTCTGCATCAGATGAAACCGGAAAAGCTCAAATTATAGAAGCTACTACAATTGTTGAACCTGTTAAACACGAAGAACCTGTCAAACAAGAAGAAACTGTCACGCAAAAACCAGTGGTTGTGCCATCAGTTTGGTCTAGATCTGAAACGTACGCAGAAGTAGTGAGAAAGTCTGGTTTGACTGAAAAATCTAAAATTCGATATCAGGAGCCAGAAGTAAAATCTGATGGGCTAGATAAATCGCCCGAAACCGAAGCATCAAGCGATAACTTCGACATACATTATTCTCTAGAAAATGTTGCAGAGTTAGAGCAGGAGCAATCAGATATCATTTCTGAGGAACATACAGAAAATGCTACAACTTTACCAGAAGTCGAACCCGTAGTTGAGTTTGAAATACCTCAGAAGCCATCATTTACCGAAACAGAAAGTTCCGAATTACCAACTGAAACGACTGAATTGTCATGGAAAGAAATAATCGAAAATGAAGATGCAGATCAAGTACAACCAGAAATAACTTCGTGGGCATCTGAAATGACGTGGAAGGAAATAATGGAGGATAAAAACCAACATTCAACAGAACCAGGAACATCATCTTGGGCGTCTATCGTTAGAAGTTTTGCTCCACAAGAATCTGAAGAAAAGCCATTCGTATCACAAGAGAGTAAAGAATTTGAAGGCACCGTGACTTCAACTCGTACATCGCGCCCAATAGAACGTCCAATTATTCAAATTACGGAATCGTCAACTCTGACTGAGGAAACTGAAAGGAAAAATGATGAAGGATTCCTTGAGGCCGTTTCTAAGAAAGAAAAACAAAGAAGAAGATCACGATCTCGTTCACAGCAATCTGTACCAGAAGAGGTAACACGATCTCAAAAGCATACAAAAACGAAAAAAGAGAAGCAGACCAAACCAGTTCGTCAAGACCTTACTACAGACCAACCAAAGGCTATTCTATCAGATAGTTTAACGGCCAAAATACCTTTACAAGAACCCCAACAGGTCTCCAAAATAGTTGAAGACAAAAAGGTAGAAACACAGCAAAAAATTATAACACCACTTACAACCGGGCTATCGTGGGCTGCAATAGCTGCACAAAATGTACCAGAGCCAGTCCAACATATAAGGCCGCTTTATGATGAACTACCAACCGAACCTGCAGAAATTGAATCTAGCGTTATCGCTGAAGAAAAATTGCCTGCGAAAACCACAATTGCGCTAGAACCTGAAACGAAGGAAAAAGCCAAAAAATCCAAGAAAAAGAATAAGAGAAAACCTGCGGAAAACATTGAGCCAGGAGACATGGGTGTAGAATTGTCTGAAGAAAAGACTGAAAGCATTAAACCGACATCTACCGCGCCCACTACATCCGATGTCTTTGTAAGCCAAACATCGTATTGGTCTGCCAAATTGAAGCCTCAACTAAAGGTTTCAACGACTGAAGTCGATGCAAAATCTGTTGAACAGGTTCCTGAGAATATAGAAGTTTCTGACATTATACAGACTACCGAAGAAGTTACCGTACAATCACCAACAAATCAGCCAACTACATGGTCAGCACTCATACAAACTGAAACTACCGTATTTCCAGACCCAATAATCGATAGTCAGCAGCCTGAACAGTCGGTTCCATGGACAACACTTGTTGTAAGTAAAACAACAGATTTCCAAGCGCCCAAAGCACAAGAAGTCACAAATGCTACAACTGATTTCCTTAATCAAGAAAGAACTTCAGCAGACAAGCAAACATCTGTAAAAGTTAAGGGCTTTTCGTATGCTGATGTTGTAAAGACCGAAGAGCTTCCTGCGCAGGTAATCAAAACAGTTCCTGTAAAGGAGTCATCTATCATGACTCAAAGTGTGAAAGGATCACCAAAGGTTATCGATGTATTTGAGTCAACTAGTAAACCTTATACTTCTCAAGAACCTAAACAAACCGTTCAGAAATCAACTAAGAATGTTGAAGTGGTACAAACGACTACAGTGAAAACTACAGAACAGGAGCTTGTGAAAGAACCTGAAGTTGTTGAAATACTAGAACCAACTAAAGAACCTGAAAGTCCTCAGGAGCCTGAACAAAGCATTGAGGAAGCAACCAAGGTGGTTGAGGTGGTAGAAACGATTACAGTCGAAACTACAGAACCCGAGCTTGTGAAAGAACCTGATGTTGAAGAAATACTGGAACCAACTAAAGGACTTGAAACTCCTCTTGAGACTGAACGTAGCGTAGAGGAATCAACGATGGTTGTAGAAGTAGTGGAGACAACCACAGTTGAAACTACTGAACCCGAGCTTGTGAAAGAACCTGAAGTTGTTGAAATACTGGAACCAACTAAAGAACCTGAAAGTCCTCAGAAGCCTGAACAAAGCATTGAGGAAGCAACCAAGGTGGTTGAGGTGGTAGAAACGATTACAGTCGAAACTACAGAACCCGAGCTTGTGAAAGAACCTGATGTTGAAGAAATACTGGAACCAACTAAAGAACTTGAAACTCCTCTTGAGCCTGAAAGTAGCGTAGAGGAAGCAACCAAGGTTGTTGAAGTGGTACAAACTACAACAGCGGAAACTACAGAACCCGAGCTTGTGAAAGAACCTGAAGTTGTTGATATACTGAAACCAACTAAAGAACCTGAAATTGTTGAAATACTGGAACCAACTAAAGAACCTGAAAGTCCTCAGAAGCCTGAACAAAGCATAGAGCAAGCAACCAAGGTGGTTGAGGTGGTAGAAACGATTACAGTCGAAACTACAGAACCCGAGCTTGTGAAAGAACCTGAAGTTGTTGAAATACTGGAACCAACTAAAGAACCTGAAAGTCCTCAGAAGCCTGAACAAAGCATAGAGGAAGCAACCAAGGTGGTTGAGGTGGTAGAAACAATTACAGTCGAAACTACAGAACCCGAGCTTGTGAAAGAACCTGATGTTGAAAAAATACTAGAACCAACTAAAGAACTTGAAACTCCTCTTGAGCCTGAACGTAGCGTAGAGGAATCAACGAAGGTTGTAGAAGTAGTGGAGACGACTAAAGTCGAAGCTTCAGAACCCGAGCTTGTGAAAGAACCTGATGTTGAAGAAATACTAGAACCAACTAAAGAACTTGAAACTCCTCTTGAGCCTGAACGTAGCGTAGAGGAAGCAACCAAGCTTGTTGAAGTGGTACAAACTACTACAGTGGAAACTACAGAACCCGAGCTTGTGAAAGAACCTGAAGTTGTTGAAATACTGGAAGCAACTAAAGAACCTGAAAGTCCTCAGGAGCCTGAACAAAGCATAGAGGAAGCAACCAAGGTGGTTGAGGTGGTAGAAACGATTACAGTCGAAGCTACAGAACCTGAGCTTGTGAAAGAACCTGATGTTGAAGAAATACTGGAACCAACTAAAGAACTTGAAACTTCTCTTGAGCCTGAGATTGTAAGACAAGAAATCGAAGTGAAGGATCCAAAACGTGATATAACTAAGGATTTCCTCGCAACAGAAATAGCTATGCAGGTTAAAGATCAACAGTTAAAGGTTACTGAACCTGAAAATCGTGAAGAAGTGGTTGTAAGTGTTCAAGAAACTGAACTAAGAAAGGAACCAGAAGTAGTTGAAGAACAGATTAGTACCTCTTTACCAGATCAAATCGTAGACTTTATTGAAGGCGAACGTGTATCTATAATCTCACAAATTGAAAAAGATCCAAAGAAGATTGAAGGGTTAGGTATTGATTTTAACCAAGCCGATAACGAGTATGCAGTTATCGGGCCTATCGACTTCTCTGATAATGACGATAACGACCTTTTGTGGGAGAATATGCGTTTAGATAGTAGTACCTTATTGCGTCAAAATTATGAAGAGTATGAGTCAAAATTACGATTAGTTTTAGATGCAGTAACTTCGAAAACGGAAGTGCCATCTGAGGAAGAGATAACCAAGTCTCCTCATTCTGTTGAACTTGTAGAGCAACCAGCTAGTGCTGATGATGTGCCATCTTCCGAAGATATAATAAAGACTGCTCAATCTATCGAACCTGTAGAGCAACCATCTAGTTCTGATGTATTGACTGATGAATTCTTGCTTAACCTTAGTCGAGATACCTTTATAAGACAAGTGCATAGCTATACTCAATTGACGCAATGCGAACGTTATTGGACACTTTTCGTAGAGTCTAATATTCACACCGAACTTGTACAAAAGACTGAAACTATAATGGCCGAACCAGTAGTGGTTGAAGCCGTTATAGAACCAATTGATGAACATAAGACACAAAAGACTGAAATACCAGCTTTAACAGAGCAAATCATTCCTACAGAACTATCACAACCAACTGCTTCGAATCTTGACACGCTATGTAGAAACTTGTACATGGATGTGTGGCAACACGACACTAACGTCGAACTGGTGGTGAATAGAAACGAACCGACAGTTGAAAGTGTGATCTCGGTAAACGAAGACAAAGAAAAACCCACTGAAACGGTGACTGTAATTGACGAACTGACTGAAGAAGAACAGAATAAACAGACAATAGACATTGAAGAAAACAAAGAAGATGACAAAGAAGAAGAAGAAGAAGAGGAGGAAGAAGAAAAAGTTGAAGAAGTCGACAATAACAACACAGATCGTGACTTTGATGAACACAAACGTGACGACCGTGACGACCCTGGTAGTGGCAGTAGTGGTAATGTTACACCCACACCTGAACCCGACACCAATGCGTACAATCCAAATCAAAGCTGTTCCTCAGAGTACATGTCAACCGATTTGCCAGGTGGTGTAGGTCATTGGCACGATCAAAGCACATATCTCGCTTTGGATGCCGCCGCGGGTGATGAACCCGAAGCGACAACCCTAACAGAGACCGAAACAGAATTTGTACACTCAGAAGTGCCGCTTGAGTTACTAACCGAAACTAAAACGCAAGTAGTACTAACACCAACAGCAACTGCAACGCCGTCAGTGTCCAATATTGTAAATGTGTCCGAAACAACTCAACCCATCCCAATCCCAACCCTATCCCAGACACCAACACCCATTCCAACACCAGCGTCACCAATCATTACCCAAACCGAAAATGTACCCACTACCACCAATGTCGAAAGCGACACCACAAGTAAGCTAACCCAATTGGCGGGCGCCATTATTAATACCGTTAATGTGGCAACCCACGTAACAAATGCGGCAATAACGGCAACTAAGGAAGCAGCAACAGTTGTGCTTGCGCCCATCGTAACGGCGGCAATCAGCGATAAGGCAACAACACCGCAAACAAACGCACAAAATACAATACCAACAACAGCAACAACGCAAGATACGAAGTTCGAAGCAGACAAAGTTGTTGAGTCGACGGTGACACTTCCAGCGGCTACCGTTGAAGAGACGGTGACGCTGGCAACAACAACTGAAGCACCGTTGCAAACGCAAACAATAGCAACGACAACAACAACAGCAACGGAAACTGAGTCGGTCGGTTCAGCTGTGCAACCAGCGGTGCTGGCGCCAGCTGTGGCACCCCTTGCTCCCCTTGCACCGCTGACTACAACGCAAACAACAACAACGACGACAACGGTCACCGACGAGTTGTATCGCCCCGAATTCGTGGTGCGTACCGAGTCCAATGTGATTAAGCGTACGACGACAACAACAACAGTAACGACCACCACCACCGGCAGCGGTACAACGACGACGGCCAGCGATGCAAGCGCTAGCCTATTGCGTCAGCAACAACAACAACAACAGCAGCAGGTGATGATCACAATGAGGCTACGTACATTTATTTTATTTATGTTTGCAGCTTTTCTGTGTGGTTTTGGTATATGTTTATGGCTTTTAAATGGCTATGATTGCCTGTGAGCTTAATAATTACCTCAAGTTACGACTTATAACTAAAACAATTGAAAAAACATAAAACTTACAGTTAACAATTTCCTTCTTCCTCATTTTGAGTTGCATCCAAACAACTACTGACACACACACTTACTCATCGGCGTCTTTAAGCACCTAAAACAGTTAAAAAAAAATAATAATAATAAAAATAACGAATATTGTAACAAACGAAAAAACCAACAACAACAGTAATATATTCAAATGCATTTATTATTATAAATAATTATACATACAACAAACACACTAAAAATATGAAATATTTGCAAAATCTAAAAACAAAAAAACACGTTTGTACATACATATAAATATTATTATGTTATGGAATGCGTTTAATAATTTTTTTTGTATAAATATGTATGTACATATATGTATATGTAATCATGTATGCATTTCGTTTGGTTAGTCGTTTGCATTGCTGTGGCATGTCAGACTTTGATGTTAAGTACTTTATTATTGTATATTTAAGTAATTTATATGTATGCATTTACCTTAGCAACAACTACATATTATACCATTAGCTACTATCTGGTATTTGTAGCAGGCATACATACATATATGCTAAGCATAAATATTATATAAATTTAAACAAAAAAATATTAACAAATAGAAAACCGCCGTTTTCCCCATTATGGGCGCCAGCATTGCCATTCGTCAAAGGTAAAAAAGTTTGAGCACGCAAGGAAAATTGGACCAGCTTGGGGGAGTACACCACTCTTGCAACCTGGCGAAACCATTCTATCGAAGGCAGCTAATGCCTTTGAGTCGAGCGTTGAAGGAAAAACGTCCGCAATAGTCGCCAAGACAGAAAATACTTTTACATGACATCGCTCGACCACATATTTCCAAGGTCGTAAAAACATACCTGGAAACTTTGAAATGACACATCCTATTCCAGCCGATACACTCTTCTGACATCGTTCCTTTTGATTTGAGCTTATTCCGATTGATGGCGCATAACCTAGCCGAACAGCACTTTCATTTTTATGAAGAAGTCAAAAATTGGACAGACTCATGGATCACGTCAAAAGACAAAAACTGTTTTTGACAAGAAATTCAGAAAAAGTCGTGACTAGCGCTAGAAAATATTTTAAAGAATGAGTATGTAACGTTTTATTACGATAAAACCACAAACCATAACTAAAAACGGCGGTTTTATATTTGTAAGCCTGGTATTGTTAATAATTTTTATAATTGTAAATTTTAATTATTTTATTTTAATTATTTTAATAATTAATTTTAATTATTTTCATTTTTTAATTTAATTCTTTTAAAAATTAACTTCAATTATTTTAACAATTAATTTAATTATTTTTTTAAATGGTATTTTGTAATTATTTTCTAATTTGATTTGCAATTATTTAATTTAATTATTTTAATATGTTTTCGCATTATATAAGTTTTAAAACTACTTGCCACATTAAATGCAGTTTTAGATTTTATATAAAATTTTAATTTTAACTACTTTGCCAAGCACTTAGTATGTATGTATTTGTTGTTGTAGCACTAAGCACAATTTCATGTAGAATTTACAAAATGTATTTGTATTTAGTCTATTATTTTCTAATTTTTATTGCGACTTATTGATGTATAACTAGAACTTATTTAAACAAAAATAATAAAACTAAAACTAACATAAATCTACAGCATGCTTTCTTTTATTTTATTTTGAAGTATCTCTTTAATTTTTATTAATTTTTAATTCGTTTTTGTTTTTAGTTTTTTTAATTTTTTTATTATAATTCTTTATTTTTTTTATTAATTAATTTGAATTTTTTATTTTTTTAATTAAATTTCTATTAATTTCATTCATTAAAGCCATATATTTGGTAGTAGTACTAAATTTCATCTCAATTGCTGAACATAGCATACACAAAGCATATCACTAGCACTTAGCACTTGCATTAGCAGATTTACAAAATTATTGTTTTTTCAGTAAAAATTAGTTTCTTTTGTGGGTACTTAGCCTTTTTAAAGATGTTTTTGAAAAAAACTTGAAAATATTTCGGAATTTTATTTTTATAAATTACTTATATGGTTAAAAAAAAGTCTCGAAATATCAGATCTGGTATGAATTTTTTTTTGTGTGATAGTAGAGAAATTATGATACAATTAATTTAAATTATTTTTTTTCTAAATATTTTTTGGTGTAAAAAAAATTTTGTAATATTTAATAGCTAATGTTTAGGTTTTCAGTGGAAAAGGTAACAGTTATTTATATAAAAACCTCTAAAGAAAAATTTTGATAATTTTTTTTAATTATATGCCTTCGTGCACTTAAAAGCTGTTAAAAATAATTTTATAATTTTTTTAGAATCAAGTGTAAATATTTTTACACTCAAAGTTAACGTTAAATTCCTTTGCTTAGCTCTTAAAAAAATTTTGACGATCGAAATATTATTTTCAAATCTAAATAGAATCTGCTCAATTTAAAAAAATTAAACAAAAAAAAACAGTTTTTGATTTTTTGCAGTAAATTAATTTTTTGAATTAAAGATTTTGAATTATTTTTTAATTAAAAAACAATAATTTTTTTTGCAGTAAATTAATTTTTTGAATTAAAAATAACTTAAAATTTTTAATTTTAATTAAAAAAAAAATAATTTCAAAAATTAATTAAAATAAATTAATGTAATTTAATTAAAAAAAGCTTGATTTTTTCTTTATAAAATTTTTTTTTTAAATAAAAATACATAAAATATAGTCACAATCGAGTCATCGATCACCTTAATTTAATTAAATTTAAAAAAGAACAGTTTTAATTTTTTTAAATAAAGAATTAATCAAATTAAAAAAGACAGATTAAATTTAAAATTTGTTTTATATAACTATTTTGAAAATAAATTTGAATTAGCTTAATTAATTAATTTTTAATTAAATTACAAAAATTAAGCATTAATTTTTTTTAATTACATTTTTTGCATAATAATATTCTGTTCAAATTGAATTAAAATTAGCTCAATTAAATTAAAATTAAACGCCTTTAATTTTTGTTAATTTTTTTCATTTAAAATTTAAATTGAATTAATTTTAATCAAATTAAAAACAAAGTGTAAAAAAATGAATTTAATTAAAAAACAGCTTCAATTTTTTTATATTATATTTGTTTTTAAATAAAATTCTTTTCAAGAATAAAGCAGCTCATTTTAATTAAATTAAGAAAAAATTCTATATGTTTTAGCATAAAATTTTTTTGAAATCGAATTAGAACTAGCATGATTCAATAAAATTTAAAGAAAAAAAAAATAAAACAGTTTTAGCTTTTTTATATACAATTTTTTTTGTGCTCAAACTTTTTATTAATTGTTACTTCAAAATTTAAAATTTTAAAATCTTTATTTGAAAGTAATTATATTTGTGAATAATAATTGCTCATTTAGCCAACGAAAAATACAACAGCAAATTTGTTTATAGAATACTGAAAATAGTTCCACAATTTATTGCAGTAATTAGTTGTTGTACGACAGTTCGAAGAAAATTAGGCTGACCCTCAAAACAAGAAAGCGCGTTGCAATTGCAATAACAATGCAATATTTTATTGCTCATAAATGCAATTTTACTCTTCGCCACTTCCGTTAAATTACTTAAATCAAATTACTTAAATCATCCACTTAATTAGGCACAATGCCTCAGCCGTGCGCAATGCACGCCACAAACACAGGCACAACCACAGACGAAAGCGTCATCAAACAACAAAAAAAAAAAAAATAAATAAAATATTCGCTGACATCTTCCTAAACACTCGTAAGACACGCAAGTGTGTCTATGTGTGTGTCTATTATAAGCATTAAGTCGGCAGTAAATCGTATAATCCCCGGTATAACGGCCAACTAGTACATGTTTGCTTTAATGTCATAATAGAGCGTACTTACAACCCAGTAAACAAACACTTCAACTGCAGCGTGGTCGGCATATGAGCTCATGTCTTGAAATACTGCCTTTTCATAACAACAACAGCAAGTTGTTTTGAAATAACCGCACGCCACTTAGTCATAGTTCGAACTGCCAGTGTGTTTCCACTTCAAAATGGACTACTTACAAGTGTAAAGCGGCGCGTGTAAAGTTACCATACTGCACTCACATATACATACATATGTATATACATGTATGCGTCACAGTGATATCTTGTTCTTTTTTTATTTTATTTTTTTATTTTTTGCAAAATTTCTTGTAAATTTGCATTTCTACTTGCACACAGCTGCACTTCGCGGCTGCCGCATCACATTCCCCTCAGCGCATTCGCGCGTAACCCGAACGCGTCGCCTAGCCGGCCGGCATTGCTGCGTTTAATTCGCTCATTGCGGCCGGCGGCTTTTGCATTGCGCGCATCGAAAATAGATTTGCGCTTGGAATGCGCTCGCCAGTTTCGCAGTAACACTCGGCCAGCGTTGAACGCGCGGCGCAAACGACTCATATTGCACTCAAGTGCCCAGCTAAGGTGTATTGAAGTGGAAAGGAATTTAGAAAAACTTACAGAAAAAAGTTAAAATAAAAATCTAAAAAATAGTGAAAAGCGCTTAGACTTGCATTAGCTGAAAAATGTGCGTGTCGCTGCAAATTTGTAGCAGAAGTAATTGAAAATCAATTGTGAAAACGTGCAAAGCACCGTGCTCTTTCGCCTTTGGAGGCAAACGTTATTTACGGAAATAGCATCTGGAGTATTTGAGTGCACATACTTGTGGCTCTTCATTTTCATGTGCTATTCAATGCAACTTTAGTGCAATTTTCGAGTTGTCATTTTGCATTTTTGGTGCTTTTCGGTTTAAAATAGTGGATATTCGCTGAGGTGGATTGAACTTTAGACCTTCAAGCAGAGTTTTTCTATTGAAAAAGGTGATTTTTCGGCAAGCAGTTGTTAAGAAAAATTTTAAATAATGCATGAAAGATAGTGTTTAAGTACGAGGACACAAATTAGAATGAAAATATATTAAAAAAAAAATAAAGGAAAAAGAATAAACAAATTATTTAAAAAATGTAATATTGAAAATAAATAATATTTTCCATAAGAATAGTTAAAATATATTTAATATAGTAACCCATTGTATTCGAAAATATATTTTTATTTATTTTGGAATAGCGAAATGAAATTTATTAGTAAATATTTTTCTGAATAATATTTATAATTTTAATATATTTATAAGCATCAATTTTTAAATCGGTATGCATATATGTATATACATTATACTATATATACTAGAATTTGTATACAACATATCAGAGCTGAAAAATTTCAAAAAATTCTAATATTTACATATATATATATATGAAAAATTTCAAAAAATTCCAATATTTACATATACATATATATGCATATTAATTCCAATTGTATTTACTATTAGTCAGTTTGCCTTATAAAGTTTTTTTGTCTGAAAACCATCATTCGGTTATTTTTAGAAACTGAAAAATGTACTTCGAATTTTTAATTGTTTGTCGTACATAAAGTACTTTGAAGAATTTTACTTTAATAATTATTTATTAAAATTCGTGTTTCGAAGCAATCTTCGTGTCTCTTAAGAAATGAGTTTAAGCAGAGCGCAAATATTGTATGTAAACACTGCGCTTAAATTTTGAAAATATTTTATTAAATTTTTTTTAAATGTTTGGTCCTTACATAAAAGAGCAGGTAAAGTTAACATTTTCAGAACTTTTTCTGCGCTAAAAATTTGTCACCAAATTTTCTTCGAGTTGAATAGTTGTAGGTTTTTCAAAATATATTTTTTCCCAAAAAACACACTTTTTCCAATTTTTTTTCAATTTGTTTTTCAAAAATTTTATTTTCCAATTTTTTTTTTCAAAAATTTTATTTTCCAACATTTTTTCGGAAAACTTTATTTTTCCATTTTTGTTTTTGTTTTTTGTTCGAATTTATTTTTCCATTTAACACCGAAATAGTCACAAAAAATAAATTTTCTAAACAAGTTGATTATTATTTTTTTTATTTTTATAAAAAATGGAAATTTATGATTAAATTAGTGAAAAATCAATAAAATATTTCAAAAAAAAAATTTCAAAAAAATTTTAAAATTTTCTTTTTTCCACGTTTTTTCTTTTATGTTGTAAATGTTTTTACTTATTTAGTTTTCCAGAAAAACTTTCAAAATAAATTAAAAAAAAATTCCTGAAAAAAAAATTTGAAATTTTTTTACAATACTTTTTGCAATTATTTTTTTAAAGTGTTATTTGCAAGTCGTTTTTTTACATAATTATTTGCAAATATTTCTAAACTTACATTAAATTTAGCAAATACCTTTTATAAATAAAAGCTACATTGTATATGTATTATATATTTCCTAATTTGTCAATCAACATCTTCTGAACAAGAAAAAAGTTCGAAAAAGAAAAAAAATATTAAAAATGTTATTAAAAAAAAATAATAGTTTTATTTTATTAAAATCTTTATTTTTTTATTTATTTCTTTTTTTTATTTTTTATTTTTATTTTCCGTTCATTTGCTTAACTTGCTAATAATTTATATATTAAAACATAATTTATTACTAAAAAATGGTATAACTATTCTAGCTGCTTATTGCTATAAACTGCATACTTAAGCTATTTATGTTGCATGCCTACATCTCTGTAAATACATATAAATGTCTCATTTCATTTCTCAACAGCCGAAGTCACCAGCTATTTCACGAAAATTGTTCACTTGAATTGCTGTGTTGAAATCGGCTGTAAATCATGCATGTTCAAATTTCTCATAAATCAACGAATGAAAATTCTTTTTTCCTGCATCGAAAATTTCTAAACTCTTACAATCCATTATTTACATCTGTGTATATATGTTCCCCAAGAAGCTTACATCTCTTATATAATATATTTGAATGCCATTAACTTATTTATTTGTTTAGGCCATTGCATCCACTGAATTCATAGCATAACTTACGCTGTATGTCAGGCAAAAAAAAAAAAGAAAAAATACCAACTGCTTTATGTCTTTGTTCCTATCACACCTTGTACATATATTTCCACCTACTTTTGTATTGCAGCAAAAGCCTTTCACATTTATTTGCTGTGAAAATTCTGCTCTCAACTGTTTCTTGTTCTGTTTCGTAACTATTTTACGCACAATTTTGGGTTCACTGCATAAGAAAAAATCGCAAAAAATAAAAAATTTACAAAGCTACCTCCTTTCGGCTCATTTTACTGTTTATCGTTTTCTTGTTTCTACTGCATTGTTTCCATTTCTGGTTTTTATTACTTTTGTTTATTGTTTCTGCAAATCAAACTTAAATCTCAATTTGTATTAATTCACTTAAACAATTTTAACTCACACAATTAATACGAATGTTATAGGACTTAACGCACGATATCGAAGATTTACTGCAATCCCTATCGACGGTCGAAGATGGCATTGGTAATTTGCCGAGCGCAAGTTTGGATGGCATGCTGCAAGGATTGAAGGTATGTGTGTGTGTGTGTGTGAACAAATGCAAAGAAAGGTGACGTGCATACATATATAAATATGTGTGTGTATATACAAAGTAGATAGACATATATTTATATATAAACATACACAAATATACACATATTTATATATAAACATATGTATATGTATATTTGTGTATGCTCGCACATGTGTATAAATTCAACTGTAAGTAAAAGTTGCGTATACGCCGTGTACGACCTGCAATGATTTACAAATATTGCTTTGCATTTGCTATTATATCTGTATGTGTATATATAAATTATAAGTTATGTTAAATCGCACTTAATGCATACAAATCCCACCACCAACATACATATATATATTATATACTAGCGCAATATACTAATTATTTAATTAATTAAATATTATAAAAAGCAGTTATTTTTACACCCACAAATTATGTAGCTAACAAATACTTACGCATTCTATGAATGAACCAAACCCGATTAAATGAATGCTGGCGTGTGTCGCAGAAAATTAGTAACACAACCGCATCATTCATATATCGCACATTTTATTTATTATTTATTATTATTATTATTTTTTTTATAATTTTTTTTTAGTAAAAGGACGAAATTATTCCCTTTCGCGGCACACTGAAGTTTAGCATTTATAAATTGTGTTGCTTAAAAGTGGTGGTACTAAAAACATATCAAGGAAAATAGCTTAGAATTACAACAAATGCAGTGACTCGGAAAATTAGTCATAGTATCAGTGAGACCTAAATTTTTTGATATTTTACATTTTTTTATTATTGGAAAAAGTTATGATATGAAATACAAGTAATACACAGTGACTCACAAAATTGATCCTGATATTAATATTGACATAATCGATTATACAAAACTTGTAAATGTTTTGATATTTTTTAGTTACTTACAAAGCTAGAATATCAAACAAAAGCAATAACGAAACTAAATATTAAATATTTTGTGACTTAATAGTGATTAATTCTGTGATTGAATATAAAAGGGCTTAAAAATTAATAGTAATAGCTTCCTCAATACTTTAGCGTACGATTAACGTGGTGATTGGTGCTTCTTTAGATCCATCCGCACCCATCCGATTACAAACGATTTATTTTTATCTCATCCGACCACACTACTTTCTCACAATCAGTTGCATTCCAGATAATATATTTTTTTATGGCGAAATTAGTCGCAATCTCCTGTTTCTCTATGTGAGAGGTGGTTTTTGGAATTTGACTCACATCGACAAGAGAGATTTTCAGTTTTCGTGAAATGTTTGCCTTGAGTCACACCAACAATCAATATTTTTTTGATCTCGTCTTTAATTCTATTGCAGATAGCCGTGTTCTCTTTTTCCATATATATCATCTATCAAGAAATACATAGTTTTTCAAAAAATTCAAAATTATTTTATTTTCAAAATTAATTTTTCTACGCGCATCCATACTCTTCGCGCGAAAGTCTACATCAACCAATATAAGTAATTTGTCGGTTTTGGGTTTGGCTGTATATGTTATGCGAAATGAAAAACAAAATGGCTATCCAACTTATGCGTGATCAATTTTGTAATTCACTGCATATAAGTAATATGCTAACTTTATGCTAGCTAGCTCCAAAATTCCTCTTCTTTTACTATTCTTTTTTAATACGAGGGCTGCTATATATATTTCTGGCCTAATAATGAAAATAGGCATATTTATCAACGAAAATGTTTTTTTTTTTCGTTGGATTTGGCTCGTCTTGGAAGACCCACACGGTCGATTGCTGTTTTGTTTCCGGCTCATACCCATAGATCCATTATTCGTCACCTGTGACGATCTTATAAACGTCTTCGTTCGTATTTTTTCAGCATTTCTTTACACCAATCCACACGAGCTTTTTTTTGAGCGATTGTCAAATTGTGCGGGATCCAACGAGAACAAACCTTTTTTACGGCCAGGTGTTCATGCAATATCGAATGTATGCTGGTGGGAGAAATGCATAGGCATGCCTCTATCTGAAGGTATGTTACATGACGGTCTTGCATTATTAGTTCACGTACGGCATCGATGTTTTTTGGCACAACGTCTGTTTTAAGACGTCGGCCACGATTGAATTCGTTGTACCAGTTTTTCACAGTGCTATAGGATGGTGCTTCATAGCCATTCAAAGATTTTAGTTCATCGATGCACTCTTATCGTGATAATCCACGTCGAAAGTTGTGAAAAATGATCGCACGAAAATGTTCACGAGTTAATTCCATTTTTTGGCCGAGATGAATTTTTTAATTCCCTGTAAATAAACCAATTCACGATTAAATGACAAAACGTTCTGAGGGATGTTATGCTAAAAAATGTCAAACTTTACAATGGAAATGTCAGATTGCACCTGGCAACACTTAGTGTTGCCTAGTCCAGAAATATATATAGCAGCCTATGTATTTTAGTATGAGTACAAATCTTAGACTGCGCTATTAGGTATACGCCAAATATCTTGGGGCTTGCGAGATAATAGAAAATATAGAAAAATCTGTTGAATATTGATCTGAAGAGCGGGTTGATTTACAAGGAGTCAAAAAACGGAAAACCGCATATGTTGGACATGTTTTACAAATCAATCTAAAAACCTTTTATATTAGAGGTCTAAGAACACGTTTTTAGGGAGAAATTTTTAGACTTATTTGGTCGTCAGTTTTTGCGATATCCGAATGAAATTTATTATGTAGGTGTATTTGGTTATTTTAATGATTATTTGTCGGTATCGGTCAAATCGTACAGTTATAACTTATGTATATCTCCCATACAACCGATTATATTCAGATTTTTAAAGCTTTATATATATTTCGCTAGCTCGAAACCGCTTTTAGACCCATAATCTCTTAGGCAAAGTTATTCAGAATGATCCGTAGAACATTTCCATATACACGATTTTATAGAAAATAAATCGAGCCACTCTGCTCTATATACACACTTTTTTGTTTGAATTTTTTTGAGCTTAGCTTTGTAGCAAATCTTTTAGTATTGTAGGCATTTGAAGTAGTAAAAGTAGTTGGCTTACAACACATGAGTACACAGTCGTAAAAGATTTTACAAATTACAAATTATGATATTATATATTTTAAAAATTATAATAATACATAAATTTTCAATGAAACTGCTACATAAATTGGCCTGAAAATTTTAAATTAAACGATGTAAATGTTAATTCTACTTTTCAAGCTGTCTAAGTATACTTATATAATGGTGGATTATAATATACACACTCTACTAAATACACAACTATATTTCCATAATAACAATAACTATTTCGTGCAGCTAATCCAAGAGAATCTGGAATACCAAGAAAAGGAAGCAACACGTCTACAAGAAATCGGACAAACACTACCAACAGATCCCGGCACTGAGCGTATACTCAACGAGATCAAAGATCGTATTGATCTGTTATTGCGTCGCACACAGCAAGGCATCACAATGATAGCGGTAAATTTATTGTTTTATTTTATTTTATATATAGAACTTCAACCACAACTAACAATAAAATTTTCAATTCCACCATATAGAATGCCATGCATGGTCAGAAGAAGCGCGAGGAAGAACTCAACGAATACCAAATGCATTTGATTGCATTGCAGGAATGGATTATGGAGGTATCGCAACAGCTTAAAGACCTCGAACCGACACCCGAAGTCGCCGAGGATGAGGAGCAGCTCAAAACGCAAGCCGAACGCAGTCAGCAATTGCTACGCACGCTCAAGGATAAACAACAATCACTGGAAGAGTTAGTCGAGAAGACGCGTCTACTGCAGCAACATGAAGACGTTGCACCAATGGCCTGTGATCTGATGGATCAGCTTGAGCTTATTATCACGTTGCTGCGTGAACAAATCACAGTCGCCACGACACGCATTTATACCATCGAGAAGACTATTGTGGAGTTGCGCAAAGCTAGACAGGAGGAAGAGCACCGCAAGCGTGTAGCAGCCGACGCTTTAATACAGCCACCAATCAGCGCACCAGTATCCATTGAATCAAATGCTAGCACCATTGATTCGACTCCAATGCCAGAGGAGGAAGTTAAACCAGTGCAAATACAAGCGCTCGCAGTAGAAACCCAAACGTCCGAGAGTCTTGCCGTACCACAACCGCAACCAGTTGTGGAGACATACACAGTTGAGGCGCAAACTAGTTTCGCAGAAACAGTTGTGCCATTAGCGCCTTTCGTTGAAACCACTGAGACTGCCATGCAGACGCAGAAGGAGCGTAAGCCTACCGAGAATATTTTAGTCACCTCAACCATACAAGCCGGTCAGGAAACTATACAGATTGACACGATACCGAATAAAGAGATACCTGAAGTGCCAGAGGATGTCGAAATCGAAGCGCGTTATCATCAACAACCGCAAGGAGATGTGGATCGTGCCACCGAACTGGTATTGAAGAATGTACCGCAAGCATTCGAAACCACCTTTGTTGAACCCGACCAAACTACCACCGAAGTTGTGGTGGATGCGGATGGTACAAAGCACATTATTGTGAAGAAAGTAACGCGCACACGCCAACAGGTCGTACAGCATCAGCAAATCAGTTCAATTGCCACAGTCACGGATGCCGATGGTAATATACAAATACAATCCACCGGACAATTGAATTTGGAAAATGTGCAAACTGCCGATACCAGTGGTGACGATCAGCGCGGCTATCAGACGGTAATAACGCAGCAAACACGCGGTACTGTCGTAGACGGTTCCGATTCGAATGCGGTGGTCGTTAAGGAGTTCGAAACGGAGCCAACAATCGAACGTTTTGAACAACTGCAAACACCTGAGGGCCAACAAACCGAAATGATTACCGTTGTTAGTGAGGGTCCGACAACCACGGCCACTTCGCAAAGCAGCATACGCGCGGTTGTGCAGCAAGTAACGCGTAAAATTATACGAAAGACGCGTAAGATTATTAAGCGCATCGTGGTAATCGATGGTGTGGAACATGTCACCGAAGAGGTGGTTGAAGAGCCAGAAGAAATCGAGGTCAGTGAAGAAGAGTTGCCGCCACAGGTGAATGTGAATATCATACGCACCGTCAATGGCAAAGTGGTGACCGAGGAAGAGTTCGAGCGGCTGACGAAAGAACCTGGCGTGGTAATTGAAGAGGTTTCGACTGATTTGTTGGAACCGCAGTTGCCACAGACAAGCGCACCTGTAGACGAGGCTGTGCCGTTAGTGACAGACTCGACGCAGCCGCAACAGGTATTTGAAATTGAATCTTCTACTATAACTACTACAACAACACAAACACAACCAACAACAACCAGTATTACAACAACAAGTACTACAGAAAGAACAACAACAACATCAACAGACCAAGCACCAGTAGAATTTGTTGATTTGCCCGCACCAAAAGTAGTTGAACAAAGAGTAATTGAAACCGTAGAAACTACTAGTACTAGCCCTGTTAATATTCCAGCGGACTTAAGTACAACACCTTATGAACAGACAATAGTAATTGAAGAGGTAGTTTCACCAAGCGTACAAACCATCGAACCAACTAAACTCATTGAAAATATTCATGAGATTTGGCCAAAAGAACATCATTTGGTGCCAACTGATATCGATTTCTCTCATCATCCCGATGACGCAACTAAACCATTGCTTGAGACATATGAAGTTAAAGCAACCACTGAGTCCAAACCAGTGGATACTGTTTGGCCAGTTGATGAAGATACGGGTTATCCGGTTTCTCTGGAAGAATACAAATTTGAAAAAGTTGTAGAACCCAAGGAAAAACCTAAAGAAAGTGAACCAGATCAGAGGACGGCAACGTTGACAACAACAACTATTACAACAGTCACCACTGAGCAGTTACCGCCTGAGAAAGTTATAACCGAAACCACTGAAATATCTGCACCCGCTGCCACTGAATTAGTTATGCCGCAATTGGCTCCATTTAAAGAGCCGGAAACTTTGGTCTCCGAGCAAATCCCATCTGCAGTATTACCACCAGATGCTACCGAGCCAGCATCACATGTTTCTGAACCACAAGTAATAACATCGGTTAAAGAACCTGAAGTTTCGCCAATTGAAACTCAAGAACCTACTCCCGTACCTTCTGAATCAACAGTATTAGAACCAGAACTACCATCCTCACAAGTCACCATTGTCAAGGAAGTACCTGAAGAGAGACCAACACAATCTGAAGAAAAGCTAGTAACTGATGTTGCCACAACCGCAGACGAACCAGAAACAATTATTGTGGAAACACCTGCCAGCGAGCTTGTTTCATTAACATCTACCGAAACAGTTACTAAAACTCCACCAGAGGACAAGTTTTTGCAACCGTTACCTGCCGAAAAGTCTCAAATCGACATACGTGCTGCCACACAGCTCTTTATTTCTGGCGAAGTGTTGGCCACTGACAGTGATTCTCCACGAAAATCATTCACAGTGACTGCGCCATCTATTGAGCAAACCGGCAGCGGTGTTTTGAAAGTTGTTATGACACCTGAGGAAGATATTGACCCTAAACAATTGCCACCCAAAGTGAGTATGACAATTGTTGAAACCTCAACGGTGACCGAAACAGAACGCGAGGATACCACATCGCGCGGCGATGAATTGAATCTCACACCTGCCGATGCCAAGCGAAGTCGTAAGAAAAAGAAAAGAAAGGAAGATGTCGAACCTGAATTTGAGCAGAGTGAAGAGGAACCTAAGGTTGAGAAATCTGAGGTGCCTGTGTCCAAAATTTCAGTGTCCGAAATCGACATTGAATCTCCACGTGAAACTGGATATGAAGCTGATGACGTATCCCTTTATGATTATGAAAATGAAGATTCTAGAAAGATGCGACATAAGCGAAAGAAGCAGAGATCAAGAATACCTGAAGATGCCGAGTCTCATGTGCCGTCATCAGAAGCAACACCGCGTGATATTGATACACCCAGTTTGGAATCTGAAGGTAAAGTTAGGCAGGAGGTGATTGCCGAGATTAGCCCTGAAAGTGAAGCGACCAGCATTGAAATAGATACTTCAGTGAAGGTTGTGGAGGAAGCGGTTGTATCGCCAGATTCTGATTCACCACGTGCACCGCTTACGGAGCTAGTAATTCCTACCGAGGTAATAGAAGTTTCATACGTGGAAGATGAACAGCAACAAACCACCCCACGTGAAGAACCGTCTGCACCGATCTATGAAGAACCCATCAAAGAGATCAAATCATCCCAGACATCTCCCGAACATAAGCCCAAACAAGAAGAAATATCCTTGCAGACAAGCATTGACGTTGTACCAGAAAGTCAAGAGACTGAGGCGCAGACGATCACAGTTGAAATAACGGATACTGAAATGCAGACAACACCACGTTCTGAGGAGCCAGTTACACAAATAGCTCCTGAGCCAAAACAAACTGAAGAAGAAGAAGTACAAACTGAGGCACCTTATTCAGAACCTTTGCCACAAGTAGAAGTACCCGCTAAGCCAGAAACCACAGAAATATCAAGCCAAACAATTGTGGTTACCACCATTGAAAAGGAACTACAAACTACACCTAAGGAATCACCACGCTCACCTGAGGCAAGTACCAGCGATGTCGTTCAACCTTTAGTACACGAGCTGGTCAAGGATTTAACTACAGATTTACCAACTGAAAAGGTTGAAAAATCTGACCAAGCTATTGGCACAGATCACACAGTCACTCATGAGACTTACGTACAAACTCTCACACCGGAACCGGTGGATTATGTTCAACCAGCAAGTACACCCGAGCCGGTAATTGAAGAATTCATAGAACCAGTACAAGTGGTTAAAGCACCTGCAGAGCAACGTGATCAGCACACAACCACATTTGAGCTGACTCAACTTGTAGACTCAACATCACAGACTACACCACGTGATGAACCTCAACCAGTAGAAGAGCCTGTTTCCTTAGAACCGGTTACACTAACAGAAGATATTTCATCAACATTGACTTCCTTATCTGAGCCGTACAATATTGAAATACAAACTTCAGTAGCAATACCGCCAGATACGGACAACTCAGAGATTGATCCAATTGTATATGAGCATACACAAACAATTGAGCTGCCCAAACGGGATAAAAAGAAAAAGGATAAGAAAAAGAAGAAACATACTGCTGAAGAGAAGCCAGACGAAGATGACTCTATTGTCGAGCAGTTGCCAGAGGTCAATGTGAATATCGAAATAGCAAAGGACATTGTACCCGAAGCAGGTGTGGTTGTGACTACTAGTCAGCAAGTGTCAGAAGATACCGGTTCACGAAGTAAGGAAAAGAAACCACAATTGGTGCAACTGCAAATCACTAAGACGACGGTCTATGAGGAATTCCCCGATTTGCCGCTACAGGTCAGTGAGCAGAGTAAGGTGAACCTTACCAGTCAACAAGGTAGCAAACCACGTTCCAGACCAACTTCATCCGTCATGATTGAGGAAGTGAGTTCGCCAACAGAAGAGATTGTTGTGCCACTAACACCAGGACCCGATAAAGATATGCCAGAAAGTGCCACTGAGAGCATTTGGTTAGCGGCAACAACAGCAGTTGGTATTGACAAGACACCTAAGGATGCCTCACAGGCAATGATTATGTCTGAAAGCCTACAACACTATCCTGGATCACAAGTGAAACCAAAGGCTGTGGATGTTTGGGCTGAAACGAAGCAAGTCATCGGTGGACGAATTAGATCATTGAAAGAGTCCACACCTGAGCATAAACCACTTAGCAATGTATTGCATTTAGCTACCCTATCCGACAAGATAACGGATATGCCTGTTGAAGTACGCGCGCAGGAAGTCAATCAAGGCTTGCACGATTTGGAGGTAGCTGTGAAGCAAGGTGATCGCACCGTCATTGAAACTACCGTCATAACCGTTATTGAAAAAGTGTCAACATGGCTCGAAACTGTTGAATATCGCGTGTACTTAATCAGACAAAACTCTGATGAAGGCCCTTCCGAGCAGAAGTTGGACGATTATAACCAGTTGAACGATGAACTCGGCACCATTAAGTCGAATGTCAATACACTCGAAAACCACTTGGAGAAAGCTGACCACTTGACTGGCCCAGAGGTGCAGCAGTGTGTTGATGCGCTCAAGGAGCATGTCAATGCAGTGGAAGAAGTGACCAAAGACAACCAGGCACAAGATACTAAAGAGTTGAATAAGTGGAATAATTTTGTCGTATTGATACATCGCACCACCACCATTTTGGAAGAACTTCAAGAACGTTACGACACTATTGTGTCGCAAGACGTAACATTGAATGGAAAATTGCGCAGCCTCGATGAATTGGAGGCACAAAACCGCGACGTACAAGCTAGTATCGCAGAGCTCACACAAAGTGCGCGCGCATTCCAACGCAACTTCCCCGGAAAGAAGGTG
This sequence comes from Bactrocera dorsalis, assembly GCF_023373825.1. Lineage (NCBI taxonomy): Eukaryota > Metazoa > Arthropoda > Insecta > Diptera > Tephritidae > Bactrocera > Bactrocera dorsalis. The sequence goes on from NC_064303.1 coordinate 101,615,234, forward strand.
CCGCAAGACATCTACAATTCCTATGAAGTTTGTAAAAACATTGAAAACAACATACAGGCTGAACGCGACCGCTTGCTGCAGTTGCAGTCACTAGCCGATGAGTATGAGCAAACACTAAAGGAATTCACCAACATCACTGTGCTGGCCGATAAGATGGTCGAAAGTCCAATTATATCCAGCACATTGGAACAACTCAACAATGAAGTGCAGAAACATCGCAAATTCTTTGTAAACCTAAGCCACTGCCGTGCCATGCTGGAGTCACTGGAAGAGAATATCGATACCGAGACGAGAGAGAAGCACGCCGAGTTGCACAAAGAACTCTATAATCGCGCAACCGTGCTTTTGGAAAAGGCTTCGGAGCGTTCGTCGAAATTAGTGCAAGCTGCTTCACGCTGGACGGTATTAGAGAAGGGCATGAAGGATGAATTGCAATGGTTACATGTGGCACAACAACGTGTGCCCGATTTGTCTGCTGTCACTTCTGCAGACTACGACCAATACACTACGCTATATCAGTCCATCAGCAGCGACATCTCGAATCACTACTTGAAAATGACACAACTCTCAAATATTTCCAATAAACTGCAAGATCTCGTACAGGCGCCCAATCTAGTCGAAGAGACAAATGAAGCGCTCATTGTACTGCTGAAATTACGTGAAGAAGTCTCTCTGTACCTGCATCGTCTGCTCGTCTTCAAAGAGATTTGGGCACAGTATGAAAATCAAACCGATAAAATGGAGACTTTCGTACGCGAAGCTGAGAAGGAATTGCGCAACATACATATACCCGAAGATCCACTAGAGCAGCCCATTGAACATATGCGTCAGTTCTGGGAGATGAAGGCACATTTTGAAATGCACAATAACATACGCAATCTAGCGGGTCACAGTTTCGAAAAGGCATTACAAGTCATACCGCTCGCCGACGAAATGCTACAGCGGCAGTTCCATGCACAACTCGAAGATCGTTGCCAAAACATAGCCGCCTCTATTGAGCGTATACAGAACAATATTGTGAATAGCTTGGCCTCGCAAGACGTGCCACCCGAAGAAAAACTGAAATTGGTCGAACGTGAGTTGCAAGAAATCTATCTGACAATGACCAGTATTAAGGGCGTAATCAAGAATGAGGAAGAGCTGTGCCTCTATATTGAGCGCATACAAGTGTTGCGTACGCGTGTTGGCTTCATTGGCAATGAATTGGGACGCATCGGGCTGCAAGAACCATCCGTTGAACCGGAAAAGGTGGGCGAACTCTTCGCACTCTCGCACAAGATCAACACGCAAATTGCGGAAGAACTCGAAGGCGCCTCCGTGCTGCGCGAACAATTGCGCGCCATACAAGAGGGCATACAAAATCTGCGCAAACATCAAACAAAACTCTCGGTCATATTGGATGAATGCGAAAGCGCTGAGAAACTGAGCAGCGAAGCTATTGAAAAGGCGGTAATCGATTGTCAAACAGTTGGTGAAGATCTCATCGGCAATTGGCAAGAAATCATGCGTATACGACAAATGTTGCATACGTTGCCCATGCGCTTGAAGATGTCGGTGTCGCCTGTGAAATTGGAGCGTGACATCTCGCAGCTGCAAGACGATCACGCCTTCTTGGAGAGCAAATGCACGAACATACTGGCAATACTGAGAAATCGCTTGGCGCTTTGGTTGCGCTATGAGCGTCAGCTGGAGTTGGTACACGATTCCGTGCAGGAGACTGACTTTATGATGGAATTGCTGAAGGTGCACGGGCAGGTAGACTACGAGCGGCTGCGCAAGGCCACTGAGCGGCTAGAGGTAAGTGCTAATTATCTTTCAAGTTGTAGGCGTGTAAAATCGTATGTGCTTAGGAAGGAGTATAAATGAATAATGAGCGCGGATATTTAGTAAATTATTAAAATTTATTATTCGCTGCCTGTACGTGCGTCCAATTTTGTCGTATATATTTCTGTAGTTTTACGAAGCGCCAAAATATTTCTATTTTCCAAACTTTCTAAACGATTTCGTGCTTCTACGTCACAAAACCATTTCGTCAAGTACTCCTCAAGCCCTTTAAATGCTCTTAAAGGCAAGTGCGCGCCATCTTTAACGTTGACTTTAGCCAATTACAAGTATTCCGGCGCAGTTTCACAATACTTCCGTTAAAAAAAAAATAACGCGCGTATAAATAGGTGCCAGAAGTCAACTCTTTACATACCAAATTCGATTGGCTTGCGTTATTTTTAAGGCACACAAGACAATTGTGAATATAATTAGCCATGTCCGAAATGGTAAATGAAGTGAAAATGATTTGCTTTAACTACTCGCAAGCTGCCGGCGCGAAGTGTGTGTCCGTTATTCACACGCGTGCGGTTTGTAAAGTGTAGCAGTGCGCCTAAATGAAGAGCCGTATGTACGTATGTTTGTATGCGCCCGTGTATGCTTGCACGTACATATGTGTGCGCGTGTGTGCAAAGAATTTGGGTCCGCCATTAGAAGCGCTTTAGAGAGTGAAGTTGTGGTGTGCCGCAGTCGCCCAATGGGCTAAGCAAAGTGGCAGCCACAAGGCGCTCTTATGTTTCTTGTGTTTTCAGTTGTATTTGTTTTTATACTTCACTTCTTTACTTTTCAATATTTTTTTGTTGTAATTTGCTTTTGTTTTCGTATTACTTCTTTTCGGCGACTCTTTTGTGTTGATTACTTTTTAGTACGTGTTAAGCTTTTGACGCGAACGGGTGCGCAAACGACGGCGTTTGCTACGCGCGGATCAATAGTTGGAATTATAAATGTGTTTTTTTGTTAATGCCAAGGAGCATATATTTGAATTCTCAACCGGCGGAAATATAACAAAAATAAAAAAAATAATCTAAGCTTAAAATTTTTAAAGCATATACATATGTGTGGGTTTATTTAAGTGTTTTTTCCCGCCGGCTGTGTACTAAGTAAAAAGTAAGAGCTTAGCACAAATAATGCATATCTCCTCAATATAAAATTATAATATAAAAAAGATATTAAATACATATATATAATATCTCAATTGTGTTTACCAGTGTTTTAACATACGTCTTCGTTTTGTTTTTGTTTTTTTAATTGTTTCGTGTACGCACAAAAGGGTCTTGCTGGTGATTTGCAAAATCGCGAAACACTCTTGGATGACTTAAAAACCTCGGCTAAGCCTCTTATCGAAACATGCGATGTGCAAATTGTCGAACAGATCGAGTCGGCTGTGCAGGATGCGGTTGTAGCTTGGAATGATACGTCGGATAATTTGCTGCAATTGTGTACGCGTTATCAGCGCGCTGTCGAGCTTTGGGAGAAATATCGCAACGCCTCGGCGGCCATACGCAATTACGTTGAACAGCAAATGGATACGGTGCAGAATTTAGAACAGCCGCGGGAGACGCTGCAAAGTGCTAAGGTAATTAATTCTATTAAAATTTTTTTATTAATATTTTTTGCTTAAATAGTGCGACAATTTATAAAAATATGAAGTTAGAGTGTATGCAAAGAAATATTTCATATACTAGGGTATGTGGGGAAATAGCTGTATTAGGCGAAGATAGCATTTTTTTAAATTATTTTTTAAAGCAAGAAGCAACTTTTATCCAAGATAATAAAATAAATATTTTTTTTATTAAAAAAGCAATTTTTATTTTTAAACAATTTTTATATTCAAAAAAAGCAATTTTTTTATTATTTTTTTTACATTTCTTATCAAATAATAATATTTTTTTTATTATTTATTTAAAATGAAGCAATTTTTCTTTAATTATTGGAAGATTTTTTGATTTTTGTTTTTTGTTAAGAAACATTTTTTATCAAAAATATATTGTGTTTTTTTTTAAGAAACATTTTTTAACAACAATATTTTTTTTATTAGTAAAACGAGTTATTATTAAAATTGACACAATTTTTTATCAGAAATCAAATATTTTTTTTCAAAGCAATTTGTCTTAAAAAAAATTATATATTATTTGAAGATAGTATTTTTTTTATTTTTGCTTTTTTTAAGAAATATTTTTTATCAAATAAAAAAAGGAAAAATTTCTATCAAAAAGTGAAATAATTTTTTTATTTATAAAAATTTTTTAGTATTTTTTTTTAAAGAATCAAGTTTTATCAAAAAAAATATTTTTTTTTTATTAAGGAAGCAGCAATTTTTATAAAAAAAATATGTGTATAATAAGATTAGGGACACTAGCAATTGTAAAAATTGTTTTTTATTGTTTTTTATTTAAAAAATATTTTTTTTTTATTTTTTTTATTAAATATTTTTTTTTTATTAAAAAATTAATTAATTTATTATAAATAAATTTTGTGCATTGCTGACGTTCTCAATATTTTTTTTGTTCGCGGAAAAATTTACTTTTTGTTCACTTTCTCTAAACATTAGCATATGCTGATTTATTGCTAGTAGATTGGGTGCTAGGATAAGCTAATTATGTTGGAAAAATGGCGCAAATTATGAAAAACTCAAATTTAAGCTACAGTGAGTGGTCCGATATCTGCCATTCCGACAAATTAGCACCTTCTAGGGAAGGAAATGACGTCAGCAAAATTTCAGACCGGTATCTCTGATCTAACTGAGGGACTAGTTCTAGTTACTATTGCTACAAAGAAATATTTAAACGCTTTTGAGAACTAAAAATGCCAACTTAAATGCCTAGCATTGTTCTAAAATGAGGATTAAAGTAAAAACGATAATAAAAATGTATTCAGTTAGGTAATACGAGTACATACACCGAACAAATGTAACGCATATTTATCTTGATTTTTTTTTCTTTACTAGTTTTTTATTATCAATTTTTCGTAACGTGTAAGAGTATTATAACTAAGCTGCTGTCGGCTAGATGAGTCGCATTGTTTTAAATAAGAAATTAAAACTTAAGCCTACTACAAAAATAACTGACCGCTACTATGTGTGTCCAATTTGGTCTCAATTAATTTATGCTCTTTTTTAATTAGGCTTTTGTTGTTGTGCGCTAAAGGGCATAATTGATTGCTAGAACATGTAGAACTTAATTACAGCGTGTTTATACGTTTATGTAAATTAGTAGACCAATTAGCTAATATTACTAGGAAAGTGACCTGAATTTATGTAGTAGTTGTTTGAAGTTTATTTTGTAAATAGGCCTTTGCTCACTTCGATACTGATAGTGGGCGTAAATTTTCAGCGCGTTTTACAAACCATTTCTGGTATAAAGTTCAACGGTTCAAGTTTGTTGATTATGCTAGACTCTGGCGCACAAATGAGAAGTGAGCTCATTAAAAACAAAATGTTGAAGGTTATGATTAAGGCACACGCATGTTTTTTTCTTTACTCTAATTCGAGACAAATAGGCTGTATTAAGGCTGTGAATGAAGAGCAATAAAAGTTCAGAAGTGAAGAGTGTTTACGAACGTATACAGCGTAACAAACGAAAAAAATAATTTTTTTGGACCTGCTCTGATATATGTATGTGTGTGTATGTAGTCCTAATAAGCTGTACAAAACCAAAACAGAAATTAAAGATTTCAGAAGTTTTTTGTTTACAATCAATTAATTTAAATTTTTAAATTTACATAACTAAATTATGACATAATTTCTATTTCAATGGTAATGTAGTTCTTTATATATAGTTTCATATATAATTATGTGTATGTATAGTTCAATTACGTGTATACAGCCTGTAAAAAATCGTACGAAAATTAATGCCAACTTTTTTGGCGCGAAAATATGTTTCAATTTCTTTTGTGGCCCAACTGACCACAATTTTATTAGCTTTTTCATTAAAGCCACTTTGCAGAGTTGCATTTTTATTGCTTACAAGCGTGGTAATCAAGTGAAATGGGCTGATTAATACTTCAGTGTTGACAGAAAGAAGGGAAATATTTATGTTTGCATATTTCAAGCTTATCAGCGATTATTTCAGTCGGTTATAAGTAAATATGTGTGTTTGCATGTAAATGAGTTTGCAAAAGAATTTTAATACATAAGTAAATATGTATATACATATATATATGTAAAATCGTATAATTCTGCGTAAGCAAGGCAAGAGTTAATGTTCTTTCGAATACCACATTGAGCTTATCGCATATTTAGTTATTTTTTAAATTTTTTATTATAAAAAGTAAAAGCGATGGATGCCAATATTTGCTGTAGCAATAAAAAAAAACATGAATTTATAAAATAATATGAGAAGAAATGATCACATTGGAGCTATAATACCCCCCACAAGTGCAAAGTGTTAGTTACAGGAGATTGATTTTGTATGGCAGCTATGTGATATAGTGATCCGATCTGAACAATTTCTTCTGAAGATGCACAGTTGATTTAGAGAATAACCCATGCCAAATTTGTTTAAGGTATTTCGTCAATTAGAAAAGTTTTCGTACAAAAATTTAATTTTGAACGGTCTGTTGATATGGCAGCTATATGCTATAGTAGACCGATGCGAACAATTTCTTGGGTGATTGCACATTTAACTTGTACAATATCCTATCTCAAATTTCGTGAAGTTATCTCTTTAGATGAACAAGTTTTTCATACAAGCACTCACTTCCGATCTTTCAGTTTGTATGGCAGCTATATGCTATAGTTGTTTGATCCGAACAATTTCTTCAGTGATTTAATGTTTGACTTCGGGAATAATCAGTGTAAAATTTCGTGAAGTTATCTCTCCAAATGAAAAAGGTTTCCTTACTAGCGCTAGATTCCTTTCGTTCAGTATTTATATAACCTGTTAAGGGTATAATAATATATTAAACAGCAAAATTTTTGGCATGTTTGCTCGAAGTAATTCCACATGCTACTTGATATGTTTCTTTATCACCAAAATTTGACGCAAGTTATGCTGCAGCCTAAGAATATAAACACACCAACATAATCTTACGTATCTGTGCTTGGAATATGCTGACAAATTAGCTGTACATTGTCGGTTGACAATGCTGGAATTTTACAAATCCCAACTCAATGTCGCAAACAGCGATAAGCTGGCTTATTTATATACATACATACATAACTACATAGTTGATGCTTTATGTATGCTGGCGCAAACTTATATGTACCGACATTGCATATGCTTTGGAGTAGCAATATTTTACTTATGTAGATCTTTATTGTATCATATTGCACAAGTATGAGATCATTATGATATCATAACAACATAAATTGTACATATTCATAAGCAAAAACAAGAACAACGCAACAACAAGCAGCCTATTTTCCGGTCAAATGTTTACGCAGCAGTATATATACATTTTCAGGTAGATTTTGGGATAATTTTGATACTTGTGTCACTACTAAATTGTTATGGCGTCATAAGACGCTTTCAGCTTAGCAGCATTAGTTCGTGTAAGCTTGTATATGCAACACCATATGTCACCGAATAACTGTTGACAACTTGAATTTCTCAAATATAGAGTTTTTGAAATTTCAGTGGCTTTTTAATAACTCATACACATATTTTATCATTTTATATCTTTGGTGCCTAAATATTCAACTAAACTTATGTGTGTGAAAGCCGGAAAAATCATTGCAGTGGTCAGTACGTGCACGGAATTCGTGTGAACTGGACATAATAATATAATCAATAATTGAAACAAGAGTTGTTAGTCAAATATAAAGACTAAAGTTAACACTACACGTGTGTTTGAGCGTATATACATATTATGTACACATATAAACATATTATATACAAACATATATTACATATTGTATACATACATATGTATATGTTAGGGCGGTTAAAAACACAAATTTTTTTTTGCTTGATTCTCTGAAAAGTAGGTTCTTAAAAATCTCTAAGAAAGTTGCTTCAAACATGAGCTGTTGAACGTACTGGGAAGGTCCTTCCATACAGTTTTTTAATATTATCAGTTAGAATAAATCCAAGCTCGCTTCCAACTGCTTAAAAAATATTTCGTTTCATAGATTTCGTGGTAAATTGAATGCTCTATAGTCCATTTTATACGATACGATACGATTACTTACAATTTTTTTGTCAACCTTAGGGAACATTTTTTCCTTTGAAATTATTTCGTGTTTTTTGACCCACCCTAATATATATGCAACTACACACTCGCTCATATATGCATTTTTGTATAAAATTCTAGTGTCACGCAATCAATAATGTGTCCTTTTTATTGATTATATGTGTGCCGCAACACAGGTCGCTCATACGCATGGGAGACCATTTGGCTGGTTATTGCATTTCCGTATATATCGTATGTGTGCAGAGTAAAAAATTTAGTGACACATTTATTTACTGCACATGTTGACTCTTATACATATACAACAACAACTAGCACTCATATTGTAAATACATATATTTACATATACATATTATAGATATGTGCATGTGTGTATATAGCTAGTGGAAGTGAACGGAAAAGTCAATGTACGCGCGTAGTGGCCATTAGAGGCACGTAAATGCAAGGCGACAGTAGTGGCACAAATTTAGAAGTTAGCAGCATAAATTAAAGAAGCGGTCGCCGAAGAGCTACATAGAGAGACATATTAGCAAATACTATAGGGTGATTTTTTAAGAGCTTGATAACTTTTTTTAAAAAAAAAAACGCATAAAATTTGCAAAATCTCATCGGTTCTTTATTTGAAACGTTAGATTGGTTCATGACATTTACTTTTTGAAGATAATTTTATTTAAATGTTGACCGCGGCTGCGTCTTAGGTGGTCCATTCGGAAAGTCCAATTTTGGGCAACTTTTTCGAGCATTTCGGCCGGAATAGCCCGAATTTCTTCGGAAATGTTGTCTTCCAAAGCTGGAATAGTTGCTGGCTTATTTCTGTAGACTTTAGACTTGACGTAGCCCCACAAAAAATAGTCTAAAGGCGTTAAATCGCATGATCTTGGTGGCCAACTTACGGGTCCATTTCTTGAGATGAATTGTTGTCCGAAGTTTTCCCTCAAAATGGCCATAGAATCGCGAGCTGTGTGGCATGTAGCGCCATCTTGTTGAAACCACATGTCAACCAAGTTCAGTTCTTCCATTTTTGGCAACAAAAAGTTTGTTAGCATCGAACGATAGCGATCGCCATTCACCGTAACGTTGCGTCCAACAGCATCTTTGAAAAAATACGGTCCAATGATTCCACCAGCGTACAAACCACACCAAACAGTGCATTTTTCGGGATGCATGGGCAGTTCTTGAACGGCTTCTGGTTGCTCTTCACCCCAAATGCGGCAATTTTGCTTATTTACGTAGCCATTCAACCAGAAATGAGCCTCATCGCTGAACAAAACACGCGCGCGAAACACATTTCGAACCGAACACTGATTTTGGTAATAAAATTCAATGATTTGCAAGCGTTGCTCGTTAGTAAGTCTATTCATGATGAAATGTCAAAGCATACTGAGCATCTTTCTCTTTGACACCATGTCTGAAATCCCACGTGATCTGTCAAATACTAATGCATGAAAATCCTAACCTCAAAAAAATCACCCGTTATATATGCATACATTCTATTATACATTTGTACCAGTGTTAGAGTATTGTAATAGGAAATAGAAATATGCGCTAGTAACAGTCGCTGCATGCTTGGAAGCATTATAAATGAAAAGTGACTTGTGCGCTAAATATTTTATGTTTAAAGACACAAAATTAAAGCGGCGATATTTAAATGCAATGCAGGTGTGTGTATATACGCATTTGAATACTTTTGTAAATAATTCTTAATTTCAATAATAATATAATAAATTTAATTTTTATATAATCTAAACTCTATACTTTTCATTCGCTACTTACACACAGATCTGTCAAGATAATTTGAGCTCACAAACGGATCGTTTATCGGAGCTGCGCGATATCGTTACGAAAATAGCCGCCGATATTGGTTTGGATGCCTCCGGCCTCATGCAAGGCGAATTGGATGCGTTAGGCCAACGTTTGCAAGACTGCAAGGAGGCCATTACCACATTGGCCAATGTGGCCGAAGCCAAGGATAAAGAACGCAAGGCCATCGACGAGAATGTACAGCAAACGAAAGCGTACTTGAACAATGTACAGAAGGTGAGTTGCAATGACTTTTCCAACAATATAACTCACTTTTTATACGAAAATATTTACACACATATATACGCAGAAATATACACACACATATGTGTATACATAAGGTACTTATGTAAAACTCAACGTTGCACATAATCTGTTTGTAATTGCAACTACGCATGCACTCAATCACAGTATGCCAATTGCCATGCCAAAGCGCGTTTCCCACCGTTGGCGCCAAATGTCCAAATAAACGCTCGTGTTTGTGTGTGCGTATGTTTATATGCCACAGCGTCGCTTTCAAGTTCATTAATTCCTTAATAGAATTAAATACTTTAGATGGCGCTTGTAGATATCATAAATCTCCAGTGTTGCCTCTTCCATGTTTTTGTATCAGATTGATTTCATTAATTTATTAGCAGGTTTCAACACGAATAGTGAACACACCCATATCGTGTACACCTACACCTACATGCATATATAAATAAGTAAACATGTATTTGTATTAGTGTGTATTGTTGTGCTGCTGATTTTAGTGGTATTAAGTGTACGCGAAACTGTGTGAAAAATAGGCCAGCACGTTTTCCAAAATGGCAGTTTATGGGTTTTGTCTGGCAGCAACACATACATATCTACATGCAAACGTACATTTTTTGTGTTTGTATTTGCTTTAAACAGCGTTGTGGCATATGCAAAAGGTATAGTTTATCAAAATATATTGGCACATTTTTTAGTACTACAACTAAAATTATTTTAGTACTAAAAATCGGTTGTGCTAAATTTGTTTTATTGTTAAATTGACTTACAACTTGCTTGCAATAAATAAAAATATACAAAAAAATGTATCTAAAAAAATTAGTACAAATTTAGTACAACCGAGGCACGTTAGATACTTTTTTCAAAATACTTTGCAAATTTCTTTTAGTATTTTAGAGGAAAAGTTTTTAGTATCAAAAATCGGTTGAACTAAATTGTTGTAATTATAATAATTCTTAATACTCTCACAAATCTCTTACAAAAATATAAAAAAATTTACCAAAAATTTAGTACAAATTTAGTGCATCTACACCACATCTAGTATTTTTTTGATTTCAAAAATCCTTTGGAAAATTTATTAACGTTTTAGTACTAAAAATCGGCTGTACTTAATTTCTTTTGAAGTAATAATTACATAGAAGTTTCTGACAGCAGACAAAATTTGAAAAAAGTTTTTTATAAAAAAGTTAGTACGTCCCACCACTACCACACTTTTTTTCAAAACGCTTTGAAAATTTTATTTTAGTATTTTAACGGAAAGTAGTTTAGTACTAAAAGTCTGCTGTACTCAATTTTTAAATATTTTTTTTAATGGAACATATTTTAGTACTAAAATAGTGAGTACTAAATTTTTTAAAGTAATTTTTTGGAAAGTTTTTTCTTAGTGTTTGTTCTAAAAAATGAAATTCTATTGTAGTACATCTAGTTGACATTAAATCCATGGAAATTTGAGTTTAGTACTTCAAAAATCTTTTAGTACTAAAATTTTTAACCAACTTTTTTATATGATTCTTTGCAAGTTATTTGAAATAAACAAAAATTAGATAAATAAGTTTGTGCTAAAAAGTTTAGTACAACTTTAGTACATGCTTTAGAAAAGTTATTTCAATATTTTAACCACACATGTTTTTAGTACTAAGGAGAGTGGAGTATTAGTTTGCATAACCGTGTACTAAAAATTTTAACGGTTTTTTGAAAAGACTAGAGAAAGGGAAAAGTCAGATTTTTTCAATTTTGGAAAAAAAATATTCATTTCATTCGTCTACAATTATGTTTTTGCTCTCAAAATTGTTCCCATTCGATATTATGTACTTATTCCAGCGCTTCTTCCAATCAATGAAACACTTCTCAAACTTCTTACCTCAGTGGCTGCTACAAACAGAGTAAGCAATTAACGAAGCTGAAGATATTAACCGACTTCAGGGGCATATATATCAATTTCCAAACTGAAATTTTAAATCTCGTACATTTGATTTGGTTTCTCGGTACGCAGGCAGGTCCTTTACTTTGCCAATTGAGTGTGGCAGCATTAAAAGCATTTTATAGACACGCAAACTGTGTGTGTGTACCTATATACAATCATGTATACTCGTATACTGCGCACCAGGTGGGAGTGTATAAAACTGTTGTTCACCTGGTTTTATTTTGACTTTGAAATGCCGCCACAAACGCTTGCTGCTTTGCGGTGAAGTCATTATCAAATTATAGGAAGTTAAACTTTTTTGCAATTACCTTCTTCTAAAGTCTTCCAAATTGCTTGTATGAGTTGAAAAAATGTGAGCCAAGCGGTGTATATAAGCATATACATATGTATTGGAAAGGGAATATATGCCACAAATTTGCGTATAATTTGTTGATACTGAATTGGCACAGTGTAGGTGGGTGGATATCGAACTGCTATAAGGAGTCTAATGCCACAGACTTCACTAACTCACATGCTGGCTCAATATTCGTGGCTGTATTTGTAAGCGCAGGTAATTGATGTGTTTGTAATGCATGCAACTGCCAATTTAATAATGCAGACAGGCAGCGGCAATTACAACCAAATGTGGCACAAACAATGTGGCAATGTATTACTGGCATTTAAACACCATCCGCATTCAGACGCCGTTGTGGCTGAGCGCATTTCGTATGCGCGCGCCAATCATTTCAATACACATTATTGTTTTTAATACATACTTTTCGCAAAATTAAACTAAAACTAAAATTAAATGCTTCGTCATTTGCAGGATGTCGATCGCCAAGCGCAGGTCACTGCCGCCGGTGTGCCTAGCGAGGAGCAGCTAACGGCATTGCGCACCCACCTGCAGACACTGGCACGCACCGAGGAAGAGCTGAAGCAGCTGCGTGAGCGCAATATTGAGAATACGACGACTGAACGCGGAAATCTGGCCGATGATGACAACACCATAATCGAGGTGCTAGAATTGTGGCAGAAGATATTCCAGGATACCTTCCAAGAGTATCATCGCCTCTCCACACGTTTGCTGCGCAGTCAGAACAGCGCTGAGGCATTAAAGTTGTGGCGTCAATACTTGCAACACGTGCAACAATTCCTCGCCTGCAACATACCCGAAGACTATACAAGCCTCAAGGAGCAGCAGCATCTGTGTGAGATACATCAGAATCTGCTTATCTCACAGCAAAATGTGCTCGCCACACACACGGAAGCCGAACAACAACTCGAACCGGCACTCGCCGAACAATTCAAAGTGCTGACGAACATGCACAATGAGACGCTGTCACGTATTATGCAACGCAATAATGAGTTGGAGGCGCGCATGACTGCTTGGAACACGTATCGCGCTGATTTGGCGGCGCTGCTCGAGTGGTTGAAGGAGCGCGAGAAGGAGCGCACACGCTTGCAACTGCGTTACATACACCTGAAGCGTGTGCCACGCCTCAAGCAGCGGCTGGATGAGTTACTACAACAGTTGCCAGCAGGTGAAGCAATGTTGACGCAGTTGAAGGAGCAACAAACTGGTTTGTTGCGCTTCTGCGACGATGCGCTCGCCACCTCCATACGCATGGAACAGTCAAGTGTGGCACAGCGCATTAACAACTTGAAGGCCGCACTCGAGACATGGAATAGCTTCCTATTGAAAATCTCACAGCTGGCGAGCGCTTACGAGCAACGTACCGCTCAGCTAGATACCGAGTTCGACAAAGTGCAACAACTGGTAAACAAAACAAATGCGCTGTTACCCACTAGCGCCAGTGATATACAGGATTGTCTGAGTAAACTGCGCGCACAGCAAGTACATCTTTCGACGCTCACGCAAGATCTTGAAGCGCTTAATGTCACACAAGAGGAACTCAAAGAGTGTATTAGCCCGCACGATATGAAGGCCATAAGACAGAAGATTTGGCTGCACTGGCAGCAGCATGCTGATCTCGAATATCAACTCACGACTTTGATAAACATCATCGAGGAGCGTTTGTCTTTGCATGCGCTCTTCAACACACGCTACGACCGTTTGGCGCACTGGTTGAGCGGTCTGGAACACCGCGTTGAACGTGATTCAGATATCTCAGCTATTGCGAACCCCGAAGACGCAGCACGTCAGCTGGATAAACAAATCACCGCAGAGCTGCAACTGCGCGAAAAGGATCGCGAATGGCTGTTGTCTACGGGACGCGAGCTTATCTCACTCTACACAGACAATTCGCGCAATGCAGAAGCCATACGTCATGAGGTGCAAGAGAAATCTGATATGCTAATCGATCGTTGGGAACGGCTGAAGTACCTGAGCAAGCAGCGCGCCAACAAAATTGGCGATTTGAAGATGACACTGCTGCGCCTGGAGGAACGCATTGCCTTAATACGTGCCTGGATGTTCGAAGTAGAGACCGAATTGGATAAACCACTCACTTTCGACTCTTATACACCACCGGTTATAGAGGCGAAACTCAAGGAGCATGAGAAGATACAACGCTCCATTGAGAATCACAGCAGCAATGTTGGTGAAGTGTTGAATTTGGTTGAAATGCTGCTAAATGACGCGGATACCTGGCGCTCGCATGTGAACACCTCGAATCTTGGTGTATCTGCGCAGAATCTCGAGAAACGCTGGAAGAATGTCTGTCAGCAATCCGCCGAACGCAAGCAACGCATACTTACCACATGGAATTTGTTGCAACAACTGATCAAATTCACCACTGAGTACAAAACATGGCTAAGCAAACAGGAGGCAGACATTGCGGCCTACGAACGCGACCTTTCAACGTTGTCGAAGGAAGAAGCGGCCGCACGCCAAAAAGCTGTCGAAAGTAAGCTACGTGAACTAGAGGCACAAGAGGCGCCACTCAACCAATTGGCGCAAACTTATGCCAAACTGATGATGAGCGCTGGTGTTGATCCCGAGAATATACAGAGTCTTACCATGCCGACGAAGGTAATGTTAGCGAAATGGCGTCAACTCGGACCACGTTGTCATGCTGTTATCGATGTGATTGACAAAGATGTCAAATTGCGACGCGATTTCGAGAAGGCACAACAAGAGGCTGTAAATGCGTTGACTGGCATACAAAGCGAACTGGACCGTTTGCAGAAACAACAGCCAAGCACACCCGCCGAAGCGCAAGCTGCTGTGAAACGTATCGAAAACTTGGAAGCCAAGCTGAAACAAGCTGGCGAAAAAGTGGAAAGTGCTGACAAATTGGCGGCCGAAACCAAAAATAAAGCGAAACAAGACGAACTGACGCGCATCGTAACGCTCATCACGCAATACACCACCATTTGGCGTGAGTTGCAAACGCGCATAGTCACAATCAAAACCGAATGGATCGCCAAGGCGGCCGCCGCCGCTACCGGTGTTGCCGGCGCTGTTGCAGAGGCAGCCATCACTGCGACACACGCATCCGAAGCCGATGCCGGCGTGCAAGTGAACACTTTGTCACAGCGCAAGCTGCGCAAGGCGCAAATGCAACGCGAAACCTCGATCACCGCCAAAGATGCCTACATCATGGAGCTGGAGACAGCGATCAAGGAATGCCAAACGAATCTCGATGAGCTGAAGCGCACCATTTGCGACAAGACACGCAAACCGGGTCCGCAAAAGATGTCTAAGCTGATTGGCAATGCACAATCGTCCACCGAGCTGGTGAAGCATTTAAGCCAGCTGTTGTTGAGCGAATGCCAGGCGAGCGCCGACGAGGCGCAAGTAGAGACAGTGGCAGAGCTGGCGCTGCGCTTCGAAACATTGCTGTCGCAATGGAAGACGCGCCAACAGCAAGATCAAAAAGCTAGGTAAGTGACGGCCCAATAATTGAGATGTATTAAGTGTTAATGTGAATAACTATTTTTTGCTTTGGTGTTGGGATACTCATATTATTATTCTCTGTTTTCTTGTTTATTTACACTCCACACATATACACACCCGTGTGTAAACTAAAACCTTGCAATAAAAAATACAAATTAACACACGCCTTTAAACATGCTTCATGTCACGCTCTCAAAACGCTATGTGTCCAATTCGCAAACGCATTTCCATAAAAAATGTTTAACAGAAGTGCGCTTCCCGCTGCATACAAATTGACCTGCCCACAGTAAGTGCCATTACACTGTAAATTTAATTGTACATACATACCAACATAACTGTAAATTTAAGTAAATTTGCCTTCGGTGTACTGCATTTACTCATACTTCATGCTCGCCATAAATGACAAGCATTTGAACTCAACATAAATCCACTAACTGTGTTCTCTCATACTTCTCTCTCTCTCTTACTCTCTATCAAACAGTGAGGTCGGACGCCTGACGTGCCCGCTTTGCACACAACGCAATTGGCAGCAAATCGACAACGATCTTTGGCGCCTCGAGCAATGGCTGCAATTTGCCGAAGGTACACAGAAGGCGCAAACCACACCACCTTCGAATATTGAACTGCTCGAGGATGTGGTGCAAGATCATCGCGAATTCCTGCTCGATCTCGAAAGTCACAAATCGATTGTGATGAGTCTGAATGTGGTCGGCGACCACTTGGCCACACACACATTGGACACGGACAAGGCGCGTCAATTGCGCGATCGTCTCGAAGCCGATAATCAACGCTGGAATGCTGTTTGTATGGTTGCTGCCAAATGGCAGGGTCTCTTACAAACAGCGCTCATGGGCAATAGCGAATTCCATCAGATAATCGATGAACTGTGCGCATGGTTGCAACAAACCGAACAGAATATCAAGTCATCGGAACCGGTGGATTTGACTGAGGAGCGTAGCGTGTTGGAGGCAAAATTCCGTAAATTCAAAGAATTGCGCGCTGAATTGGAACGTTGCGAACCGCGTGTTGTGAGCTTGCAAGATGCTGCCGACCAGCTGTTGAAGTCCGTGGACGAGACGAGCGCCGAGTCGTCACACACCTATGCAAGGTAAGCGGGCGTATGCGCCAAGCCGCAGGGCGGAACGATTAAAGTAGGGGGTTTGTTCGAAACAAAAGTGTTGTGTAAGAACTTGCGATACGTTTGAAAGTGTGCAGAAAATAATAGTTTGTGAAAAACAAAAACAAAAAACACAAAGGAGAAATAATAAAAGCTAAACGAGCATATACATGGCTTTCGCTTGGGTAAACCGAGTTGAGGAACCATTATTAATAAAGATCGTTGCTAAGAATGGGCTGAGATGAACGTTAACAGTATTTTTTGTACCAGTTGTAGTTGTAGCGTAGAATTTTGCTTTCCTAAACTTGGCTTGTAGAATACCTGAAATTGCTTTGTAGAAAATCTAAACTTGCCTTGTAGACCACTTGAAAAAATGTAGTAATTGTCGTATTTTTCGTAGCAACAATGCAAATTATGCATTTTATTATTTAGTTTTATAAATTTTATATCCATAACTTTTAAACAACATACCTCATCGTGTCACAGTGCTTTGTTTGATTAAAAAAAAAATCTATGTGTTCGGAATTCGAAATTATACTAACACTTTTTGTAGTTTTGGGGCCTTTTCCTAACCAAAATTTTGTTCAAGGTTTGCTTAATAAATATTATATAAAAGTTATATAAAGGGATTTTAGAGCTAAAGAGGGCACACATGTGAAATATGATATTATTTAAGAATACAACAAAATTTTTATATTTATATGTAAGAAATGTGTGTTGAAGTTTTTTTTAAGTAATACTTACTATCATGTTGAAGCTTTCATCAGTGAAAGCTTTATTCAAAATGACATAAAAGAACTTGTAAAGATCTTTCGATGTCACATTTTCTTTTCTTTCGTTGAAAATTGTCATTTGTGAAAAGACCGTTAAGCTTTGTAAGCTTTGAAGGAACACTTTACTTATTGGTCAGCTTTGAAGACTACATTTTCTTATTTAGAAAGAGTGCTTAAAGCTTCTTAACCTTTACAAAAAAACTTTTCTTGTTTCGAAAACAAGCTTAAGGCTTGGTAAGCTATAAAAAACACTTTAGTAAGGTTAAAGATTAAATTTTCGTATTTAGAAAATGAGCTTAAAGCTTTTTAACCTTTACAAAAAAACGTTTGTTGTTTCGAAAATGAGCTTAAAGCTTGGTAAACTATAAAGAAACACTTTAAGTAAGCTTTAAAGTTTAAATTTTCTTTTTTAGAAAAAGATCTTAAAGCGTTGTAACCTATACAGAAAAACAATTTTGTTAAGAAAACGAGCTTAAAGCTTGGTAAACTATAAAGAACACGTTAAGTAAGCTTTGAAAATTAAATTTTCTTTTTTAGAAAAAGATCTTAAAGCGTTGTAACCTATACAGAAAAACAATTTTGTTAAGAAAATGAGCTTAAAGCTTGGTAAGCTATAAAGAACACTTTAGTAAGCTTAAAGATTAAATTTTCTTATTTAGAAAATGAGCTTAAAGCTTGGTGACCTTTACAGAAAAACTTTTCCTATTTGAAAAAGGAGCTTTAAGCTTTGTAACCTTTACAAAAAAGCTTTTCTTGTTTAGAAAATAAGCTTAAAGCTCCGAAAAGGGCTTTAAGCTTGCTAACCTTTTCTGAAAAATTTTCGAATTTACTAAAAGAACTTTAAGCTTTAAAGAAACTTTTATTTTCTTATTTAGCTGCATTATCTACCTTTTTGCGCTGTAAATTATGACTTTTGCATAATGAAAGTAGAACTTGGTTTCATACACAAAAGTTTGGGAATTTTTTTTTCATGTCGAGCTTATTAAAAAAAATGTTATATATATTTTTCTACAACCTTGAATATTTCAGATGTGTGCCAATATTATATAAACAGTTATTTTCATATTTGTACTACTTGAAAGCTTTCATAACAATAACTTCCATTGCACTTGGGGCTTATAAAATAAAAAAATTTAATCCATCATGTAAACCATGACGTTATGTCCATCCTATTAAAGTATTGTCTTATAAAAAATAAGTTACATGTGTATTCCGTTAGTGTTATGCTACTTCACACATTTTGTTCTCAACATTTTATTACGGTATATAACCCATTGTTATCTTAGCTTCTACCATACTACTTTACAATTTAGTTTATTGCCATTAAAACTCTTTGAATCTCTTTACCTTTTATGCGTACATACATACATATATACTATATATATATAATACATATGTTATATAATTTTGTTGAACAAATACTATATATTTTTTGCTTAACAAAAACACCAAATTTTCCGAAACAAAATTGGAATGAACGCTTTCTTATTGTTCTTGTTGGCGTTCTTTTGGTTGCGTATTTGGTTTTTTGCACTTTTTTGTTTAAAACTCGAAACTTTTCGTCCGCCCATTCTAACACTTCATCCAATTGATTATCTCGTAAGTTCACTAACATTCGCATTAAATCGAAGAACCCTTTCCAGGTTGACCGATCTGCGCTTGCGTCTACAATCGTTGCGACGTCTGTCCGGCATCTACATCGTGAAGTTGGGCGCGGTGCTCGGCTATGATGGTGACAATATGGGCGTGTCGCTGCATATGTTGTCGAATGAGGTAAGCTAAATGCGGGAGGAGAAAGAAAATTAAAAAGGAAAAAATAAAAAAAAAAAACAAAAAAAAATTTTTACTTCAATTCTTTACTAATGTAATGTGTCAGTAACAATTTACTTTATTTGATTTTCATAATTAAAAAAATAATACTTTTTCTTAAGCACCAAACCTGATTGGATATGAAATTGAGCAAACGTGATTTACAATTAAAATTAAAAAATACAACAAAAAAACATAAAAAAATGAAAAATATGTAAAATTAATTTAAAAAAAAAAATAAGAAAAATAATTTAAAAAAAAATAAAAAATAATTAAAATAAAATTAAAAAATATTTTAAAAAATATTAAAAAAAAAATTTTTTAAAATTAAAAAAATATTAAAAAAAAAATTGAAAAAAAAATTAAAAAAAAAAATTGATAACATAACAATTTAAAATTCTTAAAAATATTTTTAAAATTTATTTAGTCGCAGAAATGCTTAAACTTAATAGTTATTAGTAATTTTATTATTTCCTTTGTGCATTTAATTACTCAGTGTATACGTTGGTTATTAATTTATTTGTTTTATTCTTTATTTTCTTTTTCGTTTTATGTTTTTATTGCAAAACAGCTTTTGGATCAAACTACATTACCCTCTACATCTTCTTCCATGCAGGCAGCCGCACCATACACTGATAATGCAAAGTAAATATTATTAGATCGTAAAATAGTTTTTATAAGTTTCGAAATGCATTTTATTCGTTTCAAAATATTTATTTTCAATTTCAATAGTTTGAGGTTTCATTAAGTACAAGTAAAAAAGAAAAACAAAATTGCATGCTTTAGTTATTTATTACTAAAGTAGTAAGTCTCGGCAGCTACGTCTACTGGCAATATATTAATAATTTTATATTTTCATTATTATTTTTTTGAATTATTATTACTATTGTGTTGAAATTTCTACACGCACAAACGCACTATATTTTGTAAATTCGCTTTACTTGCCAGTGGACTTGGAAGCACGCAACAAAAAATGCTTGATTTTGATATGAGAGAAGCAGAATTTTAGTACAGTAACTAAGATATAAAAGTAATAATGAATGAAAATAATATATATTCTGACAAAAAAGTTTCCGGAAATTGTAAACAGAATGCAAAATATTTAATTAGTCAACAATATTTATTTTGTCGCCTTCAAAGTAACTTCCATCAGATTCTATACACATATGCCAACGATTTCTACTGTCCAACTCCTTCAGCGAACTTTGTTTTATCTCTTCGATCGAAGGAAAACGTATTCCACGGAGCAACAAGTTCGGTTTGGGGAACAAGAAAAAATCTAACGCGATGGTATTCATTGAGTTTTTGGCTTTAAATTCGGTCGTACTCTCTCAAAAAAATTCTATTTTATTGGGACGAGTAGAGTAAGAACACGTTTCATACCAAAAATATCCACCAAAATCATTCGAACGGACTCGGGAGAGATGTCGAGGTCTCTTGTCATCTCTCTAATAGTTGCCTAACGATTTTCAAGCACCATATCCTACTTTTATCATATTTTCATTAGTTGAAGATATTGAAGGTCGTCCAGAACGAAGCATATCTTCAGCGATCTATCGACTATCTTTAAAGGCTTTGTATTTTTGATAAAACTGAATCACCGTAAGCCATTTCCAACAGTCGCATCGATTTCGCTCACGAAATTGGGTTAAAAATACAAAATTTTCTACAAATTATTTGTTCGATATCTTTATTTTAACAAACTGGCTGACAAATCGCGTTCATTCTAGTAACCAAAGACAGTCCTACCAACTTAACAATTATATATTTATATTTTTTTTAAATATACGGATACTTTTTGACACAATGTATAACAAAGATTTTTATCAAATTATTTATTATTCAAATAAATTGGTTAAAAAGAACTTGAGTTCGTGCAATATCATGTAAAAGTTCTTAATATTGGATAGTCGAAAAAGTCTTTTCGTATTTCCAATCAGACTTCAACTATTTTTTTTTTGTCTAATATTTTATTTTAATCACAATATCTTAAACTCAACTACTTTGTTATATCGAAATCAAGCTTTTTTTTTGCTGTGCCAACTTAAAAAAGCGCTTTAAGCGCCGAGTCATATTCATACTCGTACTTCAGCTGAGCAGTGCCGCAGAGAGAAAACTGGGGAAGGAGCATGTTTGTAGTGAATTTTATTATAGAAAAAAATCTGCCAAAAATAAATATTTGCAGAGTACCGTAATAGAGTTCGAACACAGCAGAAATTGTACGCGCTCGCCCCACTACTCTCCTGCACTGCTGCTGAGTAGTTTTAGTTTCAAAAAGTAGTCTGTAAGCGTGTGTATATAAATTTTTGTTGACTATTTATGCCAAATTTCTTGTACCTCGTCGCTTTTTATTTTTCTTTAACGCATTTGTATTACTATCTCTTTATAATAGCGGCACCACCGGCACCGATGCCGATGCTGTCGATGGCGATGCCATCAACACCACCGTACTTGCGCGCGGTGCACGCTTCCTCGGACGGGTTGCACGTGCCTCGCTGCCCATACAAGCGCTCATGTTGCTGTTGTTGGGTGTTGCCACACTTGTGCCCCACGGTGAAGACTACACCTGCATGTTCTCGAACTCGTTTGCGCGCAGCCTCGAGCCGATGCTGTCATACCCGAACGGACCGCCACCGACGTAATAGTGGGTGGTTGTCGCAAACCAAAACAAAACACACACAGAAAAAACAATTAAATTAAACGAACAAACAATAGTATGTAAGAAAAACGAATATAAATAATATATATAATACATATATATAATATATGTAAGCAAAGTGAGATTTGTAAATGTGTAGGAATTGTGTACAAGATTGTACAGTGTTAAATGGAAAAAAAGTTGCATTTGGAAAATTAAGCAAAAGAAGGGGAGTGTTTTGTACGCTTGCGTGAAATTGCACAAAAGAGAAAAATAAGAAAAGAAAAGAAAAGAAGAAAAAAAATAAGCATAAAGTCGTATATATGCCTTGCTTGTAATTGTATGTACAATAAACTATAAACAAATACTGATTGCTATAAATTTGTACAGCACTTAGTGCAACATAAAGAATAATTCAAATACTTGCCGTACGAAGTTTCCCAGGTAGTTTGTACATTTTGATAGGCATTAGATAGCGCTTTGGAATAATTGACGAAACGAAACCGAAGTTTTGGAAAACAGTAAGTTAAACAAAATGACGGCGAATGAATAATGAAACTAGGGTAATACAAAAAAAATAAAAAATATAAGAAAAGCTGGCATAACAGTTATAATAACAGTTACAATAACGGTTATAATAACGGTTATAATAATAGTTATAATAACGGTTATAATAAAGGTTATAATATTGGTTATAAAAGCGTTTATAATAACAAGTTAAAGCTAGCACAACAAAGTGCAGCAACTTATGTGAAATTTTAGTATTTAAGCTTGACATAAAAACAAAAAATTACAACAAAAACAAAAAAACAAATTACGATACGCACATAGAACACGAAAAATTATAGTAAAACAAATTTTTGATATTTTCAGTACACGAAAAAGGACTATTTGGCTGTGTCGCAAAACGACAACTAACAACAACAACAAGCATGCCGTGTGCCAAGCGAATTTCGTGGAACATTTTTGCTTGACGCACGGCATGACGCAAGCACAGCAAAAAAAATGCAACAAAAATGCCAAACAACAACAACAAACAAGTAGAAAACCGAAATCCTTAAATATTTACAACAAAACTCTCCAAAAACTGAAATTTTCTCAAAGCCACATAAAGTAAATTGCACGAACAACTTTCAAAAACGAAAAAATTCAAAATCCATGACCCAAAAAATTATATTGAAAACTGACAAACGCGCACATTTTTGCATGACCGCATCTCCCAAAACACAGCGGTTGTGGCAAAACTGCGTGCATTTGCTTTTTCGTAAAACAAAACAACAACAAAGTCAATGTAACGCCATCCTTTAGCGTAAATATGCGCGCATGCGCACAAATCTCTCCAATGTGCGCTTGCTGGTTGGTTGCAAAGTTGACAAAAACAAGTACTGAAGCACGATTAATTTCGCAAATCACATCGAAAACATTCCCAAACAGGCATTACCATAGTTAGTTTTTGCTAAACGCAACATTTACTTTATTTTCCAAAACTTTTTTAGTAATTTCTTAGTAGTTAAAAATCGATAAATGTTGTTGTTGCTGGCATTAATGTTAATAAGTTTGTATGTGTGGCGCAGTTGTTGTTGGAAAATGTAACTAAATGCGAGCAGCAAGTGTCCTCAATTGGTGCTAAACCAAATTTCATTGAAATAAATTCCTTTTGGCTAAGAAAAAAGAAAGGAAAAGAAAAAAAAACTAAATGGAAAAAACTGCAAAACAAAACGAACGAAGTGAATTATTATTATTATTTTTTAAATGAGATTAGTAAAGGCAAACAAGCGAGTTGCAAAATAAGCAACCAAATATAAAAAAAAAATTAATTAAAAAAAAATAAAATTATAAAAAGAAAAATAAAAATTGTTAAGCCTAAAACTAGCACGCGCACTAGAAGCGCCTGTGCGTGAATTTAGTTTTGCCAGAATCCATCCATACACATTTGCATTGTTGTAGTGTGTATTCTAATATATATTTTGTTTACTTTTTATTAACTTTGGTATGAAATTTACGCTTTATCTATGCTTTTCCTATGTGTACCTAAAACGCATTATGCAAACTTATCGTTAAAAACTATTTATTCATTTCGCTATGGATTTACATAACAGACATACATATACAAACATGCATGTATGTATGTATGTGTATGCTTACGATATTATTAATAATTGTTTAAACGCTTATGGCTTTGTTAAATTTTCCGTATTTTTATACAACTACACTTAAAAAAAAATTAATGTAAATTTATTTAAAAAAAATTTTTGTAATAAAACATTTTTTTTTACTTTAAGTAAACGAAATGACCATTACACGACAGAAACTGAAAAAGTAAATACAGAAATACAAAAAAAAATTACAATAACACAAAAAAAGTTCAAAAACAAAACTCTGAAAAAACGCAGTTTTTGAGTTGTCAGTTTGTAGACAAAAAAATTTAAATTATGTACTATATATTTTTGCATTAAGCAGCAAATGTTTATAAAACTTGTGTTTAGATTAACTTATTTAAGTAATATTTGTTTTCACTTACTCGTACATTTAATGTATCTACATATATACATACGTATACTACACGTTTATTATTATTATATTATTATTATTATTATTATGTTATGTATAAATCACCTTTGCAAAAGTATAAAAATAAAATAAATAAAAAAATATCAAATAATTTTTGTATTTTATTAAGCAAATCCAGCGGCTAAACCAACGAAAGCGCAACATGCCAATATAAAAAGTTTTTTTTATATAGTAGGAAGAAGCATTGAAAGCCGGAATTCGGAACTTAAAACCGCTAAACCTTACTGATTCCCCGAACTCGTATCGCTCCCACGGAACCACCGAAAAATCCAAAATATTCATGTGAACACAGTATTTGTGTTTGCCATGTTGTCTATCTAACCACGCATATAGTAAATATTATAATTAGCTTCCTACAACATATAAAATTACTATATTTTCCACCTTACTGTTAATGTTATACACCATATTCTTCATTAATTATAGAATAAATGCTATAAACAACTGTTTGGTTAAAAATTAAATTTTTCATTAATATGTGGGTTTTATAGTTATAAAATGGATACAGTTTTATCCATTTGTTATAGTAGTATAATTTACCAACCAGTTTGGTGCCAAAGCACTGCATAATAGCCTAATAAACACGAAAAACATGGCTTGGTGCTACATTTCTTCGAATAACATTTTTATGATAACACATTTTACAATGAAAATAAGAAAATCAAAATCTACAAGCGATGAGCTTTCCAACGACACCTCATTCGTCTAAATCGGTTAATAAATGGCGGAGTTATTTGAGTTTTTAGTTGGGCAACACCCCTACTGTATGGTTATGGGCGCCTAGTACTTCGGGTGAATTTGCTACGATTTTTACGCAGCATTTTTCTTCGCGCTACACGGCGCCACCTGGATGCGACATTTCACGCAAAATAATCTTCCACATGAGTCATCCTGCATCCATACACTTGAAATTTTATTTTTTTGCTTTGTACAGCGTCACCTGTGTGGGACATATCACTGAAAATATTTTTTCTTATGAGTCCTCCTACGTTCACGCGCTTCTTTTTCAGCTAGCGCCTTGGTCATATGCAACATTTTTCGTCACCGCAATTTATTTTTCGCTATGCACAGTGACACCTGTGTGCGACATTTTGCACAAAATATTTTTCCACATTAGTCATCCTGTACATTTTCAGGTAGCGCCTTGGGGGTATGCAACAGTTTTTGCCGCTTCGATCCTGCACTTTTAGTTTCCGGCAACGTGTTGCTGCCCTTGCTGGGTGCCTGATGCATATGGAAGATTTCGTCAGGCACAATTTTGCCGTGCGAGAAAAATGTCGCAAGGAAGAAATAAAAAATTTCGCATGTAATTTTTTTTTGTTTTCGTATATTTAGCGCAACTTCTGCACCGTTCAACCGATTTGCACGATTTTGGTATCAAATTAAAGGGAATTTAATAACGCTTCTTTTGCAGCTCGTTGGAAATAAAAACACATATTTATTTAACTTTTTATTTTTAATTTTACGATTTTTATTTGTAATATTTAAAAGTTAAGTTTAAGTGATGTGCATACATGTTTGTTTGAGATTATGAGCAAGATTTCCATGTTCAGCTCAGTCAACTCTAAATGTAGAGCCACCATAATATTGTCAAAAAAAGTTCAAATATTTTTCTCAGTGTATTTGCCGTAATGCCACAGATGTCGCTGCACGCTTCCTTATGCTTGTCATTAACGCCGTTGTTGCTATGGTTTCAAGTTGATTTCAAAAATTTTGACAGACCCAAACAAATCAAATGAAAACAAGAAAATTTCGAGCTATTATAAAAATATATGAAACATTAATTAAACTGAATAAAGCACAATGTTTCGACGTGGAAAACTGCATTTTCTCAGCACGAAGGATGATCGCATCAAAATAATGAATGAGCGCATTAATTTGACGGAGAAACATTTATTGGAAATATGTGCTTCCTTTGCAGCTTGCACCAGAAAAATAGCGAAGTAATTAGCATATTGGACGCCTACTTAAATTTCTATAAAAATTAGATTTGTGCATACAACAAATATATAACTGTAATGACATTTTTTTAGATGCCGCAATGCCTTCGACGATTTGGGGCACAAAGTGCAGAATTTCGCAGAAGAGGAGAAGATCAATTATAGCTTGAGTGATGGCCTGAACTCCATTACCACATCTTTAACTGTACAAGCGGATTATATGGACTTGCTGGTGCATCGTCTGGAAATGAAGGTGAAAATTGCGAAAAATTAATTTTTTTTCAAATATTATCACGAAAAATGAATGCAAATTTGATATACTTGCAGATAGTCAATGAGTTGAGTCAATTCGAAAATCTTTGTAAAACCACACGCGATAATTTGCGCGCAGCAACAATCGCACGTGACAAGGAGGTTTTGAAGCAACAGCAATTAATGGAAATCAAATCGAAATTTACATCAAATAATGTTAGTATCAAAAATAGTATAATATTAATCATAAAATACATATTCAAAATTTAATATTCACCTTACTAGACGGCTGCTGATTCAGAGTTGCTGAAAGCCAAATTGGAAGTGAACCGCTCCAACAAAGAAATAGATGAGATCATAAATACCTTTGAAAAGCGTAAACTGTCAGAGATACGGTCTTTACTAACCGATTTTATACTGATCAGTCTCAAATACCATACGAAGACTTTGGAAGTGCTTTCGGCCAGTTATTATGATGTCTCGAATATTGATGAAAATGGTGATTTTAATGAATTTCAAAAACTAATGAAAACTAAAGGCGAACCTAGTGGACGAAAGCAGGCGCTAAAGAAGGGAATGCGTTCACAATCGATGGATAGCTTAGATCACGATACACTTTTGAGTCCCTTAAAACATACTAAAAAACTTTCGCGTAGCAATAAAAGTTTAACGAGCAAAACTGATGTTGGCCACGACAACACGGGAGATGACGGTGAGGAAGACGATGATGATGATGATGAGGTATATTAGTTACTTTTAGTAAACGTAAAAATATGTACTATATATGTATGTATATTATATTTTTTTCTATAGGAGGATTTAGAGGCATCGGCTGATAATACAAATGACGAGGAGGAGCACTCGGGCACTGCTTCCGATGATGATGAGCCCACAGAGAGCATTTCGGCTGCGAAACCAGCAACGCTTGCAAATAAAATGGATGAGAAAAAAACCAAGGAACAAACAAAACAGCCATTTCGCGCTATCTCCTCGGCGCACGTAAGAACACAACGACAATTGCATGGAAAATCCAATTAATTTTCAGCTGTATTGGAATTGAGTACATTACTTAAATTTTTAATTGAAAAAATTTCAATTGGTTGCTTCTAGTACAATATGCATGCGTGTACCAAATAGAATAGTTTAACCTATTTTAACACAAAAGGATAACATTTTTAGTACAAACTTAAAATAATTAATTTTACCTTTCGATCAGGTCGGCAAGTCACAAAGTCAACACAAGCCTTTCGCTGCTAAAAGTGGCGTTGGCATACCAACGTTGCAAAAACGTGCATCATCACCACATTTTGGCGTTAAGGAACATCAGCTAAAAGGTAACCCTAGTAACGTGACAATGACACTGGAAGGTCCAAGTAGTCGCTTAGTGACAATTGTTGAATCGAAGAAATGAATATACAAAAATCTATTGAAAATTAATGTAATACAACCAATCCATATTGATTATACAACCAAGACATGTTTATACCACTATAATGTATGTATGTCTAGCCTAAATAAACACTTCCGCATAATTACGTTTGAAAAAATTGCCTTTGACGAAATGTTATTTTGCTGCAGTTTTGACTATACATCTTCATATATAGTGAGGTACTCCACTGTGTTTTTTTAGGTTTAAAATTAATGCTTTTATTATTCCAAGTTTTCCAAAGACCAATGAAAATTTAAACTAAGCAAAGTAAACTAATTTCAAATATACAATGACAATTAACTAAATTCTAACTTGTTACAGCACATTTCTGTTGTTTACGTGCTCAATAATTGTTTTCATTTGATTTGTAACAAAAGTTTTAAAATCTTACCTTTTATATTATTATTATTTTTTCATTTACTTATTTAAGATAATGAACTTAATTAAACGTTTTGTGTTTTTTGTTTAGCCAATTCTTATCAGCATTGAATGTTGCTTTTCGTGCGTATTTGTGGAGATCGACTTCTATGCCGTTGTATATGTATGTATGTGCATTAATACATGGTTTGGTTTGGAATACATATAAATATTTGTGTTCCAGTGACAAATTGTCAATTAATGAGCAATGTTTAAATGTACGCTTCATGGTCATATGTATATCTATGCTAACATGCCGCATCAAAATTTGACTGTTTTACTTTTCTGGGCCTTCAACGCCAGCTTGATTCATCAAATCCGCAATACTTTTCTCCAAATCATCTATTCTATTGCCCATATCATCGATGCGTGTGATTATTTGATCCGACATTGTTTGGAATTTGTCTTGTACATTTTGTAGCAGGTTTTGTACCTGAAATGGAAATTTAATATAAGAGTTTGTTAAATAAATGTATGAAAGTAATGTTTCAAAAAATGTATTTCCTATGCTCAGATGATAATATAAAAATAGATGCATTAT
This sequence comes from Bactrocera dorsalis, assembly GCF_023373825.1. NCBI lineage: Eukaryota > Metazoa > Arthropoda > Insecta > Diptera > Tephritidae > Bactrocera > Bactrocera dorsalis. Next base: position 101,644,485 of record NC_064303.1, read on the forward strand.
TCAAATATATACATATATACGTATATGCATTTTCCTTGTTACTGCAACGTTGGCGTTGTTGCTAAGAGATTTGTGTACATTAGCAAAAAATGGGAGTGGCGGTTATCCTATACAAAGCATTCATGCAAAATATAATACGCGCTTCAAACACTTTAACAAATAATTTGTATCTTAAACTTCACCAAATTATAGCATATTTGTTAAAAATATATGACTGCACAATGTTAATAATAAATTAATGGTGATTACTCACATATATTGTTAATTCCTGCATATTTTTCGGATCCGCATTACTGCTCAAGGAGTAATTTTGATCCAAATCGCTATCAACGTCATTCTTAAGATCTGCCATTGTTGCTGTTTACGCTAATTTCAATTGCGATTTATTGTGTTTGTAAACTTTTTTTTATAAAAGTATAAAAATAACTTAATATTTTGCAACTTTCCGTTCTAGGAAACCAGACACAACAAAATTTTAACTGAAAATGACAGCTGAGCAGCTGACAGTAGACTTATGTTCTTTGTTGTTATTATGGTTGCCAAGGTTTTTGGAACAGGGTGTTTGCAATGCTTTGGAATCATGCAGCAGTGTTGTATGGTTTATTATTATTATAAATACACTCAGTCCTCTTTTTACGCGATCTCTTTTTACGCTATTTCACTTTAACGCGATTATTTTTGCAGCGCAAATTCCTTTTTTTACGCGAATTTCTCATTTTAACGAGATTGCTTTTTTTCGTTTTTTGCTTGTTTACATATTTTTACGCGTAATAATTTTTGAATATGTCGGCGCACCCTAATAGTGTGTGGATATTGGATATTGACACCGAGGTAGACGAATTTTTCAAAAAGAATTGAGTCTCTGTATGTTAAGATATAAAGAACTACATCGGAACTTATTGGGTCCAAAAAGAAGTATTCAAACAAAATAAACTGAATTTATGGTGCAAACTCAGTCAGAGATGCTAAGTCAATCAGAACATCAATCCATAGTTCTTACTATTGATTCTGATACAAATTCTAGTGATATCAGTGCCGGCCATCAAAGTAAGCGGCAAAGAATAATTTCCACTACGGATAATGACAGTGATTAAACAGCATTCAACGGTGTTTTTCAATAAATGTACCTATTTTCTATTTTCTTCTCTTTTATATATGGTTTTTGTTTTGTGTTTTTTATTTTGTTATGAATGAATAAATTATAAGTATGAAATTTGAAACTTATTGTATTGTTTTTGAATATTTTTTTGCGCGTATATTTTGTTATACGCGATATTTTTTATATTCGGAACCAATTCGTCAATTAATATTGGAAAACTAACAATTTTTACGCGATTTTTTTTTTACGCGATTAGTGGCAGAACCAATAATCGCGTAAAAAAAGGACTGAGTGTACATAATAAAAATTTTTATTATAATGTAAAGAGAAAAGTTTTTGTTTATATTAATATATTAAATTGTATTTTTTTTCCATTAAAAATATTATTTTTTTCATTAATTACCTTAAAGCCAATAGCGTCTTTATAGTTGTAAATTTGGATGCTCAGCAACATGTATAGATTAAATGTTTAGCTGCACCGCTGTGCTGATGGTGTTAGATACATGTTGCGCAATAAGTGCTTCATAAACATGTTTCAGAGTGGATGTTTGTATACATTTTAAATAAAACGAATTGGTGTCATTGTACTCCGTTTCCTTGTGATTTTGTTAGATTTAGAACTTAAACAAGTATTTATATTAGGATACAAGTAGATATAAACACATATAGATTTTTTTATATACACACAATTAATTTTTATCGAATGAGTGATTGCAAAATTTCAATCGTATTGTCTTTCTCTTGCAGCAGTCCAGATAAATAGCCCAATTAGGCATCATAAATCCAAAACAAATAAATTTGTTTAAGTGGCACTTTCGAATTTTTCGCACACAAATTCCTTTCAAACATGCAACGCTCACAAATATTAGGTTAGATTCCTCATTTGTCTAAAACCCAACAGCCTTTATCATAACAAACAACTGATTTATGATTCCCTAATACCTAGGCACTTGACAAAAAGGTTTGACACCTTTGAGTGTGCACGTGTCCATGTTCGTGTTATGCGAGCCGATTCAATGCTTGGGCTAGGTGGCTCACCTATTTTTGCGTAACGATGTATAAACGTACATACATCAGTTAGCTATCCCATTTTTTCCACTTAATCCAATGTTATTTATAACGACAACACATTCTCACTGAGGGTACTACTGCATACATATGTACATAATTATGTATGTATTTATTTTGTATATATGTATAACCAAGTGTATAATTTGTTGAATTGATACGATACGAGTCCATTCCATCATATGTCCTTCGGAAAGGATCTATCAGAGCCGTTCGATATCAAACTAGGTTTCAGACAATGCGAACCTCTATTGAGGGACTTCTTCAGAGCTGAACATAGAAGGTATAATCTTCTATAAAATCGTACAGCTGGCTTCAACAACTGTGCCGTTAGTTTTGTTTTCTGCAGACTGGATAAGAAAGCGAAGTGAATTGGTCTGGTAGTGAACAAGGGCCATAGTTCAGTGAATTAAGAGGCAGCGGCTACGCTGGCTAGGTCATATCGTCCACATGTCTGAAACACTCCAGCCCTGAGAGTGTTTGACGCAGTACGCGTCGTAGGAAGCAGAGAAAGAGGCACATCTCCACTCCGTTGGAAATACCAGGTGGAAAAGGACCTGGCTACACTTGGAATCTCCAATTGGCATCAAACAGCGAAAACAAAGAACGACTTGCACGATGGCTGTGAACTTTGCTATAACCGCGTAAGCGTTGTTAACGCCAATAAAGAAGAAGATAAGATTCATATACATTTGTTGAAAATCTAAATCTTGACTACTCGAAGTGCCTGACCAGTGCTTACTCTGAACACAACTAGTACGCTCCTCTAACTAGCTGTGCTATCATTTCATATCACTCCTAAGATAATTTGCTAAGAATTTCTTTCACTGTTGGGTTGATGTGTGCGCATATGTGTATGTATGTATCTGTGTCTATGTCGGCTTTCAGGTCAAAGGTGTTAATGCAAGTAGTTGTAAACTCGCACTTAGACGACGCAAAACACATCACGCCCTTTAACTTAAATATCAGATTAGTGTTGTCTCATTACAAATGAATGTCGTTTCGCCTTTATTTATTATATTTGGAGCATGAAGGTGTATGAACATGCATATGTATGTATATAGGTACATGTATAGACTACACTGTAGACCGTTGTGCAAAGTAATACGTGTGGACCAAAATTAATGGGTGCAGGTGCTAATGCTATGGTTTGCTAGACGGTTAATCTTGTTGCAGCAAATATCAAAGGCAATTATTATAAATAAATATATAAATAACAATTCCAGTTGCGTAAATCTCATATAATCAGAGCTGATATTTAAACGGTTTGTACTGAAATATATCAATGAACTTAAAGGGAATATAAATTATATAAAATATATACTTCTTGGTTTGATGCTATCAACTCGTAGGTCTCGTTGCCAATTCACAGCGGTCTGAAGTTTACTTTTTTTTATCAGGAAAGCAAGAATCATACACTTCAACCCGCATTTGAGGAATAGTGCGATATAATAATAGGCCGAATGAATAAATATTAATATATAACACTTTACCGCGAATTTTCACAGGTCATGGCACCTGTTCTAATATACGAAACATTAAGATGGAGGATGGATTTTAGAATTATACAAGCGCTTTAGCTTTGCAATGAGAACAATATCTTCTAAGTACTTGGAAGTTGATATGTCTACAAATTCCAGACAAGTTGATATATAGAATATAGATAGAATTAATCCCAATCTTTGATATCCTAAACAGAGTCGACTATTTTAAGGCTTGGAAATATGGAGTAGGTACAGTAAAATGCCTATTGAAACTTCCTTGAATAAACTCACATATAAATCAGCTTCACATATAAATCAGCTTCCCATGCACATGGTCCTGTCGATCCATGCATGTCCCTAAAGTATTCTATCTCACCTTTATCCGTCTGTCAGATCTCGGTTTGTATTATTTTTAGCGACTTGCGTATTTCGTGAACTGGTTCAGTAGTCAAGCGAATGGCAGTTTTTACAATTTCTGCAGCTTTTTTGTTTCCGGAACACACTTGTGGTCTGCAATCCAGTGTATATGCAGCGGCTTTCCAGCAGCCCCTACATATACTGCCTCAGTAAAGCCATCTGATTGGACGATAGTGTAGATACCGGTAGCTGGAAGTGTCGCCCGAGATCTTAGGTGACATAATGTGATTTGAAAGTCACGTTGTGATTTCAAGGAAAGCTGGCTGACAGCTGGCTATATATAAGTAATGTAGGCACGTGCCTGGCCAGTGCTTAGGTGACGTTCACGATGTGAAGTGAAGTGATTTGAAAGTCATGAGGTGACTTCAAGAGCAGCTGACTCTATATAAGAGAAGCAGGCACCGTGCCTGGCCAGTGCTTAGGTGGCGCTCACCCCGCGGAGTGAAGTGATTTGAAAGTCATGAGGTGACTTCAAGAGCAGCTGGCTCTATATAAGAAAAGCAGGCACCGTGCATGGTTAGTGCTTACCTGACGTTCACGATGTGAAGTGAAGGGATTTGAAGAAACGATGTGACTTCAAGAGCAGCTGGACGCCTATAATAAGACAAGAAGGCAACGTGCCTGGTCAGTGATTAGAAAAGCAGTTGCCTGCCAGTACTTAGGTGACTTTCACCTTTCTGGCTGACTTTTCGCTCTCTGCTCCACTTTGCGTTTCCATATTAGTTTGCTGTCAAAAATTGTTCCCGCAGACTTGGTATTATCCTTGTTAGTTAACTCTACCTAGTTGAGCATAGGAAGTTTCCTTAACGGGATCTTCTATCTCTTTGTAATATCTGTCTCACTGCCATTTACCGCTTGGTTAATCGATATAGTCCATTAGTGTATGACTTTTAGAATGTTATTCAGAGACTAACCACTTCTAAAATGATTTGCGCAGATATAATCGTAAGTGCATACAAATAGTCACACGTTCCAGTGGTTTGATGTTGTTTTTCTAAAAGTTTCTGTTTTTAACACTTTCCCATTATTAAAGTCATTAATACCCCGTTACCCATGCCTCAATTGATATTCATCTCTAAGTGTTGATGAACAAAGTATACACACGCACATACATACTCTCGTACAAGCGCAGCTACGATGGGGAAAATTGCAGTTTTATTGCTCAAAAATACGCTGCATTTAATTTTAATTGGAAGTTAGTCACCACAGGAAAAGTTATGCGCCAACAGAATGTGAATATTGCACGGTTAGTCAATTACAAAATCCTATTATTACACATAATTTAACGGCAGCATTGGATGCAAAGCGCCAAGCAGACCGAAATGCCCAAAAACACAAACAAAAAACTGCACCAAAATGTGAATTTTCGTGGCGCTGCTCAGCCAGCCACGTACAAAGGACCAACCGGCCGCATTCAGTTGGTTCAAATTGTCTGCGGCTATCAGTGGAAGAAGGGCGCTACGTTACGTGCTATTGTAGTTGTTGTTGCTGTTATTGTTATGCAGAAGCCGCTACCTTAGATGAGTGAATAAAAGCTCACCTGAAATTAAATTGACAGGAATGACAAGGCATGACAGCGCGACGAGTCAGCGGCTACCCCTCTGCCGGTTGAGGTGTGGGTGGGGATCTGTCAGCTTTGAACTGTACATGGCGTGTGGAGGAAGACAAGCAGAGTTGAACGCAACGTACCGACGAGTAAAAGCATTGAAAATTGCTGCTGGTATTGTTTTCGGTTGTTTGGCTAGTCGGTAGTCTTTTAAGTGGATTCTTAAGCAAAGTGCTGGGAAATATCTCGACCAACACAGCTGCGGCAAGGCATGCAATATACTAATATATTTATTATTGTAGTAGTTGTGTAACTGTGCGCACTTCGTGTACTTGTTCAACAGACTTTTGTTTAAGTTGAAACCGAAATTCCTGAGTCGAGGCATGCCCCAGTATAATTTGTTCACTTTTCTAATTTCGTGTCTCTCTTGACGTCTAGAGCTTTTGCTGAAATACGGTGAATTATACATAATGTGCAAGTAATTACTTTGATTAGTTGTTGTAATTTGCTTAACCGCATTTAAGTTGTCAACTTTGGATCAAACCAAAAAGTTTTCTTTTACATTTTGTGCACATAAAAGTGTGGTTTCGAGTACGTGGCGGCTTGAAAGCGCAAATTGCTGTAATAAATTTCAAGTACCAAGTAAGTGATATAGTATATGGGTACATATACACACATAGTTTTATACATTTATGACATCGGCGAGCAAGGGTAACCTGTTTCTAGCAATTAAAGACACAACAAGAAAAAATGTAAAATTTGGCAGCGTCGAAGCCATAATATTTTTCACAGTTGCATTTCTCATAGCATAAAAGGGTATACAAAATATTTTACTTGATTTTGATAGATCAATATATATGGCTGCTACTATATGCAATAGTGATCCAATTTGAACACTTTGTTAGGAGATTACAGCGTTGCCTTGAACAATCGAACATGTCGAATATTGTGAAGATATCTTGCCAAATAAAAAAGTTTTCCTTAAAAGCACTTGATTTTGAACGACCAGTTTGTATGGCAGCTATATGATATAGTAGTCCGATCTAAAAAAGTCTTTCAAAGTTTGTAGTGCTACCTTTGCCAACACTCCATGTTGAATTTCGTGAAGATATCTTATCAAATTAAGAAGTTTTTCATACAAGCACTTTATTAACAGCATTCAGTTTTTATGACAGCTATATGCTATAGTCGCTCGATATCAACTATTCCGACAAATGAGTAGCTCCTTGAAGAGGAAAGGATGTGTGCAAAATTTCAAATCGATATCTCATAAACCAAGGACTATTTCACGCACGTATTTTCACGTTCAGTACCTATCAATCGTGGAAGCCGTCAAAGCCGACAAAGCTTTGTTCAAATTCAGCTTGTGCTTGTTACTTAATCAAATGAGATACTCTTAATTGCCTTTTTATATTATTTAATGAAGCTAAATGCCTAAATATTTACTTTACAAGAAGAATTACAAAATCATTTAATAAACCTGTCTGCAAAGACAACAGTGCGTATGAGTAACAAAACCAATTCATACAAAAAGTGCACGATGACAATTCGCTTTGCTAAATTCAATGTAAAATTACCCTGAGGGAATTATGCTGTGCCACATTAAAATCAAATTAATGACGAAGAAGATACTACACTTGAAGAATACAAGAAGGAGGCATAAAGAAAAATAATAAGAAAAAATACACATATCTATGTGCTTAAACCGTAGCATTCTCTGCATTACACACATCCAAGCAGGGGAAAGGAAATATGAACATATAAGAGATAACAATTCAAGCAGAGAGATACAGCAGCTAGAGGCAGCGGCAAGCGCTCCAATAAAGCAGGAAACAATTATGTGTCTACAATCAAATTCTTATGTTTTTATGAATTGCCGAAGGAAAACGTAGGAAACAAAAGGCAAATACTCACAATAAATCAGATATACAAAAAATGTGTGAAAAATGGCAATTTTATTTAACTTGAGGTATGTGGCAATAAGCATACTCGTATGTTTGGACGGAGAAGAGAAGGAGGAGCAAAGAAATAATATTAATGAGATAGTAATCTTTATTTGTACATACATATGTATGCATATGTTGGTAGAGTAACTTATATGTGATGTTTTTGCATACAATTCAGTTTTATATAGAATCCGTCATATTATAAAAATTATAGTAATTGATGTTGAATACACCGAAAAGTATTTTACAAAAATGAATTTGAAATTGAAAAATTTCCTAAAAATAACATTTTTGGCATAAAATCATTTGGCGAGTCAGCTTCTGCTACATATTAGGTTGTCAAATATCTTCCGCTTTTTTGCTCTTTATTCAATGCTTTATAAAAAGTGTTACAGTGATCGGATTTAGTTTAAATATGCGTCGTTTCGTTCGATAATCTGTTTCCATCTAGACGGCAACTTCAGAATACCGCCCTCGTAGAAGGCCCTTTCCTTATTTGCGAAGAGCTTGGACAGCCACTTTTCACAAGCCTCTTTTGAGTTCAACTTTACACCAACATGGGCGTTCGCCATGGAAAGGAACAAGTGGTAATCACTTGGGCTATATGGTAGATGCGATAAAACCTCCCATCCGAGCTCTCGTAGCGCTCGACGAGTCATCAACGAAGTGTGTGGTCTGGCGTTGTCCTGGTGAAACACTACACCCTTCCTGTTGGCCAATTCTGGACGCTTCTGGTCTATCGCCAGCTTCAAGCGATACAGTTGTTCGCAGTAGATGGTAGAAGCGTCTGGTCATATGGGAGCAGCTAATCGTGGATGATCCCACCAAACACAAAGCAAAACCTTCCTGACCGTCAATCCCAGCTTGGCCACTGTTTGGGACAATACACCGGACGCGAAATTTGAAAGACAAAAAGGCGGAAGGAAGATATTTGACAATCTAATATATATATATATATCATCGGAATATATTTCTTTAGAAAAAGAAAATATTCTAGAAAATTTCGACAGTTCCGAGCTTGCTAGACACTTGTTGGGCTTTCCTGGTGCAAACGCTAGTACGTATATAAGCCGCTTAGGAGACACTGAACCTGCTTTCTCATAATTTGAAGCCAAAATGTATGTGCGCATTACAAAAACATTGTGAAGCCCAGTGTCCTACTGAGATGATCAAAATGCTATTATACGCTCCATAACCATTTGCCGTTACATTCATTTTGCCGCGGGCGCCAACGCTGCTGTGCCATAATGCAATTTTCCAGCATTAATTCGATTGTGAAGCCGAGAAAGTTTTGCTGCAACAGCAGCGGTTTGTGACTGCATATCCGTATATGTGGGTATGTGTGTAGTGTGAGCTCACCTGTATATAACCGAAATTGCGCTTTTATGCTGCTTCATCGCCCATAATGGCCGTGGTGGCGGAGGAGACACGGCAGCACTTAAAAAAATGTGATAATACCTGCGCAAACAAAGCTAATTCGTTTCCATTCCCATTTCCATCCACATTCATACTTACATGTACACCCGCATTCACACACACACACACACATTACTATTCGCATTCGGCATTTCATTGTGCAGTGGCGCAACAGCAAATTCACCGAATTGCCAGAGCGTTGATCGCTGTTATTGCCAACTATTCCTTTTTGTTTTCCTTCCAGCGCTTTCAACGCGATGAATTTACAATTCCCAGTTGTGCAATTGTAGCGTTCCGTAAATGCACGAGAAATCGTTGAGGCGCTCACCGCACACACATATATACACATACACACACACTCGCTTATGCCGCCCCGATTCGATGAATAATACAATTTCGCCCCGCTGTCGGTTCTACATGCCAGTGGTGGTGGTCGGGGTGTAGCAAGGCAATTGATAGACAGATGCAAAGAATAGCAGACAATAAATCAATTGAGCTGAACAAACTGAGCAAACGAAAACGAAGACAGCTTGCCGGAAAATATAATCCCATAATATGACAGCTCAGTTAGCATAATCCGTTCGCAAATGCGCGTTGCCGGTGCGCACGCCCCTTTAGTCCACTATTTGCTCAGCATTCGGCAGATGAATCGACTGATTGCCAACACAAATTTGCTGTTCAGCGGTGTGTAGACACTTAAATGATGCACCGTTGGATGCCCATCGTAATTGAGCCATCGAAGATTTTTCATACTTTTTCGTACTTTTTATTGCCGTGCCGCAAGTACCGCTAAATTTTTTTACCACTTTGTAAGCCATGAATGCTAGTGGTTCATCATAACGGCGAATGAAAGGTAAACATGCCTTGAATTGCTAGTTGGCGGAATGAATTTGCACTTTGAAAGCTTTCAAATATATTTTGATTGAATCAATTGCGAAAGCCACTTATTTGTTAAAATTGTCCAATGAAATAATAAATTCGAGTAATGATAATCATTGCAAACGATTTTTGTGGTTTCTAAGTTTTTTACTTTTAAGTTAATCCAAAAGTAATCCAAAAACTGGAAGAATTTTTCAAACAGATAAAAATATTGATCGATTCATGCATGTAATGCATTCCGCACACCCCGATCAAGGAATATTGACTTTGGCATGAAGTTTGGAACGCCCAGAAGGCACGCCGGAGCCCCTACAAAGTATTTAACTGTTGACTGACAGCTCAAATTTGATTTATACTTAGTTTGGTTTACCATTTCATAATGAACAGACTTTCTACGGAACAATCCTTTCAATGCGTCTAAATTGAATATCAAAATAATGGTTCGCGCTGCACGTCCTCAGAGCTGGCATACATGGTGTCCTGAAGATACTTTTGCTGTTGTGGAGTAGAGTATTGAAGAGTATCCGAATTATCACAATAATTCGTGCCAAGCCGATCCACGTTATGGAAGATTTCATGGAAGGATCCTGGGTTGCGGACTCACAAAATTAAAGAATTTTCAAGAATTGACGCCGAGTGCCCATCAGGCCCGTCGCACGTTTAGTGAATGGGCCCAAAACGAGATGATCACCGATCCACATTTACACAAAAATGTTTTATTCAGCAATGAAACTTGCTTTTGATGACATGAGTACGTTAATAACAGAAAAAGTTAGTGTTTGGTGTGCTGTATGGACAGAGGGAGTCATTGCTCCATATTTCTTCAAAATGAAGCCAACTTTAATGTCACAGTCAATTAAAATGATTAATAACTTTTTCGTGCATGAATCGAATATTTTTACTGTGGACAACCTTTTATCTTAACAAGACGGGGCTACATACCATATAATGAACGAAACAAACAATTTATTCAAAGTAATTTTTGGTGGGTGTGTTATCTTGCGCCGTCGGTCTGTGGCGTGAACTTTAATACCGTGCATTTTAGCACCATTGAAGTCGCTTGTCAACGAAGATAAGCGCGAGATGTTTGAACTCTTTGTATAAATTATCAGCGTGACGAGCTGAGTTGATTTAAATTTTTCAGAATTGATTTGAATATTTCATCATATCATTATTTATCGAAGAGGCTGCTCTTTTGTCCGAACCGCCGGCACTGCAGGATGCCATACAAACAGATCAATCGAAATTAAACCTTTGTATGGGAAACTTTTTTTTTATCTGACAAGTTATCTCAACGATAATTTGTGTGGCTTATTGCCGAAGGCAATGCTACAATCACCGAAGAAATTAGGGCGAACATCTATAGCGTAGGTTAGGCTGGGTTAGCCTGGTAGACTGATGAGCCAACCATAGACCAGTAGTCATCACTTAGAATGACTCAACTTGACGCAAATTTTAACAGAATCTTTCGTTTCACTGGCGATATCTCGTCCAGTGTTTCATACTATGCTGAAAGCGCAATAAGTGCATAAGGAATGTTCCATTGTTGCTCTGTTGCTCTTGACATTTACCCGCAGTCTTCCCGATCTTTAAATTCTGTACTCGTAGTTGTATTCTGCCACCAGGCTTAGACAAGTGAGTATTTCAATCATGTTCTTAGAGTTTGTTTTATTAGGTGCCATGTACTTTTTATATTTCCGATATATCGTTTCACTGTGTTTTGATTTTCCTAACCATGCTCCTGTTTTTGCTCGTTATATGTATGGGTGATGCTAGTGGTTTGCAATGTTGATCTCATTTTGGGTTGACAACCTTACATCATGTTTGGCAATCTCGTTCAATATCTCATTTTTTCCGAAGCCTTTGTGACCCGACACCCAGTAGAAGTGTAGTTGCTTTCCATTGCTGCTCAGCTTTCCAAGTAACTTCTGGCCGAAATAGGAAACCAGGTTAAAGCTTTGATTGCTGCTTGGCTGTCCACATATATGTTGAATCTTGAGTTATCTACTCATTCCATACATACAAGCTCCACGGTTTCACCAAGAGCAAAGTTATTTGCTTGAAATATACTGCAGTTTACAGCTAGCATACAAACTTGTACATATGTATTTCTTAATAATATTTTATGCTTTAGGAAATGCAAATGTGAAGGGTATTATAGTTTCGGTTCAATAAAATTTTTGCTTTTTCTAAATAAATTTAAATATAATCACGAATGCGTTTTTTCAATAATTGGATTTCAATAATGAATTTGTATTTACAAATATCTTAAAATGCTTTTTTTTTTATATGTAGTACATACATATGCATACACATTTTAGCATGTGTGCTTGTTTAACTAATGGTAAGAGAAAACTTTAAAAAAGTACAAACTTTTATCGGCACTTACTTCAGGGCTGCCTTGCACAACGACACAATCTGCTGTCCTTCCACCCATAACCACAAATTCCAAAATTCCCTCTGCACATTTATTCTATAGCCTTAAGTAGTCGCACAACTACCAAAAAGCGCTGTGACAAACGATAAGGTCGCGTTGCCTTTTCGCATGTTTCCGATAAATGTGAGTATTTCCGTAGTGAGGCAGCGCCGGGACCACGCTGGTACGTCCCACTTGCGACGATAGCATTTGGTACACAAACATGAGTAACTGGTTTTATGCTTGTGCATGTGTGTGTGTAAATCCACAGTTTTGTTTGCTTTTGTATTTTTGTGCTTATGCTTATTGACGTATGCGCCGATCGACAGCTAGAACATGCACATGCTGCCACCAGCGCCGAAGCGCACACTCATGTCAACTAGTGTTTACAGGCAAATAGACGTAAACCCAGTTAAGGCAAAAAAGGGACTTCTCAACTTAAAAGTGCAGTAGTTTTGGTAAAGAATTTGATATGATTTTGATTGCTCAATTTGTATGGAAACTAAACAAGCACTTGCTCCTGCTCATTAAGCTTTCTGTTCGGTGATCTGATAAACCAAGGTTTTTGGTATGAAACCAAAGTCTGCGAGGATTCCAGAGTGTCCAGGATGATGCTATACGCAGCAAAACAGTGCGCTGAACACTCGCCAATTTCTTCGTAGTATAGTCCTTTCCAGTACCTTCCACCAAAACAAAATCCTGGGTCCTCTGCAGCCGTACAGCGCACCCGAAGCCATTTTGACTCTTTTCTCGATGTTGAGTTTCCACGAGAGCTTCCAGTTTAGGATGAGCACTTGACTCTATGAGTGGCATTGATGGTAGGTACGCCTCCGTATCTTGTACTTATTTTTGAATAAACCCAGTTCGGTCTTGCTAGAATATATGGCGGACAGTTTTCAGCAGTCCAGTTGCTTACAATACTAAGGTAACACTGAGTTAACACCCACACAGAGTTCTGAAATTTCCCCTCAATCATGAGAACTACATCGTTTGTGTAGGGAGTCCCCTACGCCGACTTCCTCAAAATTTTCCAAAAGATCATTGACAACCAGGATTCAGAGTAGTGGTAAGAAAACTGATGCGGGGGTTCCCTTATTCATATTCCGTTGTGTCCGCGCAGATGCCACGATCGTTCTATCGCAGAGTGGCTTAAAGAAAGAATGCACAGTCCGCATCAAGCACTCTGAGAGCTGCTATCCCAGGAGAAATATTGATCGGGAAGTTAGCGTCTGGAGCAGCTTAAGCGTGTTTTGACTGCTAGGAGTCTAGCTACCATTCGCATCCTTTATATACCCCGGGTAGTAGTTTGAGCTTATACATGCATACAGTTCAAATACTTCAAAAAATATAGAGCGTGGAGAAAGCTTTAATAGAATAATTGTTAAAAATGCGAGCCTTTCTTCAGTTTCCAAAACAGCTTGAGCCCCTCAGATTGCTTAATTTTTGCTTACTGGGCTTTACATAACAAGCGGCTTTATAAAAGCACACACACATAAAAAACGCACAAACACATGCACAAAGCATAGTAGCTGCGGTTGTGTGTCTTCACACACACATTTGCAGCATCACACAAATATTTTTGTTTGATAGTTCAACTGAATTGAACCATTAAGCTGATTTATATCCCTTATGGACTTATTTTTGCTGCCACTGCTAGGAGCGTGCAAAACAAACAAAAAAAATACTGAAAAAGTAATGAAATGAAAAACATTGTAATTTAATTTTTTTTTACTTTGCTTTACATTTGCTTCTTATTTTAGAACTTTTCACTTTATTTTACGTATTCTATTGGTTTTCATTTCTTTTTTCTTTCAATTTTTTTTTGCGCTTTTGACAAATCGGAGCGAAATCTCCAACATGCAAAAGCAAGCGCTGTCAGGTCATCGCAGTTGCCTTACTGCTTTGTAAGGTGTCACGTGAGTAATGGCGGTAAGGAGAGGGGAGATCAGAAAGTTTAACTGCAAAATTTACCGCAAGGACCAATATCTGAATTTTTGGTTGTTTCTATATGCTTTAGCGTAAGCGATAACCGTTGGCTGGAATAAATGGGTGATTTTTTAATTTCGAATTCGAAATGGTTAGTATTATGGGTAGTTTTACAAGAGTAGCCTCTTGGTTTATTTATTTTAAGTTTTTGTGTTTAAAAGTGCCTGAATATAATTTGTTTTATTTTTTAGGAAATTTTGTATAACAACATGTCGGTATAAGATAAAAAATCTGCGTTTACGACCTCAAACTGCATTTAACTTTTTTCTTTGCTTAAAGTTACTCATACGCCCTGTTTAAGCGAAGCTGCTGTTATGCTTTTAAATCAGACACAACTTTAGCTCAAATTTTGTGGTCAAAATTTATATTTATATTAATTTATGGTTTCGAAATTTAATTTTTCCAATATTTTATAGACCATATTTTACATTGTAATTAATATTCATAAAAAATTTCAATTTTAAATTCTTTAAAAATAATATTTTTCGTACCACATTTTTGACTACGTCCTCCTTAAGCAAAATTACCATTTTGAAAAATGCCTCGCTTCAAGAAGTCAATATATTTACAGTTGTTGCCATGCATAATAAAATTTTTCTTTATTTTAATAAATTATTTTCAGAAATTTTCAAGTTTTTCCTAAACACATCTCTTCTAGCGCACCGATTTTGCGCCATTGTGCCTGCCAAGTAAATCTCTACAGCATTACAACAAATTTTAGTTACTTTGCAAGGCTTTACGTCTGTAACCGAATACCTCACCCAACCACACGTTCCCTCCTCTGCAGCTAGTCATAAGTATGAACACTGATAAGTTTCTGCTTTCCCGCCACTTCCTGCTTCCTTGAGCCCCCTCTATTTATGCTCTCTCTCTATTCACAAGCAGTCTTCGATGTTTTGTTTCGACAGGTAAATGGGAAAAAACTAAGAAAGCTGTGGAAGCGAAAAGGCATAGAAAATGCGAAAAATACATAGCAACAAGGAAAGTTTGTTCCAAACGAGAAAAATCCAGTTTTCCTGTAATTTAAAATAAATTAGATTTGCTTAAGCGCAGCACAAGCACACGAGCGTGTGGGGAGCGCTTCAGTAAAACACGTGAAAACTTGAAGACACTTAAAGGACATGTGCATTAAGTTTTGAATGAATATTTAAGTAACCGCTCAATACTCTGACAGTTTGGGGCAACGTGTAAAAAGAATTACCGGCGAAATGCTGCAGCCAAGTTTTTGGAGCGTTAAATCAAGTTTTGCTAGAAAGACAAACAGCATTATATTGATGGAGCTTTGCGGGAGGTTAGAAGTCGAATCAATATGTTATGTAACCAAATTATGATAACAGCTTTTCTATGGAAAACTTTAACGTTTTGAGAGCACTCTCATTGATTTTGGTTATAAATGTGATTAAACTTCAACTATTTGATGTTGATACCTGAAAACTTTTAAAAAGTAGAGGTGAAAAAGAAATAATGGTAACCAACTTAGTAGGCCGGGAGTTAGACTGCGAAAACTGATCATAGGCATTAATGGAGAGTGCAAGTGGTTGTATCCTTATAATTACATTTAAACTCCACTCAGCTGGATATTGTACTTGGAACGAATCATTTTTTCCCCGAGATGAAATTACGTAAAAACAAGAATAAAGGTAAACTTGGTCTTTCATTTCGATATCTGGAAAAATAAGGAACTAATTCGCGTATATACAAACAGACAGACCCTGTTCAGAGTATAAAAAGAGATTTCGCCATTTTTCGAAGTAAGCCCCCAAAGTAGAAATATTTTATTTAAAGTTTCGAAATTGAGCATTTTTAAAGCATCATTATTCTTGAATATTTTGAATCTCCTGAGCTTCTATTTGACAGTTGGATTTGGGGAGGAAAGGAAAAAACTTCACTACTTTCGAATTGCTAAAATCTGTACTCCACTTTTTCCAATACTGACATCATCAGCGTGTTGAGTATGATTGCGTACTAACAACATTCTTCTATTTAAATTTTAACCTTATCATTATTCTCTCACTTTGCTATATAAAAGCAGAGTTCGCAGCCTTTTCCACGTAAAAAGCGCAGCAGCGGCGGTGCGGAGGAGAAAAAAAACGAAAATTGCGGAAAGGAAGAAACTTTTGATGTGTAACTTTTTCAACATGGACATGCCAATTATTCTACACCATTTTCTTCATCTCTACATTTTGTGCACGAAACTTATTTTCTGCTTGTTTTGGCGCGAATGACAGTTTGATTAAAAAATGCACGATGCACAAAGCAAAAGTTTCAATAAGTTATTTTCCTCTTAGTTAGTTGGCAGAGCAGGTGGCAGTGATTGCTCGCGTTAGCATGTCAAAAATCTAAATTCGTATAAAAATTTAAGGTCGAGTGAAAGATTTGGTGACAGGTTATTACATAATGGCTTTGTTCGCTTTGGCTTAACTTATATGAGTGCGGAGGATTACACTTAGATTGTTAAGGACAGTCCTATGTGAAGTCATACGAAAGACTTCTGTATGTGGATAGCAGCTATCGACATAAATGCTTTGAACCTATCATATATGTATGTATCTGCTGCGGTCTCTTAATTCTATATCCGCTATTGAAACTGGATGACTAAAAGTATGACATCTGGCAAAAGTGGGACATTGGAGGTGAAGGTTATGAGATGAGTCTATCTTTTAAACAGCTAATGCAGCTAGCACCTGGTAAGATGTTTAATTTTACTGCATGAATTCCGAAAGATTCTAAATGAATGAGATTAGAACTGCTAAAACCATTGAAATATGAACCTTGCTGAGAGCGAAGGGCTCAATTGCGGCTGTTCAGTTGATGGTAGTTGATCAAAGCTTGTTGGGGGATTTTGAGCTGTTGGAGATGCCAACCAAGCTTCTATCCGTTTCTATTCCGCAGTTACTGAGAAGGTAGTCCCTGTCCCAGCAAGCTCAATAGCCTCACAGTTTCGTGCAATGCCACTAGACTAGATATTGAAACCTGCTTAGTCATAAAATAACTAAAATAACAATGTTATATCGCTGTCTTACTATCTCAGTGGATAGTTACCCCCCCTTAAGGGACTGCGCTGCAGAAAACCAAAAACTGGAAAAGATGAAAAGGTCCAGACATTGTGCTTCTCTACCAACCCTCCCCGCAAGTTTTGAGTCATCCGTAAAAAAGTTGACTGCCCCTTTGCTTCAGCGTGTTCTTCCTGCCACGAAAGCCAGAGCTAAGCTCGGCGTTCTGGTACTAAAAGATATTTTTTTTGCATTTAGATCAACCAGTTTGTAGGGCAGCTATAAGCAACAGTGATTCGATCTGAACAATAACTTCGCAAGTTATGACGATTCTTTGGTAAATAATCTTCGTCGAAATTCGGAAAGGTATCTTCTGAAATAAAAGAGTTTTTCATACAAGAACTTGAGTTTGATCATTCAGTTTGTATGACAGCTAATACTATACTTGCCCAATATCAGCAGTTCCGACAAATGAGTAGTTTCTCATTGAGGAAAAGACGTTTCACACCGATATTTCATAAACTCAGATACTAGTTTGCGTATATACAGATGAACAGGTTGAGAGACATGGCTAAATCGATTCAGCTTGTCACACAGATCACATGTACCTAAATATACGTAGACTGCTATATATATTTCTGGACTAGGCAACACTAAGTGTTGCCAGGTGCAATCTGACATTTCCATTGGAAAGTTCGATATTTTTTAGCATAACATCACTCAGAACGTTTTGTCATTTAATCGTGAATTGCTTTATCTCCTAATTCATCTCAGCCAGAAAATGGAATTAACTCGTGAACATTTTCGTGCGATCATTTTTCACAACTTTCGACGTGGATTATCACAACAAGAGTGCATCGATGAACTAAAATCTTTGTATGGCTATGAAGCACCATCCTATAGCACTGTGAAAAACTGGTACAACGAATTCAATCGTGGCTGACGCTCGCTCAAAGACGAATTCCGTGAAGGTCTTCCAAAAACAGCCGTTGTGCCAGAAAACATCGATGCCGTACGTGAACTGATAATGCAAGACCGTCATGTAACATACCTTCAGATAGAGACATGCCTATGCATTTCTCCCACCAACATACATTCGATATTGCATGAACACCTGGCTGTAAAAAAGGTTTGTTCTCGTTGGATCCCGCACAATTTGACAATCGCTCAAAAACAGGCTCGTGTGGATTGGTGTAAAGAAATGCTGAAAAAATACGATCGCGGTGCTTCAAAAGACGTTTATAAGATCGTCACAGGTAACGAATCATGGATCTATGCGTATGAGCCCGAAACAAAACAGCAATCGACCGTGTGGGCTTTCAAAGACGAGCCAAATCCAACGAAAAAAAAAAAATTTACGTTGATAAATATGCCTATTAACATTATTAGGCCAGAAATATATATAGCAACCCTCGTATATACATTTTATAAAGTCTCTGACGTTTCCTTTTGGGTGTTAAAATATCGTGGCAAACTTAATATACTTGTAGGATATATCAGGGTATAAAAGTGTTTATGCTTGAGAGGTGAGGTTTGCCATACATTGCTTTGAAACGACTGGGAATGTTTCCTTTAATTTTTAGGAAATCTACGTTACCCATAATGATGATATTTAAGTGGCTTAGAGAGTTTCAGTTAGTATCATTACATCAAAGAATGTATGACTCATTTGAGTCATGAATCTGCAGTTATGACGATAATATCGTGCTTTGAAAAGTGGAGAAAATCGTGTTCGTATTAGAGATAATGCAAAGTCTCCTGACAATACATGAATTACTGTGATTTAAATGCTCTGTGTTCTTGAAATTTGAAATTGGAATGGTACAAAAACTGCCCACAGCAAATTTATAATATGAGAAGAATATATATACTTTTGCTTATGCTATGCATTGCCCCAACCAAACCCCCCTCTCCTTAATTCGCTTCATTTGCTGATTGACTGGGAAAAGTAGTTCATACCCCCGGCTGAAAAGGAAGTGAAATTATTTCAACCGAAATACTAACCGACAATAAATGAAAATAATTAATTGCAACCGCATATGTATTACTCACATATATGAAACACGCAAACACAAATCACAATTTGCATTCCCACACAGCACAGTCAATCATACAGAAACTTGCTCGATGCGCATTGTCGTCTTTTCCCTTTTTGGCATTGACGTTGAGTGCAAACAGTCATTGCGGCAGACCGCAACTTGGATATGCATAAATACTCAGCAATTAAGTGTCAAGTAGTTTGAAGAGTCTTGCACCACCAACACCAGCGGCAACCATTAACAGCATGCAACAAACACCCGCATCCCCATGCATCTACCCTTCTTCGCCTTCGTTTTGGGCAATACCCTTAATTGTTGAATAATGTTGTGTGAATAGTGTATTGTGAATGTGAAAGGGGTAATAGTTGCGTACCGGGTTCGGGAAAGTGAGTAATGTTGCTTGTTGTTGGTTGGTTGACTATGCAAAAAGTGGCTAGCTGTCTGGCTTGCTGGCTGCCTGGAAAGGACGCGCTCCTGGCTGGCGTGAAAGCGTGTGGCATTTCCTCCTTCAGTCAGCGTTAACTACGACGGATGTAACAACCAACCACAGCCATCAGTCGCTAGACCACAGCCGCAACTGTAACAGTCGAGGTTTGCAACACAAGTGTCGTAGCAAAAGTGCTAAAAACGTCAGCGTTTTCAGCAGCAACAAATAGCTGTCAACTAAACTATGTTGGGGATGAGGAGGTAAACCTCACACAAATGCAAGTAATGGAAGTGGCAGAAACCCTTGGTTAAATGCACTGTGGAATAAGCGCGATTATTCTGGCAAAAAAAAAATGTAGAGTCGGAAGATTGAAAGCCTTGAGCCCAAAAATTCTCTTTTACGTATTCAAAACAGTTATTTAATTTTTTTAAACAAATGAGTTACAAATATACGTAATTTTAAGTGAACTAAGAGAGTCTAAAGAAAAATCGAGCCCCTGAAGAGAAAACAGAAGTAGTCAGAGTCTAGGCCTGGGTACACACTCTAAGCACTCTGTCTCGTTGAACAGTGTGACGTTTACAGTACATGAAATCAGATCAGGTCCACCAAGCTGTGGCGTAGAAGGTGAGGGTGGTGAGTTTAGCTAAGGTGACGTCACCTACGAGTTCTGTTTTAAACTTAGTTGATGTTGGGTGTGGTATGTTACCTTCAATAAAGTAAATATAATAGGTTACAAGATAAGATTTAATTCTCAATTGTAACTGTATTTCCTTTTTTATTATATATGCCAAAATCAATCTAAGAGAATTTTAGTGGTATCTTGATGACAAATCTAATTTTTTAGTTAACTCAAATATATCATGTTCCTAGTATTTTATATGGTTTATTGTAATGCTCTACAGTACAATTTTAATTGTTATCCATCATTTCCGACTAGCGTTACTGGTGCCTTGCAAATTTCTGCCAAAATGTAACCTGAAAAAAGTTTACGAATTTTCGAGTTTTCTTTGACAAGGAAGCACCGAACTGTGATTCCCGACAACGGAATCTAAGACCACTTGATTTGTACTGAGGTTGAAGTAAATACGAGTAAACTATACGAAATTGCAGATCAGGGTGGGTTGGGATGTAAAGTAGCAGAGTGTGTCTAAGAAAATTACCCGTCAGGGAAATCTACATATTCTGGGTGCCATGCTCATATATACCTAGAAAATTTAATGAGGGAAAATACTTAAGCATAATTGTATAACAAATCTATACTCGTAACTTTCACTTTAATTGTTCGCCAGAGACTATTTAAGGAATGCATAATCTAAGTATTTACGGGAAAGTGTTGCTTCTGGATAAGACTAGCTTGTATACCAGTTCATAGTGGAATCGCAGGCACATCTAAAGCTGATGACTTAGCAGTGAAGAGCCCCTCAAACTCGCTGTCGCTGGCATGGAAACGGATCGAAGTTCTGTTGTTCCCTCACGGGCTACTATTAGACTTGCTGGTGGTCTAGTAGAGCCTTCGTAAGTGCTGTGCTACTTTCGGACGTGCGGTCGCAAGCTTTCTGACACAAAGTAAATCGCTAGAGAGATTGCAGGATCTTCGCCCTCATCTAGTTTAAGATTTTGCTAAATTTAGGGGTTATAACTGAACATTCCATTGTTTTATTGGATGCCAGTTGAAGGAAACGAGGTGAAATGTCTTTACACTTTGCTTTTGATTGCTCCCCAATTAAACCCCACATCTTTATACATTCATCTGAGCCGGCTGCAACAGAAATAAGACGCCTAAGCGGATTTCTAATGGGTGCACGGCCATTTGACGGCATCAAATATCTTATTATTCTGAACAGAGTATACTAAGTGATATGAAGTTTGTAACACTTAGAAGGAAACGTCGGAAATTTAGCCGTGTCAGTTTGTCTAACCGTTTGATGGCGATTTGGCTATAGGTAAATCAAAGAGGTTATTGACTCCATAAAATGTAAGCAAAAGAGTCTTTAACTTCATAAAAAGTAAACAAAAGGATTGCTTACATCATAAATGGTAAGCAAAAGGCTCACTGCCCCCATAAAATGTAAAAAAAAGGGTGGCTAACTCCATAAAATTTAACGGAGGGATCATTAACCTAAATGGAAACAAATTTTGTTGAATTATCTAAAAAAGCAAAGGTTTTTGACCTAATAATATATAAACAAGAGTTCATTAACCTAAATGAAAACGAAGGTTGTTGACTTGGCTAAAGGTAAGCAGAAGGCCACGGACTCCATAAAATGTAAACAAAGTTGGGATTGATCCCTCAGCCATACAACCTAAACTAACTTAATACATCTACGACACCGAACTATTTATAAAACTTTTATTTATCTTGATCACTTAGTGGCTTAGTTTTCTTGCCAATATTCATCAAATTGTCTGATGGCAATGTTACCACAATTCTTCGTTTTGTAATTTCGAACTTATTGCATCAAGAGTGCACTTGCTTGCTGGGTTATACCATATTTTATATGAGCAGTGGTTAAAAGCATTTCGAGCAAAATAACTAAGTGGCCATGGCGAGGAATGCCAAGCCAAGGGCAGCGGACGCAAGTGGAAGGCGGACCGAAACGGAAAAGTGTTGTTGCAAACTCAATAAATGCTGATACCGAAGTTTCCGCTGATCCATTGCGAGGTAGTGGCGCGGCGAGTCGTGCTCAACTAGCTCTACACTCAGCAAAATTGCAAATGGAAAATTTGTAGTTAAGTGAAAATATGCACCGACACATGCGCGCTTACGAGCGAGTAAACACAAACACATACATCCGCACATGATGTTAGAAAACGGAAAATTGTTGAGTGGCCGTTCGCAGCGTGTGTCACTGGGAATTTGTTTATGTTGTTGCTATTTATTGCACACAGTTTTGTTTATCTATTTGCCCGCCATTTGCATGTGTATTGTGTATATGTGTTGGTTTGTATGTTTGTGGTGTATCTGTGTGCTACTGTGTGCTACTGTGCGTGGAAAGTGTTGATGTGTAAGCATGTCAGAGACACACACACGCGCGCAACTTCCAAATGCCACGAAAGTTCGATAGCAGTGAAGTTAGCCAATATGTGTGGGTGTATGTATTTCTAAATCGTGTAAATCGTGCAAATAAATTTGTGGTCAACGTAGCGTTTTGTGCGAATAAATGAGTGAATGCAAAGCTGGTTGAGTTCGCAATTTCGTTTTCGTTGGTTGTTGATGGACGTTTGAAGCATCGCTGGTTGGTTAGCTGCCACGACTAGCTGAGATTTGCTATATTTGGCCACTCAATACGTTCAAGTATGCATACCATATATGTTCAGTTAGTAAAGGGTGATTTTTTAAGAGCTTGATAACTTTTTTAAAAAAAAAAACGCATAAAATTTGCAAAATCTCATCGGTTCTTTATTTAAACGTTAGATTGGTTCATGACATTTACTTTTTGAAGATAATTTCATTTAAATGTTGACCGCGGCTGCGTCTTAGGTGGTCCATTCCCCGGAAAAGTCCAATTTTGGGGGGGCAACTTTTTCGAGCATTTCGGCCGGAATAGCCCGAATTTCTTCGGAAATGTTGTCGTCCACAGCTGGAATAGTTGCTGGCTTATTTCTGTAGACTTTAGACTTGACGTAGCCCCACAAAAAATAGTCTAAAGGCGTTAAATCGCATGATCTTGGTGGCCAACTTACGGGTCCATTTCTTGAGATGAATTGTTGTCCGAAGTTTTCCCCTCAAAATGGCCCATAGGAATCGCGAGCTGTGTGCATGTAGCGCCATCTTGTTGAAACCACATGTCAACCAAGTTCAGTTCTTCCATTTTTTGGCAACAAAAAGTTTGTTAGCATCGAACGATAGCGATCGCCATTCACCGTAACGTGCGTCCCAACAGCATCTTTGAAAAAATACGGTCCAATGATTCCACCAGCGTACAAACCACACCAAAACAGTGCATGTTTTCGGGATGGCATGAGGCAGTTCTTGAAACGGCTTCTTTCTGGTTGCTCTTCACCCCAAATGCGGCAATTTTGCTTATTTACGTAGCCATTCAACCAGAAATGAGCCTCATCGCTGAACAAAATTTGTCGATAAAAAAGCGGATTTTCACATTTCGAACCGAACACTGATTTTGGTAATAAAATTCAATGATTTGCAAGCGTTGCTCGTTAGTAAGTCTATTCATGATGAAATGTCAAAGCATACTGAGCATCTTTCTCTTTGACACCATGTCTGAAATCCCACGTGATCTGTCAAATACTAATGCATGAAAATCCTAACCTCAAAAAAATCACCCGTTATTAGTTAAGGAATAATCGCATTTTTGATGAAGCAACAAAAATGAATCAAAAAGCATTTCGTGCGTTAAGAAAGAATTGGTTTTTGGGGTAAAAATACTATTGAATTTGGGCTGTGCATCAGTGAAATCAATCGAGTCCAATCGATTGTCAGCCTGGTGGACTGCATATTAAGAAACGGTTCTCAAGCGTAGAAAGACAAAAAATCGGCTGGCAAGGTTATGGCATCAGTCTTTTGGGATGCCCGTGGTATATTATTCATCGCATGATAAATGAGCCAGTTGTAATTCATTGCATTGTGTATTTGATTGCAGTTCTATTCTACCATTCCCAAAATTGAGCAATTTTATTATTTTTCAGGAAGGATGAGTTTGAAATTGTACGCATATATGTATGTATATATGTATTCATCGTTCCCGTTTAAATATTGTATTGCTCTGTGCAACGCTTCGAAAAGTTTTCTGTATATCTCAAATTTTGTATCAACACTTCAGTTATGCCGCTATTTTTTTATGCCACACCTTTTGCAATTTTAAATTACCCCCTCCAATAGTTAGCAGGTATGAAAAAAATGTTGTAGCTACCCATAGATGTATTGAATCACCCAATTTATTACTTATACCTTGTTCAGACCGACACTTAATAACACGATTTCGGCTGTTGAATGGATTATCCCACTAATCTTAAAAATTTATCAAGATTTCGCCATACAAAAATGACATTTCCAAATCACTTCATTGAAATGGTTTGAAACTGATCCACGCTAAATCTCTCTGTGCGGCTCTGATTTTGCGCCACCTACTTGTCAGCATTGGAAATCTGTTACATTATCACAGCTAATTTAGACACTACAAAGAGAAAAAATGCAAACAAACATTTTTTTTTAAAGCAATGAATCTAATTTCACCTGAAAATCGACTTAACAAATGAAAAAATGCATCCACTATTTCTATTATATGGAAAATATTTGAAAAAATACGGCTTTTATTTCAAAATACTGTATGACAATCTTTTCTTTTGATAAATATTAAGCGATGTGAATTCCTGAAAGACAATAACAGCTGTTTTTTGATCTTTCTAACGGCAGTGAGAACACTGTTGGGATATGAAGTGCTTAAATGTAATCTAACCTTTTAAATTTTCGGTCTGAACATGGTATTAATAACGAACTCTGTCTACATTATAAAAACTTGATCCACAGATGTCGCCTTTTACTTTGGCATCATTTTGTTTAATGCACGTTTACGCCAATTTAAGGTTTGAATATTGGATACTGCGATGGTAGCGCCATCTATCGGTCAAACATTCCAAAATTAACAATTGATTAAAAATGAAAAACAAAATTAAAAAACATTTTCCAGTGGACCAAATTGTAAATCTAAACCATTCTCGAATCTCATTGAACATACACACAAAATTTCATCCAAATCGATCCATCCGTTTAGGAGCAGTTCAAATGCAAACACACGGTCAGAAGATTTATATATCTAAAGATAATCTTATTATTTTTCTCAGAGTATATGTAAATGATCAGCCGGCCTGTTTTGTATATATTAGAACAAGTCCTTTAGATTTTGAGATATCGATCTGAAATAATGTATGTATGTATGTGCTTAACTACCCAATAAGCTGATCATTTGTTGGAACCATTATGCGATATAACGGTCATACAAACTAACCGACCAATAACAAGATCTTGTATAGAAAACTATTATATTTCCCAAGGCAAGGCTACATATAATGTTTGAATAAATTGTTCAGATCGGACCACTATAGCATATAGCTGCCATACAAACTGAGCAACTAAAATCAAGGTAAAGAATTTTTATTCCAGTCTATGTGAAAAGAAATTCATTTGTGAAAGGTATTATAGTTTCGGTGCAGCGGAAGTTATATTTTTGAATGGTTTTGTTATTTTGTTTTTGTAGTTTTTGTTATTTTTCGGTTGTGTGCAACGCTCTCATCACTGTTTGGAAATTTTATGCCAAATTGAATTCAATTAATTGGTTAGAAATGCTGACAACATGACTGAATTTTTGGCTTACTTTATGAAGCGGCCAGTAACGATGCTAACACTAATGCCGATTGCGTCGTAATAAAATGTGCTAAATTGCAATGAACTGCTTATTTAATTGCATTAAAGTATTTTTGACACAATTTAAGTGTTTTTACTTGCCACACGCTTTTGCCACTTGCATATTTCACTTCTCGCACACACTTACGCACACAGTGTAACATGTACATATGTAGCAGATGTAGAGCACACACACACGCCAACACATGTGTGGCATTTTATATTGATTTGAAAATTCCTACACAGCATAACTGTAAACAGCTGTACAACGCTGAAGTTGCAGCTGTTCAAGTGTTGAATGAAACTTTTAATTGATTCGAATTTAATTGAATTGAGTTTGTGGTGTAAAAGTTTGTCCTAACATAATTTGCACTCTATTACGCACGAGTACGTTCACATATGCGCTCACCGCTGCACGCCATTGCAACGAAATAAATAGAGTGCAGGGATAGTCGATGCATGCGCTTACCGTTATATTAATATAGAACTAGTGGCGCTCTAATAGAAAACAGTAGTAAAAATATCTGCTGAATATGAGGTAAAACTAAAATTTATTAAAATCTGTTGCTTCACACCAGTGAAAGCCTAAAAATATTGGGTAGTCGAAAAAGTCTTTTCGTATTTTGTCAATAGATGTCGTTGCAGTCGTATATCTCCAGTGCTACCATTCACATTATGATATAGTGTTAGAAAGGTGAGATTTTAAGCTTCATTTAATAAAATAAAATAATAAATTCGAGGAAGTTGAAAATAAGTTACAGCTGTTAAAAAATTGAAAGTAATAAAGAAATAAGAAGAATATTTTAAAACTTTTTATTATAAAAGAGAAGAATTCCACGCAAGCCACCAATGGAATTTGTGAAATTTACGGAGACAATGCTGTATCAGTTCGAACAATCGTTCGCTCGCTTCAGTTCTGGGAATTCTTCGATTTACACTGATGAAAGTTTCATACTGATTACTGATGGAATAATGTTTCTAGCGGAAATATGGCAAAAAGTGGTCGACTAAAATAGTTTATATTTGTTTATTTATTTCTTAGTATAAATATAAAAAAAGTTAAAGTTTGATTAGAAATACGAAAAGACTTTTTCGACTACCCAATGTACTGCCTATTGATTCAATATTTGACCAAAAAACTGGCATTCTCACTCATCTTTACACCCTTACAAATAATGAGAGCAATTTCCAAAATAATCTCGATTATTTTCAAACCCTTCGCTTTGAAACTAGTCACTCAATTGGTCCCGAAGTAATTGTTATTTGTACCTATATTTCATACAGTCACAGTAAGTTGCCCGTTAAGTGCCGTTATTACAATAACAACAGCTTTATAACTAATCGTAAAGTTAATAAAGTTTAATTGCGAGTCAAATATGTGGATAAGAGTGCACTGTAAATCGTTTAATTTAGGTTAACTCTACAATAAGAAACTTTATTGCAGCAAAGTGTAAAAAATAGATAAATAAACAGCCTTAATTGTTGTATGCTTTGTCATATGACTTTGTAATTATTTCTGTGAATGCTAGTGCTGACTACTTGACCTTAATTAAATTTGATGAAATTAAGCTATTAGTTTGTTTGAAAAGCCAATCTCGCGGCTAAATACTATTTATTGGCAAATAGATGAGGGCTGATTGAAAAATTGAATTATAAATGTTTGGAACTACAAAAACAGTTTTGCTGATCTTCCACATATAATATGTACTATATATTAGATCCGGTTAGAGCTCGATGCTGAGAGGATTCTCAATTGCACAGTTAGAACGCCGATCCATTGTTAATCTTTAATTATTTTATAAATAAATTTAAATGTGAAATATTTAAAACTAGCATATTTTCTCATTCTGCTTCCTACAAAGCATCAGCATTCAACTTTATGCCGCTACATTTACCACCTTCTCTTTTTCTAATATATTGTATTTACATAGGTCAACTTCCGCAAGTGCACAAAAAAGAAAAATGCTTTTATGCGCTTAAATGACCGTAAATAGAGCAAAAACAATGCTGCAGCTGTTAATTGTGCTTACTTTTGAAATAATTTTTTTATTTTATTTTTATTTTGCGTACTTTTTGTTTGCGCCGTCTCCTAACTGATTTAACTCGTAATTCACTTAAACTAAGTGCATGCACATTATTCTCATTGTTATTGTTTTTAGTGTATTTTTTGATTTACTTCTCGCGTAGTTAAAGTTTTAATTTTCCGCATCTCACATGCCCCACTTCAGCACCTATGCGCGTGCGTTTTTTTTCACTTACTATCTGCTTGAATTGTGTTTTATGGCGACGCAATAAAATAAACTTATATTCTTTCCATTTGCGCTGGCAATGGTCGACTGGCGGCTGGTGGCGTCCGCCATTTAATGCTGGCGAAGACGTGTGTATTTGTTGTAAGCGCGCGTGCGACAGGTGAGCCTGGAGTGGAGTGGGGTGCTGGGAAACCGGGCCGGTAGTGGTTGAGCGCGTTGAAATTGCGTTAATTAAAGAAAAACACGGTAAGAAAATATTATAGCGGAAAAATTGAAAATTATGCACTTCGCACTACCTTCCGGTTTCTGCGTTTCCCTTTTGTTTTTGCTGTTTTTTCTTCTCTTCATACTTTCTCTTTGCTATAAATATATGTACTTACCTTTATTAACACACACACACACACATATGCATTATGTACGCACTTAATGCTTCATGCAGATAAAAAGTTATGTCCACTGAGTGCGAAAGTGAAAAATGCTGGCGCTCACCTCAACTCCCGTTGGAATACATTAAAATGACTAAACAGGCGAGTGGAGAGGATATTCAATAGAGTTATTTTTAACCACTTGAAACATGCTGTGCCGGGTAAAGCTTTAAAATAAACAGGCTAAACATGAACACATATATAAAGAATGCGATGAGTTACTTTCAAACGCGAGTTAAATTTGCTAGAGGAAGCAAGGCATGTCGGTTGCGAATTATCTACATTAGTATAATAGTTTCGCCTATAAATTTGTAATATTCCTTTGTATGCAATGTTCTAATTTTATAAGTAAGCAATCGACATTCAATACTAGTGTATGCGCTAGCAAAATTTAATAGAGGCAAAGAGGGGCGGCTTGAAAGTATTTAAAAGAGTGAGCGGAGAGGAGTATATAATAAAGATAAGTAAATCTTTCTACCAAAATGAAATTTTTGAATATATGCGGTATCTTCTTTGCGACATACGGTAGTAGAGGAGCGAGGTAGTGCAAAGACAACTCGAAAAGTTAATAGGGACGCCCCGCAGAGTGCGTTATTTTATCTACTACTCTGAATCTTGGTAGTTAACAACCTACTTAAAGAATTCGAGGAACGACTACGCTGATGACATTGTTCTTATGGTAAAAGGAAATTTTAACCGAATTTATGTGGTATGTGGCCGAATAGCAGCGGCTTAGACACCAATCTCAGTAAAACGGAAATGGTTTTATTTACAAGGTGGTGTAAGATCCCAAATTTGCCTGTCCCCTCAAGCAACCTGTACTTATGCTTGATAAGCTTTCATGAAGGTCAAATATTGCTAAAAAGATAGAACATATCGAAAGAGTGGCTCTTATCGGCATTTTCGACGAGGGATATATGAATGGGGAGAAGTATTTGGAGAAAAGATGGGTGTTTTCGCGGATGAATCGAATCCAGGAGGAGAATTTTCTAGAGAAAGATATCATTCAATCTTAATTTTAGGCTATCGGACCACTGTAGTGTTTTACTATAGAGGGCGCTGCTATAAGGCGGCAGTAAACGTACAGCCTCTTAAGGAGAAAATATAGGATTTTTTCACGGATGGATCGAATCCAGGAGGGGGATTTTCTATAAGCAGATTTCATTCAATCTTAATTGTAGGCTATCGGACCACTGTAGTGTAGTACACGTAGAAGGTAGTGATATTAAGGCACCGGTAGACGTACAGCTTCTTTCAGGAGGTGAGTATTCGTACCAACAATAGAGCTGCAATACTAACGGTCAATATTAAAGCTCGCTAACTATCGCTCTAAAGTTAGTCATTGGTGTCTGTCCTCATTAGAAATACCAAGGAACCTCGCATTCGTTTAGCGAGTGACCAGCTTTTATATGACTGCGATATCCTTTCCAGATAAAGAAAACCTCAGGAGATTTTGAAAGACCTCGGTAGTCTTACCTTCGGCGAACCAGGAGACATAGCCATAACTGACATTAGCAGTCTCAACAAATTTGTAATAGGCTCAAATCGCTATGTCGATTTGTATGGTTTTATGATGTATTATAATGAGTTTTTAGGTACTAGAAGAAGAAGAAGAAGAAGATCGGCCTCTAACCTAATCTAATATACTTATGTGGATGATTCGCAGAGCTGTTTTCTTTGTAGTTCATACTCAAACTTTTATAATTAAATTTTGAAAAGTCTCCGGCCTACTATAGTAAAACTTTTTTTTTTGACAAACTGATTATATTTTCTTCTTTTCTTCGGCTAACTAAAAATCATATTGGCTTATTTCTAGTCGCGCCATCTCTGTGCCAGACCGGGATTTTTGATCCAATTGACTTATCAAATCAGTAGGTAACTGCAAACAAAAAAAATTCGTTTAAACTTTCTCCGGGTTAATGTTCCAAACTGGTCATGTGTTATTAATATTACAAGTATACAAAAATAAATATAGCACATGTGACTGAACTTTGAAAGCAGCGTTGCCTGCGCTTCATTGTTGCACTCCACCAATCGAGCATTGGCAAATGATGTTACCCTTTAGGAAAATACATGCGTTCAAAATGACGAGTTCAGTGCTTTAAGTAGCAAGCAGACCGTCTTCCATTAGCTGATTAATTTCCTAGGAAGCTGTGCAATAGCAGGAGTTCACTTCCAGAATCATTAAAAATATATTTGGCTTATATGAGTACATTGTTTTTTTTTATTAATTTTTCTCATTAATTTTTTTTATTAAATTTTTTTTAACACTTTTTTTTTATTTTTTTATTAATTTTTTTTTGTCTCATATAATCTGTAAACCTTGATAACAGATGTAGGTTCATTGGTTAAAATTAAAAATAGTGCACACTAAATTCTAGAAGCAGTCAAACGATGTCTTGGTCATACCTTTCCTATAGTTCCGTAACTGTTCAAAGCTTAAATCTTCCTACATGGTCTTTATATGATTGTAGACTTGCGTAAAATAGCTATGTAAATTTAATTATGCTGAATGTGTAAAGACAGCATGTCAAAGTTCAAGGTTGCGACCATGAAATCTTTACAAGACTCACAAACTTGCTAAGAGTTTAACTCAATTTGTGTTCGACGGTCACCCGTTAGACTATGAGTAAGCGTCTTGGCGTAGGCGCAAGCTGATTAAACAAATGAATGGCGGAAAGGGGTGAAGGAATAAAGATAAGATAAAAGGAAAACGCCGTAATTCTACTGAACAATCGCGTTAATGTTAAAACTCTTATAAAGTGGGAGTGTGAGGGATGGCGTGCGAGTCTGGTGACCTTCGAGTGAGTTTCAGGGTGCCTTGTGTATTTGGTGATTTTTTATTTATTTGTTACAATTGGTTTACTTATAAAAAAATCAGTTTTAAGTACATAGCTAAGTTTTCATAGAAGATAAATAGCACAAGCATCATTGATGAAGTAAGGTATTATCAAGTCCTTTGTCTAAAATTTAAATAAAATTAAAATAATTGCTGATAAAGGGTTGCGTTCATCCCGAGGGCTGGTAAGAGATTGGATGTGGCAGTCAAGGATTTTAGACCCTCCAGTCTCTCCACTTTCTTATTGTTAACGTTAGTGATATTAATTCATCTGTACATAAGTAAGGGGTAGAGTCTCAAAAACTACTTTGAAGGACACAGCATGCCTATTACAAAAGTAGAGCAGTGGGCACTGCCTTGCAAAATCTTGTCTCCAGGCTTAAGAGGAAAAGAAACAACAAAAAGTTTGCTTTTGGGCAACCTTCTGTGATATCGAGAGGACAATTTGGTGGAAGCGGTCATTAATTCTTCGAATAGGTTTGGGGTTGAGTCGAACCTTTAACTTCTCATCTTCAAATTTATCTGCAATAGAACGTTCGCTGTAGAATGGAGTAGTGCGTGGGCACAACGGAATATGAGTTGGTGAACCTTACAAGTTTTCTCGCCATTTCTCTGAGTCATGGTTGTCAATGAGCTTCTAGAAAAGCTTGAGGTAGTCGGCTGCAGGTGTTTTCTAACGCTGTTGACGTAGGTGTCATGGTTGAGGGAAATTTTCTGAATGCCTTGTACGCGCTAAATCCGTGTGACCATAGCATTGTATGCAACCGGGCTGCTGAAAGCAGGCTCTCCGTAATTCCCAGCCTAACAGGTCTTAATCAATAGGAAGTCTTAATCAATAGAAAGTTCAAAATGCCGTGGATGCATCTGCTATCAATATGAAGAACACATCTTCGGCAGACTTATTACCAGAGGTTTTTCCTAGACATGAAGCTCTAGCGGAAACTCAACATCGAGGAAAGAGGCACTTGTACAGTGAAGCCTTTTCTAAAGATTGGGGACTCAAATCACTTCGGCTATATGTTCTACGGAATTTTTACTTGTAGGAATGTGCTGGAAATACTAGACTCGCGCAAAAAATTGGCGTAGCAACTAAAGAGCACCCTGGCGGGAAATTTCTATCAGCTCAAGTTTTAGATTTCCTGTTCAATATATTCTCTTCCAAGCGGAGGTGGCGGCCATAAAGGTAGCAGTGAACCTTTTGCTCTGGAGCGGAACCACCTTTAGAGTGGTTGCTAGCAACTCTGATAGTTGGGCAGCGATGGCTAATATCGCTGACTGTGCGCTCAAAACTAATGAAAGGATGTCCTAATCTCTAGCATTGAGTTATTTTATGATTACACTGGTTTGGATGCCTGGTCACAGCAGTATTGCAGAAGACTGTAAGGCTGATGAGGTTACTAGGACGGATACTTCAGTCTATGATTGCGGAATGGGAACAGGTAGGAGCCTTCGCTCTCAGCAGGTTCACTTGTTAATGGATTGGAATCAAAGCGGCAAGAATCAATATCCCACTGGATGCCAGCTGCATCAGCTGTATGGAAGAAGGTCAGATAGAATAATATCAAAACTTCCTCTTTGGATGTCCCGCTTCGGGCAGATGAAGGCAAAGACAACTCGAATTTCATATTTAACAGCGGAAACAGTAAACAGTTTTTTTCGTTTGGCTTCAGAAAGTTTGATATATAACAGTCTAAGTGGAGTCCTCCGTCATCTGGAGAGATCAGCCATCTTATCTTACCTCATCTCACCTATTCAGCTTTTAAAATATCATAGTATTCGTAGCTGAGCCGTTCCATTTGTAAATATATGTATGTGTGTGTAATTTAAAAATATTCAGCTGCTCGCTAAACATATCTAAAGGCGCTGTTATGCCGCTGCTATTTAAGCAATTAAAGCTATGTATTTGCATGCCTCTTATTATGTAACGTGCGCCATTGCCAGATGTAATTGACACTTCGTGTGTAATATTAGCTGAAATACTAAAAATACATACACACACACAATTGAGCGTTGGTAAGTATTTAACGGTAAAATGCTTAATTATAGACAGCGTGTATGTGTCCATACTAATACACACAGCGTCGTCTTAGCGCTTTTGCGTGTGTGGACCAAACGCGCACGTACGCTTTAATTGAAAAATATGTTACGTATACGCCATGCCAGCCACAGCCATTGATAGTTATTTTTGTTTTTGTTCTTTTTGTGTTAGAAAACACGCGTTATATTACAAAATCTGTAGAAGTTAAGGCGAAGCAGCATGCAAAGCACGCGAAGTTGTGCGCGGATGGCAGATAATTAGGAACGGATACAAATATATACAAAGCAGCAGATAAATAAATGAAGGCTATGCGCTTGTATTTGTGCACATATTGCTCTCTGCGCTTATGCATTTCACTCGAATACGCGTTTCACCACAACTGCCTTTGAACAAACTGTGATTTTTTTTCTGCGTATTTCAGCTTAACAACATTTTTATCAACAGATATTTCTAAATATGCAGATATACAAGTAGTTGGAAATAAAGGGTTCTGCTAAAATGTTATTTGGAAAAATAATAATTATTTTTATGCTAAGCATGTTTCGGCGAAATGAAGAATAATCCCATTACTTCGCATGCAAATCTGGAAGTTTGTCTTACTTATTAGGAAGCCTAGTCGTGGGTGACATTCTTGAGCTGCCAATCTACAATTGGAGTCGTTTAAAGGATACGTTAACGGCATTGTTATACCAGCAAAAGGGTTAGGTCTGGCAAAGGCATGGTACAATATCATCACTCCATCGAAAACGACCTTTATTCCGGTTACCAAGAGAAGCATGCTGGCAGGCATAAGGACTGTAAGCCTTGGCGACAAAGAGTTAGAGTTGATTAATGAGACCAAATATCTGGAATCACTTTGAACTATGGCTAAAAGCACTCACGGTGTGCAAGTCTTGGTCTTGCAAGCCCTTTTAGTAGGGATAGTGCCATTAACTGGTACACTGTCGGTTTGAAAACATCGGAAGGTTTTCGTGCAGACGTCGCAGGACCGGCTACCAAACTTTGAAAATCTAAAGGTTGTTTTCTAAAAATTGTCCAAGTAGAAGCCTTTAATATAAGTGGATATTTAGAGATAAATCTCCAACCCATACTGCCATACTCTGCGATAGTCAAGCGGAACTTTAAGTGACCTCAGCTTACAAGATTAAAATAGTATTGGTGCACCTCTCTGGGCGCCAGGTTACAAATGGGTAGTTGGGCATGAACTGGCTGACGAGTTTGCCCCTTCTGCACCTGTTGTTACTGGCCACCTAACATCCTGGAGTTAGGAACCCTGCATTGCGGTTGGTCCCGTACCATAAAAGATGTACTACGCAAGGAGGAGAAACTGCGCAGGTAAAAGTATTGGCATCAACGAACAAGCCTGCGCCAAGCAAAGTTGTTAGTTCGTGGTAACAATCGTTCGAGTCGTAAAGTCAAAAGCACAGTCACCTGCCGAGAGACACATTCTGGTTACTTGCGTCATTTAACTCTAGGCACTGTAAGTTCCAGAAGTACCTGTATAACATGGGAAACAGCTGGTTTTGCGACAAATTTCTTTAATGCCTTATTCAAGAGTGCAAAGCAAAAGATCCAGGAGCACTGCCATTATAGCTATGTAACCGAAATGAAATCACATCGCCTCCCAGTATCCAGCACCCAGAAAGGTACTGGAATTCAACAGTATGCTGGGTCTATGTGATTCGTCGACAGAGGGCAGGGCATAATAGTCCTAAGATCGCGGTGTAAGCTTCAATTTATTTCTATCTCCATCTATCTACGCTTCAATATAAAGAAGGCCCCAGGAAAGCCATAAACACTCGCATAAAACGCTAGTTGACGCCGATTTTACAGCAGTGACATCATTGCTGAATTTGCTTTGAAACTTTTGGCTAAAAAGTATAAGTCTGCTTTATGGCACCCTGTATTTTATGAGTCACTTTATATGCATATGTATTTAGGTTGAAAGACTGAAGCTAAGTAAAAACGGCTTGTATTTTAATTGCTTATTTTCCACACAGTCAGCGCGTCAAGCAAAAAATGCGGCGACTTCATTAAAAATGTGCAGTGACTAAAAAGCGGAGCATTAAAGAAAAGAGTTGGCGAGTCGAAGGGTGCTGGCAGGGCCGGCGGCCACGCAGTGTGGAGTAGCTTGGCACAAATACAAGAGAAACAACCATGCAACAGCCAAACAAGTAACACAAGCAAAGAGTAAAACGTTGAATAAGTAAAGATAATATAATGTACATATAAATGCCTAACAAATGTGCATGTGTGTGTGTGTGTGTCACGTGTACGTGCATGTGAAAGAAAATTGACGACGCGAGTAGGACAAGTGCGTGCAAAAGCAAAGTTGAAACCATGACAGTGTTGTATATGGTATACACTGATGTGCCACACATGCCTTAATAATTTTTTGCTTTATTTACATACATATCTACATGTATGGCGATATGTGTCGCTGTCGGCGGGTTTTAAAGTACTTGCTGTTTAGCGCATATGCCTTGCTTGTCAACTGCTTGGCAGACGCGTCTACCGCGTCTCAGTTTGCGTCGTAAGCCTACATTTGTGATGTCTTACTTTATTTCGGTTGGTGTGGCGCCCGCGGGAATCTCAAAGTTGCAAGCACGTACCTACCGACATGTTTGACAAGTGACTTTTTCATTCAGTTTCAGCTGCTTATTGCCATGGCATATTAACGACGTTGAAATATAACTAGCATATTTAGTTGATAAGCTCTAGTTATTTTGTGGGCGAGTAGAAAGTTGTTCGAATTCGTTTTATGCAAATTATGTCATCCAGCAAAATGCTGTTTTATATGAAGTAGTAGTTTTCAACGCTAATTTGGTTTCAAATTATAATAACAAAAGACCGGAAATATTTAATATAATTTTTGCGGCATTTTTTTGTTTGAGCGAGGCTAGTTGAAAGTACTGAGCATGTTAAACTTTCACACAAAAAAGTAAGAGCAAATTCAAGACAAAATTTAAGTAGATAAATAAATTCTAGATAATGGTGTATTACATATAAAAAGTTGAAAATATCTGCCAAGTGAGGAAAAATTGAAGTTCATAAGATTTTGTAGTAGAAAAAATATAGATTTGTCTTTATAAATTAAATCTTACTAAACCAAAACATGAGGCAAAAAAATATTTAAAACCAGAAAACAGTTAATTTCGACTGCACGAGAACGATAATACCTCTCACATGTGCATTTTGTAGCATGAAAGGGTGTAAAAAGATAGGTCAGCTTGTATGGCAGTTATGTGCTATAGTGGTCCTATCTGCATAATTTCTTCAGAGATTCAGATTCAGAGAACATTGGTTTAGGCGATATCCAAGACAAAATTTCTTTAAGATATCGCGGCAAATGAAAAAGTTTTCCATACAAGAACTTGTTTTCAATCGGTTTGTTGGTATGAAAACTATATGTTGTAGTCGTCCGATTTTGGCGATTCCGACAAATGAGCAGCTTCTTGAGATGGAAGGGACGTCTGTAAAATGTCAGATCGATATCTTAAAAATTGACATCTAAAAACTTGTGGTAATTCAATATTACTCATACGCCATGTCATACCCAATCATAAAACTTTTGATAATTAAAAATCACTCATACGCCATGTTAAACCAAATCATTATATTCTTTGGTATTGAAATAGAAATTTTCGGCCTCCAGTTCTATAAGTACCAGATAAAGCGAAATTTTCTAAACATTTTCTCTTATTTATGGTTTAATCAAGTAAAATAAATTAAATTAAATTGAAATAATAACCAATCCCTTGCAATTAAATATTGTTACTGGCCATTTAATGGTGCACTTAACAGATGTAAGCATTACTGCCCTGGTGTTTGATACAAAGCAAAAGTGTGGCATTTATGTTGATTTTTGACCAGTTCGCTCGCATTTAAGTATACGCATAAATGTTGGAAACTTAATTTTATTGCGTCGGCAAGCTAAAAAAGGCGCATAAGATTGCATGGTAAAAAGCGGCGGCTCATAAAAGTTGAACATGGACATTTAAGTTGCTACGAAACAGCAAAGAACCCAATAAATGTTGAAAATAAAACGAAAGCCTTAAAGCTTTTGAAGAAAAAAAAAAACAAAGTTTGCGGCAATAAACGTGTCCAAATAAAGGGAGACTGAAGTCACAGCAGTAAAAAGTGACGAATTCAACTTTATACAAAGTAATAATTGTAGCAAGGCAAGACCAACATCAAACAGAGTCATAAAAAGCCTTAGACTCAGCCATTTCTGACTGTTCGACAACTTTTTCTTACAACAAATTTGGCTAGCGATTGAGTTAGTCAGACCATACTCGCCATGTTTTCAAAACAATTCGACTGTTTGCAGTATCGTTATTATTATTGTTATTATTTTTACAACTTTTACTAACAAACGCAAACATAAGTTCAGCAAATGAACCGTATTGAATGTGAACTGCCCGCAGCGAGGCTGAGGGCGATCACTGACAGGTCATTAACACACTTCGACTGAGAAGTACAATACTCGTACACGGAGCACGCAAATAAATGGGCAATGGTGGCAGTAAAGGTGCCTTGGAGAAGTTCTCAACTGCAAGCGAAGTTAATAATCCGCTTAGAGCAAAAAAACAAAAAAAAACGACAAAATGAAGTAGTAGATTTTAAAAGCATCAAACTTTCAAGTATAAAGCCAAAAAAAAAAAACAAATACAAATGAAATAAAAGGAAATGAGCGTTGAAGCAATCAAATCGAATGTGCTGTGGGTGAAGCCATGCAGTGAGGCATTGTGCAAACTCATTTCAAATAAAAACAAACAGCTTAAAACAGTAGAAATGGGAAAGAAAAAAAGCACTAGCAAAACACTTGACCAGCGCAAATCTCATAACGAGGCGGCGACTGTGCTGCTTAGGCCATTACGCCGCCAGCACACACGCCCGCATACACCCATACATGACTTATTTTTACAGCTGCTTGATTTCTTTTCTCTATCATTCGCTGCCATCGTTGCACCAGCTAAATATTGGGTATGTGCTCCCATCAGTTTCGCTACACACTCGCAAGCACAGCCGCCGCACGTGGCACGTGTTGCAATATACAAATTGAATAAGCTGCTCGTCGCCGCTGCTAATCGCTTTGTATTTGTAGAATTTTTCGCAAAGCTCAGCAATTTTGTTTTCGATGCTAATTGAAGTTCACTTAGAGGAGTGGTGATTGAGAAATCAAGAAATCACTTGAAGCGTAGTAATTAATTTAATTTTTTTTATATCCCGACGAGGATACATTGAGTTTGTCACGAAATTTGTTTTACCCGGAGGGAAACATTGGATTTGAGTGTAACAAACTGAGTCGATTGAGCTGGGTCCGTCTGTATGTATATACGCTAACTAGTCCCTCAGTTTTTGAGATTTTTATCTGAGACTTCACATATGTCTTTTTCTGCCTAAGAAGCTGATAATTTGTGGGAAAAACCGATATCGGACCACTATAGCATGTAGCTGTCATACAAACTGAGCGATCAAAATTAAGTTATTGTATGGAAGACTTTTATATTTGACAAGATATTTTAACCAAATTTGGCAAGAAGTATTCTTCGAGGCAAAAATGCAATCTCCGAAAAAATTGTTCAGATCGGACCTCATTAGCATATAGCTGCCATACAAACTGAACGTTTAAAAAAGTATGCTTGTAAGTAAAACTTATTTATTTGACAAGATATCTTCATGAAATTTGGCATGGATTGTTTTCTGAAGCAACAGTATAATCTACGAGAAAATCGTTCAGATTGGACTACTATAACATATGGCTGCCATAC
This sequence comes from Bactrocera dorsalis, assembly GCF_023373825.1. Lineage (NCBI taxonomy): Eukaryota > Metazoa > Arthropoda > Insecta > Diptera > Tephritidae > Bactrocera > Bactrocera dorsalis. Next base: position 101,683,887 of record NC_064303.1, read on the forward strand.
AAATCGTACGATCAAAATCAAGTGCTTGTATGGGAATTTTATTTATTTTATAAGATATCTTCATGTGTTTTGGCATAGTTTATTCTCTAAGTCAAAAATATATTCTCCGACGACATTGGTCAGATCGGAATACTATAGCATATAGCTGTCATACAAACTAAACGATAACTCAATCTTATGAAGGGTGTTATTGCTTCGGTACAACCGAACTTCATGAATTTCTCTCGCTTTCATTCATTTCTAGCATACTTATGTAATATTAAGCTACAATAGGCATTATAAAAGCTTTTTATGATAAAGTAGTTTTCACAAGCCAATTAAGGACAAAAAAATATATAATAGGTATAAAAAACTTCACGTAGCAAAAAATTATTTTCTAGAATTATAAGAAATAATTTTTTTTTAAAATATTTCTTGACATACGAGTACAATCACACGCGATATATTACATGCCAACTGCTTATCTAACCATTTTATATTTTAAAACTACCCCGACTCATGCGTAGGGCCTCTTTCCACGTCTTTCATCTGTATTTAGTAAGTACACATATGTGCTCACATTGTCAACTGTGAAACACAAACAATTCGTTAAGGCTGTGCTAACAAATTTTAGTCACATCTGCATTTAATTTGACATGTTCTACAATTCTTATGAATTATGCCGACATGTAGATATTTGCAAATAATGATATGGAATTTCAACTTGCACGATGTACTTACGATACACGTGTTTCTCTGAAAAGTTGGATAAGAACATTTTTAGTGCCAATTAGATTATGTCAGAGCAGATATTTGCATGAAACACTGGCAACATATGCATAATTGCTACACGTACAGGCTAGATATGCCTTTGAATGCAAATATGTTACGCATACGCCATGTACGCCAATGCCATTTTGTGCCAGTGCATGAAGCGTGTACAAAGTATTCAAAGCTTTGTGAGGCAGGTGCTATGAAAACGATGTTAGATGATTGTGTTTGTTTTAAAGAGTTGCGTTCGCTCTTGTTTAGGATTGGAAAATGTATGGAAATATATTTAAAATTATCTGACTGAAAGTATGTCACCTCTTTAATAAAATTTTAGGTCTGTTTCGCTAAACTTCGCAGTTTTTAAAATTAAGTTATGGAAATGTTGATTTTGTCATTTGCCTTATTAATACTCTCACTACCACTGTTACACATAATTAATTATTACTCATACGACCCGTCACTCCTAATTGTTACACAGTTTTTGGGGTAATTAAATTAGAGGAAATGGACAGTTTTGACATTGAAGCATTACTAATTTGATTAAAAATCCGTTGTACTTAAATAATGAGGAGGTCATTTAAGACTAACAACAATTTACTTAAGATTAAAGTAGAGATTTTATTTCAATTTTTTTTTGTTATCTTTAGTCCTTAAGTGATATTTCAAGAAGATTTTTTTTTTTAATTTCTAATCAATTAGAGCAAAATTGCCCCGATGACCTGCCTCATGAAAGGTTAATCTCAGATCAAAAACCTGAAGAGCGTTTCCCTACCACACCCGTTTTTGAAGCAATGTGTCCTTCAAAATGACTTTGAACTTTTTTTGTATACATATTCTAATTTAAGAGGTAAGGTAGAAGCACTTTTTTATTTGCTAACATTTTTATTTATTACTTACAAAAAAATACGTTTTTTCCTTCAAAGTGTTCACAAAATGGAAAAATTTTGAAATTTCGAAAACCCTCACCGTAACTTGGGCAAAGGGATTTTTTAACGATATAATTGTGATTTTTTGATTCCAGATGATTCAGCACCGATTTGCCAGCGGTAAATTGAATCTATAGGTAAGTCATGGCGTATGAGTAATTTTCGTGTATAAAATATGAAATTACCTTTTTGGTCAAAAACGAAATAGTGGTATGACAACTGGTCCTTCTGATTGATAAAGGGGTAACCCTACTCCCCTCCTTCAATTTCAGATTTTATACACGAAAATATTACTCATACGCTATGGGTAACCCATCGATTCATTGCACTTAAGGTCCTGCAGTTTGCCAAGGAGTGTGTGACTTGACTATTCCTGCATTGTTCCAATGTTCCGAACATGCGTTGGAAAGGTACTGCCATTTTAGATCTTTTTCAGTATATTTTGTTGGTTTGAAATGTAACTACACTATTTTTTTTGACTCAAATATGTCGAAGTTTCCGTCTGAAAAAAACGTTTTTGCGGGCAGTTCTTTTTCATTACTTCAATATGAAGAAATACTCAGCCAAAAGTTTGAACACACTTTAGTTGAGCAAATGCGTCAAAACCGGCTTTCGCAGTTTTAAAGTGGTGATTTCGGCTAGGAAGTCTAAAACGTTCTGGGTGGCCAAAAAAGGCTTTAGATGAGGAATCGGAAATAATACGCGCTGAAGTTTGTTGCCAAATACAAGAAGAACTAGGAGAATCCTTGAGAGTTACTCAATCAGTCATTTCGAAACATGTTTCCATTCGAAGCCAAGGCTGCCACATGAATTGAAGCCATGCTACATTAAAGAATGCAAATGAGAAATGCTGCTACAAAAATAAGTAGCTGTTTCAACGGCTTGTGACTGGTGATGAAAAATGCTTCCATTACTTATCTAACAAATCATACGTGAAATCTGACCAAAAAGTCAAATCAAACGAATATTTATGATACCAAGATAATGCTCTGTATTTGAAGATATCAGCGGGGTATGCTGTATTGTGAGCTTCTAAAACTGGGTGAAAACTTTAATGGAAAACGCTGATGACAACACCTTATCAAATAAAAGCGAGCAGTAGCCGAAAAACGCTCGGAATTTGCGACTAGAAAACAGGCAATCATTTCATAAGATGGCAATGCTCGATAAGCGGTTAAAAACGATTCGGAAAACACCGCCCCTGAAGTTTTGGCTAACCCATATTATAGCTCAAACCTTGCCCCTTCTGATTATTATGTATTACAGTAGAAGAAAAATAACAACAACAACAATTTGTTTCATGCCCTAACTACAACAGGGTTCACATCAGAGCTTGGTATCAAAAATTTGTTCAGCCGGCGCAGCTCTTTTGAAATGGAGTGCACAAAATATATTTTATATATGCATATATTAATTATAGCTTCAGATGAGCAATATGCGCGAATATATGGGCATAAGTGTTTACATAATATTTTTTTTAAAAAGCACAAGAAATAAGTAAAATTTGCTCTATATTAATATGGTTATTATATAGGATTCAAATGTTTGTGGGAAATAAACTTCTAAAACCAGGCGGTAATACGCTCATATGCACATATTCATATAAAATCTTTTCCTAACAAGCAGCCAAACACTAACTGAATAAAGTTCCACAATTAAAAAATTAAACTAAAATGATTTTACAAATCTACATACATATATGTATCCAAGCATCTCTATCAAAATACTTATATGTGAGTCCCGCACTCACCAAAGTTCAAAAGTCCACAGCAACTGACGTTATGTAACAAAAGCATATTTACTAACCTATCAAAATTAATGGAGGTTACAGCTGCCGCAGTGTATAAAAGTGAAATATCAGCAGAGCATAAAATAAATGAGTCTATGTGAAAAGACAGAGGAAGGAAGTGAAATTGGAAAATAAAAAAATTAAATTTAAACTGTGTGTAGTAAGAAATACTTTGTAAGCTCTGCTGTCACAAAAGTTGATAATTGTTAAAGTGATTTTATTGAAAACTCGGTTAAAGAATCTCGATGGGCTACTGACGTGACTACTCAATGGTAAAGGCAACAAAAGCCTTTAAAATATTATTTAAAGAGATTAGTTTAGGGGAGATGACTGATCTAAAAATGACACTTGGTTTAGTATATGCATCTCATTTTGAAGTCATTGTTAAAGCGATTTTAATGAAAACTCGGTTAGAGATGTTAGAGGACCTTCTGCATAGACTTTTAGTCACCCTAGACAACAAAAAGTTCGATGCCTCATCCCGGAAATCGCAGTTGGACTATTATTAGATGTAGACCTTTGTGAATCCCTCTAAAACGAACTTATAAGTCAGCAAAGTTGCCAATATGTTACAAATTTGTTAAGGACTTTAATTTCTATTCCCAGCAGCTTGGTGGGACATTTGAACTGTGAGCTCCCGGGTGTTTAAACCGTGATCTAGCAAACGCGGTACAATCAAAAGTTAAGTGTTGAGAAGTTTCTATATCGTCTTCTACCATCAACTGCTGTAGCTGGCTTACGGTAAGATTTTCAACGCATAGCATAGATGGGTAATGATCTGAACTCTCACAACTGGAAAGAAGCTAACCTTACTTAGTGCATAGAACTCACTGGATCTTTTACTATCGATCTTTAGCGACTTCTCATGAACCGTTACTGGCCTAGCGCTAACCAAGCACCCGTGAAACTTAGCTATCCAGGGGTTTATTTAAAGAGATTACTGTTTGAAATTTTATGAACAGTTCTTGCTGTTATAACAAGTTCATCTCTTTACATTCAACAGCTAATCACGGCCATATTAAAATTCGTTTTTCAAAGGCATAAATTTGAAATTTTTTCCGCAATTAATTGCCAAAGCTTACTGCAATGCATTTGGAGCAATAAACCGCTGATTAAAGCTTTGGCGAACACTATTCTGCTTTTTGCGAGAAATTATACAAAAACCTTTTACTAATGCGAAAAACCATAAAATATTTTTAAATGCTAAATTATGGCATGCCAAAATGTTCAATGAAAATAAAACAATAAACTTCCCGTACTTGGCGTATGCTTGCAGCAAAGAATGCGGATGATATCATCGAAATGAGACAGCACAATAAATTTGCCAATGCGGGCATTAAAACGGCTGCTGGCGACAACTCGCAAGGCTAGTGGACAAACAGAGCAGCAGCGCACTGAGAGCACTGAATACTCTCATTTCGTGAGCATCTGCAGAAATTCCCAGTATTTAAAGCTTTTGGGAAGCTGCAGCAGAGAGAGAGCGCAACAATGTTTATGTTTCGCTATATCATACGCTCACAGCTTTGCTTGTTTGTATTTCGCGCTCGCTCAGCTCAACTTAGTCGCAATAAAACTAACAACTTTAACATATACTATACATTTGTACGATTGCCAAATACGCGACCTGCATTCAGGCTTGTTTGGGTGTTGGCATTTGTAAATGCTTGTCGATATGTGTGTGTGCTGTGCCGTGTGCATGTGTAGTAGTTGGTTTGGCTGAGTGCTTCCTGGCGGCGCACTTTAATTGTGCCAACGGAAATTTTTATGCGTTCATTTACAATTTTTATGCTATTTCCAGTGAAATTTCACAATATAATTTAGCGGAAATAATAGTGGGGCTTGCGTAAACATTAACGAGCAGAAGTGCTTGCTTTTCGGAGTGGTTGTGTGTTAGTAAATCGGCAATGTTGTGCATAATATGGCAGCGCACCTCGAAGGATTTGGATCGTATACCTTTATATAGCAATTAAGAGAGACTCAAGTTAATGAGTAATCAAAAGCGAATTAATGGGAAAGTGTCATGACTAGTTGAGCATTAGTATTTTGTAAGTATGCTGTGCTGATGGCGCTGCCAACAATAGAAATTTATCGATAAAATATGTGAGAAGGGTTTATATGCACCACAATCGTGTTTACGTAATCGGAATAGGCCCGGATTTTTATCCGACCAGTTATTGTCAATCTGACAGTATTCCTCAAAATTACTTCAGCGATATTTTCTGCAGTTACAAAAACAACAAAATTTTATACTTTGTGCGCTTTAGTTATAATCATAAAATAAATATATGTGTGGAATACCGCTGATTTAACTGCCGCCGCAATATTAAATCATATCAGCATATTTTTAAGTCACTAAGCCTTTTTACGACCACATTTATTGAAATTTACTTTGTTCATATTTGCGATAATGCTGCTGTTATTATTAAAATTTCTGTAAGCTGTTAATTGAGCGAGCTAGACCACAGGCTATATTATTAAATAGCTCTTTTACTTATACTCATTTGCATTTTAATGAAAGCCTCTGAATTTTATGGGTTTATTTTCAAAAGCTTTACCGCATATTCATAAAGCAAAGAATGATTGTTTTTTGTTTATGATTTTAATTTTTATATTAATAAAAAATTAAAGATTTATCAGCAGCTGTATATAGACAGTAATTTTTATATACGAGTATGCACATATATTCTTACTGAAGGTAAGTACATTGGAGTTCAGCTATGATTCGGATTTACTGTGAGAAATGCTTTCAGAATGCAATTAAGCTTCAAGTAAAGAGCTTAAAGAGGTATTTTAAACTAGTGGTCGAAATTTTGATCGTTTTTTGGCAAAAAAAAATTGTTGCCTTAAGTATGTGCCATTGAAGTGGAGGAGGAAAACAGGTCGTCGTCATGATTTCTATACTCATGGGCAGCTGTAAAATAAAACAATGATAGATTCTTGATTAGTACGAATGTCGCTATTTCAGGAAGCTGCAAAACTTTGTAAAAATGCATAAAATGGCGGCTGCTCAAAAAGTTTCACTAATATTTTTAACTTTGTTAAATTTTTCCAAAATATTATTATGAAAAAATATGCTTCTTTTCATGTTTATAGCTTTCAAAAAAGGCTCCTAAATTATTTCTAGCGGATTTGAATTGATTTTTTTGGAAAACATAAAATGCTTGATGTTGATTTGGAAGAAGTGTTGACAAATTTTAATATATAGCAGTACGAACAAACGAAAAGAAAGGTTGAGGAAAATGAAAGCTGTTGGAGGAGAAATATACAATAGAAAGTATATCTTAATTTAACATGGTTTCGGAATATAATAAGAAAATTTAGTAAAATAACTAGACTCGTTCACAACTATAGATACTATTTTTCTTATTTTTACAAGCTCGACATGTGGATATATACAGATGGACACGGTTAAATGAACTCTGCTCGTCATGCTGATCATTTACATACGAGTATATATTAGGTAGTCGAAAAAGTATTTTCGTATTTCTAACCAAACGTCAACTTATTTTTTTATATTTAAAATGAACTTTAATAAACCAAATATGTACCATTTTAGCCGACCACTTTTTGTCATTTTCCTGCCAGAGAAATTATTCCATAAGTGTAAAACTTTTCTGGTTTCTCCGCGATGCGAGAAATAATTTTTCTCTCTAAGCCAACTTTACTCCACTAAGGGAGTTCTGCATTGACCGAAACAAATAGTAGTTCGGTGGTGCAAAGTCAGAGCTATATGCCCCGAAACCTCCCAACGAAGCTTTCCCAGATGTGTGTGGTCTAGCATTGTCCTGATAGAAGGCGAAACCCTTTTTGCTGATAAGTTCTGGTAATTTTTTCTCTATTGCTTGCTTCAATCTCATCAGTTGTTGTAAAGTAAGTAAAGTGTAGAATCAATTGTTCGACCAGACTGGAGCAGCTCATAATGGATGATTCCTTTCCAATCACACCAAACACTCAGCATAACTTTTCGGGGCGTCAATGCTGGCTTTGAGACCATATGTTCAGCTTCACCATGCTTAGGCCTTGATATTTTTTGCATATCGCATTTGATCCACTTTTCATCTCCTGCTACCATTCGCTTCAGAAATGATTCGATTTCATTTCGTTTTAGTAAAGAATCACAGATGTTAATTCGGTTCATTAAATTTTTCACAGACAATGCATGTGGTACCCAAACATCGAGCTTCTTTTTCTGGACAGAATTTTTTAAATGGTTCGAAACTGTTTCATGATGAATGTTTAGTTCCTTAGTAAAGTCATGGCGGCTTATGTGACGGTTCTTTCAATCTCAATCTTTTCCATAATTTCATCGACTTTTTCAACGATAGGTCGACCAGAGCGAGGTGCATCTTTCACATCGAAATTTCCAGAACGAAAGCGAGCGAACTATTGATGTGCTACACGAACTGATACAGCATCGTCGTCTTAAACTATACAAAATTTCATTGGTGGCTTGCGAGGCATTTTTCCTTTTTATAATACAAAAATTTCAAAATATAGCGAATTTCTTCATTATTTTTATTCATTTTTGAAAAGCTGTAACTTTTTTTCAACTTCACCGAATTTAATTTGTTTTTGGTTAAATGAAGATTAAAATCTCACCTTTCAACACTATATGGTATGACGCGATAGTAGCACTGGAGATATACGACTGCAACTACATTTATTGACAAAATACGAAACTACTTTTTCGACTACCCAATATTTTATAGTGTTTCCGGTATTTCCTTCTGTGTGTTAAGCTTCCAGTGCGTGGAAAACTTGCTATAATTATTCAGGGTGTAATTAAATTTGTATATTTCGAGTTATATGTGATCTCCGACAGCGTTAGCATTGCTGCAGATATTACGCCCTTTTTCGTTACCAAATTCGATTGTTGAATATATGGAAAAATCTACTGAGAACTATACAACTGTAAGCAAAAATAGTAAGAATTATTCATGATTCACGAGATTGGTTGAAAATTGGTATACAGAACAGACAGACAAATTTTGTACTGATCGAATAATTTGTTTCCAAGCTAATTTGAAAAATGTGGTTTCGAAAAAAATGTGTTTCAAGATAAACTGATAGAGCTGGTTCAACTGAGAGGCTAAACTTTAGAAGCTTATAACCCAAAAATTGTTTGAGATGTCATTAGAAAATAATTTTTAAAGATATAACATTTAAAAATTAGATAATAATCGATTTATTTTTAGTACTCAATAGGTATGCCTCTTAATAACATCGCAATGCCAATTTAGAAGATACATATAAAACATATCTATCCATACAAGACTTTATCACCATTAATTTTCAAACACAACTGAGAAATCGCATTAACTTTTTACTTTGATTTCGTAGAAGAATTTTAACGCATTTATCTAATCAAATTCAGTCGCTTTTTGTCAGGCGCACACATTTAATGGCTAATCGCTTAGCAACAAAAGGACAACGAGATATATTGATGTATTTGAAGTAATCAATTTTTCGCTCATTTGATGCTGCCAACAACTTTTGACCGAAATGTTTAAAATGACAATACATTACTCTTGTTCCAGCACATATGTCTAGTATATTGATACTAGGGATGGCCTTACTTAGTGTGAACAAGTAATTTACTGGTAAAGAGATGAACAATTTTTTGCAGAATTTTTCTGAAATATAGATAATGTATATTGGTAACTGTAAAATATGTACTATATGTTTTGTTTTTGTTTAGCTGCTGTTTCTAAATGCCAGTGCAACCCTAACATGTCAAAAATTACTTTTCTTTGCTAAGCTTTAAAATTTTTCACGCTCCATACTTACAGCCTCGCCTTCATATACACATATGTGCACATAAATATGTACAGCTAAGAAAGCCTTCAACTACAGCATTGCAGATTGATTGTAAACAAACCAATAAACAAACTAATAAAAAGATTTAGAGCAGAAGCAATATCTTTAGGGGTTGGTTACCATAACCAAGTGTCTCCGGTAATTTCCGCTTACAGCCCAAATTTGACCTAAAATGTCCGTGAGGATTTGCCAACACACACACACAAACCTAAATGCCATTGACAAATAAATAAACAAGGTGTACCCACAGCAAAATGGGGAAATGTACCAAATAAATTTAAAGAAAAAGAAGACAAATAAAAGAAATAGCAAAGCATCACAAACCAAGTGAGAATGATTGCAGAGCTGAACAGATGCCAATTGTATACGAAATTTGCTGATGCAATGGACCAAAAGAGTGGTGGACACAGAGCAAATGAGAACTGTGCCAACAGCAGTGACGTAACGTTGCCGTAAATAAGCTTGAGTGCCGTGGGATCGTAAATTAAGTGTATGTGGAAGTGAAGAGCATATGGAAGTAGTGAGAGTGTGGAATGTAGAATGGTCTTGAATGCTTGACAATAAAGTGACTTTGTAAAGAAACCACAAACTAACTATATTAAAACCATTTTGGTTATTGACTGGCGAACTAAATAATAAAGATGACCATAAAATAATAGAAAATTATGTAGTAGGCTTAAAGTGGAAAATTTTATTGAATTTTTTGATCAGCTAACTTCTTTCATAATTTAGGGTATAAAATCTAATACAAAGAAATATTTAATTACAAAATTTTCTCATATAAAATGCTGGGTACTGCACCCTTTAGAGCTTATTTTATGATAAACATCGCGTATTCACAGTTATAATAAAATAATATATTAATAATGAACGGATTTATTTAAATTTGTTGCAGCTTAAACATTAAAATATGAAAATAAAATTAAAAAAAAGAGAAATAAATTCACAAATTATTGTAATCGAACTGCACCAACACAATCAAGTATAAAATTGTGGCAGTCATATAGCTGGCGCCAGTGCGAAAATTCCACTCCAACAAGCCGCAGAAGCGAAAGCGTACCGTTTCGCCTGCCATGAATATGCTAAGCATTTCGAACTGTAAATAAATAATATGTATATATATACAATACAGTTTGCAGTCATAATATTTTGCAATTTTATTTCCGACTTGCAGAATATTCTGCATTAATAAGCAATTGTAGTTTCTTATTTTCTCATTTATTTCTATGAATGCGACAAATGTATAAAAATTCTCAAATAAATTTTCACATTAAAAATTTATGAGAGAGAGAGCAGAATGCAATAAAATAATAAATATTTTAATAAAGAAAAATGCAGCTTTCCAAAAGCTATAATACCCTTCACTAAGAAAGAAATTTCCATAGAAGAAGTTATTTTTGATTCAGTTTGTATGGCAACTATATGTTATAGTGATCCGATTTAGATAATTTCTTGAGATGTCGTGGGGTTGCTTTGGAGAATATTGGGTGCCGAATTTCGTGAAAATATCTTTTCAAATAAAAAAGTTTTTCATATAAGAACTTGTACTTGATGGGACAGTTTGTATGACAGCTATATGATATAGTAATCCGATTTCAAAAATTTCTTTAGATATCATAGAGCTACTTTGGGGAATTATATGTGCCAAATTTCGTGAAAATATCTTTTAAAATAAAAAAGTTTTCATATAAGAACATGAATTTGATGGGTCAGTTTGTATGACAGCTATATGCTATAGTGGTCCGATCTATAACATTTCTGAAGATATTGTAGAGTTTCTTTGGAGAATATTGGGAGCCAAAATTCATGAAGATATCTCTTTAAATAAAAAAGTTTTTCATATAAGAACATGAATTTGATGGGTCAGTTTGTATGACAGCTATACGCTATAGTAGTTCGATCTGAAAATTTTTTTCATATATCATAGTGTTGCTTCGGGGAATAATCTATGCCAAATTTCGTGAAAATATCTTTTCAAATAAAAAAGTTTTTTTTATATATGAACATGAATTTGATGGGTCAGTTTGTATGACAGCTATATGCTATAGTCATTCGATCTAGAAATTTTCTTGAGATATCATAGTGTTGCTTCAGAGAATATTGGGTGCCAAATTTCATGATAATATCTTTTTAAATAAAAAAGTTTTACATACAAGGATATGAATTTGATGGGTCAGTTTGTATGACAGCTATATGCTATAGTGGTCAGAAATCAGCGGATCCGACAAATGAGCAGCTTCTTGAACAGTAAAGGACGTGTTTCAAATTTTAGATGGAAAACTCAACGAACTCAAGTTACAAAAATGAAATAAAAGTGATGATTGTAAGTCCAAAAGTGACAACAAACACTGTTTAATGAACTTTCGAGGTTACAAAAAACAACACACAGCTTTTAAAGTTAAATAAAAATATTAACCATAAAAATTATATTTTTCAGTGTAATATTTGTACTAAAAAATTAATGTCTTTTTTAATTTCTTCTCAAAAATTACTTACTTCATGCTGTAGCCCCTTCGGCAAGCTCTTCAATTGAGTCAATTCCTTTAACAAGAAACCCGTCTCTTTGGACGACGCCATTGAACGTTCACAAATAAGCATGTAACAGTATAAATCCAATATATTGATGAGGTAGAACTGTAGGAACAGCGTGGGTGAGAACAATTCTTTGGGCACCACTTTGCCACCGAGGTAAACAAGAAAATAGAATGTCGACATGACATTGCCAAACAAGATGATAATGAGAAATAGCAGCACTTGCCACTCGTAATGCTTACACACCCGCCTGGCCAATCGGCAAATCTGCACATATTGACCACACAAATCGGCTATGGCGCTCACACCAAAATTTCTACTACCATTAGGCTGCTTTGCCTCTCCCGCAAACGCAGCGAAAGCGATGTCGGTCACATGTTCCAATGGTATATTGGACACGGCTGGTGCACGTACGCTCCATAGCCGCAACACCTCTTGGAAATTCCAATTAACCTGCTGCAATTGTCGGTAGATATTGAGTAGTGCAAAATGGAAATTGGCGACAGTCAAGAGTGTCACATTCTTCAAGACGAGCACTAAAAAGACATATATGAAATACTCTAATGACGGATTCGTATTCATAGTCAGTTTGCCGCCTACATTAGACGCCACTTGCAGTAGCGACATTAGACTTTTGGCTATAATCGCGTTGTAATAGAATGCCTCGATTTGACTATTCGATTTCACAGTCCATTTCTGTTGCCAGCGCTGCTGTCGCCGTTGCATTTGCACCAAATCGTTATGCAGTTTGAAGAGCTCCTTCCGATGGTACGAATTCGCTATGATAATCACGAGTAGAATGCAAACTCCCAGCATATAATGAACGTGGGCGAGTAGTTTATTCAACGGTTTGTCGTAGATAAAACGTACTTGATTCACTTGTGGTTTTAAAAAATATATATATGGAGTGATCAACACGATTGCAATATTTACCAGCGGCCAATAGCAGTTGAGTAATTTTGTGCTGGTTAAACGTCGTGTGCCTGAGTCGTATTTGAATGGGAAGAGCCCGTGTACGGTGGAGAGCAAGAACTGTGTTGAAATGCATGTGTCCGCAACTATTTGGCGCGTTTGCCGCAACACGCGCAACGTTGTCTCCGAACACATGTCCGTGTGCTAACTGAACGAGCGCTAAGCTCCGGTGATGCACTAGCAAGCACTTAATGTTATTAAAGCGATTTAGATAAATAGTTTATTTAATATCTAGATAACGTCAGTCAGCGTTAAGTACATTCATATACTCAGCGTTTGTTTACCTGGTGGATGAGTGTTAGTAATTTGTTTAAGTGATGTTTTTCTGATATGTTAGAGTTAACTTTGTAAACAGTAGCGAGGCAGCAACAACTAATACGATTGTGTAAACGGACGTTAAGCAATGCCAAAAGCTCCGTCAGGATCGGGGAGGAACTCTTCGAGCCGTTCGATAGCAAACGCGGCTCCAAACAAGGCGACTTCCTCTGGTGCATTGAATAGAAAGCTTTAATCTTCTACAAGAGTGTACAACTGCTGGCGTACGCCGATGACATCGATATCATTGGGCATAACAACAGCGCCGTTAGTTCTGCGTTTACTTGGCTGGATAAAGAAGCGAAGCAAATGGGTCTTATATTGAATGAGGGCAGGCAAAATATCCCCTGTCATCAAACAAGCAGTCGTCATATTCGCGACTTGACTGCCATATCATTGCTGACGCACATAACTTCGAAGTCCTAGATATTTTCGTCTATTTTGGCACCATCAATAATTCCAACAACAATGCCAGGCACGAAAAAAAAGGCAGAGTAACCCTTGCCAACAGGTGATACTTCGAACTGAGTAGGCAATTGAGAAGTAAAGTTCAATCTCGATGAACAAAAACTAAATTCTTTAAGTCACTCATTAGACCCGTCTTGGAGAGGCATGGACGATGACAACATCTGATGAGTCGGTGTTACGAGTTTTAGAGAGAAAGGTTCCGCAGAAGATTTATGGTCTTTTGCGCCTTGGGCTATACGACGACATTGACATAGTTTAGCGAAATAAGAGAGAGGGGCTACGCTGGCTTGGTCATGTCGTCCGAAAGGATTAAAACACTCCAGCTCTGAGAGTATTCAACGCAGTAACCACTGAGGGAAGCAGAGAAAAGAGAAACATCTCAACTCCGTTGGGAATACCAGGTGAAGAAGGACCTGACTACACTTGGAATCTCCTATTGGCACCAAACAGCGAAAGGACGAACGACTGTCAACTCGGCTATAATCGCGAAAGCGGTGTCTGTGCCAACAAAAAAGAAGAAGAATCTTAGACTTCTATTCTTTTATTATCATGTTTATACTCATAAATTATTTATGCCCGGAAATAAGACAATATTTCATTTATGCAGTCTTTCAACTCCCTGCACAATGCAATTATTAGCGAATGTATGAATATGGCATATACATACAAAAATGAACATACTATTATATACATATATACTTAGTATAATAGGCGCACACATATGCCAGCTAGCGGGTCAAGCACATCTACTTCCATTTCACTCTCAACATAAGGAAGTGAACTAAACAATTGCTACAGAGTTGAAGAGCTTCCTTTGTTATTGTTGTTCTCTATTGTCATTGTTAATCAGTGAGTAGAGTAACACAAGAACTGATGCACCGTTAGCTTTTATAACACGACAGTCGACGTAAATAATGCTACAGTTAAGCGAGGTGAGAATGCGCGGATTGCAAACTGAAGGAAAGACATGAAAAAATATCAACTTCGGTTTAAGTTATAATACCCATCACATATGCATTTTTAATAGCTTAAAAGGGTATTAAAAGATAATTATCTTGTTTTTGATCGGGCAGTTTGTACGTTAGGTGTTAGTTTTAGTGGTCTAAACAATATATTTGGAGATTTTAGCGATCGCTTGGTTAGTAATCTAAGTCAAATTTTATTTTCAAATGAAAAGGATTTTCACACGAGCACTTTATTCCGATCGTTCAGTTTGTATGGAAGCTTTATGCTATAGTCATTCCATCTGAACAATTTCTTCGAAAAATGCATCGTTCTCTTGGAATAACCCTTGTAAAATTTCATTTCGTTTGTCGCTACTGACAGTTCCAAAAGGTGAGCAGTTTCTTGTGGCAAAAAGAGCTAGAGAAAAATTTCAGATTGATATCTCAAGTATTTCAACTTGTGCAAATTTCGTAGCAAATTTTATATACCATCTTCAAAGGTATCAAAAGCTTTAACTAACTAGACAGACTTTGAATTTTGGACAAAGTAAACAATATCGAACCAAACTTACTAATTGAAGTCTTAAAAGTCTTTAAAAAAGATTATCTTAAACATAAATAAAGAAAGCAGTCTACTGGAAGCATATTTGCATAAGCCGGCTAAATCGCAAGAGATATATTGTAGTCAAGTACAATCCGACATTTCTTTGTACACTAACTTTGAGCGCTGTTCTTCGTATAAGCTTCCAAGCTAAACAGGGTTATTGAAGTAGTTTTATATTTCATGCTATTTCATCTTAATATGATTATACCAGTTTATTTCTGTTATACCAGTTGCTTGTCCGATTCTCAATTATGTAAGATTTTATGAATCCGAGCAGTTTTTGAGAGGACTTGACTGAGCAAGACCACTATGATAGTCTATGCTAGTATTTTAAACAACTTCATTAAATATATATATACCAGTTCGTGAGCAATCTTTATATAACATAATAAGTAATGAAGGAGGAAATCAATATGTCTTCCTACTATATACAAGTATTTCCATTTGCATTCATTACTTGGAATCCCAGGCAAGAGGATACATTGTTACTGGGAAGATATTTTTTCTAAATTTCATTCATTTCAAATTTAATACATATTGAGTAATAAAAGTCAATGGGAAGTTCGAAATATTTATACATATTGGGTACATGAGGTCTTAGGGCTTATTTTACCCATTTTTGGCACAAGAACATGTCGCCGTCACGAAAACATTCCTTACGAATTCTTATACTGTAACTCACAGCTTGACCGACACGCTTGGTAGAAAATCAGCTATATGCTCTGGTGTCTACACATTTGGTGTCTAGGTCCTTGAAAAGTTAAAGCTTGATTTCGACAATTTTTGTTTAGAGGATTAAATACCTTGAAGGCGCTACTTGTGCAAAGTTTCATCCAGATATTTATTGGTTTTTAGTTTCTATACTGGAAGTGGAAGAAGTAGATGGGATTTAAGTTCGGTTATATGGAAAGTAGGCGTGATTGTCAAACCGATTTAGACCATTTCTACATTGTAGATATAATGCGATGGTTGGGTGTCAATACATACTAAATTTAGTTGAAATTGATCACGTACGTGAGATATAGGATTTCATTTAACGGTGCGCGATGCCACGCCTATCGCCCAATTTTTAAAGGTACTCCTGTAAAACCCTTCCCAATCATCTAAATTATGTTATTATCTGATTTTATCTATTTTTTCTGCATATGAAGACATGCTAAAAAGACTTGTTTCCAGTAAGTTTGCTTGTGTGGTTTGGAAAATATCTACAATAAGGTGCTTATGGGGCGGGGACAAGCCCATTTTTAAACAATTTTAGCCTACCAATATCTTGTGCTTCTACGATTGTCTGCATCTAATTACAGTTACGTATTTTATTATAGTGCTTAGTTAGGATATTTTATATATATTTTGGTCTTGGCAGTGTCCGAGTATGCCCATCTGCAATATCGAACTTTCTAGATTGCCAGAGAACGTATCTATGAAGCAAGTTTCATCAATATATCTCAATTTTCACTCAAGTTATCGCTTGCACAGATAGAGGGAAAAGCGTACGGACGGATGATCGGACAGACAGTCAGACAGTAAGTTCATGCTGAGAACTTATATATATATATAACTCCTACCTATCTTAATTAATTTTAGCTGAAAAAAAACAAATGTTAGTTGAATAAAACTCTTACGTTACGTGCAACATGTTGCTGAGAAAAGAGTTTAAAAGCCATTCATTATTTTACTATATAGTTGTCGGCGAAGTAAGGTTTTTTTCTGAAGGAATTAAATTCTTCAGAGTTACAACATATCATTTACTATATATCGAGTTATAAGTGATATACATATATGTAAACGATTATATAGCACCCATATTATTTATTTATTGCAGAATTACTACAGAAGTCAATAGTTAACGAGCATGAATGTTGCATGTTGCATACTCTACCCAACGAATATCTGTAGTTCTGTTGACCCACCCTAGTGCATAAACCGCTGTGAGCGTTAAAGACTATACTGGCTACTGCTTGTTTAGCTAAGCGTTGTATTAGAGTATAGTGCATTTGGCAAAGACTCAAGCCGCAAACATGCGACCATGTTCATGGACTTTACATAGACTCGCCTCGCCACGCTGCTGCGCTGTAATCAAGTAGGTCACCGGACTCATACTCACACCAGCAGCATTTCGTTTGCTTTGGCTTGGTCGGTTTGGCTTGTACATTGGGGTACTGAAATGAGCTGCTACCCGTACGCTACCAGCTTGTTGACGGCGATACAAGCCATACTCACAACCGCACGGGGCTACGAGCTGCTGCTTAGACAGACTATGTTTGGATGGTATAGAAATCATAAAGCACCATACACTGCAGCTGCTTTGGGGATTATATGCATTTTGGAGTAACTCAGTGGCGCTACAACAGCAATGCCATTTCCCAATAGCAGCAAGCGAGCGCACAATGACAGCGTGAACACTTCGATGCCACAAATTTCGGTAGGAAGCACAGCGAAAGGAGCGCCAACAATATGCTGCGCTCCAAGCACTTATGCACATACATATATTTGCAAGTATATATCGGTGTGTGTGTGAATTTATTCATACAGTTGTATTTCAAATTCAAACACACAATCACGCGCACATACAATGCCAGTTACTGACTTGTTATGTAAGTTAGCCACACAAAGCATATTCTCTTGCTAGCTATTTTGTGATTTTACTTTGTTCTGGCTAAGCGTTAGCTATAGCTGAGTCGCCTTGGAGCATAGCTATGTTCCACACACACACACACACCCGCTCAGAAGCACTCGAAAAATGTGCGAAATGTGCATGTGTGTGGTGCACTCACATACCCAGCAGCAGCAGGCGTAAGCATGCATTTGTGTACTTGTTAAGAATATTAGTAAAAATTTTATCCACTGCGGGGCTTAAGTAGCACAAGCGATATTAGTACGTAATCCATTTGGCTATGCGAGCGTAACAGCTTTGAGACGAAGCAAATATTGGGTTAGTATGAATGGAATCGCTTGAAAAATTAAATATACACAAATATCATTGCTTTGTGATAAAACCTTGTGTGCAGATTAAGTGTGTTTATGTGTGTGTTTTGATATGGTTGCTTAAGTAGAGAGATTAGAGCAAAGTTTTCGAAGAAATAGTTTTAAAATAAGCTGAACTTAGCCATGGTGGTTTTAGAAAATTTATAAGACCATTCGGTGTTCTTCTTACGTATTTCCAGATTTTCTATTTTTGGCTTTATATAACACATCTTTAGTGAAATATAGCGAAATTTGGAGAGTATCGGATTAGAATTCTAAGATTTTGGACTATAAAAACTTCGCAGCTGCTTTTGTGATTGTGAACAACGCCATAATTTAGTTTTTGTGTCGTCGATTCCGCTCCCAGCTTTGTTCCGGTAGTTTTTAATGTCAAAGATTCACCACGCTCTGGCGTCACAATTGTCGAAAATATTAATAATACGACCGTTATCTTTAATATTTCGGGATTAGAGAACAAAATATTAATAATAAAAAATCGCGTTTTGTTTTTCATTTTTATTCTTCATTAAGTTTTGTTTTTCATTTTTATTTCTTCAAGCCTTTGATCCAGCTGTATAAGCAATTTTCCCACTCTAATTGAGGTATCTCCAAAACATGCATTCTGAACGCATAAACTGCCTCTTAGTTGTCTAAAAACGTTGACCTCTTCGTTTATTTTTTACATACGGAAAGAAAAAGAACCATACTGTGTGGATGACTCATCAAATCTATCTTTTGAGTGCTTAAAAATGCAGTTATTTCAGTCGATGTGTGGGAGCTGGCATTGTCGTAGTGAAGAGGGATCTGTCTTCTACTGTTGGATGATTGATGATTTCTTGAAAAATAACTGCAAACAAATGGTTGTGCACCACTCAGAATTCACGGTTCATCGTTTTTCTAGTTGTATGGCTGCGATTTATTCCGTTTTACCAAAAACCAGACAACCATTTGCTTGGAAGTGCCTTGTTCGTGAACTCCTTTTTTGGATTCTGTTCATCTTGAAACACCCCGACTGCTGTTTACTTTCGGGCCGATACGTGTAAATTCACGATTCTTCACCTGTCACGATATCACAGACGTGCTGCGAAGTACCGTTATCGGTTTCTTCTAACATTTCTCTCGTTCAATCGAAAACATTTATTTTGGGCGATTGACAAATTGTGGGGGATGCAGCGTGAAAAGCAAATTATTCTACAATTAAATGTTCATAAAATGGTGAATGTACGCTGGCCCTTCTAATGCCTATAGTTGTCACGATAGGTCACATGACGATCTAGCAATATCAGTTAGCGCACAGCATTAATAGTTTCTCGAACAACAACTTATTTTGAACGACCTTCACGAAATTCGTCTTAAGTGAATCTACGATCACGATTGAATTCATCATATACGGTTTCTGGGTTAATTTACGCCGAAAGGAGTAAAAAATAATAGCGCAAAAATGCTCGCGATTTAATTTAATTTTTTGGTCGAGAAGAATATTTTAAGTTACTGTAAACAACGACTCGTCTTGGTGCGACAAGAGGATGCCCACAGGGATCTGTGCTATCACCACTACTGTGGAGCCTTGTCGTAGATGAGCTGCTAGGATTGCTAACTTACAATGGGATCCGCTGCCAAGGGTATGCGGACGACATTGTGATATTAGCAAGAGGTAAATTTGAGGATACTCTCTGTGACCTAGTACAACGAGGTCTAAATCGGGCAAAGGGGTGGTGCAGGGGAGTTGAAATAAACATCAACACCTCGAAGACAACCATAGTCCCTTTTATAAGGTGCAGGTCCCTACCCGGCCTGAGGAACCTCACACTTGGGGGCAGAGAGATTGAAATGACTAACAAGGTTAAATACCTAGGTCTTACTCTGTATTCTAACCTGCGGTGGAAGCAGCACGTGAACCAAACGGTAGCCAAGGCAACAAAAGCACTTATGGTATGCAAACGGCTGGCGGGTAAATCCTGGGGCTGTAAGCCAAAGATCATTAGGTGGTTATATACCATGATTGTCCGACCGATAATAACGTACGGGGCGGTGTCCTGGGCCTCCGTGGCGGCGCAGGCTTCGGTGGTAACCCAACTAGCTAAACTTCAGCGGCTAGCATGCGTGTGCATGACGGGAGCCATGCGGAGCTGCCCTATGGTGGCTCTGGAGGTCCTGATGGAACTCACACCACTCCATATAATAATAGGTCAAGTAGCCAAGCACTCACTTCTGCAGATAACAGCAGAGGGTTGTGGCAAAGGCAAGATAATTTCGTCCCATACGGTGAAGGAACTGCTCCGCAAAGAGGAAAGAGCGTGCAGGGAGACACATTGGCGGCGAGCGCACGGGATGCGTCGTGCGAAGCTGTTAGTTGGGGGTTATAACCAAAAGAGGTTCGAGACGATAATAAACCTCCCAAGAAATAAACTCAGGCTCCTGGTCGCATTCTATACCGGCCACTGTAAGTTAAAAAGGCATTTAGCGAACATGGGCCTTTCATCTTGCGCTAACTGTCGGTTCTGCGACAGTGAGCCTGAAACCCCGAAGCACCTGCTATTCGACTGCAACGCAGTCTGTAGGCGCAGGTAGAAGGCCCTCGGATCCATGTTTCCGGGTATGGATCACATCGTCTCGATAGCACCCAGCAGGATATTGGACTTTATCAATATGCTGGGGCTGTGAGTTAGGAGAGGGCACAATAGACCCATGGTCGCAGTGCATGCCTCAATTACCAATCTATCTATCTATCTACTGTAAACAATACAAAGTGAGCTCGCAAGTCAAAAGGTTCAGAGTGTGCATACCACTAAAAATGAAAAGACTGACAGTTTTGTGTTAATTGTTGCCTAAACATTGAGTGAGAAATAAGGTGATCTGGGGTGTATTGTGCCCTTTGTATATGGTATATAAGCCTGGATGCAAAAAGAAGCTCGATCTATTGGTGCCACTAGAGTTAACGGAACTAACCAAGTATACAGAATTTCTATCTAGTCTCTGTTGAATCGGAGAAACACCGATTAATTTCTGAACCAGATAGTTAATGGTGATGAAAAGTGAGCCACTTATAACAAGCAAGAATGGTTGTGGTCGAATCTCAAAGAGGGGCGATACAGGGTTTGACCAATAGAAAGGTTTTGCTATGTGTTTGGTGGGTTAAACGCATTTTGCGGACCACCACTATCAATATTTGAACCATCTGAAGGAAGTATTCGCCAACAAGTGGCCAGCTTTTGAGAGGATAAGAGGAATTGAGATCCATCAGGACAACACCAGGTCACACAGTACGGTAGTGACTCGCCAGAACCTTCGAGAGCGTGGGTGTAAGCTTTGTAAGCTTTCAATTTGAATCCGGATCTGACTCCCTTCTGTTCTAGTCTATGCCTTTTGAAAATAAACCACTTTTTTTACCAAAAAATATTATGGGAGAGTGAGAGAGTTGCAATACGAAATTACATTCAATAAACTGCTCGTTTGTCCGAACCGCCTTTATCCACTAGACTAGCATATAACAACCATATAAACTGAACGATCGGAATCATGCACTTGTTTTGAAAACTTATTTATCTGACCAGTTATATTTATCCAATTTGGCACGGATTATTGTGCAAGCCAAAGGTAAAGTCTCCAAATAAATCGCTTAGATCGGACCACTATAGCATATAGCTGCCATACAAACTGATCGATCGAAGTAAAATTAATGTATGTAATCATGTTTGTATCTGTTAAAGGTATAGAGGCCGTAAAGTTTGAAGTAAACCAAAGTTCCATACATTTTTTATAAACACTGAAAGCTTTCCATGAAGCATTTTTTATAAACCCTGAAAGCTTTTCGTGCGTGCATCCTACAATTTTTTTTTTTCATAATTTCTTAAGAGTATTTTTGGCCTATTAATTTTAAATTTCATACGAACTTTAATCCACGCTACTCACGTTGACAGCAAGACTGCCACTAAAGCAAGCCGGCATTGACGCCAATGGACTCAAGGAACATACGAGTATAACTACAGAGCATTCACATGTATGTATGTGTGTACGTTTTCGATCACACGCAACCGATGTGCCTTGCCGCCGTGAAATACTTACGATTATAATGAACTTTTTATGCAGATGGCTGACAGTTTGCAAAAATTGAAGCGTGAAAGGAAGAATAAAAGCAAAAACAACATAACATGTAGCTCAATGCACGCGCGCGTTTATACATATAAACTATGTATGTGTGTCACTTTGTCACGTGTATGCTTTGATAGCTGACATATATGGATACTGGAAGCATAAAGAAAACATTTGCATTACTTATGACAAGCGCGAGTTGTTTGTGTATTTACATATACATACATATTCGCATATTTGCCTCTCTACCCGAAAGTCAGCGGTTATAACTCGAAAATATGTAAGCAACCGTGGTATATATGTTTTATATGTATATACGCTGACATCACAACTTCTTGCTGTCACACGTAGTTAACTTGCCGGCTGCCAACATCGTTTGCTTGGCGAACTTACCAACAACGACAGCGAAAACATTGGCAGCTATGACGTTAACTATGACTCGGACTGTCGGCGGCATTGCTAGTAGCAATTGTGGCAGCCACCACACACACAGTCGCCTTGAAAGCGGTGACATTTTTGCCAGCAACAGCACAATCGGTTTGACGTGTGTCTGACTGTGTCTCAGCGCGCTGCCTCGGCGCTCGATATCATCGAGTGTTTCTTGTGCTCATACAAAAATAACAACTTTTTTTATTTCATTATTATTTTATTTTCTTATTTATATTGTGCTGAAATTTTTTTATGTACACATAATTTTAGGTTTGGCGAAATTTCTCACAAGCCCCTTTAAATGTACATATTGACGCACAACTCTTTCCTATAAGCATTATAATGTCTTGGCTCCTCTTATGCCCCGCATAATACTGATTATTAAAGTAATATTATTTGCCAGTCAAAGTTTGGATTAAGATGTTGTGAAGTCAGCAAAGGATTGACTTCTTAAGCGCAGGAAGAAAATACTTTATACTTAAGCTTGTACTCGTATACATATGCATATACACTTATATATGGTATATACTACCAGATTATAGCGCAAGCCGCGAACAGTGTGGATAAGCAATCATAATAAAAGCACGCAGATTTGCGTAACTAGCTAGAAGCTGCTGACAAATTCACTTCCTGCGCACACATTTTATGATTTTTCATTTTATGGCGGCCCATCGTAGGCACATTCACTTCCCTTGTCGGAAATTTGTAAGTAAGTGTGTACGTACTTACATAGATCTAAGTATACTCGTAACCATATATTTACATCAAAACATTATTAGCGTGAATGAAAGCACACACATATAGTACATATGTATGTGCATACATATGCATTTATACAGCAACTTCAGGCAGCATGCTACAAGCTGTGCCGCATCTTCAACACCTGGGTTCATCCACATTTGCGGCGTCATAAGCCGTGTTACTGCTCATCTATTTATGTTTTTAGCCACATTTGCCTTAATACCTCTAAATTATGGCCGCAATTGCATACATACTTATTTATGTATATATAAAAAAGAAAGGATTTCTTTTTAGACAGGTGGTTTCCAAGAAATATTAAAAATAATATAATATAATGTTTTGGCCAAGAAGTTAGCTTCATTTTAAATATAAGGTTTGGCTACTATCTTTTAAAATTTTTTCAGGAAAGTGCCCGCTGCGGCTGCCCCGGTAAAATTCGAAACGAAAAGCCCAATTTTCAACCAAAGTTAAATAGATTTGGGTCCGTATGTCAACAGTAACGCGGCGAATATTCTCAGCCTACTAGGAAAGCTTATAAGAAGAGAAAAACACACCGATAAAAATAGTCAAGCGGCAATATAGCAGTCGCACGACTTTGAAGTCCACATCACGATTCCAGGATGCGCCATCTTATTGGAAGAAAAGTTTGCCCACATCAACTTCCTCCAATTGTGGCACGAAAAAGTCATTCATCATGACTCAACTATACATATAGCTTACTTCATGAACTGAAAATTGTGAACATAAGCGCTGAATATTTTTTTCTTCTGAAAATCGGCCTCGGTGGCCATCTCGTTTTAAGTCCTTTTACTGAACGTGAGATGTCCTTTTTATACTAGTAAGATCTTGTAAGCTTGCAAACTAAGAGACATCCGCAAAATATTTCATTAAGCAGATGGTCATATTTCTAATCGTTGTGCCCTACGGCGGATGGACTCATACGCGTCCTCTTCTGCTGAGCGATTATTACCGCCAAAATTGAAGTAAACGGCATCTCTGCAACCTTTCTCGCTTCTTCTCTGCAAGGAACCTAACCTAACCCCCACTAAATTCACAGCGACATTAGCAATGAAGTGGATGACGGTAAAATTCTGGCTGCCAAAAATTTGGTGTCTAACACTGGACAGTCTGTACTCTTTTACTCCTCATCCGATAGCGATAACTGCCATCAACTGACTTTTGATGTCTTCGGTCTGGAGCCTGTGTGCTTCTGGTTAAGTGACTTACTTGAAGCGGAGCTGACTCCTAGGAACTTCGAGATGTCTTTTCTTGATTACGGCGACGACATTAGATAGTACGCCAACTAGACTTTGAACGCAACTCACTTCAGACAAGCACTGACCGCTCTTCACAGTGGAACCATTCATACCTTCATGGACTCCTATTACGAGAATCTAGATTGAATCTTGCGCAGCTTCGGTCTGAATAATGTAGCAGGTTAAGTTCCTATTTATTCAGAATCGATCCCGAAATTCCAAACCGTGACTAGCTCTTTGCATACCGAGCAAATTCCATTTATCTAACACCCATCTCATTATGGTCCGACTGGATTTTACCACCCAAGCGGGGATTAGATAACCGTTACAACAACAACAACCAAACCAATATTTTGGTAATAAATTTGCACGATCTCCAAAAAATCTATTTATCTATTTATTATGAAATAGAAACCCAAACTGAGTATAAATCAAGTAACAGCTATCAAAAATACGCATTCTGAAAAAAACGTTGCCTCATTGAGAATCACTCTTCTAAAAAACACGCTTTATATTAAAGAAATATTGTGATTACTTGATGAAAGGAAGTATTAACTAGTGCTAATTAATCCAAAATAAGTATTATATTTGGGGGGAAATATTGACAACAAAAAATTATTTATAGTAAGTAAATTACAAATTACAAGTATAAGCACCCCTCCATTTATAAAACTCTTTTGGGTGTAAACATTGTACAATATAAGGTATGCCGGAACATTCAGACAGGCAGAGTGCCACTGATCTCGTCTTACTTTGCAACTAATTTCACACACATCCTGGAACCGGCACAGCTTCTTGAGCTTAATATGTGTATATAAACATACAGTGTGGCTGTGTACCTCGTTTCTGGCTTACATTTTAATGACTTATAGAATTTCTTATGTTTACTCAGCTAGAATACAAAACAACGGCGGCAATTCAAGTGTAATACAACACTGTTTCAAGCATAGAAGAAAAACTTCTTTTAGTTTGAAATTAATCCATAATTGGCCAACATTTTTGTAGAAACTGGGGTAAAATATTATCTTTGTAGGTATATAACGATACTACTATAAACCGAGGAATGACATAATCACGAAAGAGTGCAATGAAGAATAATCGACCGGCTAAAGAACCAAACTGTTTACTAATCTAAAGTGGATGCATATTTCTCCAGAACCGAAAACTTATGCCGAAGACATACCAATTTAAAGTGAATTTTTCTTTAAGTTACAAATTTCAAAAGAAAAAAATAAAATTTTCTTAAAATAATCTATTTTCAACCATTAATATCTTTCGAACGCTTAGGAGATTTTGTGTATTCAAGTATTTAGAAACGAGATAAAAATTTTTCGATACGATAATCATAAAAAAATATAAAAAACTGTAAGATGGAGGAGCTTCCCGTTAAAATTAAGAACTCATGATTGGAGAAACTTTCTTAGAGGCATCTGAGGACATATTTTTCAGAGTAGGTACTAAGTACAAAATATTACTTTTGCTTGACCCACCCTGTCATACGTATATGTATTTAAATATTGAGAGCTGACAGACAGAAGACAAATGAACGACATAATTTCAAACCATAGACAAAAAGTTTCACTTAAAAAAATTGTTGCACTCTTAAACAAACCGAAGTGGATTTGTTTTCCTAGTTCATGCACACTTATCAGATCTCACACCTTGAAAATCAATATTTATTTTTACTATTATTTACTATGCAAACTAATGGAAGGAAAATTGTTGATTGTATAAAAGGTGTTCCATATCAAGGTTCCCAATTTTTTTTAAAGAAATGCCACAGAAACTTCAAATTAAATGTGGAATATTTATCATCATTTAAAAGAACAATTTTTGATATTTATTTGTTGAAGAATATCTCTTTTAATTGTTGGCCGCAGCTACGTCTCAGATGGTTCATTCATTGAGTTCATCGAATTTTCAATGACTCGTTCCTTGCTGGATCGAGGAAAATATTTGAAGAAAAATTCCAAATTTCAACTGGCCCACAAACCGCACTAAATTGTTATTTTTTCCGGATGAAATGAGCGAGAAATGGGCCTCGTCGTTGAACAAAATTTTCAGCGAAGCTATGTTGCTTGGGAAGGTCGAGCAACTTCAGCTCTTGCACAAGCTGTATTTTGTACGCTTTCAAGTTTAAGATCTCGCCGTAAAATACACTAAGTGGTTACATACTTCGGTCCGAGTTGCTGCGAATGGCGACGAATCGTTTCTCCAAGGTCTTCGTCTACACTCTCAATTACGGCTGCTATATTTTCTTCACTGCGTGCTGGGCGTGGTTTATTTTGTAAATATTATCCTACAATGCACGTTGAGTCTCCAGATGGGTGATGGTGTTGCGAAAAGTATGTACAGTAGGCCAATTATTTTGACCATAAGTTGAACGAAGTGCGCGAAACACATTCTTTACTGAACGTGCATTTTCGTAATAAAATTTAATGATTTGAATGAAATGCCAAACAATACCAAACTAAAAAGACGTAACAGCTTGACACAACTCAAGCGTGATCTTTTAAAAAAACGCTATTGAAAAAAGTACCTCTACTTGGATGACCTGTTATATTGGTCTAAAAATTATGCAAACTTCACTTGTTTACCCAAATTTTAGATTAATCGGTTTACAACACTAGCAGCAAATACCTGAAAGTATTAAAGTAATTAATTAAAGCACCCATCAATATACGCAACTCAGTGTAGTTGCAGCAAGCAACGGGTTCTAACTGTACAATTTCGCGCTAATAATTCAGATGCGTGCGCGATTACGCCGTCGGTTTACAGACTTAATTCTGAGAGCTACTATATACTCAGCTAACGTCCTAGCTATACTGCCATTTCGCTACAACAAAACCAAGCGAAGAGTGGAATCCTCGAAATTATTGCTTAAGTATACCATCAGCATCAATGTGATCATCCTTTTTCTGCTCATCTGGACCCGACCCACAAAAGATCGTCTAAATGTGGATATTCTGCAACGCAAGCCGATTGTGGCGCTCGTCAATTATTTAAATTTTTACGGCACGATTTACACGATTGTCCTCATTATGTGGACGAATTGGCGTGATCGCAAGAGCCTCTTGGATTTCTTCAACACATGTTTGATTATGGAAAGCGAGTGCTTTCGTATTTATAGTGAACTCAAGCGGGAATGTGAAGCTTTCGACAACTACATCATATGGAAGGCTGTTCTAACTCTGTTGCAAAATGCCTCTTTCATCAATACGGTGTATGATTTCAGGGGTTTTAGTTGGGTCGCTCAAGTGCTGCTGATAATTTTCACATATTTCTTGCTTAATATGCTGTTGGTCACCATCCAGCTGTTCATTATATGTATTCTCTTTCAATATCGCTGCTTTTGGGTACTTAATCGACGGCTGCAGCATCTCGTCGAGGTGGAACTGAAGCAAAGTGGTCGGGAACATATAAAAGCGGAGATTAATATGCTCGCTGGAATTTACATGCGCTTGCTGGGCATTTTTCGCCGGTGTACGAATATGTACGAGCAACAAGCTTTGCTGATGGTCGCCGTGTTGACTGGTGCGAATATATTGAGCTTGTTTTTTGCAAAGCTCATTTGGACCGGTAAGGTTATGGAAATGAGTGTTTGGAGTATCTGCGATAATCTGCAAATGGTTCTGATAAATGTTGTTGATTTTTGGTTAACAATAACTATCTGTGAATTGACGGTGAACACTTCGCGAATAACGGCAAACTTGCTCCGAAATTTTAATGACTTCCGACGATTGGACAAATACCTGGAGCGAAATGTGAGTTGGAGGCGCGATCTACAGAAAGTTATGTGTTATATAAATTTTACATATTTTTAGGTGGAGCAATTTTCATTTATTTGTTGTGATAACCAATTGAAATTCCGTTTGTGTGGCTTGATGGACCTAAACCACGTGACCGGTTGCAGAATTTTATTCACAATGATTTTATATTTTATATATTTCGTTCAAGTTGACTATAATGCTACGTGAAATAAAAATGAACGTATTTGTTTTCGAACTTTTCGAAATATCTAACTCTCCTCAAATTTGTATTTTTTTTTGTTTGAGTACAATATATTCTGTTTCCCGCGGGCTTAATATTATTTCCGCGGCTATGAAGTTGTGACACCTCAACAAAGCTCACATTTACTCTTTTAGAACCGTTGTCCAATTCTTCATCTGTGAGATTTATTGGTAATACCTGTTAGACCTTTTGTCCGGAAAGTTATAGGACTGTTTTTCTTCTGCCGCGACTGTATTTTGGTAGAGGGCGTTCCTAGGTAACGACCGAGTGGCAGGCGGGTTGTCTCCGAGCACCTGGAGAGTCAGGGCAAACATTTTCGGGCGACGTGTTTCTGTGTGTGGTGCAAGCTGAAAATATAGCGATCGTTAGAGCAGAGGTACGCGATTAAATTCTGTGTGAAACTTGGTAAATCTGCGACAGAGACGTTTGATATGATCAAGCATGTTTGACCAGATGCTGTTTTAGCTAGAAGTGGTGTGTTTCGGTGACACCTGGCCTTTTTGGAGACCTTTGTCTTTTTTGACTTCGTGGAAGACCTCGAGAGACTCAAACGAAGGGTCAATTGGGTCCGACAAGACATCGCAGCCGGTTGGAAGTTACACCACGACAACGCCCCGGATCACACCGCCTTTCTTGTGAACAACTACCTAACCAAGGCTAGCATCACAACGCTTCGGCAGTCGCTCTATAGCCCAGATGTGGCCCTCCGGATCTTTTTTGTTTCCTTGGTAAGAATTTTGAGACAAAAATAACTGGTCCTTGATGGAGTTTCGTGGCCATAAACTGAATTAAGTTCACCATTGCACTGTTGCTGAGTTAATACTCATCGAAAGTTGTAAGAAATAGTTAGAAATGTCGAAAATGTTCGCGTTTCAAATCATTTTTTTGCCCGAGATGAATATTATAAGTTACTGTAATGAATAGGAATAGTAGTTGTTTGTCAAAACGTTCCGAGTATGTATAACATCCAAAATTCCAAACTTTACGACAACGTTGTGAGTTGTCAGATTGCAACATTAGGGTTGTCAAATCCCGAAATATAATAGGCAACCCTTGTACCACAAGTCAAACACACACTATGTTAACATTCACGCCACTATCTGTTGGATGTGTTCATTCAATTATTACGAAAGCTTCTTATCTGATAGCGCTGGACAGTGGTATGACGTACCACTTAGTTTATTTCAGTAATTATTTATTCGCTATTGTTTGTTGATATTCATAAGTGCATATTTTTCCATCAAAGGCAGTTACCGTTTGCCTTTCACGAACGAATAATGGGTCAACGTCTTCGCAAGCGCATTTCAAATATTTTACTCAGAGTAACAGTTGTGTCTTCCATCTGCTTTGGGCTGCTACCATTTTACTATAATAAACAACAACAACGATTCGTCTCTTCAAAACCATTATTAATTTATAAAACTTGCATAAATGTGACATTTTTCATACTCATGACATTTCTTTTGTCGTTATTTATCGAATTCGATGACGCTTTTGGAGCTGGCGATCCACTCGCAGAACTGTTAAATCGCCTAACTATATACATTAGCTTCGGTGATGTACTAATAACATGGTGGATTAATTGGACCAGCCGTCAGCGACTGCAGCAGCTATTCAATGAGTTCGCTAGTATTGAAATCGATTATTTATATCGTTATAAATATTTTACCGATGAATGTGCGACTTTCGATTATTATGTGTTTTGGAAGGTTTTCGCGACCCTTTTACAAAACTTATCGTTCTTCTACAGCACCACGGTAACTAATAATCACGGCTGGTTATTCATTATATTTATGTTTCTCTTGGCCTTGCTTACGAATATAATTTTTCACGTCTCAACCCACTTCTTTCTGGCCGTATTGTTTACTTATCGCTTTATTTGGGTCTTGAATCGGCGTTTGGCAAGTATGGCCGGTAACGAAGTGTCATCAAGTCGGCTGCGGGTTTTGAGCATAGAAATCGATAACATTGCTTACATCTACACACGCTTGATTCGGCTGTGCGCGCACTATACACGCATACATCAATACCAATTGTTGCTCTTGTTCGGCTCGATGACCCTTTGCAATATCGAAGTGCTATTCTACGTGCGCCTGCTTTGGAGTGGCAAAGTGAATGAGTTGAATGCCTTCAATGTTTTTGCGATATTGCAAATAGTTGTTGTAAATATATTGGACTTTTGGCTGACAATAACAATATGTGAGCAGGCGTTGGTGACGTCCCAGAAAACGGTGGAAATACTACGTGGTTTCAATGAGAACCCCAAATACTTGATAGATGTGGAGCGGAGCGTGAGTGTTCTACTTGTATTTCGATTATTTTCATATTTTATACAAAACACATATTTAAAGTTTTACCTTTGCAGTTGGAAGGCTTTGCCATCATTTGTAGCAACACAAAGTTGCGGTTTAATTTGTGCGGCTTGTTTGACATCAATCACTCGAGCGGTCTCAATTTCCTGCTGACAATGATATTATACCTTATATATTTAATACAATATTATCATGAAAATCTATAGAAATAAGGGAGTAACTGAAGAAAAGCATGTTTATGGAACTTCTCTTGGAAAAATGGTATTACATTACATGATGGCGCGGGTTAACTCCCTATGATTGGCTACAAATAAATAATTCACACAAAAATGGTTAGACGACTCACAAGAGTCAAGTTTTTGATTACGTTCTGATTTTCACTGAATGCTTTTAGCCACTTAAATAATTGTGTTCGTGATGATGTAGACTCTCCAAAACCTTTTCTTATCAACCTCATTATATACTGTGTAATAACGAGTATTTTTTAGACATGTTTTTTTCATTGAGGCAATCTTTTTTTAGGAGGTTGTCTTTTTGACAGCGATTACTTGGTTTATACTCAGTTTGATTTGTCATTTTATAAAGAAAAGGCTTTCTTCCGAACAATGTTTGAAAGTCGTGGAAATTTTTTAGCAAAATAATGGTGCGCCTCGCGCGACGCATCGCGAGATGTGTTCAATATATATTTTCATAATCGCTCGGGCTGAGTTTGTTCGCATTCGGTCGACATAATCGCTCAGTAGATTCGGTAATTCGAGTTTGGTTTCGAACCACGTCTACTCTAATGTATAATATGCCATACACCGTACAGGGCGAATCGAAGACGCTTTTCCTGATGTGGACCAGAGTGTCGAAGAAGACCTGAATAGCTTCATCCTCCATCGCGCGCACCAATTGGACCGCTGCCAATCCACTTTATAGAAGATTTTGTGAAATATCTTGATTTGCGAGCTTACAAGGTTCAACTCATGCAATTGAAACCGGATGGCCATCACAAAAGGTGCCCATCGATCTCAATTTTCATAAGAAAATTTTGCTCAGCGGTCACTGTTTGGTGTGCTCTATAAACAAAGTGAATTATTGATCCATATTTCTCAAAAAGTGAAGCCGAACATAATGTCAATGGAGAACGCTATGACTATTTGGAGAGGTGGACAAAATTTGCTTCCAACAAAACGGCCTACATGTCATACTGCCATCGAAGCAATCAACAACTGAAGGAAATTTTGGTGAGCGCATTATCTTAAGCTGATGAGTTGGAGCAGTGCTTGTTGATGTTCAAGCATAACAAACTCGAGTTTTGCGTTGATTTGAGGCAGTGGATGAAACATGGCTCCAACATTTCACTAAGAAGTTCAAACGACAGTCAACCGAGTGGACACCACACGATTTCACAGCGTGAAAAAACGCTTGAAAAAGGAGGAACCATCAACATAGTACTACTTATCATTATGGGACCGTTCGAAGGACGAAGTCGCCAAAAACCAACTGGATTCAAAGAAAAAGAAATTGTTGTTTCATCACCGCGTCACAAGTCACTGAAAAACATGGAAAAAATGTACGTTCTGAGCCTCGCATTACTTCCCCATTCACCATATTCTCAAGCACTGGCTCTCAGTGACAAGTTCCTCTTTTCAGATCTCAAAAGATTGCTCACTAAGAAGAAAACTTTCGCCCAATGAAGAGGTGAACGCCGAAACTGATGCCTATATTGAACGAAAGGACAAATTTACACTAAAAAGATAGTGAAAAGTTGGAGTGACCCTCCAATAATCAGTCTATCACCCTTGAAGGGTATGGTAGGCTGGGTACTAATCAATCGACCTCTTATTTACATTTCAGTAATCGTATTGACGCATAGACAGACGCACATTCACTATTAATTTGGGTAATTTGTTTACTAATTTTGATTTGCTTGCTATGTATGCATGTATGTCGACGGCTATTGCGATTCATTTAAGTAGACACAACCGACTATTAAGTGAAGAATGTTGCGCTCAAACTAAAAATGCCAACAACACCACAACACTTATCTGGCAATCATTAAATACAATAATTAATTAATAGCATTCCCAAGCCGCTTATTATAATTACTCGCACGATGATTACACAGAATTTCACAGCTGACAGTAGTTAGTATTCGGTTGTGAAAATGCATACAGCACACGCAGCACGACGGAAGTTCGCAAATTTCATACATTGTTATATTTTTAAAATCTCAATGCTCCTCGGCCTATTGCCATTCAAGTACAGCAAGAAAAAACGGACTTTTCGGTCTTCGCGCGTGGCGCTCAGCTACAGTGTCGTGAGTAATACGCTGCTCTTTGCTTGGGTCGTCAAAAACTGGCCGGATATGTCGAACTATGAGCTTTTTGTTGCCAAGCCGTTGCTTTTTATCGTGCAAAACGCCGTCAGTTATCTAAATTGCGTTGGCATGATACTAATCTTCAGCAGTACCTGGGCTGGTAGAAAACGTTTGTTGCGGCTGTTCAATGAAACGGTCACTGTAAGACAGTTATGTGATTCGAAAGCCTTTTTGCGCGATTTCGATGCCAGCATGATGGAGAAACGCATTATACTGAAGTTTTGCTCAATGTTTTTGCAAAACCTATTATTTTTCAGCTCAACATTCTATTGGGCCAACAGAATGGATGGGAACTACTTTCTGGTGCTTATGATGTCTATCATATTGTTGAATGAGATATTTTTGATATCGAATCAGTTCTATCACAATACGCTCTCCGTCAATCACTCCATACTGGCTGTAAATCATCGCCTGCGTTGTTTGAATACCAGAAAGCAGTTGTTGGCTGCTGGTGAGATTAATGAGATTTTCGGCATATATATACGTTTGATACGCTTAATAGCGCACACAACGAAAGCCTACGAACAACAGTTACTCGTCATACTCTCGGTGCGTTTGAGCGTTGTTGTGCAGTGTCTTTTCTCCACATGCATGCAGTTCGGCGGTAGAGGCTTGCAGGTGAATAAACTGGAACTGCTAATTTCCTTGCATATTATAATGCTAACCTCTCTGGACTATTGGCTGATAATGGCTGTTTGCGAATCGGTGTGGCGCGCTCAGCAACAGACGGAAGTCGAGCTGAAACATTTCAACCCTTTTCGTACTTTGAGCGTTAGTATGGCAAGAGATGTGAGTGAAAGCGTACACGAGAGTTCTGTTTTCATAGTTAACACAACTCTAAATATTCTTTCTAATTCTAGCTGAACACTTTTTCCATATTCTGCTCGATACACAAGTTTCGCTTTCCGCTCTGTGGGTTGTTCGAGATAAATTTTGCAACTGCACGTAATCTGTGCACTTCAGTGGTGACAGCTTTGATCTGGTTGGTCCAATATGATTTCGCCACAAATATGTGAGAGAAGCGGTGCAAATGTACATTTATATATTTAAGGCGTCGAATGACATGTACAATTATATTACTGTTAAAAGGAAGATGTTCGATTGAAAACAGTTTTATTGTTCTTTACAAATTTCGAAACCAGATAACGATCTAGCAATCTCGTAGCACTCAGTAAGGCTAGCCTCTCCATGGTTTTGGGGCTTTTAATGGCTATTGCCATATTGGCGTCCACACAGTAACGCTGCGAATCGTACCAGATGCTATCTGAAGAAATTGTATGGAAGACGATGAGGCCGAAACAACTTTACACTTCCTTCTTTACTGTATCCCGTTTGGGAGGTCAAGACTTAAGCCCTTGGAAGCGCATACTACTGCTTGGCTACTAAGCGGCTTGCCAATTTATAGTTCGGACACAGGAGTTCTTGTCTATGGCCTCACCAAAGACTACATATAGTAGTCTACAAGCGATCTTTGATCAGCCTTCTAACCCAACCTAACGTCCGCTTATAATACTTCTCCCAAGTGCATCTCTTATAGCATATAAGAAGGTTGTCGAAACCGATGCACTTTTCACCAACAGCAAAC
Organism: Bactrocera dorsalis; assembly: GCF_023373825.1. NCBI lineage: Eukaryota > Metazoa > Arthropoda > Insecta > Diptera > Tephritidae > Bactrocera > Bactrocera dorsalis. The sequence continues at coordinate 101,718,759 of NC_064303.1, forward strand.
ATGTGCTTTTGCATTGTAAAGTAGGTAGACTTCGCGCGGTGCATCCTGGGTTTGAGGAATAGTAAAAACGATAAAAACGAAACGGGTTTGCATGGAAGTAGATTGAAGCCGACTTTAGAATCGAACATTGCCTCGGTTGGACCACAATCTGTAGCGACGGAATCGTCCTTCATGAAAGACAACTATGAAATTTTCCTTTTGAAACGAAAAGGTTGATAAGCCAGTCAGCAACATGCCAGCGAGGTGTAATAACCAGCACTAACAGAGAAACCTCTGCTAGCTTCATGGTGGGTTCGGGGACCACAGGCAACGTTAAAAGACCGAGTGGTAAGCAGGCGATGACAGCCAGGAAGTTGAAGTCCGACCGCAAAATGGCAGCAAACATAGTAGCTCGCTTCCGTGGTAGGCAGACTGTTCAGGAATCTAAATAGCACACCAGGACACTTGAGTGGGCTAGAAGGGTGCTTAGTGGCGGCGATGACGGCCAATCAGTGAGCTTGAGTGGATCCCAATCTATAGTTTAGTTACTGAGACCGATGAACGGGAATTCTCCCTCGGTAACGAACGTTTAATGAAATCACTAAACGGTCCGACTCAATAGAGGTGGGGGTGTGGGATCGCAGTAGGGATGATTGTCATGACGGTGGTCAAGGGAACTACCAAGTCATCTCCTAAATGTGAGAGTGAGGATAGACACTATGGTTTGCACAAGCTGTTCAGGCTCAAGTTCAAGTCTCAGGCTTGGAGAGATAAGAGAACTTGACCAGAGGCTTTGGTTAAGGTGGATCTTTCGCTGCCTTCTTGTGTTCGCGTCTGGCTTCCTTCTGAACCATCCACCCTCGTGAACATAGAGAAAATGTTGCGTTTCTGAATCGAAGAACCATAACGGTAGACGCGGATTCTTTTGATCAAGGAGTCCATCGGTCCTCTCACCGACGCAATGGGTGCTAAAACTATAGCTTTGAGAAGATGGTTCTAAAAATCCTTTCTACCGAAAGTAAAAATTTATAAAATGTACAAACGAACAAGCAACTAGTATAAATACGATAAACTGGTACAAACAGATGCAATTAGAAGAATAGAAGTATTTTCAGAAGATATGTCTTAAAATATCCTCAAGACTTGTCCCTCAGCGACTATTTCCTATACTCAGATCTCAAAAATATCCTCGCTGGGAAGAAATTTTCGTCCAATGAAGAGGTGATCGCCGAAACTGCACAGAGGTGATTTGCCGTACTACAAAATTGGTCTCGAAAAGTTCGAGTGGCCCTCCAATAATCAGTGTATCACCCATGAAGGGTATTGAATAAATTTTGCCAAAGCAATATATTTTATTATGGCAGGCAGGGGACTTATCAATTGACCTCTCATATACATTTCAATAATCGTATTGACTCATGGACAAACGCGCATTCAAGCTTGCCAAGTATGCATGTATGTCGACAGCCATTGCGATTCATTTAAGTAGACACAACCGACTATTAAGTGAAGAAAACTTGTAGTAGAACGCTTTGCAACATGTTGCGCTCAAACTAAAAACGCCAACAACACTACAACACTTATCTGGCAATCATTAAATACAATAATTAATTAATAGCATTCCCAAGCCGCTTATCATAATTACTCGCACGATGATTACACAGAATTTCACAGCTGACAGTAGTTAGTATTCGGTTGCGAAAATGCATACAGCGCACGACGCACGACGGAAGTTCGCAAATTTCATACATTGTTATATTTTTAAAATCTCAATGCTCCTCGGCCTATTGCCATTCAAGTGCAACAAGGAAAAACGGACATTTCGGTCTTCGCGCGTGGCGCTCAGCTACAATGTCGTGAGTAATACGTTGCTCTTTGCTTGGGTCGTGAAAAACTGGCCGGATATGTCGAACTATGAGCTTTTTGTTGCCAAGCCATTGCTTTATGTCGTGGAAAATGCCGTCAGTTATCTAAATTGCGTTGGCATGATTCTAATCTTTTGCAGTACCTGGGCTGGTAAAAATCGTTTGTTGCGGCTGTTCAATGAAATTGCCACTGTAAGACAGTTATGTGACTCGAAAGCCTTTTTGCGCGATTTCGATGCCAGCATGATGGAGAAACGCATTATACTGAAGTTTTGCTCAATGTTTTTGCAAAACCTCTTATTTTTCAGCTCGACATTCTATTGGGCCAACAGAATGGATGTGAACTACGCTTTGGTCTTAATGTTGACTATCATATTGTTGAATGAGATATTTTTGATATCGAATCAGTTCTATCACAATACGCTCTCCATCAATCACTCCATACTGGCTGTAAATCATCGCCTGCGTTGTTTGAATACCAGAAAGCAGTTGTTGGCTGCTGGTGAGATTAATGAGATTTTCGGCATATATATACGTTTGATACGATTAATAGCGCACACAACGAAAGCCTACGAACAACAGTTACTCGTCATACTCTCGGTGCGTTTGAGCGTTGTTGTGCAGTGTCTTTTCTCCACATGCATGCAGTTCGGCGGTAGAGGCTTGCAGGTGAATAAACTGGAACTGCTATATTACTTGCATATTATAATGCTAACCTCTCTGGACTACTGGCTGATAATGGCTGTTTGCGAATCGGTGTGGCGCGCTCAGCAACAAACGGAAGTCGAGCTGAAACATTTTAACGCTTCTCGTAGTTTGAGCGTTAGTATGGCAAGAGATGTAAGTAAAGGCGTACACGAGAGTTCAGATTGCACAGCTAAAATAATTTAAAATATTCTTACTTTTTCTAGCTCAACACTTTTTCCATATTTTGCTCGATACACAAGTTTCGCTTTCCGCTCTGTGGCTTGTTCGAGATAAATTTTGCAACTGCTCGTAATCTGTGCACTTCAGTGGTGACAGCTTTGATCTGGTTGGTCCAATATGATTTCGCCACAAGTATGTGAGGGAAGCAGTGCAAATATACATTTATATATTTAAGGCGTGGAATGACATTTAATACGTGTGCAATTATATTACTTTTAAAAGGAAGATGGTCGACTGAAAACTGCTTTATTTGGTTACAAATGCTAATTTATAGTTCGAACACAGGATTTCTTCTTTTGGTACATATAGTAGTCCACGTGCGATCTTTGAGCAGCCATCTAACCTAACCTAACGTCTGCCTTTAATACCACTCACAGTTGCAGAATGTTGTTTTAAGTGATGCATTTTTCACCACCTGCAAACATGTGCTTGTGTAATGTAAGGTATGTAGACTTCACGCGGTGCATCTTGGGTATGAAGAAGAATAAAAACGAAACAGATGTGCGTGGAAGTTGGTCGAAGTCGACTTTTAAATCGAACAGTGTCTCGGATGGATCACAACCTGTGGCGGCTGAATCGTCCTCCAACGAAGGAACCTTCATTTTAAAACAAAAAGGTTGATAAGCCAGTCAGCAGAAGCCTGCCATCGAGGCGAGGAACCTTTGCTAGATACATGATGGGTTCGGGGATCACAGGCAACGTTAAAAACACCGGTGGTAAGCGGACGATGACAGCCAGGAAGTTGAAGTCGGACCGCTGCCGTGGACTGTTCAGGTATCTGAGCTTCAGCAAGCGAGGTAACTTAAATGCGCTTTGCTTAGCGCCGGCGAAGACGGCATATCAGCGGACTTACGTAGGTCCCAATCTATAGTTCAGCGACATTGGTCGATGAGAAGGAATTCTCCCTCGGTAAGAAGCGTCGCACGAGGACAGCACCAACGTTTAATGAAATCACTAAAAGTGCCGACTCAATAGAATTAGGAGTGTGTAGGGAAGATTTTCATGCAGGTGGTCAATGGAAACGTCGAGCCATGCCTAAGATATGAGAGTCTGGGTAGGCACTAAGGAATATAAAAACTGGTCAGATTTACCGACGAAAGGTTGGCCTCCCTATATAAGGAAGCCGTAGCCCCGGTAGGAGAGGGGGAACTAAACTAGAGGCTTTGGCCAAGGTTGGTCTGCTACTGCGCCTTCGCGCTCGCTCTCTGGCTTCTTTCTGAACTGTCCATCCCCAAGATGATAGAGAAAATGTTCCAATGTTGCAATTCGTTTTCCCAACTCGTGACTGGAAGGTCAGAAGGCTCGAGAAAAACGAAGTACCATATCAGCAGATGCTGGTTCACCTGAACAAGGAGCCTATATGTGTTCTCGCCGACGCAATGGTTGCTCTAAGCTGCGGCTTTGAGAGGATGGCTCCTAGGATCTCCTGCCGATCCCAGCTACTCATACTTTCAGCCACTGAGCTTACGATTTCGTAAGTATGGCATATTTTCTTTTTCCTGATGTCCATCTTTGATGTGTGTTCAAATAATATTGAATCAAACTTTCACAAAACTGCTGAAAACATTTTGTAATAAAAATCATATATTTATAACGGCGTACAGCGTAACTTCATCGCATTTATACAATGGCAGCTTTGAAAAAATAATGGATTTGTTTTCCCATGCATAATATTAATGTAATATTTTTTTGCTCTACTTACTTTTTATTATAGCATAGCGACCATTTTTATTGTTATGCGCTGTATACAATTATCCTACTTAATTGCCCCTAATTTATCAGGTGACATATCAAGTGTGTTTAACATACATACTAGCCCACCAAAGTAAAATATATTTGCAGATAATCAATCAGTCATCCATCACTGGGCTACTTGCTTAATTATTAACAATAAAAAATATTAAATATAAATAGTTAGACCTCTCACAGCACAGAGACATAACGAGGGAAATTCAGTGTGACTTTACATAGTCCGGCTGAAAGTGGGTGCAGCGCTATGAGCTCGCGTTGGCGTATCGGTCTCGCGCGATTTTTCTACAACTCGACAATTTGGTTTTCTATCGCTTTCGGCATATTACCGTTTCGTTATGATTCAAAACTACAAAGGATCTCCACCTCCAAATACAGCTTCGTCTATAGCATCTGCATTAACGTGGTAATAGTATTTGTGGCTTTTGGGGCTTGGCCAACCGACGATATGATGGAATTGGACTTACAGCAATATAATAAACTAATGGCCTTAATGATCAGAGCCATAGTCGTGTCGCATGTCTATACGTTGATTACGATTGTTGTGATAAATTGGCGCAAATACAAATCGGTGTTGCACATCTTCAACGAATTCGCCGCCATCGAGCGGATTTATCTCGCCAAGCATGCCGATTTGGCGCGCAGCTGCAGCGCCTTCGATGCCTGCATCATTTGGAAGGGTGTAGCAACGCTTTTGCAAAACATCTCCTTCATATTTGTGATTTTTGAAACGACATCGGAGTTGAGCATGCATGCAGTGATTGTACTTGGCTTTGCATTAACGATGGGCAATGTGATTTTTCTTGTCGTGCTGCACTTTTATAATTTCGTCGTTATCACTTACCGTTGCCTGTGGATACTGCAACAGCGTCTACAATATCTAGCCAATCAAAGCGCTATGCCGACAACATTACGCAACGTCACCTGTGAGGTGTATGAAATAACGGGCATCTACTTGCGTTTGATGAAGTTGTGCAAGAGCTTTGGCAGCGTTTATGGCCAGCAGCTGTTGACCAGCAACTTCGCTATAATGTGTACGAACGTACAGTCGTTATATCATTTGCGCATCATTTGGAGCGACAAAGTTAACGACTTGACCGCTTGGGATATGTTTTATACGTCACAGGCGGTGCTGATAAACATTTTCGACTTTTGGCTCACTATTGCTGCGTGCGAATTGGCCTTAGGCAAGGCGCGAGATATAGCGCAGCTCCTGCGGACTTTCAATGATTTCGAGAAATTGGATGTGGAGCTCGAAAAAAGTGTAAGTTTTGTGTTGAAAGGAGGGTTCTAATGCCGTAAATTATGAAACTGTTTACATTTTGCTATTCGCAGTTGGATATTCTGGCTACCGTCTGCAGAAACAATACGCCGAAATTTCGTTTGTGTGGCTTGGTTGATTTGAATCACTTAGCGGGTCTTAAAGCTTTGCTGACCATGATTTTATATCTTATTTATTTAGTTCAACTCAGTTACAACTTTTGAAAAAAAATGAAAACGAAGATCGCTTCACTGCGTGAATGTACTTAAATACTTATATAGAAATAAAATCTACGTCTGCGCTAGTTTCAATAGATGATCCGAATCGGTTTCTTTTCCTTCTACTGAATAACCACATCAAAACCTGTGCATTATATGAAACACAATTTTCAAATAATATCCTCTGAGTATCTTATTAGTTCTGACATTATGAGTTAAGACTCTAAAGTTCGATTTTTTGACAAGAGTTAGGTTCTCTAAGGTGTCCTGTATACTGACGTAGTAGATAATTGTTGGGGTATAAGATTATTGCCAACAGCGAAAGATTGCAAATATCGGTGCACTTCTATTTTCCTGGCACGTTTTATCTAAACCTATAAAGATAAAAACAAAATTGCTTCTTCTTTTTTATTACAGCGGGTCTCTCTGAGCCGAAAACACAAAACTTTGTTAGTTGCCGCTTTCTTCATCCAAGTGCAGACATGTCCTTTCCTTCCGTTGTCCACGCATGGATCTCGAATCGAAGGCGCTAATCGCTGAAGCATCGCCCTCCGTACGTACTTAGTGGCTTAGTAAAAACCTTCAATGGACTTTTACACTGAATGGCTTCTACGTCTTTGGAAAGCGCAAACCGTTCAAAGTTTCATCTTACGCTTATAAAGATGACTCTAAAAACCTGGCGGAGAACAGTATTCCCGATTCGTCATATTCATGTTTCTGTATATGGTCCAGGGGGACAGGAATGATAAGATAATAAGCTATAAATACCGGGCTGAGAACAGTTCTTTTGAATGCTCCTAATGTTCTTGAAATCTCGGGTCGACATCGTCCACGTTTCTGGGCCGTACAACTGGCTGGCAGTGATAATAGATTCATCGATCGCGGGGCAGCTCCCACGACCTTGCGAGAACCAAGTTACTGAGCTATAGTGGAAAACGGTAGTAATAAGAAATCAATCGGCTCCAAAGACTTTGCAGTAAACGATTATCTCTATTGATCCAAGTGCCGGGGCCGGAAATGATAAGAGATCAATCACTCACACGGACGACTCCGAAACCTTTACGGATAATAGTTTTTTCGAAGGCTCTACGTGGTGTCAAATCTCGATTTGTTAAGTTCCCTGTTTCAGGGCCACATTGGAAGGCGGAAATTAGAAGAGTTTCACCGCTCATGCGGACGGCTCTAAAGACCTTATGGGAACCAGTTACCTCAAATCTTCTAAGAGCTTTCATATCTCGGTTGGTCAACGTCTATATTGCTGTGCCGCATAACAAGGCGGGAATGATAAAAGATCAGTCGCTCATAGGGTTGGCTTCAAAATCCTTGCGGAGAACAGTTCGTTCGAATGCTCCAATTGTCTTCACATTTCGATTCGTTGTCGTTCATGATTTGCACCGTGTAATAATTAGGTAAGAGTCTTATAGAGCGTAGCTATTGTCGTCGAGTGCGATATTTTCCATTCAATTGCTTATCCATCTTAAAGTAGTACATGTTGGCAAGAGTTATGCTGCGGTTGATCTTCAGCCTTAGTTTTTTGGTACTCTTTATGCTAATTCTGGGATAGGAAAAGATTTCGCTGACAGTAATACTACAGAGTTTTTAATAACCAAAGCGATAAGGTTCTCTATTAACAAGTAAGATAAAATATAATACCTTTGAGATGAATGTTGTGCGAAAGAAATAAGGAAACTCCTCAACCCGAATAATCGATGTGTTGCACACAAGGAATTCGATGCAATTACTTTTCAGTGAAGGCTATAAAAAGTTGCCATATTGCGCAGTAATCAAATCAAATGAAAAGTAGTAAAAAATAAATATTTATACGTGCAGACTCGTTGAAAAATTCTTAAAAATCCTAGAAAATAAAATGAAAAAAAAAACAATTTTCGGGCGAAAGTGTTAAGACGTGTCGCATTCAAGCGATAACGCCAAAGTATCAACCATGTGCCAACATTTTCGTTATATTAAAGACACGAGAAAATACTGCAGCTCAATACTCGTAAGTATAAATATTATTCACTGTTAATTTTACAATAAGCTTCTTGTGCCAGGAGCAAGTAAATAACACAATTGCCATTACCCGTAACGCCCTTCCCGCCGCGCCACTGCACGCTTTTATTAGCCATTATTGTGTCGACCATTTTCGCTTGTCCGCCTACTGCCGGTGATGCCAGCTTGCAATACGACAGCAACATGAACACCCACACACACAGCACAATGGCAGGAAGTTGTTGCCGAGCAGCCAAAAGGCTGAATGCGAAAACACACACCTTGCACAGCGCGCAAATGGAGTAGCGCTCTCACCTTATAATGGAAATTCCCGTTCGCTTCAATTGGCAACGACAATAAATTCGGAAATTTTACATTTTACAGCGCCAGGCGGCGGAAAGGACCGAAAGGTGAAAGGTTCACACGACGGTTGGTGTAAAACATTGTCGTATGATGCGGACAGCAAGGCAAAGAAGGAAACGAAGGCAAAGAAGGCAGCGCAAATAACAGAATATCATGTAATAATTGAAAAGAATAACTGTATAATGAAATTTGTGAGTGAGTACACTGCGGAAGCGCGAAATAAGCGCACTTATTTAACCTCATTTAAGAGTCCACACAAATGCATTATTTGTGTGCGGAGAGCATGTGCTTATGCATGTCGAACATGACAAGTGCGCTCTCAATATGAGAGCCAAAGCGAACGCATAAATGTTTAATTACTGCTATAGTGAGTAGTATACGAAAGTAATTGGAGATTTTCTGAGGCAAAAATTACAAAGTAGTATAGAAACTTTCTTTAAAAATAGAAGCTAACATTGAAAATAACAGTTTAGAACAAGTTTGTACATTAGAGAAGTATTTACTGTCAATTTAAATGGATGTTTGCTTAAAATATTAAGAGGTCAGTTGAATAGTCCCGGTATAAGATAGTAAAACATATTTCTTTGGCCAAAATAAATTTTTTTTTAATAGTTCTCTTAAAGGGCGATACACTGATTATAGTGATCCATCAACTTCTCGATACCATTTTTGTGGTACAACTTGGCTTTTGCTTCAAAATAAGCCTTAGTTTCAGAAATCACCTCTTCAATCGACAAAAATTTCTTCGCAGAGAGCATTCTTTTGAGATCTGTGAACAGAAAATAGTCGCTAAGGTCCAGATCTTGAGAATACGTTGAATGCAGGAGCAACTCGAAGAGCATTTAATAAACTTTTGTCATCATTTTCACTGACTTGTGACACGGTGCGTTGGTTTGGTGAAACAACACTTTCTTTTTCTTCCAATGCGTCCATTTTGCAACGATTTTATTACGCTTTATATGCATATTTTATTCTATTTTATTCTTTGTCGAGCCTGAGGGTACTTTTCAATGGACCTGTTAAGGCAAGCCCATTTTTAGCGCATTCTCTCCAAAAGACCGGTACCCCGTTATAGTGGTATACTATTTCTGAACCTATTAAATAGGTCCTTGTTTTTGTTCTTATCATATTTGGGTCGTATCTTATTTGCTATCTCGTAGCTCATTATTGATTTCTAGCTGCTCTGCTGCTGCTATTTGTACAAAATGCATACAAAGCTCTCTTTTCATCCCAGAGAACATGGTATTAATTCCGGCTCAGGTTACTAAAATGGCTCCTGGTTTTGTTAACTCGTCCGCCATTTCGTTTCCGAAAATGTTGCTTTGAGCGAGAACCGAAATTATGGACAAGTGGAGTTGACCTTCCAGTAAGCTAAAAGCCTTTCTGCAATTATTTAATATGCTTTAATAATCTGCAATGTCGAAAAGGCAAGCAATGCCGCTGGATTATACAGTTGGCTTCTGTAACATCCCATAGTTTTTCAAGAAAACTCCACTGGGCTTCTTTATAGCTAGTACTTCTGCGTGCAAGATGCAGGCTGTGTTTAGTAGACAGATATAAAGTGAAATGTCAAGTTTATTGAAGTATTCTCTCGCGCTTACTTCGCTGTCCATTTTGTGTTCATCGGTATAGATAAAGGTGTTATCCTCTCCCTGCTAAACAATTTCTCCATACATATCCAAAGAGAACCACACGCGAAAGTGGCTATTGCCGTCTAACTTTGGGAGGATATAGTCTAATTTACTTAGCTTTAGTGGATTATTTTATTTATATTTTGGTTTCAAGTGTAAAAATTTATAATTTTACGATTTTACGATGCTTTACGACGGGGTACTCACAATTATTTATTTTCTGGACGTGCTCTCGACCTCTCGATGAAACTATTGAAAAAAGTGAAGGATGTGGTGCTTGAAAATCGTCAGACAAGTATTAAAGAGATGGCAAGAGAGCTCGTCATCTTTGTCGAGTCCGTTCGAATGAATTTGGTGGATATTCAAGGTACGAAACGCGTCCTTGCTTGATTCGTCCGGATAAACTTAATTTTTTTTCAAAAAGAATACGATTGTGACCGAATTTAAAAACAGAACTGCAATGAGTACCATCGATCAACCACTGGTTTTACAAAATTTGGCTCCGTGTGATTTTTTCTTGTTCTCCACACTGAAGTTGTCGCTCCGTCGAACCAGTGTTTAGTCAATCGAAGAGATGAAATAAAATTTGCGAAAGGAGCTGAAGGCAATCCCAAAAAGTTCTTATCAAAACTGTTTCAAGGACTAGAAAACGCGTTGCCATAAGTACATATAATACATTTGGTCGGGATTACTTTGAAGGCGACAAAACAAATATTGATGAATAATTAAATATTTTGGGTTTTATTTACATTTTCCAAGTACTTTTTTGTCACAATTTAGTATAGTTTGGTTGATTGTCGTAGGTATTTTGCAATAGGGGACAGAGGAATTGTTTTACCACCGCGAAAGAGAAAATTAAGTAGAGGTAGTTTTGTTTTACTCGTGAAAAGCATCTATCCATCTATCCAGATAATATAAAGTGAAACTTTTGAATATAGAACACACTTAAAACAATTCGAAAAGGCTTAAATTGTTCAATTCCCAAATACTACTCGAACAGGTAAATACGCACATACAAAACGCACGCTTGGAGTGTTCTCTATTTAATCTACGAAATAAAATGCCTTACACACGTTGATCTTTACAGGATTCAATTTGTTTCTTGCTTTTATTTAGTTGTGCTAAGTCAAGTCACTTTGTATGCAAACGGCGAATAGAAAATACTGGCGAATAGCATACCCTGTGGGGCTAATAGGAACTGGTAGACGTAATTTAAAGTTTTGAGAAAACTTAGAAGATAAAATATATTTTGGGGAAACTGGAGACTAACGATATCAGCAAAAGTAATATATTATTTGAGAGGTGGGCTCAGTCGAGATTTGAATTGAGACTGGAAGAACTTTGTAGTTGAAAATATAAAAAATAATTTCCACTTATAAAATGACTTACAAAATAAAATAAACGAAGATACTTTTTCGACTACCCATATATATTATAACAATAAATTATAAAATATTACTTTAATTATTCTTTTAATTTAGTAGTAACTGGTTCGCTGCAAATATTTTGTAATTTTCTACAAAGCTTTCAATAGCGTATTCGCTGAAAAATTGCTTTTCTGCTTAGTACATAAAATGAGTTCGTTCCTAAGCGGCCTCAAATATACCTGCATACTATATACTCGTAAATACACGTGCCGGCTACTACATATCAATATGCAAGCGTTTCACTGAAGTTTTATTTGTAGACTTTTGTGCGAAAAAGAGTTTACTTTCTGGGGTAATGTGCATTTTGTGCCAAAATTGTAGCCTCGAGCTGCTTAAATATGCGTTGTCACGTATTTTGCCTTATTCTTTTATCATCCTTTCTGTTTGTTGCCAATTTTCGCTACAATACACACACCACCGACGTGGCGGCATCGGCAAATCGGAGAAAATTGGGCGTTGCTAATGTGAGACACTCTATCGAGTTTTCGATATATTACAACACTACCACTACTACTACGGCTCACACATACTATTTCGAATTTTTTTGTAGTACTTTCCCACCTCATACTCCTTACTATTGCTTTTGTCCTTACAATTGCTATTCATCGATCTACAATAAGTACAAGAATTGGCAAAAAAGAAACAGTGCATAAGCCTACAAATTATACTTGTAGGAAGCAAATTGATGGATGCCAGTTGATAGTACACAACGGATTACGATGACTTTAATTATGCTGATGTATGTAGTTTCAGGCAGGTTCAAGAATGTCAAAATGCAATATCATTCGATTAAAGTCGACAAAAACAGTTCTGGGGAAAATTATTTGAGGAAATATGTACGAGGGCTGTCCGATAAATAACCGACCTAACCATGATGCACGCGACTTTTTCAATTTTTTTTTTTTTATTTTTCTACATAGTCTCCTTTTAACTCCACACACTTCTCCCAGCGATGCTCCCATCTCTGCAACCCTTCCAAATAGTACTTGGCGTCTTTGTCTGCAAAATACGAGTTCACGAAAGAGATTGCCTCCTCATTTGACGAAAATCTCTGGCCGCCGAGCGCAGTTTTAAGTTGAGGAAACAAAAAAAAAGTCGCTTGGTGCTAGATCCGGTGAATAAGGTGGATGGTCAAGCAGTTCGAACCGCAATTCGGGGATTTTCGCCATGGCGACTGTTGAGGTGTGAGATGGTGCATTGTCTTGGTGGAACAAGACTTTCTTTTTTTGCAAATGTGGCCGATTTTTCGAAATTTCTTCCTTTAGCTTGTCCAATAATGATGCGTAGTATGCTCCTGTTATGGATTTTCCTTTTTCAAGATAGTCGATAAAAATAATTCCATGGCTGTCCAAAAAAAAACACTCGCCATCACTTTCCCAGCCGAATACACAGCTTTAGGGGCTGGTTCCCCCTTTTCAATCCACTGTTTAGATTGGTTTTTTGTTTCGGGCGTACAATGATGAATCCAAGTTTCGTCTACAGTTATCAATCGGCGCCAAAACTCGGTTTTATTGCCTCTAAACTGAGCCAACAGAGCGCTGGAAATGTTCATGCGCGCACGTTTGTAGTCTAGCGTAAGCAAACGCGGCAGCCAACGCGCGGACAGCTTTCTCATGCCCAAATCTTGGTTTAATATGTGACAAACAGTTTCTTTTGACATCTTCATAATCTCAGCTATTTCCCTAACTTTAATCCGGCGGTCGTCTAGTACCAATTGATGAACTTTAGCGATGTTATCGTTAGTGGTTACAGTTTTTGGACGCCCAGGAAGTTCATCATCTTCCAAGCTCCTGCGACCACGTTTAAATTCAGCTGCCCAAAATTTTACGGTGGTAAACGATGGTGCAGAGTCACCATACACAGAGTCCAACTCATCTTTGATTTGTGAAGGCGTATTGCCTTTCAAAAATAAAAATTTAATTACAGCTCGATATTCAATTTTTTCCATTTTGGGGAAATCACCGAAATAGACTCACAAAAACGACTGTCAACAGATAATTGCGCAAGATAAATTTCTGAAATTTTGGCGAGTAGCTATTATAATATGCACAATTTTTCAGATGTGCCGCTAGCTTCACGTTGAGGTCGGTTATTTATCGGACAGCCCTCGTATGATATTGTGGGCAGAAGAGTGTTCAACTTGAAATGTCTAGCGTATGGATATCAAATCCAATTAAATCAAGATTTAAACAAATATTAAAAATTTATATTCCTACATACATATTTCGAATAAAATTTTGACTTCAGCTTTTGGTTTTCAAAAACTTTTTTCAGAAAAATAAAATTTGATTTCAGACATGCCAAACCTACAAATATTGACATGGCTGAGCTCATCAATTTTATTGCGACATGTTTGTTGAATGTAACTGAGAAGAATTGTGCTCTGCATTTTTTTTGTGAAAGTCGTCATGGAAATGAATATGTCAGTTGAGTAGTCATTTGAAATAAAATGGTACAAGATACATATTGATATTGGTTTTTATATAAAGGCCCAACCAAAAAGCTCGAACTGATGTTAACATGAAATAAAACACTAAAATTTCGTCAAAATGGGTTCGGTATTTTTTGTAATGGTTATAATTTAACGTTACTTAAGATTATCAGAAAATGTCAGTCAAATGGCCAAAACGGTTCCGTTTAAAGATCTCGATCGGTTTATGTAAATTTTTGATGACCCGGTGCAGCAATTTAGTTGGAACATAGGCTATAAGGCTATATTGCGCTGAATGTGGTCTTCGAGCTGCTTGAGCGTTGCTAGATGAATGGCTAAAATTTTGATTTAATATACCTACAGAAAAAAAGCTAGAGTCTTCAAATCGCCACATTGATTTTAAGAAATTCCGAAAAAAAGTCGGTCAACGTCATATTATAAAGCTCGTAATTGATGATTCCGAAAGAAATAAGGCCTAATCACGTCACCATACCATTATCAACACCAAAGTGATAATTTTGTATGTTGACGAAGCCTTTAAGCCAGAAATGAGCTTCAACTGAAAAGATTATTTTTCGATGAAAATAATCGTTAACTTTGATAATTTCTAGCGAAAAATCGGTATAGCGACGGCACTTCAAATAGCCCGTCGACTTTAGTTCAAATGACAACTTAATCTTACAAGGATGTGGAGTCAAATACTTTCTTTATGTTGTTATCGGAGAAAGACCCAACTGTGCAGTAGGACGTGGAACCAACTGATACGGATTAGCTTCAACACTGTCGGATATTTTATTAATATTTTTAATTTTATAATTATTCGTTGAATCGCGCGTTCAGGAGAAGCATTATGATGGTCGTGTTTTGCGCAAAGAGTTCTTACAATAGTCACCGAAGGTGAAGGAAGGTGAATTTTCGTAATAATCTTTTATAATCTTGGATAACTTCCTAGCGTGATACTAAAGTGATACTAAAGTGACGCGTTACATGATGAAATGACAAACCTTACTAAAAACTCTGACAAAATTTACGCAAAACCGTAAACAAAGATGGCCGCCAAGAGCTGCCAAACTCACGCCATCCTTATTGAGCCTCACCTTGATTTCTGAAGACCTTTGGTTGTTTTTTTTTTTTTTTGGTTTTGGCTGGTTTTTTCTCTCCATTGCGATGATTGTTCACTTATTTGCATGTCAGACTTATAAACCCATATCTCATCGCCAGTTATAACGCCCTCCATGAATGTGGTATCAAAATTCGCACTATCAAGCATGTCCAAAGAAACCAGTTGACGGTACTGTTTTAAAAAAAAAATCAGCTTTATTAGGACGAGTCGAGCAATAGCGCATTTCATACCCAAAAACTCCACCAAAATTATTCGAATGGACTTGCGAGGCCGGGATATTTAATGACAATTTCGGGGTGGTTTTATGTCACAACTTATAAAAATATAAATGCCTAAAACTTGCAAAAAATCATTTCTAACATTCGCGCCACCACTGTATGCACATATAATGCATGAAAATCCTAACCTCAAAAAAATCACCCGTTATAAGTATTTTGTGTGAATAAAAATTTTTGTGAGAGAAATCCTTAATTCCCAATTGATGAATTTCCATATGCAGCCACAATTCCATTTGAAATGTGGGGCTTGCATCTCAGTGACACATTTTCAAAAATGATTTTTCTTTTAAATTTATTGATTTTTGTAAATGCAAATAAAAGCATACCAATAAACCATACCTCTTACTATGCAATTTCGTATTTTCAAAGCGTTGCTACGTTTTACCCACTACGTTGTTGCGGATAAAACTTGCATGTACATTCACTTATACGAGTAGTTATACATATGCACATAAATATGCCGATGCTGAGAACAACGAAAATTCAATCAGAATCGCCTTATTTAGGTTATAGAATATAACCAATTTCATTAGAAAAAATTTACACATGCAAATACAAATGCAAGTTTCTGGTTTCTCTTAACCTATAGAAAATGCAAATATTTTACAACAACTAAATATGTATGTATTTACGATATTTAGATAGTGCAGCATGACAGATTTGATTATTCTGTTAATTTTAGTTTAGTTTTATGAAAATATTTTCGTTTTATTATGTTCGGCAAAAACACTTTATGACAAATAACGTAGTTATTTTAGGAGAAATAAACATATATTTTGCTAGCAAACCTTTATTTGAAGCTTTTCTTATATTGCGTTGCATATGCCTATGTACATGTCACATTACGAGAACATATGAATACATTGTGTCTTATAGGATGTGTTCGATTCGCAAAATTTTGGAGAGTGCTGAAAAGAACAATGTACTGGTATAAATCTGAGAGAATCTTATAATCAAATTGAGATGATGTGCGATTTGCAAAATTTGGGAGAAGGCGAAGGCAAACAGGAAACTGGTATAAATCGTAGAGATTGGTATAATAGAATATATATGTTGTTAAAAGTGGTTATACGACATTAAACAATCGACTCATAAAATTTTGTCGAGTGGTGGAACGAAAACAGAACTGGTATAAATCGTACAGATTGGTATGGTAAAATTCTGATAATGTAAAATGCGGTTATACCACTTTAAATGTTCGATTGACAATATCTTGGAGAATGCTGAGTCAAATACAAGACTGGTATAAATTCAGGAAATTGGTATAATAAAATTAACATGGTGAAAAGTGCTTATAATACGTTAAATGTTCAAATCGCAAAATCTTCGAGAATGCCGAAACGAACAACTGGTATAAATCAAAGAAATTGCGAAACAAATAAAGATGGGGCAAAAAGTGGTTATGCATTTTAAAATTTATATTCACAAAATTTTGCAGAATGCCGAAATAAACAAGCAACTGGTATAAATCAAAGATATTGACAATGAAACAAAGATGGCGTAAAAATGGTTAAATATTTTAAAAGTTAGATTCGCAAACTTGGAGAGTGCTGAAAGAACTGGTATACGTCAATGGAGTGGTATAAACCAATGCAGACGTTGTGAAAGGCAATTGTATCAATTTAAATATTACATTCGAAAAATTCTTGGTGAGTGTCGAAAAGAAAGCACAACTGGTATATATGTATATATGTAGACAAATAAACTGGTCTATTAAAATACAAAGGATATGAAAGACAGTTCAACTGCTTTGAATATTCGATAGGAGAAATCATAGAGAATGTCGAAATTAACATTAAAGTGGTATAAATGAACAAATTGGTATAATCAAGTCCAAACGGTGTAAATGTAGTTGTACTACTTTAAATAAGTGATTCATAAAATTTCGAAGAGAGCCCAAACAAACACAAAACTGGTATAAATATGTTATATTGGTATAATAAAATTGGGATGGTGATAAAAGAAGTTATACTGTGAACAACAAATTTTTTTGCTTTTTCTGTAAGACAGTTGCAATATTTCTTTTGCTAAATTTAGAAATATCGGAGGTCTCCATAGCTTCAGAGATTTATCTTCAAGTTATTCAAAGTTCTAACGCCGTCAATGGTTGTTAGATAGGCATATATCGCCATCTAAATAGGTCCCATTGGTCCCATTTAAGAAACATTTGTTAGAATAGTAGCATGTTCTTATCTTTATATATATAAATCTTCTGACCGTGTGTTTGCACTGCTGAACTGCTCCTAAACGGATGGACTGATTTTGATGAAATTGTTCAAGGAGATTCGAGAATGGTTTAGATTTACAATTTGGTCCACTGAAAAATGTTTTTTAAATTATTTTTTCATTTTGAATCAATTGTTAATTTTGGAATGTTTGACCGATAGATGGCGCTACCATCGCAGTATCCAATATTCAAACCTTAAATTGGCATAAAGGTGTATTAAACAAAACGATGCCAAAGTAAAAGGCGACATCTGTGGATCAAGTTTTTATATTGAGGACAGAGTTCGTTCTTAAGTAATAAATTGGGTGATTCAATACATCTATGGGTAGCTATAAAATTTTTTTCATACCTGCTAACTATTGGAGGGGGTATCTTGACAGGCAACTTAAAATCGCAAAAGGTCTGGCATAAAAAAATAGCGGCATAACTGAAGTGTTGATAAAAAATTTTATATATACAGAAAACTTTTCGAAGCATTGCACAGAGCAATACAATATTTAAACGGGAACGATGAATACATATGTATATGCGTACAATTTCAAACTGATCCTTCCTGAAAAATAATAAAATTGCTAAATATTGGGAATGGTAGAATAGAACTGCAATCAAATACACAATGCAATGAATTAAAACTGGCTCATTTATCATTCGATGAATAATATACCACGGGCATCCCAAAAGACTGATGCCATAACCTTGCCAGCCGATTTTTTTGTCTTTCCACGCTTGAGAACCGTTTCTTAATATGCAGTCCACCAGGCTGAAAATCGATTGGACTCGATTGATTTCACTGATGCACAGCCCAAATTCAATAGTATTTTTACCCCAAAAACCAATTCTTTCTTAACGCACGAAATTCTTTTTGATTCATTTGTTTTTTGTAAACTAACACAAATTGCTTCACCCAAAAATTCCTTAACTAATACTTATAATCTAACTAATAGAAATCATATAAATGGTATTAGTAGTACTACCTATGTATCAGCCACAGTAAAACGTAGGCGGGTTCTTTAGTATTATATAAAAGTCAACGATCAAACATATCAAGTAATCATAACTTAATTCGAAGAATAATATCCAAACTAAGAAAATATACGATTTTCTCTTACTGGCTCAATTTAAGAAACATTTCTTAGAAGAATTGTGAGTTACTTCGCATTCGAGAACCAACAAAGATTAAATTTATAAGATTATCATCATCAAAAGTTTCAAGCCACCTACTTTCTCGGTACTCGTGTAATGAACACCAATCACTTGTAGGATCTCTCCAAACAACCACACCCATCAATGCAACCGATGTAATTTTGTTGATGCTCTCGTGCAAGCAGACATCCTTGTCATTACCATTACAATTTCCACTGCAATTATCAAAGCGGCGACTTCTCCAACTTTTTAACTGCTTGAATTGCAGTGCATTGTATTCATCACTTGATTTTCTTTCAATTACATTTTTACACACTTCTCATTTAAATGCAAAGCAGCTGCAGTTGCTCGTTGGCAGGTTGGTGGCGACCACCCTAACGACGTGGTGGGTGGCGGGCGAAGATTACGCCAGCAATGAAGATGTTGCTTTTGCTGCCAGTTTCGCTGAAATCGGGCTACACTTGGTATTTTTGTTATTTTTGGAGTTTCTGTGCGCGCTCGCTTACCGTGTCTGTTGCGACTAACTGACTGACCACGAGCGCATTTCATGATTTCGTTTTACTGATTTACCACAGTTTGCGGGTGCGCGCGGTGTTGATGTGAGGATGGAGTCGTGTTGCTGAGGCGAAAATTTCGCAGAAAAACTGCGCAGAAAAATCGCAATTGACGGAAATGAAAATCTTTAGCGTTTTGATATTATTTCAAGCGTAGCTTTTACAGTCGCTTCTATGTTGCACGCTTTGGCCGTCTCCTCGCATTTTCGCTCGGTCTGCCTGCTGGTGCTTGCAGTGCATTTGCTGCAGGAAATGTAGCGTTTGCTTTACAAGTTCTCGTTTTTTTGTCCTGGGAATTTTTTTCTTGCCACATATTTTACAAAAATTTGCTTCTCCTGGGCTTTAGTTGCCCATCAACGAAGCACTCTTTTAGTTTTGCTCCTTTCAGTTTGCTTTCCATTCGGCGTCTAGTCTACTCGCAGGACTCTGTGATTTAATTATTTTAATAAATTCATTTCAAATGACAAGCTGAAGCAATATAAGCTGGTATTGTAATATAATACTTGCAATGTGTAAGTCATAATTATCAAAGGAGTATGAGAAATACTAGCCGCGTTTAATTTAGAAAGAACGCTTGAGTGTAAGAATGCAACTATGTGGAATATTTTGAAGCTATTTTAGAGTTTGTAAGTTAATGTAATGTACATATAGAGACCAGGACTCAGCAAATAAATTCAAAGCCATTGAACTTAGTTTTTCGCTTAGAATAGCCAGCTAGGTTAGGTTAGGTTAGAGTAAGGGCAGTTTTATATTAAAGAGTTGCGAAGTTAAAGAAGATATTATCATAATATTATGACAAAGCAGTTTACTCTTCGAAAATATTTCAACCTCAGTGTATTTAAGGAGAGACATTTTTGTAGAAATGTATGTATAAATGTATGTATATACCTGAGTCACTACCCCCACTTATTAAAATGCCGAGTGATTAATTGCAAATTCCTTCAAGCCATACTTAATATTTGATTGGTCTTATTGCAAAAATATTTATTAGTCAAAGTAATAAGTAAAAGAAACTATTACGAGTATAAACACATGGACACGTACATACATATATACATATGCTGCATGTAATTATATGTGTTTCATTCGTTTATTTTTATACTCTCGCAACAAAGTTGCTAAGGAGAGTATTATAGTTTTGTTCACATAACGGTTGTTTGTAAGTCCTAAAACTAAAAGAGTCAGATATAGGGTTATATATACCAAAGTGATCAGGGTGACGAGTAGAGTTGAAATCCGGATGTCTGTCTGTCCGTCCGTCCGTGCAAGCTGTAACTTGAGTAAAAATTGAGATATCATGATGAAACTTGGTACACGTATTTCTTGGCTCCATAAGAAGGTTAAGTTCGAAGATGGGCAAAATCGGCCCACTGCCACGCCCACAAAATGGCGGAAACCGAAAACCTATAAAGTGTCATAACTAAGCCATAAATAAAGATATTAAAGTGAAATTTGGAACAAAGGATCGCATTAGGGAGGGGCATATTTGGACGTAATTTTTTTGGAAAAGTGGGCGTGGCCCCGCCCCTACTAAGTTTTTTGTACATATCTCGGAAACTACTATAGCTATGTCAACCAAACTCTATAGAGTCGTTTCCTTCCGGCATTTCCATATACAGTTCAAAAATGGAAGAAATCGGATAATAACCACGCCCACCTCCCATACAAAGGTTATGTTGAAAATCACTAAAAGTGCGTCAACCGACTAACAAAAAACGTCAGAAACACTAAATTTTACGGAAGAAATGGCAGAAGAAAGCTGCACCCAGGCTTTTTTTTGAAAATGGGCGTTGCGTCGCCCACTTATGGACCAAAAACCATATCTCAGGAACTACTCTACCGATTTCAATGAAATTTGGTATATAATATTTTCTTAATACCCTGATGACATGTACGAAATATGGGTGAAATCGGTTCACAACCACGCCTTCTTCCAATATAACGCTATTTTGAATTCCATCTGATGCCTTCTCTGTATAATATATACATTAGGAACCAATGATCATAGCGGAATAAAACTTTACACAAACACGGTATTTGAGCTGAGGTATCCCTTGTGGAAAAATTGTCGTGATCGGACTATAACTTTTCAAGGTCCCTGATATCGAACACGAAGAACTCAGTGCCTAACCTAACCTAACCCAATTTTTCACCGAAAATATCGGTAAATCTCTCAGAATTTAATTCTAATTAATTTTACAGCAAAATAAAAAAATATGTAAATGACGGATAATGAAATCTCGATAATCACTTTATCATGCGAGAGTATAAAATGTTCGGTGACACCCGAACTTAGCTCTTCCTTACTTGTTTTTATTTAATATAATTCCCTTCAATGATGATACACTGATTAAATGTAAAGATACTACAACTTTTTGATAACATTCTTCTAGTATGATTTGTCATTTACCTCAAAAAAAGGCTTCAACCCAATGTGACCGTTTTTCGGCGATTTCGTCCTTGAAACGGTCCAATAGCCGCTGTTGATGGTCATATATCGACGCAAAAGCTTGGGTTTATTAACCTTGAATATCTCCAAATACTTCTTCGAATCATATACTCGTTATTGTTTTGAGTTCACGCAAGAGGCTAACCATCCCTTCTCAGGGTTGTGCGCTGAGTTTGGGACCCACCACGTAAAAAGCACCCCCAAAGAAAGGAAGAAAACAGACTCGGATAACAGACCCTCTTTTGATGACGACCACAAAAAATGCAGCTGGAATGTCCGGTCTCTTAATTGGAAAGATGTCGAAGGTGCCCTCGTAAAAGTAAAAGAGTGCGTCTCCAATGACTTTTCTGCATAGCTTTCCAGTACAATGTCGATTAGTGGTAGGTGGGGAAAATTTTCTAGTGCTGCTGTTGGTGTGGTTCATAGGCCACTGGTTCATTTCAACGATTTCCTGTAAGAGATTTTGCTGACAGCAGTCCACCAAAACAAAGCATCGTAAAGTATGATTGGCCTGTCTACCGCGGTGTAACATCAATTCATGAGGATATTGTAAAGTGCACCATATCCGTCTTATCGGCATTTAACTCTAGGTCAGTCATCGATGTATACAGTGCCGTTCATTACTGATTGTGTATACGAAGTTTCTCGTCACTAGTGTAGCTTTGTTGGCTGCTATCAATTTAGATGTTTTCCTTTCAAATCTTAACAGAAGCTTATTACGTAAAAGTTATGATGACGGTCTATATCTGGACTGATTATTGGAATATAGCTGTCATACAAACTGAACTATCGTAACCAAGCGCTTGTATGCATAACTTTTTCATTTGAAAATACATATATTTTCACAAAACATTTTTTTAAAAGTTTTGATATTATTCTTAAATTTATTGAGCATTCATGCGGTACACCGTGTCGTATGAGCAACAAAGAATTCATAAGTTAGTTATATGAGCGTATTATTCTTTATCTGATTTTCAACTTGCAACAATTGCGATTATCTTCGTAAATGCAACGCTGTCATTTCTAAATGTAAATTGTTGTATTTTAGTTAGTTTTAGCTGGAATAACGGCGTGTCGCATAAAATCTGCTGCGCGCGCCAAACTTTCATAATTTAACTTGCACAACTTTTGCGCGTGCAATTACTCAAGTACGAAACTCGTTCCTACATTTCTGCATAAGCAAATGTTATATCCATACAACAACATATTTGTCAGCATATAAATACAGGCTTGCGGGATATTTGGCGTGGAGACAATGGAGCTTGCGCTTGTTGAAATATTTTGTTCAAAATTTCAGTGTCAAAAATGATAAGTTACGTCGGTGAAAAGTATACAAAACTAAATATAATATTATATTGTATACTCGAGTTCGCAAACTCACCGAGCCTTGTAAAAGAAAGCTTGTGTATGTGTGCGCATACCATTTACGTGAGTCAAGTTTGAGCGATGGCCCAGCAGCACCACCACAAAGTCAATGACAACAACTTCAACAATTTGGCTGTTTGGTCTAACTTTGACGAAGTGAAAGCTGCGCACAACAACAAAAAAGCGAACAAATGACTACAATGCGCGCAACAATAAACTCTAACTAACTAACATAATGACTAAGCACAGTTTCCATGTAGAAATTCTGCGACGGAAAAGTTTAAGTATTAACACGATACAACTACGCATCATAAACATAAAGTCAGCGCTGATAAAATGTTTGCGCAAACTTTATAGATTTATTTTATTACAAAATATATTATTTGTGATAGTGGACCAAATTGAGGTTACAGCAACAAAAAAAATCCACCAAGCGAAATTTTGACGAATAATTTGTGTTATTTCTTTTTTTTTGCTGTGAAGTGACGTTAACTTTAATAATAATATTATCAAACTGGAATAGAAGTTTCAGCAGACTGCCATTCTCTATCTTCTAGTTGAATTTATTATATTTTTTTTATTGATTCAAGGCTCTTGCAAACGGCTAAAAGCAAAAATGATCTCTTGGCCGAATTTTCAGCTGTGGATTGTTGCAAAAAACTTCGATCAATTTCTGAAAGTACTAGTGATTAAAAATTGGTCACTTACTACCAGGGTGGCCAAGTCAGATTTGAGTTTTTATATTTATTTGGTGGGATTGGCAAGGTGTCATCGTCTATGTCTACTGTAAGCCAATCACCAACGAACACAATCTAAAATTTGTCAAAAATTAGATTTCTTGAGGAAACCAACCCCCAGAAACGACCAGCTTTGACCAATAAGAGGTGAATTGTGTTTCACTAGGAAAACGCCAAGCTACAACGCATCGATTGTGACTCATTTGAAGCTCCAAGAAGTTCTTCGAGAGCTTCTTATACATCGACTTTATAGTTCGGGCCTGTTCCTGTCTATGCCGATGAATTTTGCTAGTGATTCATCTCAGAAGAAACTTATGAATATCGGTTGTTCCAGAGTTTTACCAATACGGACGAGAATTTTTAAGAGAGAATGGTATAATGAAAGTAACTTCGAAATAATAACAAGTTATCAACGAAACGTTACATATTCAACATATCTTCATTACGACAGAACAGTTGTGGTGGAGTGGGGAAGTGCATGGACAGTTCTGAAAATAAATATCTACATTTTGCGAATTGCCGTCTTGTTCCCTTTGCTTTGTATCTTAGTGGTGATCGATCTTTTGAAGGAACTTAAGGAAGGTGGCTGACGGGTGTTTTCTTACGCGAATGATATAGATATTTGGTAAAAGAAGACACAATCCACGATGTCACACAAAGATTATCTAACTGGAAGCCAAGCTTCGAAGATAGAATGAGGAGGGCATCGGACACCTTATATTTGTAGAGGAGAAATTTGGAAGAAATGGGTGTTCTGGACTAGTGGAGAGCGCTCGGAAAAACTGTACCAACTAAGAATCTTAAGTGTGTTCAAAGAGCGGTCCTCATCAAATTTGTGGGACATTCCCCTAGTTTACATTATTGCGGAACCTTCTCCCGACGGTTCCTTCCCTGCTCGTATACCTGTGAGGGAACTGCGGACGGGTGAGACCGTTGGATAAGGGAAGCAGGAAGTTTTTCCACGGTTGGATTGAAGTTAAAGTAAATTGGGAAAGTAGACGGCGAAGTCTTCTGTCGGGTGCACTTCATCAACTCTAGTTTAAGACTATGAGATCACTATAGCGTCGCTGGGGTGGCTGTCAAAACGGTAGCGCTTGCTGTATTGCTCAAAAGTGAAGTCTGCTTCATTCTAATAGCCGGAAGGCAATAGTGGTTTTGAGTGTACTGTCTAAGCGCTCAAAAATGATTAAGGAGTGCATGAGATCATTAACAGTAACTATAGGAAGTTAGTCTCTTGTCTTGCGCTGGATCTATGGACCTCCAGGGTGCTCGACAAGCGCTCATCCACAACCAAAACTTTTAGGAATGCGGGACCTTGTGAACCATTAGAGGTCTTCCGATCATCTTGTACTTATCAATCTTGTCACAAGTGTAGGTGCTCTAACTGGATACTGCCTAATAGGTTCACATGCGGTGCGGCTAAATATTTTGTCGGGCACTTTTTGTCAAAGATGTATGGAGGAAAGCGAGGTGGAATCATCCTGTTACTTTCTTTTCCATTACCCGGGCTTCCGCCACACTAAGATTGAAATATTTCGGTAGACATATCTTTGGCTGAGATTGATATTGACCGTCTAAATAAATTTGTGGTGCGCTCAAAACGTTTCGTCGATCTATAAGGTGATGTACTTTAAGGAGTTTTTTGGAGCACAAAGGACAAACATCTGTTCAAGGGAGATCCACCGAATATTTTCCTCGGATGAAACCTTCAATTTAATGCATGTTTCAAGACAAAGTACCATGAGGCCACACATAAGGTTTTCGAGCATTTTGGGAACTACGGCATTGTTGGAAGCTCGACCTATAAACGCGTGAAAGACTTTGTATATTTCGGACCAGCATAGATCCGCCTGGAGATTAGGCACAGAATAACCTTCACGACTGGTGCTTTACTGAAATCGGTAGACAATTGGGAAGCAATTCCTTCCCTCGCTCGATATGCCTCTCATCATTCCCGACATGAAACATGAACGCTGACGAACCGAGAGGAAACTCGAACTGTATAAGCTCTACGGCGAAATGGATGTAGCTAAGCACATACAAATCGAATCAACACACTGGTTAGGCTATGTCGTGCGCATGGAAGATGAATCATTCGATTCCAAATCAATAGATGGACAATGAAAACAAGGTCGCGTACGCATCCATTGGAAGGAAAAAGTACATAGCGACTAGTCTGCACTTGGGATGTGCAACTGCTGTGACCTCGCAAGGGTAGAGGGATCTGCCGAAGTTTTGTGTTCTCGACCACACCGACCCACAGTTATAGTACCAAGGAAGAACCCAATAGTTTCGTAAAAAGGTATATATGTATCCGACAAGGACCTAAATTTATATTTAGTTATGGCATTGATTACGCCAACGTAGAGCAAAAATATATGAAGATTTTTAAATAAAGATTTGCTAATAATAATAAGTTAAATTTCTCAAAAATCTTTACGTACAAATATACTCAATTCGAAATTAATTCACTTACCCATGTTGAGTAATATTTATAGAATTTTGTGAGCAACCGTTTTCCATTACTACACAAATTTTCTTCACTTGTAATATTACACAATTCTTGATTCAGTTTTTTTCTTCAGTTGTCAATAATTTTCATAGAAGAAACTTCTTCCGTGCGCTTGAATTATATTCACTTCATTGGAAAACCGCTTTGTATAAAGATGATTTCCGATAATTCTCCGCTCAGCAGCGAACACTCTGAAGACGATTCGTTGCCATCCAATTACCATTGGCTCCGTTTCAAATGGATGTTTTGGAAAAATTGCTGCATGCATTGGAACACACGCTGGGAATTTCTATTCGCCGTACTTATGCCCAGCATATGCAGTCTCATAGCAGTTATCCTACGCATTAACATACCCGCCGAACACCTCACGACCATAACTTATGGCGACACGGATATTCAAAAAGCATGGAGGAACGTCATACGCGAAGTTGATACGCGCGGAGGTATTCTAGAAGAAAGTTTTGATAAGTAAGTGATTGCATATTGAAAGTAATATAGGAAGATCTTAGTAGTTATAAGTGTTATTCAACTCAAAATTGCTTATTGTAGTCCGATTTGGCTAAAATCACATCCATCTCACATAAGACAGAATTTAAACTATGTCAGACTGTTTCGAAGACAAGTCTCAATTAAAAATGATTGGCTTCCAATTATACTTTTTCAAGCTACCACATACCGAATATGTAGACCTAAGGGGTTAGATCCTTCAGACCTTATATAGGAAACATGGATCAATCTATAAAATATATTAATAAAACTATGTGGACATTATTCTCTGATAATAATGTGACCAGTTGAAAAAATCGGTACCGTACTTCTCCTAGACCAGTGCTTTTATTAAATTAGTTTCCGTTACTCTCGTTGACTGTATGATCAGTATCTAAGATATCATAACAATTATATATGGGGAGTGAAAATAAGTCGAAATGCTGCAGGTTAGGTACAATAAGCCATATATACCTAGAGTAGTTGAGATCAGTCCAGACCTTCTGGTCTAGTGTCAATGTAGGCTGGTC
The DNA here is from genome assembly GCF_023373825.1 of Bactrocera dorsalis. Taxonomy (NCBI): domain Eukaryota; kingdom Metazoa; phylum Arthropoda; class Insecta; order Diptera; family Tephritidae; genus Bactrocera; species Bactrocera dorsalis. The sequence continues at coordinate 101,746,003 of NC_064303.1, forward strand.
TATTGAAGTCTTCCAGACCGACATAATACCATTTGATGCTAAAAATCGTTTCTGTTGTTCCCCTAACCCCCAGCTACCCTGTATATCGATTACATCCTTCTTCGAAAAGCTTGAGTTAAAAAATATTTAGATGTATAAATTGAAACGGTGTTGCCACCGTATTATAATTATAAAAATAATTTACTTTTTGAAAGAATAAATTACACCAAAAAATAAAGTATATCAAGAAATCTAGATTAAAATAATATAAAAGATGAAACGGTGTTGCCACCTTTACTCGAATTGAAAGCTTATGTTTTTTTGTAAACAAAAATATGTCAACGAAATTTGAACTATAAAATTACTAATATTAAGTTATAAAATTTTGTCTTGCAGTGTTGCCACCTTATTCGAAAAAAAAGTTGACTTTTTGAAAAAATTGAAATGCATAATATTGTACAAAAAAATCTTGAGTTAAAAAATATATACAAACATATACACATAATATGAAACGGTGTTGCCACCTTTTCTCAAAATGAATGTGTGTGTTTTTTATGTAAATTGAAAAAATAATCGTAATGAAATTTAAAATTTATAATAGTACAAAATTTAGTCTTGTTGTGTTGCCACCTTTTCCGAATAATAAATAAAAAAAATTGACTCCTTGAAAATACGAAAATACCTAATCTTACATAAAAACATCTTGAGTTAAGAAAATGTATATATATTCGCAGAGTTGCCAACTTTTTCGAATTTAAACATTTAATAACTTTTTGAAAATTTGAAAATATGGAAAAACATGTTTAACCTGTTTTTTTTATTATTCTACTCTAATTTAATATTTGCGCTTTCAATGTTTGCTTTCTCCAGTCCAGTACATACTCCATATGTACCACACCTTGGCATCGCGTATGCGCCAGATTTCGAAGCAATTAACAACATAATGGAGTTCACATTTAATAAGTTCGAATGGGACAGTCCATTTATAACCTTTAACACATGCGATGAACTTCGCGAGAAGATGAGGACCGAACACTACTTTGCTGGAGTATGTTTTAATGAGGACGTCTTTAATGTTGAAACTGAATCCATATACAAAATTGGCATATATCCAAATCGTTTGGATTACATTATTATATTTCCCAGCGAGTTGCGCTTATATCAGGAATATATAGGCGAAACATGGGACACAACAAATGTATATCCGAATTTAGGGCAGCAAGAACGTAAAGGTGGTCCAATACCCTATATAACGGAAGGTTTTATCATGATACAGAAGTCGATCTCAGAAGCGTATATAAATTTAACTTGCAACGTCACGGTTGAAGATGACATTGTATTAAGGAAATTTCCAAAAGCCGAGCGTTATTATGATCCACTTTCGGAAATGTTGGAGATGCGTTTGTCGTTATTGATATCCATGGCGTACATAACCACAATATTGTATTTATTACGAGTGGGTATACTTCAGCTACGAGCATTTATTTTATGTTGACATGATTAATGTATTTTCAGATTTTGGTCAATGAACAGGACCTTGGCTTAAATGACTTGCTGGCCACTTTAGATGTGACGTATTTCCTACAGTTTTATAGCTGGTTTACTTTTTCCTTAATCTCATTATCCATTGGTTCAGTCGTCATGATACTAATTTTAAAGGTAAGTGTGCTAATCGTTAGCTTTTCTAGTACGTGAGAATACATTTAACTGAAAGTGGGAGTTACGATGTATCTGCATAGCTGAGATGTTCTCATACTTGGCGTTTTCGAGAAGTTTCTGCACATCTAGAAAGTGTTCTCATCGTTTTCGAAAAATTCTATTAAATGTAAATTTGCATCTCGAAACCATACCAATAACAAATATCTCTCATATCTATAACCATTTCAGATTCCTTGGAACAGCGGCTTCTGTGTCTTCAGCAGAACGTCTTCAACATGCTTATTTGCTCTCTTTACCGCCTATAATATAAACACACTGAGCTACTGCTATATGATATCGAGACTGATTCGAAACCGCGATATGGCCATTTGTGCAGCGCCCATTTTTTGGATCGTCCTTTATTTACCATTTTCGATCGGCATCGATTTATTCCCCAATTACCATCCGTATGTTTGTTTATTTGGCAATACAGCTCTGGCGCTAGCATTACAGCATATATTTCAACTTCAATATCATGAAGGCGTTAGTTGGCATAATTTCTTTAAAACTCACTGGTCTACGCCACACCATGCTGTAGGCACCTATGGCATCATAATATGTGGCACGAGCATAATGCAGTCATTACTGGGTATATGTGCACCGGTTATTGGTCGCACGTTCTCCAAATTGATAAAAGAACTAAATCCGCGTAAGAAGGAGCGCGTGCGTATTAGTTCGGAAAATACCCGCTATTCGAAAACAATTATACTGGAGGTTCGTGCAAATTTCAAGGCTCCAGCTGTGGAAGTATTGGCATTGACAGTGCAAATTGGTGAGAAATTTGTGCTCGATGAAGTTTCATTCAATTTATTTGAGGACGAAATCACCATGTTGATGGGTCATAACGGTAGTGGTAAAACCACTTTAATAGAAGTTATTGCCGGTCTTAAGCGGCCGACTTCTGGTAAAATAGTTATTAAAGAGACCACTGGTACTGGTGACTTTGGAAATTCGCGCGATTTTGTTGGTGTCTGTTTCAGCGATTCGCTGCTCTTTCGTAATTTGTATGTGGCACATCAATTGCTCTTATTTGGCAAGTTAAAGGGTCTAAATTCGACTGATGTCAAAAAAGAGAGCACGAAGTACTTAGAGGCATTGGAGCTTGACAAATATCGCTACACACTCACAGAGAATCTAACATGTGGCCAAAGGACCAAGTTAGCGGTGTCGTGTGCGCTTATTGGTGGCAGTAAGATCGTGCTGCTGGACGACATTGTGCTGAAATTGGATGTGCGTGACTACAAACTTATTTGGAAGCTATTGGAACGTGAGAAATTCGGACGTGTTATATTGGTATCGACAAATTTAAGTCGTGAACCGGAGCTACATGCTGATAATATTATTATGATTGCTCAAGGACGTTTAAAATGTGCTGGTACTGCTCAGTTTCTAAAGTCCATGTATTGCTTTGGATGTCATTTGGTAAGTTCTTTTTCTGGAAAATTGAATTCTTTAATTTAAAACTTAATGCGAACGAATCCAGATTTTTATATGGCCTAGGGCTGCCAACTTGGCCTATACCTATACTCTGCTAAGCGTGGCCGAGGTCCATTGGTCTAGTGCTAGAAAGCAAAATGCTCATAGAAATCCAACTCAGTCCCATTCTACTCTCTGCTCTGGCTAGATTATCGGCGTTGCAGTTGCTTGCGATTCCGCTGCAGGCAGACATGCAAGACTCGCTGATAATGAAGTAGCTTAAAGCAATTTCTAGTGAAAACAGACACTCTTTGAGCACACAGTTAGCAAGCTCAACGCTAGTATTGCTGTTCTGTTGTCCGAGTGAAAGCTCATCTCCCTAAAAGACGTCGCACTTCGTAGCAGTATGTCTACCACCTACTTAAATCTGCTTGAAAAATACTACAGTGGTCCGATAGCCAAAAGCCAAGATTGACGGAGCGCTTCTTATATAAAACTCTCTTTACAACCTTCCCTACCAACTCCAACCTCTGCTTTAAAAAGCTCACTGCGTCTCTTTGCTTACGACTTCTTGTCTTACACATATCCCTCTTCGGCATATAAGCAGAGAAAGAGATGCCTCGTATTGATAATGCTACGCCGTTTTACAAATTTTCAGTAATGCAGCTGATGCTGCCCTTCTTGGAATCCAATCATATACTTTACTCCTTCTGTTTCCTTCACACAAGTTATGTTTTGATTTTCTAACACCTTTTCCTTCAATAGCTCATATCGAAATCTGAGAACTGTAAGTCTGAAGACATAACCGAACTGCTGAGCACTTTTTTGGATGATATTGTGGTCGCTTGCGATCTTATATTGGAATTATCGTATCACATCGAATCCACCGATGTGGAAATACTCGAGTCACTACTAAATGCGCTGGAAAAGGAGAAAGATAGACTGGGCATTGTCAACATAACGATAATTGAAACACGCATTGAGGAACTCTTTTGTAAGCTCGGTGCCGAGCGACCCGCCTATGATGATCGCAAACGCTACTTCAGAATCTTCAATGGGCTAAGCATTACCGAGGGCACTGCCGACGACACGTTGTTCATGAAAGCGAATATAAAACATAAGATGAGTGCATATGAAAAGTGCTTTACTCACTGGAGTGCCATGTTTTACAAGTTTGTCATCATACAAAATTCCTATGCACACTATTTACCATTGTTCCTGCTTATGCCATTCTTGACCGTCGTACTTTGTATAATCGGCATAGTGCCCGTAATCGAAAGGATGCCAGAAAGAGGCTGTGACATAAGCGATTACAAGGATGCCATAACTCTGATTAGCTATCCACAAAAGCCAACCATAAAAATGACTTCTTTTGCCGAGACATTTCACAAATATATGTATTGGCGTAATAGCAATGTTAAAGTCACTTATATCAAGAATCAACTAATCGGCGAATATATATTGTCGCTACAACGACAGCAGCCCTACAATTATCTGGATGAAAAGTTAATACTTGGCTTGTCCATGACGCAACAGGTGGTGGGTTGGTACAATGGCTATTTGCCGGGTGTGCCATCGCTCGTTCTAAATCTCATACACAACGCATATCTCTGGTAACACAAGCAATGCGCCAAACACTCGTGAAAGTCTGCTTCATCTCTTCCTTTTACAGGCTACTACTAAATACGACCAATGCCAAGATCAATGTATCGCTGGAGTTGATGCCGATTGAAGAAGATATTGATGTTAAGGAATTATCGAAAATGACATTCAACATGGGCAGCATAATGGCTTTGCACCTGTCCTTTATTATATGCTACATAATATCCGTGCGTATAATTGCCTTGATTTCGGAGCGTACAAGCGGTTTTGAGGGCCTGCAGCGTTTGGCCGGTATGAATGGCTTAAACTATTGGACAAGCATGTTTTGCTTTGACATGGTCAAAACATTTGTCGTTGTGGCCAGCTTCACCATTCTATCGTGGTTCTTATTAAGCTCAGCTTACTTAACGACGGATGTCTTACGTAAGTGTTACTGCAATTTTCGTACAAAGCATATCAAATGACATTTCAAATTCAATTCTATAGGTTGGGCATTCTTTTTACTATTATCGACAAGCGCTGCCTTAACTTCGACCAACTATATACTCAGCTGTTTCTTCTTCAAAAGTAGCTACGGTGGTTTCTTGAAAATTTCAGCATTCCAGGCGCTTGGTGCCATCTTCTATGTGCTCTTCTCCAGAAGTTTCAAAACTTATATCAAAGCAATAATGTTTCTACCACGTCTATTTCCCTTGTATTCATTTTGTCGTGGTTTCGAGAACTTGTATGACTACAATATACAATTGCAATTGTGCGAGAATGAGGACATCAAATTCGCCGCAGTGTCTTTCGAACATTGTAAAATGCAACCAAATTGCTGTGGTGAGTGTTTGTTGTACAACAATTGGTGTAACATTGCGAAAATGTATAATTTCTTCAACTGCAGAAATGCCGACAATTTCGGTGCGCGAGGACATGCTCTACTTATGGTTAATTATCGTTGCCGGCGCGATTTTTTTACTGATTTACGAATACCGTGATATCTTTAAGCGCCCCACACCATTTGACAATTAGTAAGTATTAGTTTTTTTATAGTTTACATAGTAAATAAGAAGTGAGAACTAAAATTGTCCAACTTTTCAAAAAGCGATCGTGCATTAGACGAATACAAACGTCGACACGCTAGCGATTCTTATATGGTAGACAACGTCACAGCCGAAGTCATACACGTGCAGTCATTGAGACCGCGTATGCGTCATTATTATACCGTTATTTGCGAAAATTTGGGCTTTTTTCGGAAAAACGAAATTTTGGTAGATCGTCTATCTTTCACTATTAAACCGTAAGTAAAGCATCTAGAGCTTTGAGGGGTTACATGGGTTTTCTCGAGAAAAAACTCAAATTTTTGTTTCAGGAAAAAAAAAAAACTAAAAATTTTTTTAAAACTTTTTATTATTCGAAACATACATATATACATATTGGGTAGTCGAAAAAGTCTTTTCGTATTTCTGATCAAACTTCAACTTATTTTTTTATATGTGTAATGAACTTTGTTGAACCAAATTTGTACCATTTTGGTCAAACACTTTTTGCTATTTTCCCCCTGGAGACATTATTCCATCAGTGTAAAACTTTTCTGGTTTCTCGGCGAAAAATTGCGACAAGTAATTTTCACAGGCTTCTATTGAAGACAACATTACTCCATTAAGGACGTTCTGCATTTGATGAAACAAGTCCGATATTACAAGGTCAGGGCTATATGGTGGATGCATCAAAACCTCCCAGCCGAGCTCTCCCCATTTTTGCCGAGTAATCAAAAATGTGTGTGCTCTAGCGTTGTCCTGATGGAAGACGAAGTCCTTTCTGTTGATCAGTTCTGGCCGTTTTTTTTTTATTTACAAACATTTTGTAGAAATTTCAAAGAAAAATATTCAAATATTTATTACCAGCAGTCTCTCATGTCTCATCCATTGTCACATATCGACACAAAAACTCGGCTTTATTGAGCTTGAACATCTCCAAATACTGCTCCGAATCATCATATCATCGATGTTTTTTGTTAAGAGTGAGCACGCGCGGCACCCACTTTGCTCAGATCTTTCTCCTATACAAAATATTCGTGAATAATACGGTGTAGACACTCAGTTGATATCTTTGGAGTGTCTGCTATTCGACTAACTTCACCTTACGGTCATCCAAAATCTTTTTTTGACTTTTTTGATGTTTTCAAAACTTAAATCTCAAAACTAAAAACTTTTTTTTGGGAATCGACTGCGTTCATCGTCTTTAGAGCTCATTTCACCACGTCTAAACTCAGCATATCATACTTGATAATTGATATTGCTGGAGTAGTATCTGGCAAATTTTCTAGTTCGTATATCCAAAACTATCACTCGGAACATCTTCAACATTCAGGATAATATTCTAGAATGCTAAGCGAACCAAATATGATAATTAAAATATTGTTTTTTTCGTAGCCGTGAAACCCGTGTAACCCCTTAAAAAACAATACAATCAAAACCGCCTAATAACTACAAGTATTTCTAACAACTTTGCAGCGGTGAAAAGTTCGGCATCATCGGCACTAACTGTAACTATACGAATGCATTGCTGCGTCTAATTGCTGGGCAGGATAAACCAAGTTTTGGACGTGTTTGCATCAATGCCGTACAAATGACGGAAGAGCATAATAAAGCACTCGCCCATATCGGTTATGTGCCCACTGTTAGTTGTGTACATACGCAGATGACTTGCTATCAGGTTTTGAAAATGTTTTGTACACTATATGGCTATCCACGTCATCAAATCCATGAAATCGTTGATGATTTCGCCAGACATTTCGGCTTACACTCACACTTCCATACACGTTTGTCACAGTGTAGTTCGGGTATAAGAGAGCGCATTTCCTATTCCATAGCGATCTTAAAGAAGCCCGCACTCTTGTGTATCGGCAATTTCAGTTGGAGTGTGGATCCGCATGGCAGACGTCAACTGTATCGCCTGATCGATGGCTTGCGTAAACGTGGCACGGCCATAGCGATTACGTCCGTTATGAATTCTTTTACCGAGATACTCTGCACTAAGATTGCGGTCATACATGAGGGACGTTTTCTGCATATCGGCGAACCGCAAAAGATAGCGCATGCAATTGCCGCAGGTTATTCAATTTCGATGCGCATGAAGAAGACGGTGCAAACAGCGCAAGGCGTCACCTCGAAGGTCTACTTTCGCTTAACCGCTTTTATGGAAAAAACATTTCCCAGCTCCAAATTGATGTAAGTGCCGACAACAGATTTATCTTTACTCGTATATAATAATAACAATTTCCATGATTTCAGTCAAGAGGGCACAATAATGAGATACTATATACCCTATCAGAGCACCACTTTGGGCACTTTATTTAAGGTTCTGCGCGTGAATTCATTTCAGCTGAATATCGATAGTCTTACGATCACTAGAATCAACATGAATTATATATTCGAGTTGATAGCCGATGATGCGCGTAAATCCAAGAGCTTATGAACACACTGAACTACCTGCAAATATAGCCTATATAGGCATCTCATTAGAAACTTGTTGCGTTCGCTTAATTTTCATTTAGTTGAGTTATAATTGAATTAATATTGAATTAATATTTTTAATATTTGAAATATAAATTTTCAAGTTCAGTTAAAGAAATGCTGTTCTTTTTTAACATTAACGGCCTCATCGACAGAATTTTTAGTGACCATTTTGTCAAAACATACAACATGCAAGGAAAGTGAGTCTTTGAATTTATAAAGAGACCTTATTCGTCAATTTTTGAAATACACTGTGCCGTTTTCGATCTTTTTTTTTTAAAGAACGGTTGTTAAGTGGATGGCTACAGATCAAGTTAGGAACTGGGTAGAAAGTCCCAGCTGAAAGTAAAACTCTATAAAACGTATTTTTCGTCTGGTACTTTATGAGCATGAGTTTATTTTCCATGGGAAGTCTCTCATCCTAGGCTGCTTTCTTCCTTTTTTGGGGGAGTGTTTCTTTTTTGGAATGTTTCGCCTTTTTACTTTACCCAGATTACCTAGAGGACACTTGGTCTTAGACCGGAAGTCGCGAGCTACTTAAGCCATATGTAAGAGATTGGGTTCGGATCACTCTCAAATGAATGGCGCTCAGAGAACTTTGCTTACTTGCGTGAATTTCTACACATGATTCCATTTTCCGTAAAAGTGTACAGCCGCTGGCGTACGCTGATAAAATTGATATAATTGGCTTCAACAACCAAATTGAAGCTACAGACAAACAGTCGTCTCACGTACGACTTGGCTCCCACATCACTGTTGACAGTCATAACTTCGAAGTCTATCTGTGAATCAGTATTAACAGCAACAACAATGTCAGCCTCGAAATCTGAGTAGGCAATTGAGAAGAAAAGTCCTCTCTCCGCGAGCAAGGACCAAAGTCTACAAGTCACTTATTATACTTGTCTTGCAACATAGTGCAGAGGCTTGGTGATGACAATATGTAATAAGTGGGCGTTAGGAGTTTTCGGCAGAAAGCTTCTTCGAAAGATTTATGTGGAAGTAGGGGAAGAGGAAGATCACCACTCCGTTGGAACGACTTTGGAAAGCTTTTCATGTAGCTGTCATGCAACTAGCATTCCTCTATGCGAATTTCATAAGACTTAGATTAAGTTTCATCCCGAAAGCTGGTAAGAGATCCCACGTCACGGCCAAGTTTCTTACTGAAAACTTTTGAGACTGGCTTATAAGGAGTCTCCTTCCAAGAGACCATTTAACAGGAGCGCAACAAGCTTTGAGGTTAAATTGAAGCTCAAACACCCTACATTCAGCACTTCCCACCGAAAGTAGTCTTCTGGTTCTACGACACCATAATCGAGTTCATTATGTTCTATGAGGTCTTGGTGTAGTGGAGGGCTATAGAGCTTACAATGAGCAGCGTTCATCAACATGTGTGGCCCTCAAAGATTCACACCAACCAGGACACTTAATGTAACTTTGCATATATATATTGCCAGTAGATATCGGCGGAAGGTGTATGGCCGGGAAAGACGCTATGAGACTCAGATAATCTAGGTTTCTAAATGAAGACATGTCTGGATATTCGGAAATTCTCAGACGATTTGTCTTTAACCAAATCTTTTGGATCATAGAGTTACGAAACCAAAACCTGGCGACCTTTTTCTCCGCCCACACACCTCCATTGTTGTGAGTGGATAGAGTGGTGATGCGCTTCTTTACGTAAGGGTCATTGTTTGAGGGGAACGTTGGGCAAGGGCAATGACTATTTCAGAGTTCTGCAAGCCGATATTGCGGCCGTTAAGGAAGCAGCGGTTTTCAGCTCCGGTGTGAAGCCTCCTTCAAAAAAGTGGTTATCCAATCTGATAGCAGGGCGATTAAACTCACAAACCCTGCGTTCAGGATGGGTTAAGTAATACCTTACTTCATTATCAATGGCATTGAGTCACTTTGTGATATGACTAGTATGAGTGATAGGCCACAGCGGAATCACAGACAACTGTAAATCTCATGAGCAAGAAAGAAAGGTATTCTAGGCAACCTATCCGTTGAAAGGGAATGGGCCGGTGTTCCACTCTTTTCGTTTGTTCTACTACTGAATAGCTATGCTTCGCGGGACCTTAGGCAATGCTGGACTACAATCGGCATCTGCCATGTTGCAAGATCTTTCTGGCAAAATCTTAAGCGTAAGGTATCAAGTCCTTTCCCCTCAGTAAGGTTAGTCTCTCTCTAAATACGGGGATTCTGACAGGTCATACCCCGTAAGGTTGAGAAACTTACCGGACGCCAATTGCGGAAACTTTATGAAGGAAGACGAAGTGGAAACATTGCAACACTTTCTAGTCGAAAACTAGAGGCGTTCTATTTCTATGGCTTCACAAAGCTCTGCAATCAGTAGTCCAAGTAAGATTTCTAAATCAACTAACCTAAACTATTGTTCAAAGCAACAGTTCACTATCAAACAAATTTTGAGATCGGATCACTACAATATATATCTTTCATACAAACTGATCTTCAGTTACTGCTGAGCGCCGTGACAGTCAACTGTAATGCATGATGCATGTTTATAAAAAATTTCGGTACAAATCTGCTTTACGTTATGCGCATAAGCAGCAGAAACAAGCTGTTTCCCACCACTGTGCGCAACTGTGACTTGCGTCACTTGTGAAAGCAAAAAAAAAAATTAAGTTTCAACTGTCAGTTGTTAAAATTAGAATTTTTGAATTTTTTTTCCCAATTTGTATGATTTAAAACTGCTGCTTGTAAGTCAGCTGCTTGAAAATGTCATCGGACGGCTCAGCGCTGAGCTCCGGACGCTCCGAGGAGGAATTGGAGCCGACCAACTACAACTGGTTACGCTTCAAATGGATGTTTTGGAAGGACTGCTTTATGCACTGGAATACGCGTTGGGAGTTTCTTGTCGCGCTGCTAATGCCGAGCCTTTGTGCGCTCATCGTGATCATATTGCGGTTTAATATTTCGGCTGAGCACATAACAGCCATGCCGTTTAGAATCGAGGACATTGATGCAAATTGGAAACGGCTGTTGGACATCATTGTGGGACGTCAGAGTGCAATTGAAAAATATTTGGGCGCGTAAGTGATATGCTTATAATATTGAAACCTTATTTCCTCCTAATTTACTGCATGTTCGCAATTATTTTTTAAGTCCTTCGTACAATGTGTACGCACCACAGCTGGTGATCGCCTATGCGCCAGATTTTGAGGCAATCGTTAATATTATGGCATTGACGGACAGACTACAATTAAGAAGTGATCAATATATTAGTTTCAAGACATGTGAAGAACTGCGCGCGAAAATGGCAACTGAGTACTATCTGGCCGGCATTTGTTTTCACGAAAGCGTCTTTAATATTGAATCGGAATCCATATATAAAATTGGCATATATCCGAATCGTTTGGAGTATAAAATTATTTTTCCCAGCGAATTGCGTTTATATAAGGAATATATAGGCGAAACATGGGACACCAGATATTTATTTCCGAATGTTGAGAAGCACGAGCGTCACATGGGTTTCGTGCCGTATTTGGGTGAAGGCTTCATTTTGATACAGAAAACAATTTCCGAAGCTTATATTTATTTGACATGCAACAAATCGCTGAGCGATGAATTATTTCTGCGCCGTTTTCCAATAGCCGAACACTATTACGATCCACTTTCCGAAGCGTTGGAGCTACGCTTATCGCTGGTATTAGCTGTGGCATATATTTGTACGCTCCTGTATTTGCTAAGGGTAATAGCATAGTAACAAATGCAAAGTGAAGACAATAATCGCTAAACATTTTTCAGATCCTAATCAATGAGCGTGAAGCCCAATTGCATTCGCTTTTGGCGATTTTCGATGTGACCTACTTCATACAATTCTATAGCTGGTTTGTCTTCTCGCTGATTTCTATATCCATTAGCACCACTTTGCTGCTAATAATTTTAAAGGTACTGTTCAGTTAAAGTAGTTAAGTACCATAAACGAAATTATATTTTTAGTATCAGTGATATAATATCGTGATTAAAAAAATATGCGCATAAATCATTGAAAATAATATTAGAAAGCATTCGTAATTGAAACTCCTTCAAAAATGGTAGCAAAATGTTTATACAGGGTATACGTATTACGCTTACCACGAAGCTTGTAACTCCCAGAAGAGAACATCGAAGACCCTATAAAATAGCAAGCCACATGAAAAGTCCCGGTCTAACATATAGACGATGCTGGTAGGATTAAATCCATAGGATTTTTAGTTAGCTTGAACCTTAAAAAGACGCGTTTTTACAGAGTTGGTCTGGAAAGTAATCGGACTGATCTTCTCCCGCCGCGACTGTTCTCTGTGGAGGATGATCCTGGCTAACGAACAAGCGGTTGAACACTTAGAGAGTTAGGACAAACATTTTTGCGCTACGTGTCTCTGTGAGTGGTGTAAGCCGAAAATGCAGCGTTCGTTAGAGCAGAGATACGGAATGAAATTCTGTGTGAAACTCGATAAATCTGCGACAGAGATGTTTGATATGATCAAGCAGGCTTACCCAAATGTAACTTTAGCAAAAAGTGGTGTGTTTCGGTGGCACCAGGGCTTTTTGGAGGGCCGGGAAGAGGTTGCTGATAACGACCGAAAGAATGAGCTAATCCAAAGTGAAAACGATGCTCAGAAGACATTCTTTGGCATCAAAGGCATCGTCCGCTATAAATTTGCTCCTCCTGGACAAACTGTTAACGCCAAGTTTTTCTTGAAAGTCCTCGAAAGACTCAAACGAAGGGTCAGTCAGGTCCAACAAGACATTGCAGCCGATTGGAAGCTGCACCACGACAACGCTCCGGCTTACACTGCCTTTCTTGTGAATAGCAACCTAAACAAGGTCGGCATCACAACGCTTCTGCAGCCGCCCTACAGCCCAGATGTGGTCCCTGAACTTTTTTTTTTTGTTTCCTTGCCTGAAAAGACCGATGAAAGGCAAGCATTTTGAGACGACAGAGGTGAACCAAGTAGCATGCACCTCGGCTCTCAAGGCTTTTTCGAAGAATATCTTCATTGCCGGCTTCAATGCTTGGAAATCGTGCTGGCAGGGCTCCATCGACGCAGAAGGGGCCTATTTTGAAAGCTTTTAAAGAATTGTAACGATTGGTTTTACAATTTTTTTTTAAATCGACTCAGTCCTATTACTTGCTGAAACCCTGTAAAAATAGATGTAACTCCAGTATTTTACTTCGAAGTCCAATCGACAGTCATCCGAATAGATAGCTCACAATGAGCTCGCTTCCAAGCAAGGGATATAGTCGATTAACGTCTGTAGTTTGGCCTGCGCATGGAATAATTTTTATTGACTACCTTGAAAAGCATCAAGCACTTTTAGGGTTATTCGACCGTTTAAAAGACAAAATATTCTAAAATCGGACGCATTTGAGAAAAAAGAATGTGCTGTTTTACTAAAACAATCCACCGTCGTGGCACAAGTCAGTAGAAACGATGGCTAAAGTCTATGAATTGGACTTCGAATTGCTTGCGCATCCACCGTTTTCTCCAGATCTGATCTCCAGTGACTATTTCTTGTTCTCAGATCTTAAAGGAATGCCCCCTGGGAAAAAATATTCGTGGTATGAAAAAGTGATGGCGGAAAATGAGGCCTATTTTGAAGCAAAGGACAAATCGTAAATCAAAAACGGTATCGAAAAGTTGGAGGGTCGCTATTATCGGTGTATTATTTTTAAAGGAAATTCTTGTTGAATAAAAAAATTAAATTTTTCAATAAAAATTGTTTAACTATTGTAGACCGCGAACTTTTCAAACTTGCTAACGGTGAAAGAATTTTTCAAATCCGTCAAAAAATAATTAATCCAAGTATTTCCTCTTTGTAATATTATTACAGCTAATACTGCTAACAGTGAACTATATCTTCATTACTTGATTTTCAGATTCCTTGGAACAGTGGTTTCGGTGTCTTCAGTAAATCTTCGTACACTTGCTTATTTGCACTCTTTACCGCGTTTAATATAAATACGCTCAGCTACTGCTATATGATATTTAAACTATTTCGTAATTCTCATATGGCAATTTGCGCTGCACCCATTATCTGGATTATGTTGTATGCACCATTTGCCATTGGCAATCACACGTCACCGTTGAGCGATGTTTTACATCCATACATATCTTTACTTGGCAATACGGCATTTGCATTGGCATTGCAAAATCTATTTCGACTACAAACTCACGATGGTTTGAATTGGTCGAATTTCTTTAGAGAGGATGGTCATTCGGTTTACTACAGCATTGGCTCTTACTCTTTGATAATGTGTGGTACGAGCATAATTCAAGCTTTGATTGGCATATTCGCACCGATTATTGGACGAACTTTGAGCAAACTGGCGAAAGTATTTAAACGCAAGCCGCAACGCATACGTGTCAGCACAGATAGTAATCGATTTTCGAAAACCATCATATTTGAAGTTAGAGCAAATTATAAAGCACCCGCCGTGGATGTGATGGCACTCACAGTGCAAGTCGGCGATACAATTATTATTGAGGATCTTTCATTCAGTTTGTATGAGGATGAAATCACTATGCTGATGGGTCATAATGGTAGTGGCAAAACCACATTATTAGAAGTTATCGCCGGTTTTAAGCGACCGACATCGGGCAAAATCGATTTCAAGGGCGATACTCTAAATAAAGAATACGGCAGTCCACGCGATTTTATCGGTATCTGTTTCAACGATTCGCTGCTCTTCTGCAATCTGTATGTGAAACATCAGCTGATGCTATTTGGCCGTTTGAAGGGTCTAAATCCAACTGATCTAACCAAAGAGGTGCATAAGTATTTGGCCGCTTTAGAGCTTGATGGCGAACAGTATACGCTTACTGAGAATCTGACATGTGGTCAGAGAACCAAATTGGCTGTTTCTTGTGCGCTTATCGGTGGCAGTAAGATTGTGCTACTGGACGATGTTGTGCTGAAATTGGATGTGTGTGACTATAAACTTATTTGGAAACTATTGGAACGTGAGAAATTTGGACGTGTAATATTGGTATCGACAAATTTAAGTCGTGAACCGGAGTTACATGCAGATAACATTATTATGTTGGCTCAAGGACGTTTGAGTAGCTCCGGAACTGCGCAGTTTCTTAAATCCATGTATTGCTTTGGTTGTCATTTGGTAAGTTTGCCTGAATATCCATCTAGAGCTAAAGCTAGACCTAGACCTGGAACTTGACTTACACCTAGATCTAGATCTAGACGTAGATCAAGACCAATACTCAGACCTAGACATAGAGCTAGACCTAGATCTAGACCTATACCTGGACCTAGACTTAGACCTAGACATAGAGCTAGACTTAGACCCAGACCTGGAACTTGTGTTAAACCTAGATCTAGATCCAGAGGTAGACCCAGACCTATACTCAGACCTAGACGTAGACTTAGGCTTAGACCTAGACCTAGACATAGAGCTAGATCTAGACCTAGACCTGGAACTTGACTTAAACCTAGATCTAGATTTAGACGTATACCCAGATCTATACCCAGACCTAGATCTAGACTTAAACATAGACCTAGACCTAGATCTAGACCTAGACCTTGGCCTAGACTTAGGCTTAGACCTAGACATAGAACTAGATCTAGATCTAGACGTAGACCCAGACCTAGATCTATACCTACACATAGAGCTAGACCTAGATCTGGACCTAGATCTATACCTACACATAGACCTAGACTCAGAGGAAACGGCGGAGATCCGTTATATGTAAATATAAATCCGGACTGGTCTCTCAGTTTTTGAGATAAAAGTTTGTTTGTCGGAATCGTTGAAGTCGGCCCACTATAGAACGATTAAACTCATTTGATAGAGATTATTATCGCAAGCAATTATACAATTTTCGGAAAACTGATAGGATGGGAAGTTTCTTTCATACTGTTTATTGTTTTTCATTTCACTACTAATACTTTTAATATTATGTTACCTATTATCCATAGCTTATATCCAAATCTGAAGAATGTAAGTCGGAGGAGGTTACCCAGCTGCTAAGTCAATTCATACCGGACATTGTGGCCGCTTGTGACCTTGTGCTGGAATTATCCTATCACATTGAATCGTCTAACGTTGAAGTGCTCGAAACTGTGATCAGGGCGTTGGAAAACGCCAAGGAGGAACTAGGCATCATCAATATAACAATAATCGAGACACCAGTTGAGGAACTCTTTTGTAAGCTGGGTGCTGAGCGACCCGCATACGATGACCGTAAACGTTACTATAGAATTTTCAATGGTCAGAGCATTGTTACCGATGACCACAATGAAGAAGCACTTTTCATGAAAACAAATATACATCGCAATGTCAGTTTCTATCAAAAGTTATATAATCAATGGATTGCAATGTTTTACAAACTATTCATAATTAATAGTACATACTATATTCTGATTGCTACAGTGCTACCGATATTTTGCTTATTTTTCTGCGCAACCCTTATGATACCTTATATGACAATAGTACCGGTTTTGGATAATGGCATTACTGATTACAAAGAGGGAATTACACTGCTCCATATTGGCGCGGAGCCCGACAGTGCCGTGCAATCCTTTGTCGAAACCTATAATCGCTATATGTATTGGCGGAATAGTAATATAAAGATAAGAAACATTAAACATCAATACATTAATGATTACATAATGAATCTCGAACGCGAGGGGGGTCAAAGTCATTTAAACGTAAACATGATACTTGGCTTGTCCGTACGTAATCATGTGATTGGCTGGTTCAATGGTTATTTGACAAATGTCGCACCGATTCTTTTAGACATTCTGCACAACGTGTACCTTTGGTAAGTGAAATACGATTATATAGGGTGATTTTTTAAGAGCTTGATAACTTTTTTTTAAAAAAAAAACGCATAAAATTTGCAAAATCTCATCGGTTCTTTATTTGAAACGTTAGATTGGTTCATGACATTTACTTTTTGAAGATAATTTCATTTAAATGTTGACCGCGGCTGCGTCTTAGGTGGTCCATTCGGAAAGTCCAATTTTGGGCAACTTTTTCGAGCATTTCGGCCGGAATAGCCCGAATTTCTTCGGAAATGTTGTCTTCCAAAGCTGGAATAGTTGCTGGCTTATTTCTGTAGACTTTAGACTTGACGTAGCCCCACAAAAAATAGTCTAAAGGCGTTAAATCGCATGATCTTGGTGGCCAACTTACGGGTCCATTTCTTGAGATGAATTGTTGTCCGAAGTTTTCCCTCAAAATGGCCATAGAATCGCGAGCTGTGTGGCATGTAGCGCCATCTTGTTGAAACCACATGTCAACCAAGTTCAGTTCTTCCATTTTTGGCAACAAAAAGTTTGTTAGCTTCGAACGATAGCGATCGCCATTCACCGTAACGTTGCGTCCAACAGCATCTTTGAAAAAATACGGTCCAATGATTCCACCAGCGTACAAACCACACCAAACAGTGCATTTTTCGGGATGCATGGGCAGTTCTTGAACGGCTTCTGGTTGCTCTTCACCCCAAATGCGGCAATTTTGCTTATTTACGTAGCCATTCAACCAGAAATGAGCCTCATCGCTGAACAAAATTTGTCGATAAAAAAGCGGAAAAACCGAACACTGATTTTGGTAATAAAATTCAATGATTTGCAAGCGTTGCTCGTTAGTAAGTCTATTCATGATGAAATGTCAAAGCATACTGAGCATCTTTCTCTTTGACACCATGTCTGAAATCCCACGTGATCTGTCAAATACTGATGCATGAAAATCCTAACCTCAAAAAAATCACCCGTTATAATATTTTTTACGATTTTAAATTTTTGTTAACTACTGTAATATTTACCCGAAACATACATACATTATAAAGTAATATGAGTTAATGACTGCATATTATCACTATTTTTCAGGGACCTGCTGAACACGACTAATGCTAAGCTAAACGTTTCCTTGGATTTATTGCCACCAGAGAGTAATGTCAACATGAGAGAGATATCTCCAATGCGTTTCAATATGGGCAGCAGAATAGCGTTCCACATGGCGTTGATCATGTGTTACTTGTATTCCGTACGTTCCATCAATTTGGTCTCGGAACGCATAAGCGAATTTGAAAGCTTACAGCGTTTGTCTGGTTTGGGTGGAATTAATTATTGGATATCCATATTTATTTTTGATATAATCAAAATTTGCATTGCTTTGACAATTATCACGTTCTTGGGTTGGTTGGTGTTGCCGTCAAAATATATAACACCGCTACTTTTCCGTAAGTATGATGAATAATAATTCATAACACCGGTCAACAAAAAAAATATTTTTCTTGGGGTTTCTGTTCTCATGCTTGAATTCTGATTCCAGACATTGAAAAACACTTAAATTTTAATATTTAATTCATTAAGTTTGCTTTGGGCTGATCTACATCGATAAGTATATTATTACGAGAGAGCTCATATGAGCATAAAAGAAATACAAAAAATATTTACTTTTAGACAGTAATTTCTTGTTATATTACATTTAAATATTATAGTTTATCACACATATTGTATAAAAACGACTCTTGTATCTAAAAAAAGTTTTCTAATTATAATTTATAGTGAAATTGTAGAAAAA
Organism: Bactrocera dorsalis; assembly: GCF_023373825.1. Lineage (NCBI taxonomy): Eukaryota > Metazoa > Arthropoda > Insecta > Diptera > Tephritidae > Bactrocera > Bactrocera dorsalis. The sequence continues at coordinate 101,764,744 of NC_064303.1, forward strand.
ATATAAAAATCAGTCATTTCTGCTTAAAAATCGAAAAATTGCTCTAATTTCTACGAAAGCAAACTTTAACCGGAAAAAAATTGTTTATCCTTATTTTTGTCATAGGAGAAACTAAAATTTAACATGTAGATGTCAGACCCAAAAATCGTGTTGACTTTTATATGAGATTAACATGGAAGGTTACTATATTCATATACATTTGTCTATGGTGGGTCCTTCACTATGTAATTTCGTTTGAGAACAGCTGCGCTTATTCAACTTTCTCACTGTCAACTCCCCATTCAACCGCTTAACCGTTATATGCTCGAACAGCTGATATTAGTAAGCTGTGTTTGTAAAATATTTTCTCAAATTTTTTGGAATGGTTTTTGTTTGGTAACCTAATGAAGATGGTAGATCCAAAATAGCATTTCCTGAAAATTTTACTGGATAAGAGCGAAGTTATGAAAGAGAGTCGATTCAGGTTTGGGAGGATGGAGTCATGTGTAGAAGTTCATGCAACTTGGGGGTGACCAGAATCGATTTTTTTATATATGGCTCAAGCAGTGACTTCCGGTCACTTCCAAATTGCGTGAACTTCTACAACTGACTCCATCCTAGACCAAGTATCCTGTGGATAGCAAAAGAACATCCGTTATAAGGCGAGCTAAAGTGAGAAGGCGAACCACCCATCCCCGGTGTTGTGCGCTGGTTTGAAAGGCAACAACAGTCTCGGATGAGAGACCCCTCTTGATGACGACCATCGCAAATGTATTAAGAATTTCGACGTAAGGGGATGCATCTGGATTATCCGGTCCCTTAATTGGGAAGGTGCCGCTGCTCAATTGGTTAATGTCCTACACTACCTCGCTGTCTTGGGATCGAAAAGCGACCAATCAGATCGATCATGTTATGATAGACGGAATACTCGTCTTCAGTGTTCTAGGCGTGGCTATGTACCGAGGTCCTTGCATTGACTCGGTGACAGAGATGTCTTGTTGCAACCAAGATGCGCACCCGCCTTTGTGCAGCAAAAATGAATGGAGCAGAAGGAAGGTTCGACGTCGAAAAACTGCAATCACAACTGACAGCCAACCGAATTTCTACTTTACTTGCACTCCTGCTCTCTGGGAGACTCGTCAGCAACTCGGTACAAGGGAACTATGGAACGGCATTTCAAGTTTCTTAAGAACAGCTCCAAACAAAACCATTGGCTTTCGGAAAATGTAAAAGAACAGCTGGCACGATTAGGAGTGCCGTGTCTCAGGGGAGAGAAAACAAACTGGCTACCTCACAACGTTATGACCGACCACAACACGTGTGATGGGATGGATACCGAGAGTTGAAGAAGAAAGCCAGACACAGTTGCAGGCAAAAAAAGATAGAGCCCGAACAGCGGCAATACTCGAAAATTCTTCGAAAAGAGCAGCCACTAATAAATAGTTTTAAGATCAGAGCATACTTTTGTAGAGTCTCCAGAGGTGATCCAGTAACTGATGCCCAAAGCAGATTGAAATTGTAGAGGGTACACTGCTCCGCCGGACGTTCCATTTCCTATGAAGAAGTTCGAAAGCAATTACCAGTCTGAAGAACAACAAAGCTGCGGGGGCCGATAGATTGCCGGTTGAGCTGTTCAAATGTATGTATCAGCTTCTTCGTAGAATATGGTTGGACGAAAGCATGCCCGACGATTGGAATTTAAGTGTGCTGTGCCCAATCCTCTCCGAAGACCAGTAGTCACCGAAAAAAAAAAAATAAAATAAAATAACAAAGCGATCGTTTATTTTCAGCATTATCACGTTTAATTCCGAAGTGTTCTGTGATCAGCTGGCTAAATTAAGTGATGCACTCAAACAGAAGAGGCCAGAATTGATTAATGGAAAATGTGTAGAGTTCCACCAAGATAATGCGAGATTCATACAAGTTTGATGGCTCGCTAAAAACTTTTGCTGCTAGAATAAGTTGTGCTACCACACCCACCATATTCTCCAGACATGGCACCTTCGGACTATTACTTGTACCGGTGTCTGGCTTTTTAGTGGTAGAACCTTCACCTCAAATCAGTACTTGGATCAGGTTTTTGTGGCAACCATCCATTTCCTTCAAGATGTATTGGATCATAATGCAGAATATATAATTTCATAAAATATTTTCCAGAATAAAAAAAATCGTGTTTAAAGTGCGCTGAAAAAAACAAAATTACTTAGTGAACGACCCATTAATATCGAGGAATATGTAAGGAACGACAATTCTAGAAAATTAAGGAGGTACGGCTATCACACTTGCGATTAAAGATAAGAGTTTAATTTTTCAAAGTCGAAAAAGGACGGAGCTACATATTTTATAGAAGACATTTAAAGAATAATTTTGATAGCTCAATCAATTTGTAATAAAATATAGGTACAAAAGACCAAGAAAGCGGTAAAAAGTTAATCCAAACAATTGTCAAAATTTCGACGAAAAGAGAAGACAACATTATTGTTAAATGTTAGAAATGTAGAATATGATAGTATGACTACTAACGGGCCAATGCTTCCTTTAGACGTCATTACCGATAGTAGAAGCTAGTTTTGTGTGCAATTATTTTGAAGATTTGAGAGTTCGTTTCCTTTATGACAATTCTTGGCAATAAGCAGTCAATGCAATATGCTTAATCATCATTAACGCTATCGTTTCAGGCTGGATCTTGGGTTTACTGCTGCTGGCGAGCACTGCTGTGGCTATGACAAACTATGTGCTGAGTGCGCTATTTTTTAAAAACAGTTTCGGCGCATACTTGAAAATCACCTCAATACATGTTATCGGCATCGTGTTTTTTATAGTGTTTTCCAGAGACTTAAGACCCCATGCCGATAATTTACTATTCATACCACGAATATTTCCATTATATTCATTTTGCCGAGCTATTGAGAACCTCTACGACTTTAATGTACGAAGTCGCGTTTGCAATGTGGAAAATATAAATATTGCTTCGGTGGTTTTGGGCCGTTGTCAAAGGATTCCCAACTGTTGTGGTAGATAGTTAACTTTTTTTTAACAAATATTTTTTTATACAGAGTTTTTTACACAGAAACACCTAAAATTTCGGTAGACGAAGATATGTTTTACTTATGGATGATTATAGCTATCTCCTGGTACATATTATGTATATACGAGTACAGGTATTTCTTCACGGCCAACATACCGTTTGACAACTAGTAAGTAGTTTAGCACATAAAAAGGAAATAATGAAATGCGATATTACGAATTTGATAATTTACCTAGCGAGCGTGCATTAGAAGAATATAAGCGACGGCATGCTAGTGACGCTAACGAGCCGGACAATGTCACAGCCGAAGCCATACACGTGCAGACACTGCGTCCCCGTTTACGCTATTACTATTCCGTAATTTGTGAGAACTTGGGTTATATTTGGAAGGGCAAACTTTTGGTGGATCGACTCTCTTTCACAATTAAACCGTGAGTATGCTCTACACACAATTGATACAAAAATACCAAAGACGTCTCAAACTGTTTCTTTTACCTTTGCAGCGGTGAAAAGTTCGGCATCATCGGCACTAACTGTAATTACACTAATGCTTTGCTAAGACTTATCGCGGGACAGTATCATCCAAGTTTTGGACGCGTCTGCATTAATAGTGTACAAATCACGGAAGAGCGTAATAAAGCACTCGCCAATATCGGTTATGTGCCCACGGTGGGTTTCGTACAGCCGCAAATGACTTGCTATCAGGTTTTGAAGACATTTTGCATACTATATGGCTACCCACGTCATCAAATCAACGATATCATTGAGGATTTCTCCAAACATTTTGGCTTACACTCACATTTTCACATGCGTTTGTCACAGTGTAGTTCGGGTATAAGAGAACGCATTTCTTATTCCATAGCGATCTTAAAGAAGCCCGCACTCTTGTGTATCGGCAACTTCAGTTGGAGTGTGGATCCGCATGGCAGACGTCAACTGTATCGCCTGATCGATGGCTTGCGTAAACGTGGCACAGCCATAGCGATTACATCCGTTATGAACACTTATACCGAGATACTGTGCACAAAAATTGCGGTCATGCACGAAGGTCAGTTGTTGCATATCGGTCGACCGGAGCAAGTAGCCGAAGCGGTTGTAGCCGGTTACTCGGTTTCGATGCGCATGAAGAAGCAGGTGCATACGCCGCACGGCGTTACACTGAAGGTGTACTTCCGCTTAACTGCTTTTATGGACAAAACATTTCCGAATTCTAGATTGGTGTAAGTTGTGTCGAGCAATGCAAATTTTTGTATGCTTAATGCCATAATATTTTTGGTTTTATGCTTGCAGGCAAGAGGGTACTATTATGCAGTTCGTCATTCCATATCACAGCACGACGTTGGCTGTTATATTTAAGACATTGCGCTTGAATTCATTTCAGCTGAATATTGAGAGTTTGTCGATCACTTCGCTTAATATGAATTACATATTCGAACAGATAGCTGAGGAAGCTACGAAATCGAGGTCCACTTAAATAGTTCTCTTGAAGTTGTGTTACAATCATAAATGTGCTTATAATTCGGTTTCTAATATTTTATTATTAGATGTTTTTTTCGTTTAGCGTGTTTTGGTTTTCTATAAACTTTGTTGATTAAATAATATGTGTAATATGTGAAATACATATATGGAATTTCGTTATTTAGATGAAATATTGTTTGCACAATTTTCTTCGCCTAGGTCTATGTTAAGGACTAGGTCTAATTATAGGGCTAGGTCGAAGTTTAAATTTAGTTGTAGGTCTAGGTTTCGTCTAGATCTAGGTCCAAGTCTAGGTCTAGGTCTAGGTCTAGGTCTAGGTCTAGGTCTAGGTCTAGGTCTAGGTCTAGGTCTAGGTCTAGGTCTAGGTCTAGGTCTGGTCTAGGTCTAGGTCTAGGTCTAGGTCTAGGTCTAGATCTAGGTCTAGGTCTAGGTCTAGGTCTAGGTCTAGGTCTAGGTCTAGGTCTAGGTCTAGGTCTAGGTCTAGGTCTAGGTCTAGGTCTAGGTCTAGGTCTAGGTCTAGGTCTAGGTCTAGGTCTAGGTCTAGGTCTAGGTCTAGGTCTAGGTCTAGGTCTAGGTCTAGGTCTAGGTCTAGGTCTAGGTCTAGGTCTAGGTCTAGGTCTAGGTCTAGGTCTAGGTCTAGGTCTAGGTCTAGGTCTAGGTCTTGTTCTAGGTCTAGGTCTAAGTCTAAGTCTAAGTCTAAGTCTAAGTCTAAGTCTAAGTCTAAATCTACGTTTAGGTCCAGGTGTAGGTTTAGCTATTGGTCTGTTTACCCTTCACCTATACTCACGGCGTGAGTCACTGTTCTTCTCTTGTACTGCGGGCAGAGTAACATCTTCTACTCCCCAAATCTGGCTATTTTCCGTACTAAGTTTATTAAATTAAATGCGCCGCAGGGAGTAGCACTCTCCAAAACGTATGTTTCTTCCAAATAATGAACGTAGCTGTAGAGAGGATTGATATTAATTTGCACTACTCTTAAAAACCTTTTGAGATTACTAAATGGGGATATAGGGGCATGAACGCAACTTCTTGCAAAAGTTCCTTATATTCGTACATTGTAAAAAACCAGAGCTCTCAGATTTTGAACAATATGCTTATGTTCCAAGATTAACATTCAGGACATCCGTAACTCTTCTCTATCAAAAGTGCCAGCTATTCATACAAACTTATTTTGTCGAAAAATATTCTAACCAAACCTTTACAAAGAAAAAAAAACAACAATAATAAACGTTCATTTATCTATGTGGCGCACATAAATTGAGTTTCTCCGCACTATCGCCACACTGTCATCGCCGTTGCTCTCGCCGCAGCTAAGCAAAGTGCGAAAAGCCCTTAAATTATGCAAGAGACATTAGCGTGGATTATTGCACAGCAACGCTATCAAATACTCCCACGCTCAGTTGAAAAGGAAAGCAACGTTGAAAGCCACATTTTTGCGTAATTGTGCTCTATGCTCTGGGACCCCAGCACTTACCGCTGGTCGTGTGTCATACAACGGAATACTTAATGCACTTCAAGGTAGGAGGGTGGAGTTTAGTGTGCGTTGGCGCTAGTTTTAGGCAGCGTTGCAGTGTGGCAAGCTAGAAAATGCGAACAAAGGGTAGCGAAGCAATAATGAACACTTTCAAAGTGGGTTGATGGTGTAGTTGTAAAAAGGATAGTGAAGGCGTTGCATGTTTACGGCCGAGATTAAGGTTCCTTTGTCCAACCGATCACTTTAAGTCACATAAATGGGAGACCTGATATGATACTAACAATTAGAAGAAAAGATTACACTAAAAGAATACATCTTACAATATAAGGTAGGTAAGAGAAGGGAATTCAACGCTAATTTTATTTAGAGCTTTCTTTTTTTTAGTTTTGTCTGCTCAACTTTCCAGTCCAAGTCCACAGTGCGTCGCTTCTGCCAGTACCTCCATTTGCCCTTTTGCACACGAAAACTCTTTCTAGGTTGTGGTTTTGGTAACAACATTTGATTTTCCAACCTCTCATACTTAAAAAGTGAACAATAAACATACTTCCTAGCAAAAACTTGTTGAAGTAATTTTTTTCTTGCTGCTCTAAGTTGCGCCAAAAGTTTTGGATGTGTAGAAAGTTAGTTGTTTACAGTATCTTTCTCGAATTTTGCCTTACACCATTCCCACCGTGTCTTTTATGGGGAGCTTGTCAGCGGCAGAAAGCACAATATTTATCACAAATATGGTATTAGGATTTACGTCATTGCATACATGTTCCTTAGTCCGTTCTCCTAGTAAAGAAATGTAACATAAATTAACCGAATCGATGGAGAGATCTATTCCATGCTTAATTTCTTATTTAGTTATAGATAAGAAATCCTTCGCTATATATTTGTTAGTATCATTGTTTCGAAAGAGTACTGATATAAGAACGTTTTGATTTTGGTCTTGGTGTTGGTGTTGGTATTGTTATGTATATTGGTATTAGTATTGGTATAGGTATAGGTATAGGTATAGGTATAGGTATAGGTATAGGTATAGGTATAGGTATAGGTATAGGTATAGGTATAGGTATAGGTATAGGTATAGGTATAGGTATAGGTATAGGTATAGGTATAGGTATAGGTATAGGTATAGGTATAGGTCTTGCTCTTGGTCTAGGTCTAGGTCTCTGTCTAGGTCTGGGTCTAGGTCTAGATCTAGGTCTAGGTCTAGGTCTAGGTCTAGGTCTAGGTCTAGGTCTAGGTCTAGGTCTAGGTCTAGGTCTAGGTCTAGGTCTAGATCTAGGTATTTTGGTCTAGCTCTTGGTCTAGGTCTCTGTGTCTAAGTCTAGGTACAGGTCTTGATCTAGGTACAATTCATGATCTAGGTTTTGCTCCTTGTATTGCCTTGGTTATCGACGTATTCACTAAATGTTTTAATATTTTAACCGCATGTCTATGCTTAGGTCTAGTTCTAGATCTGGGTCTAGGTCTTTGTCCTTATATTGCCTTGGTACTCGCCTGAAATGTTTAAAATTTTGGACCTCTTCACTAAATGTTCTAATATTTCCACCGCACAATATTATATGACATTAATCACACTGAGTAGACTACTGAAGAATAATATTACAAAACACACTTGAAATTAATGTAGGAAATTACTCAAATTTTACGAGCAACACAAAAGAATTCATTGAGTTCACAGATGTTGCACTCAAAACAGTAAAACACACAAAATGAAAAAAAGAAACAAATCAAAAATACAAAATGTAACATTTTTAGACGAAGACAGAGGAAAGTAGAAGCATCAAAAGCACTGCTGAGTGAAGTTGCTGCGGGAAAAAGAAAAAACAACGCTTAAGCAGAACATAACCTATTCCGTAAACAAAAACAAAGTATGCAACATGATATGCAACTAAAAGGTAATAGCAATAAAGTAGAGTGAGCGTAATGGCAAGTCCAGAGCGCCACAAACATACAGGAACATAAATATGTAACAACAACCTTTAATGACAAGTACACCGTTACAAAACATAAAGAATCGAGAAGCTGGAGTTGCAACACAGCCAAAATTGCAAGAGACAGTGAACAAGCAAGAAAAAATGGCAACACAAGAACACAATAAACCATGCAGTTTGCAGGGAGCAGCAAACGAGTAGGAAGAGGAAGAGCGCACAAATATCTTCCACGCTATTAAACACAAAAGCCACGCCCTAAGCTGCAAATGCATGTGTTGCGCGCCAAGGTGGTTAGACAAGTAGAGGAGCATGCGTTCACGCAGATGCCGCCAGCGTACGCTGCATAATTTCTAGCGCGCTAGAAGACACTGGAAATGCAGAGGATAAACTACAAAAGGGTTTTTCGAAAAGAAATCGTTTCAGAAAATGACTAAAAAACAAAGCAAATAACTAAAAGCAGCGGCAAGTTTGCTGCAAGGCTACAAGTGCAGTGGCAACACTGACACACACACACACGTTCACACGCAGACAGTTAGCAAGTTGATTTGGTTTGCAGTTTGTTGAGCGTTTTTACGCTGCAGTCAGCGCTGAAATTTCCAGAAAGTACTTTTTGTCATTCATAACTCACTGCTGCCGCTGCTTAAGAGGCATGCCACAAACATGCACATACACACCGACAGCTGGGAGAATGTGTATAATCTGCGCTGTTACATATCGGCTCACCTCTGCACCAGGTGCAAAAGTTTAAGTTCGCTATTTGGCAAAAGTTGCGCAAGTTATGAGTGGCAAGAAAAGAAGTGCGTATATTTACTTACAGTTGCAGCACACGCTTACTTGTATATGTGCATGCATATGTGTGTGTATGCAATTATGAGCTTGCGCTGGTATGTGTGCTCATATATACATATGTATATATATATATATTATTGTTTTAGTTGCTGTCAATGTGGCGCTGCTGCAGTGGCACTTACTTTTTCATTATTTCTTTGCAGATTAATAACTTTGCCCTCATGTTGCACGCAACTGTTGCAAGCACATTTCATATTTCATTGTGGTTGGCTTTTTGCACAAACAATTTTTCATATTAATCATAATAATGCTTAAAGTTATATTTGCCATGTGCAACAGAAGCGTTTGAGCGCTTGACAAACGTTTATCTTTAATCCCTCTTTTTGGCAGATAGAAAAAGTTTGTTTGCTTCTCTCGAAAAACAAATCTTGAGTAGTTACGAATGGTGGCTGTTAACATAATTCTTAGTGCGTTGCTTCGTTTTGGCATTTTTATTTGATGTTTAAGTATATTGAAAGTATATGGAAGCATGCAACCGAAAATAATTCCTCTGACACTGATGACTTCACAGAGAAAATAAAGCCTGGAATTAAATGTACTAAGGAAAATCAATTGTCTTAAGAAATCATGACATTTGATGAGAGCAAGCATGTGAGAAATTTATTTACCAAAGGAAGGAATTATTAAAATGTATACATGTATATTAGGGTGATTCAAAAAAAAAATTTTTTTTTGTTTGGCACTCGGAAAAGTAGGTTCCTAGACACCTCTAAGAAAACCTCTCCAAGCATGAATTTTTAATTGTAACGGGAAGGTCCTCTTACTTACAGTTTTCTATTTTTTCTAATTATCAGATAGAAAAATTTATAACTCGCTTCCAACTACTTGAGAAAATATCTTGTGCTTTAGGTTTTATAGGAAATTGAATGCTCTAAAAAACGGTCTCCTCTGATTTTTTCGTAAACCCAACCGTTTAAAAGATATTAACTGTTAATGTTTGATTATTTTTGGGAAAATTTTTTATTTCTTATGAATTTTATAACTCATTGAAAAAAAGTCATTATGAATGATGTAACATAGGTTTTTGGAGAGGCTTTCTTAGACGTGTCTAGGAACCTATTTTTCTGAGCATCAAACGAAAAAAATATTTTTTTTTTAATCACCCCAATGTATATGTTATATTGGCTAAATGAAATTGAATCAAGTCTTAGAAAAACTGAAACGAACTTTTTACTTTTTTTTAATAAATAAATTGCGAAGGGTAGAAGAATTACACTAACAAAAAAAATTTAAAATTTATGAAGTGAAACTGACAGGTTAACTGAAAAGGCATGACATACTACTGTGGGCAAAAAATAGTAAGACTTTTTAGTTGAAATTTCGCATTGAAATCCATTCGTAGAAATATTTTTGTTCTGGGTTGAAATGACAGTCAGCGAAATGCATGTCAAATGTCTCATAAAAAGAATTATTAGTATTTATTATACGCTTGTCTTTCTGAAATACATAAAGTGTATACGGCGGTATTTACGAGGAATGAAATTATTCAACAAGGAAGTTCCATTAAGTTTTGTGTGCGTAATCAAATTTCTTCTGTGCGTAAACATTCAGGATGTTGGAAAAGGCCTCAAGTATTTGGGAGCAAGTGATTTTGATTGGTATAAATTATTCAAGAAAATTGATAACACTTTGACAACGAACCACGTCCAAGAAGGCCATTAACATTAACTGATGATCAATGCGTCAATGAAATAAAGGAATTGATGCTTGAGAATCGACGGTTAACAGTTAGAGATCTTGATGGTACCGATCGATTATCGGAAGGATATGTAAAGGTAATTTTGAAAGATCATAAAAATTTAATCAACTGGCCTAAGAAAAGTGAATGCATCATTGGTTCCAATATCACAAATTTTTTCCAAAACAAGTAAGGAAGGGCTAAGTTCGGGTGCCACCGAATATTTTATACTCTCGCATGATAAAGTGATAGTCGAGATTTCATTATCCGCCATTCACATGTTTTTTTATTTTGCTGTAAAATTAATTAGATTAGTAGTTCCTGAGATATGGTTTTTGGTCCATAAATGGGCGACTCCACACCCATTTTAAATTTAAAAAAAAAGCCTGTGTGCAGCTTCCTTCTGCCATTTCCTACGTAAAATTTAGTGTTTCTGACGTTTTTTGTTAGTCGGTTAACGCACTTTAGTGATTTTCAGCATAACCTTTGTATGGGAGGTGGGCGTGATTATTATCCGATTTCTTCCATTTTTGAACTGTATATCGAAATGCCTGAAGGAAACGACTGTATAGAGTTTGGTTGACATAGCTGTAGTAGTTTCCGAGGTATGTACAAAAAACTTAGTAGGGGCGGGCCCACGCTGACTTTTCCAAAAAAATTTCACTTTAATATCTTTATTTATGGCTTAGTTATGACACTTTATAGACTTTCGGTTTTCGCCATTTTGTGGGCCGATTTTGCCCTTCTTCGAACTTAACCTTCTTATGGAGCCAAGAGATACGTGTACCAAGTTTCATCATGATATCTCAATTTTTACTCAAGTTACAGCTTGCACGGACGGACAGACGGACTGACGGACGGACGGACAGACAGACATCCGGATTTCAACCCTGATCACTTTGGTATATATAACCCTATATCTGACTCTTTTAGTTTTAGGACTTACAAACAACCATTATGTCAACAAAACTATAATACTCTCGATAGCAACTTTGTTGCGAGAGTATAATTAAATTAATTAGAGGGGGAGAGACAGGTGCAAAAAAAAAAATGGCGCATCCTGGTGACATTGATCCTGACTCTTTTGGTGGTCTGAAAAAAAAAATCAAAAGAAATTCTTAATCAGTAAGGATGCTGTTATAGTCCCTACCTCAGGGAACACGAAAATTTTTTTTTTGAAAAATGGCGACTGCATGAAAATAAAAATCATTTTTTACGCTTTTTTTTGAAATTCCTGAATTTTTTTTAAATATTAAAAACAAAGGATTAAGGATTATATAAAGATAAAGGATAAAGGATTATATAAAGAAGGTTCACACAAAATTTCAAGTAAATCGGTTGCATAGAACATGAGATAATGCCGGTACCGTGAGGAAAAAAGTAGTTTCGAGAAAAACGCGTTTAAAAAAGTGAGTCTACCTACCTACCGGGCTAGGTACTGCGTCATTAAAGTAACTGTAGCTCTTAAAATAATTTTAATTTTTAAAAATTCTTTGGAGGATATGTACTTAAGGGTCTAAACTTTAAATATATGAAAAAAAAATCGAATTTTTCAAAATTCGAGAGTAGAATACCCCCTTAAAAAATCAAAAGTAAAAAAATAAATTATTCTTTCCTTCATTAACTGCCAGATATACTCGTAGTATGTAAGAAGACTTAAGACGGTTGTATGAAAATTTGAAGACGTTCATTCTAGCCACTTCCTTAAGAAACTAAAAGATATTGCATTGGTTTTCCATATATATCTTTTAATGACATCTCAAAATGGTAAGTGGCCATTAACATATGAAAGTTTAACACTATATGGTTTAATTTTTGCTGAACTCGACTTTCACTTCGGACAAAAGCATAGGGCAAAAGTAAAAGTAAAGTACAATGTAACTTCTATGAGCCTAATTTATATGAAAATTTAAGATTTTATGAATTTAGTTTATTAAAGATTATTAATAAGTACATTATAAAAGACTCAAATCACTCAAAAATAGTCTACAAACGATTAAACTTCTTTATCTTATTAGCCTGGAGTATCAAAGGAAGCTGTGATCACCTTTAGCATCCAGCAAATTATTGCAGCCGCTCCTTTGGCGCAAGTGTAATTTATAACCAGTAAGCGGCATGCAAAACACTAATTCGATACCTGCTTGAACATCTGCTGCTGTTCCGCTAAGACAGCGCTTACGGCAATGGCGTTTCCTCATGCTAATTTAGCTACTTGTGCCTCGTGTCTTATTAAAATCAGCTGCCGCATGTATGCTTCATTAACTAATTAAAGCGCAGCTTGCCACGCTACTTGCATGCATATGTGTGTTTGTGTTTGTACTATATATATGTACTAAGTTTGACTGCTGTAACCGTTTATAGATGCTTGCATGCATGCGAGGGTTATAAACTTGCGCAGTAAAGCTGTTAAGGCAGCAGTTGCCAAAGCAGCATTAAAACGTGCCGATTGTTAACTGTAGATACAACTCCAGTTAGTGTCTCCAGATAGTGCATATAAAGATAAATACGCCATTATATAAGTAAAGCAGCGCTTAGGTGCTAGGTGCATGTGTGCATGCGTGCAAGTGCTTAAGTGTGCAGCGTTAGGCATAATACGAGTAAAGACTTGTAACACTTTGGCTCTGCGCTAATATTTAATTGGCACACATTTGGCATTACGGAGTCTTATGGGTTTGGAGCAACATGAATTGAGAAAATGCTCACATTTCAGGCGCCGTCTGCCTGGGCGAGGAGTGTAAGATGCTATTACTTGTTTATCAGACAGAGGAATTGCGGGAAAATGTTTGTTGATATAGTCATATTTAAAGAAAATTACAAAATTAATTTTTTTTTTCTACCAAAAGCTTGCTTTTGAGAGTACTGTGTGCATGTTAGAAATCGCAAATGACTTCGCTGCACGATTTTAACTACTTGAATTTTGGGAAAATTTTCCTTAATTTGTCATCACACTATTTTAATTGTAACTGAAATTTCATTAAATAGTCAAATTAAACACTTTTCCAGTCAAATACCTATTACAATATATTTATTTGTTTATATTCCTTTAGAAGTGGCCATCCTTTGTGTATTCCTGCAAAATACCCAGGAATTACTTCTTTAGAAAATTTGTCTTAAATACAACTAATCAAAAACCTTTTATTATTACCGTTATATTTGCTAATTGAGTTTGTGTCTACAGCGCTCAGGCAGTTGGATTCAAACAGCTTAAATGCTTAAAAGCTTGCTTGAATAACACACAAATATTGATAACTGACCCTGACAGACGCACAGTGCGTATGAGTAATATTGCTTGGCACTAAGTTTAGATTAGTTTCTCAATGTTTTAAGTGAGCTTTAGCATTAAATATCCCATTTGTTAAATTATTTGTTTGTTTTTGTTGTATTTTCTATACATATTTATAAGATAAAGGTTAATAAGCAAGGTGAGTTGTGCTTTATGCTGTTATTAAGGAAATACATCCACAATCAATATTATTAACATAAAGATCAACGCATTACTTACACATCGTCACCTAAAATGCAAAATAACATAACATCAATTTTAATAAGTTTACAGGCGAGGGATAAACGATATAGTAGAAATTATTAATTTTGAAAAATAGAGTTTTGGTTATAAAATGGTTATATATATGGTTATATATAGGTTACATATTGGTTATATATTGGTTACTTATTGGTTATATCTGTTAGTGGAAGCCGAAAATTTATTTTATGCTACATATAGCTGATGTAGTGAATCGTAAGCAGTTTTTTTTTTTCAAAATAATTTTATTTATTGTATCTGCTTTTTCTTTAAGCCTAACATTCTTATATATAAAAATGAATCGCAAAATGTGTTGGTAAGCGCATAACTCAATAACGCCTGGACCAATTTTGCCAATTCTTTTTTTAAAATGTTCTTTGAGGCTCAAGGAAGGTTTTTACGGCAAGAAAAATTCGAATAATTGCCGGAAAACTCCTAAAACCAGCCCTTTTCTTTTTCCCATACAAACGAATGAATGTTTGTTTATTAGTAACGCTGAGAGAACTTCTGAACCAATCTTGATGAAATTTTCAGAGCATGTTCTGTGGGGATCGGGAAAGGTTTAAAAATAAAGAAACCTGTATGCTTTTTGTGAGGAAAAGTCGAAAAATTGGACAATTCCAAAAAAATAAATTTTTCCATACAAATTTTTTTTTCAATTTTTTTGTTGTGTTTTTCAATTATTTGAATCGTTCAAATTTGTCGTTTGTTTCAAATATTTTTGAAAATTATTCAGTGAAAATGTTACGTGTGTTGCACACACAGTGATCAATTACAGATTGAAATTTTCTACGGTCGGCGTTCTTTTTGGCATCAACTTACATTAGCAGCCCAAGGTACATGACCGAGTACTCCCAGGATGCGATGACATACGTGCGGTATTATGGATCGCGATCAATTAGCAAGCGATCGTCACGATGTCACACCACGACTTTTCAAACAGCAGCTATGATGTTCGATGGACTTTATCTTGAAGCAACGTATATGTGGTGCTGTTAGATGCTAGATGTACTGTTTTGAGAGGCAAAAGAGAGGTTTGCCGAACGCATACATTCTTCTTTGGATGGTGGAAGGTGGTTACACCAGATCAAATTGATGAAATCATTCAATAATGCGGCAAAGAAAGATCCAGTATTATACGAAGTGAAGAAAACCAATAAGGTTCATGAACCTTGCGGACACCACAACCCACTTCGGTTTGTATGTCTGCAATAAATGCACGAAACATTATCCACGTACTCTTCTTTCGGAAACACAAACTAGAAATGATGGATATCCACTCTATCGGCGTCGCTCACCAGACGACAATGGCAGAACATTCAGCATTCAATTTAGAGGCGTGAGTATCGAAGTTGACAACACATGGATCGTACTATATTAATCATTATTGTCTAAGTCACATTATAAACTCATATCAATGTTGAGTTATGCAGTTTGGTGTAATCGGTAAAATACGTTTGTAAATACGTCACCAAAGGAAGCAACATGGCGGTTATTGGTCTTGAACGATACGGTTGATACGTGAACTGCAATAAAGCGCTTTGTCGGATATTTACTTTTGCAATTCATGAACGTTTTTCGACTGTTGTGAGTCTCACAGTTAATTTGGGGAATGGCCAAAGAGTATATTTCAACCCAGAGAATACAGCATAGCCAATGGAAACATCGCCAGCAACAAAATTAACATTGACGAGTTTTTTCTCAACTTTCGTCAGTGATGCGTTTGTGAGAACATTGCTCTATTCGAAAATAACTTGATATTATACATGGAATGCATCGTCGAATAGTTACGCAGAAAGCAAGGCCAACCAGTAGATTGACATCCTGGTGTCTTATCAACTAATGCCTTAGGACGAATTTACACATTCCACCCGAAAAACAACGATTGTTTTTACCTACGGCTGCTATTGATTAATGTACGCGGTTCAAATTTATTTGAGTCATATGAAGACGACGCCGTGAATTATACAGTGGTATTCCTAAATTCTTTGGAAAGGCTTAGTATGCCACCGCATCATTTGCGTCTCAAAGTAGGATCCGTCGTTATTATGTTTCGCAATCTTCATGCGCCGAAACTGTGTAATGGAACCCGACTGATTGTGACGCACCTATCGAATACAAGGGGGCAGAATGCTTGATTCTACGAATTCCTTTTTGTTCTATCGGTTTGCCATTTCAGTTCAAACGGATTCCGTTTCCAGTAAAAATTGTATTTGAGATGAGAATCATCAGGACACAAGGATAGTTGCCTGAATATGTTTCATAAATTTGGAACTGCTATTATTTTCACACGGTCAAAAATAAGTGGCGTGCTCACGAGTTGGAAAACTATCTTCTCTCTACATTTACGCACCGGAACAGAAACCAAAAACTGTTGTTTATTAAGCTGCGTTACATTAAATAAAAAAATAAATGATAAATTTAACTTTCTTTTCATTTCAAAACAAATAATTTCACGCAGGGAAACGGCTGCGGGGTCAGCTAGTAAGTAATAAAATCTTAAATCCATTTAAAAACTAGACAGACTCAAGCAAATGATTGAGCTGTTTTGGTGTTACGTCGCTCTTCAATATGCAGGCATATCTCTTCTTTTAAGTCGTGTTTGATCGCGGAAATGTACCAAAGCATTAGCCAAAGGGTTTGGGTGATCTCGGAGTTTAGATATATATTTAGTTCTGCTGTCTTCTACTTCTTTTTTTACCATAGGAATACCATAGGAATACCATGGTGAACACGTGATTGTTCTAAGCATTTTTGATTGGAACCTTTGTATTAGATCAATATTAGTTGCACAGGTCGTACCCCACAGTTGAATGCCATACATCCAAATCGGCTTTATGACCGCATTATATAAGAGCACTTTGTTGTCTATGCTAAGTTTGGAGTTTTTATTTAAAAGCCAAATTAAATTTGCAGCTCTAATCTTCATACATGTTATTCTACTAGATACGTGTTTTCGCCACGTGAGCCTTCTATCTAGGTGAATACCAAGATATGTTACTTCGTTCGCTTGGGGTACTAAGATATTGTTTATTTTTACTGCCGGGCACATCTTTGGTCTTAGCGAAAATGTAATGTGCTTACACTTCTGTTCATTCACATTTATACGCCAGTTCGCTAGCCATTCTTCGACAGAACTTAAATGCTCCGTTAATATTCTTGATGCTAAAATATGGCATTTGTTACGGCTAACTATAGCTGTGTCGTCCGCAAAAGTTGAAGTTAATATATTATTAGCTGTTGGGAGATCTGCTGTATATATGATGTATAGTGTTGGGCCTAAAACACTGCCCTGGGGTACACCAGCCCTTATCTGACGTTCATCAGATATGAAATCTCCCACTTTTACCATAAATTTTATATTTTTTTAGATAAGACTCCAAGGTTCTATACAATTCTAAAGGTAGAATTTTTTTAATCTTATATAAAAGACCTTCGTGCCACACCTTATCAAACGCCTGAGCTACATCTAGAAATATTGCTGAACAGTACTCCCTGTGCTCAAATGCTTTCCTTATCTCGTTAGTAATTCTATTTATTTGCTCTATTGTGCCATGTTTCGCACGAAATCCGAATTGATGAATTGGTATTGTGTTATTTTCGTGGAGGAAAGGAGATATCTTTGATAGTAATACTTTTTAAAATACTTTTGAAAGACAGGGTAGAAGACTGATTGGTCTGTATGAAGACGGCTGTGTTAAGTCTTTCCCTTTCGTAAGCAATAAAGACCTCAATTTCGATTTTTTTGATTATATGTTGTTTTGCATTTTAGGTGACGACATGCTTTATATGGCTGATAAGTAGTTGCATGTAAGCGTATTTGTATGCTCTTATGCTGTTTCACACTTAAGTTTGACATTTCTGTAAGATTTAAATGGACACTCGTTTCACGGAATAGCACGCTTTATTGGAAGCATTTGTATGTTTATGAGCATAGGCATATACTTGTCAGTTTCATAACGTGAAAATGTTACAGACAGTAATTATTTTGTTATATATTTGAAGTATTGCCTATACAGACATAACTATGGACTTTTTTTTGTTAACTGCAAGATAACTCTTATAATAATTTTAGCCTGATTTATAATAAAATTTAATTTATCGTCACCTTCCTTACAGCATTAAATGGTATAAAAAGCACATAAGGATCGGATAGTTTGTATGGCAGCTATATGCCATAGTAGTCCGATTCGCACAATATGCTTGGAGTTTGTGGCCTTGCTTTGGACATTAATACTTGCCAAATTTTATGAAGATATCTTTGCAAATAAAAAAGTTTTTTATATAAAAACTTGCTTTTGTCCGGTCAGTGTGTATGGCAGCTATAAGCTATATTTGTAGGATTTGAAAGATTTATGCGGACATTGTACTGTAGACTTGAATAGTAATTCATACAAAATTTTTTGAAGATATCTTGTCAAATGAAAAAACTACCTTTGAAGTGCTTGGATTTTATCGATCAGTTTGTATGACAGCTAGAAGCTACAGTGGTCCGATATAAAAACTTTTTTAGTATGCTGCATCATTAAATTAAGCAACAATTCGTGCGAAATTTAAGGCAGATAAATAAACAGTTTTCCTTACAAGACCTTAATTTTTTATCGATTAGTATGTATGACAGCTAAAGGCTATAGTGATCCGATTTGAGCAATTCCACACGAATATACTCTACTGCTTTTTACAATAATTTAGACTAAATTTCTTGAAGTTATCGCCTTAAAGAAAAAAATATTTCATAGAAAAAACGGGATTTTCAGCTATCAGTTTGTATGGCAGTTACAAGCTATAATAGTCCGATCCAAAAAAACTTGCCAACAGTTTTTAGCGCTAGCTTGGACAATAACTTATGCCAAGTTTAGTGAATATCACTCAACAGAGAAAAAATTTCCTTTTTGATCGATCACTTTGTATGGCAGCTACCAGCTATAATGGTTTAATATAAACGTTTTCCACTAATGAACAGCTTCTCGGGTAGAAAAATAATGGCGAAATTCAAATCGGTGTCTTAAAGACTTAAGAGATCCTTTCAGTGTGAGACTCCGAAAAATCACTAATTTTGCAACAAAAAAAATCGATTTCTCAAAAATTTCACGCTCCCTTAAGATACCTTAAAGATTAGTACGCGGTTATAAAGATATACAAGTATCGACTCAACTCATCACAGCCATAATATACTTATATATATGTGTTATTTACAATGAAATATATGGAAAAAGTAGTTTAAAGCGAAACATTTATATCTATTGCATTAAAAGTACATTTTCGCATGTAAACAGAAACCCTTAATCTTAATGCTTGAGTAGCACATTGTAGCTTACTTATACAACACTTCTAACACATTACAAATAACATAAAGGAAAATATTAAGCTGCGAAATTGCATAAATCCGAGATTATGGCATAGTTCCAAACACCACAGGGTGCATTAAAAGCAGGTATATAAGTTTGTAAAACCAGCCTACGCTTAATATGGAATTAGTGAAGTGCGCGCTTGTTCGTTCTAGGAATGTCAAGGTCCAACAATTTCAGTGACCTTGTGCATTTCTGTATACTTCAGCATATAAGCTTCCACTAGCAACTATGTATGAATTCATGAGCCGTAGTGCTTTTAACGCTCGCGGTGCACCACTGCGTATACGTAATCACTTGAGTGCCATGTAAGTTTCAACATTTGCATTCTCGCTGGCACTCAACAACACCACACATGCACAGTACACAACAATTGCAAAGCCGTTGTTACGCCGCAAGTATAATATGGCGTAGTTTTATTTCGTTTTTTTTGTTTTTGCTTTTACGTGCTTAAATTACATTAAATGCAACTTAAGAATTATGACGCGATTATTTGAAATTATTAACGCGGGTTGCGGTTTTAGCTGTGTTGCTGTGGGTTATGACGCGGTTAGCGATTTTTTTTGTAACTTTTAAATAAGATTTTAATTATTATATTTAAGTGTAGAGCTTTACGCATACATTAAAAAGAATTTTATGAAATAATTGTGATGCCTGCGTTTTTATCATCTTCGGACCTACATTTTATGAATAACAAGAAGAAAAGTTAAGTTTGATTGTAATATCCATTCAAAATACTTAGACTCTTTACAAGCACTTGATTTTGATCGGTTAGTCCAATGCCAAATTTTGCAAAAAAAAATCTTGTACATTACATCTTACATTTCCTTTAAAGGAAGACGGTTTCGCCTGGATCTACAACTGGTTTCGAAGCAGTCAATTCCGACCCACTTTCTCTTAATACTTTTTTGTATTGATTTTCCTTCCACACTGAATGGGTCCCCACTCTGAGCCACTATCTACCTCTTGAAAAGGTAGTTGTCTTTTATGGCCCAGTGGTTTCTCACTGATGTGTAAAAGGCGAGGATTAACGCACATAATTAAGAGGCAGGGTCGATCGGCGCAAAGAGAGAACCATCTCACGCTGCACCTACCACACCATCTCAATGATGACGGGAGGGGCACATAGTATGAGGGAGGCAGCATTACCATCAATCCACCAGCTAATTCTGCAGTGTCTCTAGAGAGTAGATCTAAATGCTAAGATGGCAGAATAGCACGGTCACCAGCACAGGTTCCCAACAAATGTCCAAAAATGTTTTCCTATAAATAGTTCGTGTCGCTCAGAGTTCGATGTCCTGTAAGAGTTCTACAAAGTCGTGAAGGCAAAGTCATTTAGCGTTACCCAAGTACCGCGCGAACTTGTCTTACATCTTCCCTCACTATGCTGATCGTTTATACATATATATATAGACAATAATTTATAAAGTCTCCTACTTTTGGATCTTATCTCCAGGGCTATGATTTTGAAACTCTATGTATATGTATGAAGGACGAAGTTATGTGTAAAAGCTTACGCAAATGACGAAAGTTCTCTGGACGCAATTCAATTGAAAATGGCCAGAAACGATTCTTTAACACATGGCTCAGGCAGCTCATGGCTTCGATTTTAGATTAAGTATTCTCTGGATAACAAAAAAACATCCGACATCATCTCGAAGTCCAACGCACAATAACTCTTTCCAACAGGTGCTACTTTGGACTGAGCAGCCAACTGAGAAGTGACGGCCTCTCTCTACGAACAAAGACCAAACTACGAGTATATAAGACTTTCATAGTCCCCGTCCAACTATATAGTGCAGAGGCATGGACGATGACAGTATCTGAAGACTTGGCGTTACGAGTTTTCGAGAGGAGAGAGAGGTTCTGCGGAAGATTTATGGTCCTTTGCAGAGAATTAAGAGACA
Source organism: Bactrocera dorsalis (assembly GCF_023373825.1). Taxonomy (NCBI): domain Eukaryota; kingdom Metazoa; phylum Arthropoda; class Insecta; order Diptera; family Tephritidae; genus Bactrocera; species Bactrocera dorsalis. The sequence continues at coordinate 101,785,931 of NC_064303.1, forward strand.
GAGGCTACGCTGCCTAGGTCATTCCGTCTGAATGAATGAAAACACTCCAGCTCTAAGAGTATTCGATGCAGTATCCATCAGGACAAGCGGAGGAAGAAGAAGACCTCCACCACGTTGGAAAGACCAGGTGGAGAAGGACCTGAAATCTCCGATTCGTGCCAAACAGCAAATGGAAGAATGACTAGAGCACTGTTCTAAACACAGCTATAACTTCGTTAGCCAATAAAGAGGAAGAAGAAATATATTTGTACTAGCATAAAAAATTGCTGCAATCGGTCAACAATTGAATAATACTAATGCAGTTTTTATTTTTTTCGTGATTTCGCACGAAATTCGCACCTTTTCCCTGTTTTTGGGTGTTTTAAATTCAAATCTTTGCTAAATCTACACTTAGACGAAAGTTTTAACACAACATTTTTGTTTCGCTGTTAGTTCAATGTAATCCTGTGCATTTGGTTTCCAAGTATTTGCTATTTTCATAACTAAGTCAGCGAACAAATGGCCATTAGAGAACAAAGAGAGTTTGCTGCCAGCAATCGAAAATAACCCCGAAGGAAATTTCGAGAGTAAAAGCGTGCTAATTCGCTGTTCGTAGAAACAAAAGAGCAATTTGATGTCTGGAAACTGTGTTTAACTGTGAGAAACAACTAGTGCCCTGTGAAGTATGGACTAGTTCGAATTTTTGGCAAGTGAAATAACAGTTAACAATTTCCATTACAATTTGTGTAACTTTGAAGAATTTTTTGCTGAATTAGAAAATATGAAATATAATATATTTCGAAAGTATTACAGGTGAAAAAGTGCAAATGCTCTGTTGGCAATTTTACTAAAAGCCCTAGGGATGCCCTTTTAGCCACTTCAAAACTAAACTTACTTCCTTCAAGGATATATTATATATATGTATGTATATTTGAGTACTTATGGCTAGAAAGAGCGCAACAAAACAAGCGGAAAAGCTGGATATTTAAATTTTTCCACCTAACTGTGCAACTAACCAAACGTAAATATGTTTATAAATATGAAATAAGCAAAACAATTGTAACAATAACTGCCCACCAGCGCCAGAAAACTTCCAGAGGCCATAGCGACAAGCCACAGAGCAAGCGCACACACCCGGCCACATACAGCTGCACTTAGTTCAAGTGCAAGCGCACTTTGCACTTTCAACACAAGTGGGCAATATACACAAATATATACATAAATAACTAAGAGAAGCGTACATATATATATAGAGCGGTGGAGAGAAGCCAAGAAGTAGCAAAGCCATTCAGTCGGGCAGATATCAAGTTTTCCACTTCAATTTGCGTAGGAATTCACTTATAAGTGAGAACAATGGTATTCTTGTGCAAACTTTCGAGCAAAATGAAAAACAATTTTAACAAAATAGACCGAAGAGAACAAGTAAAAACAAAAACAAAAACAAAAAAAAAATAAATAAAAATATAAATGTAAATATTTATGAATAGTGCTGTGAGTAGGAAAATAAAAAAGGTTAAAACAAAAACGTTTACGCTTTCAAATAAGCGGCGACATTTGCACTTTCCAGTGTCACAGATAAGCAAATTTTTGCTCGAAAAATTGTCAGGATTATTGACGTGACGCTACATAGTATATTTCTATAGAAGGCAATAAAGTTAGGTTAGTTTTGATAACAGAAACGCGCAATTGTGCACAATAGAAGATAAATTCGTAAAAGTAAAAGTGACAAGACAGCCACACAAAGGCAGTCAAGTAAGTTTTGGTAAGAAGACAGCAACCAACAGACGTGACACTAATAGCATATTAGGACAATCTCATTGTGGTAACAGTGGCTAAATAATTAATCGAGCTAAGAAATAAATACAATGAAGGCTCAAATTATTCTCTTGTGTGAGTCTGGAACTGGGGGAGTTCAAAACAGAAGTCTTATGCATAAGCGCCAGGAAAGTGGAAGAACGAATAGAGCTCACCATAAGGGAGTGCAAGAGTACTTAGCAGCGGCAGCAGAAGTATCTGGGGGTAATATTGGTTTCCAAATTAAAATTTAACGCAGACCTGTCGTGTACTTTCAGTAAAGCAAACACAATTTATAATGCTCTATCGATAATAATGGGCAATGGAGGCTACATGCGTTCCAGCCGGCGATTTTTGATAGCAAAAGCAATGAGCTCCGTGATATTGTTGCAGTACCAATATGGATTCTGGCAATGGAGATAAAATCATATGCTAAACAAATAATTCGAGTGTATAGGCTTTATACTATTAGAGTAATAAGTGCTTTTCGGACAATATCAACCAAGGCTGCTGAAGTATTATCCAGTATGGCGCCTATTAACATCCAGGGAGATGAACATGAGCAATTATATCAGCTATCAACGTCTAAAAGAGGAAAAGACAGAGGAGAGAAACAAAAGCACCATAATGTGGCAGCTGTGGTTGAGTTTCTCAAATAAAGTGCGCTGAACCCACAGAATTATACTGGACATTCGTGGATAAACAGATGTAAATTGGACCTGGATTTCCATTTGACCCAAATACTTAGTGAATATGTGTTTAGAAGCTACCTTTACAGATTCCACAATGACATTAGACCGAACTGTCCTACATGTACAGAGTATATCGAAGACTCTGAATTTATTTTACTGCCCTCGCTTTTCAAATACAAGGGAAAACCTAAAAACCACACTCGGTGGTAGTTTGACGGTCGATCATTTAACGACACTCATGTGTCAGTCGACTGAGAAATGAAAAGCTGTTAACGAGGCGTCAGCATTTATAATGACAAAACTGAAACTTTTTCAACAGATTATGCGTCCGTCAGTCCGCACAATAGAGGAAACTTAAATGTCCAGTCCCTCCCACGAAGTAATACTTAACGGTAGTTCCGTGGGAGAATCTTCAGTTGGGAGTAGGTTAGTTTTACTGGATTAAAGTTCCGCACTCCGGCGTTCAATACTTCCCCCTCCTATAAAAAAAGTTATGCAGAGCTATGTTGACTAAGCGTGCTGTGGTTAAAATAGTTAACAGTTACAGAGTCATTAAATTTAACCCACGGGATGGTATGAGAGAAGTTGAGGTCAAAATTGGACAATGAGTTTGGTACCGCCCTCCTTTAGGTGAAATCACATATCGGGAATTCCTCGACCGATTTCGGCCAAATTCGGTACATAAAATTCCTCTCACAATCTTATTTTAAAGCGCGAAAATAGACAACATCGGACTGCAACAACGCCTACTTCCCATATAACACAATTTTAAATTCCATTTAATGTTTCACTTTCTAACGGGTGATTTTTTTGAGGTTAGGATTTTCATGCATTAGTATTTGACAGATCACGTGGGATTTCAGACATGGTGTCAAAGAGAAAGATGCTCAGTATGCTTTGACATTTCATCATGAATAGACTTACTAACGAGCAACGCTTGCAAATCATTGAATTTTATTACCAAAATCAGTGTTCGGTTCGAAATGTGTTTATCGACAAATTTTGCTCAGCGATGAGGCTCATTTCTGGTTGAATGGCTACGTAAATAAGCAAAATTGCCGCATTTGGGGTGAAGAGCAACCAGAAGCCGTTCAAGAACTGCCCATGCATCCCGAAAAATGCACTGTTTGGTGTGGTTTTGTACGCTGGTGGAATCATTGGACCGTATTTTTTTTTTCAAAGATGCTGTTGGACGCAACGTTACGGTGAATGGCGATCGCTATCGTTCGATGCTAACAAACTTTTTGTTGCCAAAAATGGAAGAACTGAACTTGGTTGACATGTGGTTTCAACAAGATGGCGCTACATGCCACACAGCTCGCGATTCTATGGCCATTTTGAGGGAAAACTTCGGACAACAATTCATCTCAAGAAATGGACCCGTAAGTTGGCCACCAAGATCATGCGATTTAACGCCTTTAGACTATTTTTTGTGGGGCTACGTCAAGTCTAAAGTCTACAGAAATCCAGCTTTGGAAGACAACATTTCCGAAGAAATTCGGGCTATTCCGGCCGAATGCTCGAAAAAGTTGCCCAAAATTGGACTTTCCGAATGGACCACCTAAGACGCAGCCGCGGTCAACATTTAAATGAAATTATCTTCAAAAAGTAAATGTCATGAACCAATCTAACGTTTCAAATAAAGAACCGATGAGATTTTGCAAATTTTATGCGTTTTTTTTTTTAAAAAAGTTATCAAGCTCTTAAAAAATCACCCTTTAGTATATAAATCAAGAAACAATTAATACAACGGGATTAAACTTTACACAAAAATGTATGGTGACATATTTCAAACCTTAAAACTAAAAATTGTTCAAATACACCAGAAACTTTCCAAACCCATAGATGCCGGATATATGGACCTCAGTGCCTAAAGTTGACTCTTTTCCGAAAATATTGATCAATATGTGAGATATATAAATGATATTCGGAGAAAAACTTTTTTTTGATAACAATATGTCTGAATGTATAAAATTGGTTGTATCGGGCAATATTTCTCTTATACCCGATATACCTAATATAAAGATTTTCGAACTTATGGGTAACTTTATATAGCATATATCGACCAATATATGAGTTACCTTAATAAAATTTAGAGAAAAAATGTTTTTCTAATAACGGTGCATATTTGTGCTTAGAATGTGTAAAATCAGGTAAAAACTTATCCTAGATCCTATATAGCTAAGAATCCTTAGGTTCCCTAAGGGTATCACCCCGACTTTGATCCTTGCAAGTTGTAAAAGTGTTAAATAGTCTGTTATAACCGAAATTACATATCCCCCCCTTACTTTTTATAATTAGACACTTGCCTCTTAATAACAGTGGTTTCAATAATTCTAAAAATTAATTCATTTTATTGTCACTAACTTTGAGTTCAAAGGCTGATACCATATATTACATATTTTTATCTTTAATAACTTTCTTTAAACCTCGAATCGCTACAAAAATTAACCCAAAATTTGTTTCCAACTTCTCGCTGCCGGTTCACTCGATTTCTTTAAGTATTTAACACTTGTATCTTGCCAGTAATTGTGCACCACGATTTATCTACAAAACATGACTTCCAGCTTTTTCCTTCCACTTGCTGACTTTTCGTGTTCAACCTTTTTCTAACACTTCTTAAATCATTAATATTACTCGTGTAATTCTTGCTGAGCGCCGTTAACTCTTTCCTTTCGTGCGCTTCAATGCCAATAACACTTTTTTTCCACCGCCTGTGTGTTTTCTGCCGCCTCATCCGTTTAATACCTTCTAACATTGTTGTTGTTGTTGTGCTGCTCTGCTGGCTTTGTTGGCCGCCAAGTAAGCGGTGTTGCGGCGCGTCAAGCACCTGGGAGAAGAGCTGATGGTGGCAAATGTCAGTCAGTCAGTCAGCTAGAACTTCATTTAATGCTGGCGAAAAGATTAATGACGACAACAACAACGACAGCTAACGATCGGTGATATATAGATATGTGTATACACAACTTGTTTGACATATTTCTTTATATTTGTATGTAAGTGTATATGTATGAAGGTGTACTTGGTATATTTTTCTTTTGCTTGCAGTTAATACTGTATGTATTGTTTTGTTGTTGTTGTTGCGGAAACATAGTTTTTTTTGTACCTTGTACAGGGTATATTAAGTTAGCCAAAAAAATTTGAAAAAACATACCATACCATATAAAGTACATATATGAGGCGCATTAGCCATATCCTTCTGTCTGTCCGTCATTTTAGTCTACCAGTTTTTGAGATATCGTTCTGAAATTGTGCATACATTCTTTCCTCTCCAAGCCGCGGCTCATTTGTCGAAACCGCTGATATCGGATCACTATAGCATATAGCTGCCATACAAACTGAACGATCAGAAATAAGTGCTTGTTCAGAAAACTTTTTCATTCGACGAGATATCATCAAGAAATTTGACATGGGTTATTGTCTAAAGCCAAGGTCAAATCTGTGTAGAAATTGTTCAATTCGGATCTCTATAGCATATAGCTGCCATACCAATTGAACGATCGGTAACAAGTATTTTTTCGGAAAACATTTTCATTCGACGAGATATCTCCATGAAATTTGCCAGAAGCTATTCTCTAAGGCAATGATGCAATCTCCGAGGAAATTTTTGAAATCGGAGCGCTATAGTATATAGTTGCCATACAAAGTGATCGATCAAAACCCAATTATTGTACAAATATTTGTGAAGGGTATTCGAGATTCGCTTTAGCCGAAGTTCACATTTTTTCTTGTGTGAAACCAGAAGAAACAAGTGGTGTTAACTACAGTGTAGATTTATATGTATAGTGTACACACACACATCCAAAACAAGGTGTTACCTTAGAAAAGTTGCCGTCGCCAAATTTCACCTGCTGTTTTTGCAGCTTCCTTTGACCATGCTTCATGGGAGTGTGGAAAGCATAACTGCTGTATTGTTTACCTGCTGTTTCTCAGTATTTTGTTGCATGTATCTGGACAGTTTGTACACATACATAAACATACATACATATCGCTCAAACTTCGCCTGAGTTGAGACTTTAAGCCGGGTAGGAAAAAGTATTGGTTCAGAGCAACAAATTACTGGTTGAAATATGGCAAGTGCCAGTTTGTTGGACAGTTTCGGTCAGTGTAAGTAAATCGTTGCAACAATCTCTAGCGAAATAAGCAGACTTGTTGTATTTGGGTTTTCGTCAGTCACAAGTTGTCCTAAAACTAGTTTTTCTGTTCGCATACATGCTAAAATGTCCAACGCTTAAAAAGATTGCTCCTGCAGGCCTTTCTAACTGTCATGTGTCATGGCAGCAACATGCAATGCTTTCACTTTCATTAATTTTTCCAACACTGTACAAATGTGTTAGTTAAAGTTGCATGGAAAACTACAAAATGTACAAACTTTGGACTTAGTTTGCACCTGACAAATGATGTGAAGCATTTCAGCTTGTATAAACACCAGCTTGTTCTGGCTTAAGCGGATTAGTAGACGCTTTTTTGTGGTAGCTAGACTAAATAATTTTTTTGTGGTGAAAAAGCGCAAATAATTTTGTGATTTCTATTGTGTTTAAACACTAATTTCAAAGCGCATTAAAAATTAAAAATTCAGAAAAAAGTATTTACTAATATATTAATATTATGTTTTGTTATGATTTCACTAATTTTGCATTCAAATTAATATTTATAATCCCCTTATTGTGTTCACAAAATCAGCTTAACTCGGCCATTGATTAAATCCCCTCACTCTTTGTTGTCGCTTCTATTAGCAAAGTTTTCCCATTACATCGTCTATCAATCATGCATGCATTCATGATGAATTCGTTTTGTACAAGCTGATAACGGTGATGAATTATAATGTACAGCCGCCGGAAAAAAGTGATACAAATGCAATATTTAACGATAAACGCTGATAACGATGATGAGTTAACACAAAAACTTTTATATTATACAAAATACTTTGCTGATATGAATAAATTACGAAATGTGCGTTTCTGTGTGCCTTTTCAAAATGGTCAATTCAAAAACTCTGAAAGAAATCTGTCGCCTTAATTTAAACATAGTCTTTTAATATCAGAAACAAGAAGAAGTGGTAGCTTCGGTTGCATCGAAGCTCTAACACCCTTCACAGGTGATATTTATAGAAGCAATGTGGGGTAAAATAGTAAAACTTTATAAATATAATTTTTTTCTACATTGATATGTGACCATATCAAAATAGTCATTAGTGTTTAGTATACGCTTGTCCTTCTGAAATAAATAAAATGCATTTAACATTTTTACGATAAATGAAAATATTCAAAAAAGAAGTTCCATTAAATTTTGTGTGCGGAATCCAATGTACCGAAAACGTTCAGAATGTTGAAATGGGCATTCGGTGGTAATTGTTTGACGCGAGCAAGTGTGATTACTTTTAGGAAGACGACATAGATTTGAAGAATACATTAAGGAATTAAAATTATGTACAATGTTTTGCTCATAGTAGTGTTCTATAGAATCTCTAACGTTTCTTTCTGAGTGTTACATACTTCATGGCGTAACGTAATGTAACCTGTACATGTTATAAAAAGAAGTAATTCCTTCTTGATAAGCTTAATATTGAAATAAAAGAGATTAATTGAGAGGAATCACATAAGACTCATGGTTTGAGAACACGTTTCTCTACATACTAGGTTTTCTATAAACATGTATTAAAGCGAGAGAGAAAAGGAACCGGACAGTATTCGAAGAACATAAAATCTCTCTCATTTTCCTCTCTCTTTCTCTATTTTCGTTTACCAAATTAGAGTTCATTTTCCAAATATAAATGATAAACATAGAAAGGTTCTTATGAAAAAAACACAAATATATGTATTATTTCTATGGAAAGTAAGACAATGTCATCTTCTTATCTTTGCAAGTAAGCATGACAACTAAAGAACAAATATCCCATACAAGAGCATCACTTTGAGAATCTGAAGGAAAGGCTATATAGTGTTAGCTAGAAGCTATTAGGTGAGACTTAACTTTTCAGTTAAGAATAGTTGCTTAGAAATAATACAAAATTGTTTTAACAGGCTGACCAATTAGAATAGGAAGTGTTAAGAGCATACCACAGTTTGACTTATGCTGATACTAAAATCTAAAATCAAATTGAGGAAGGTATGCACCCCAACAGCTCAGTGTGCAATTTTTGAGAAATCGATTTTTTTGTTCCATTATCGGTTAGTTTACACTATAATAAACATTCTCTCATGTTTTGAAATCGAAATTCAAATTATTACGGTCGCTACAGCATTTCTTATAGAAAGGCAACAGAATGGGGAACATAGCAACTCCAATCTTTAAACGCGTTGTTCTCAGAATAGTGTTTTTCAAAACGGTTTCCATTCTTAAAGAAAGAGTTTTAAAGATATTTAGTTCCAATTTATTGAGAAGCTTTTATTTCATTTTTTTGAAATCTTCCTATTTTTTTCTACGAAAAACTGTCGGAAGAAAGGGCCAAATTCGATATTTTAATAGCAAAGCGCCGCCAATTATTAAAAAAAAATCTTCCAAAGCGCGACAGCAACTTTCCTACAGATTAATAATCTATTTGAAGTTTCTGTTCTAGACCAAAATAGCGGCCGCAATCGTGGACATCGTACACGACTATTATACACTCAATAAATAAACATAAAAAACTAATTTGTATTCGCCATTTATGTATTATTTATAAAAAAAAATCGGTTAGTTAATTTCAACAATAAAAAAAAAATTCACGAAAATCAATGATTTTTCGGAAGGCCACACTTAGACGATTCTTTTAAATCAAAAACTTATATGATTTGAAACGGAGAAAAAATTCAAAAAATCATTTTCAAAAGCAAAATAACAAAATAAAATATATGTATATCAGGATTCGTTAAGTGTTAATCGAATTTTTTGAAAATAGTGGTATTCGCAAACAGCTTACTTTTTCCCAAATTATGTTCACTCATTTACTCATATTTTAAAAGCATCTGCGCCGTCTTAATATTAAAAATAGTTAATATTCTAACGCATCAGTGACACAATCAGCGTATCCATTGTTGTTTTTTATTTTTTTATTTTTTAAGAAACAAACTTTTTTCGCGCCAACTCGCTGAGTCTCTGTGGGCATGTCATGCAAAACGCTTCTTATCCATTTTCTGTTGTTATGCTGCACACTGGGACGGATTCGCAGTTCACCCCCCAAAAGTTAAAAGTTATTCATTATTTCAAATTCTACTCTGGATCCGCCCCTGTACATGCAACAGCTAGCTAAACAAAACTATTATACTCTGTGGCTACAGTTTACAAAATAATAAACATATTTATTTTTGTTTATGTGGAGACTCACTAAAAACTGAGTTGAATAGTTTATTATGAAAGTGTGCTAGTTTTCTTTCCATGACTGTATATTATATTGCGAGTTGTTGTTTTAACATTATTAAGTATTTAAAATATGTTAATATTTATAGATAAATAAATTTTATAATACCTCAATTTTTTTAAATTTGATATAATTCATATTTAATGCATTTTCGAATTCACAGTCTGAAGTGCAAAAATATCCTGCTATAAAGCACACACGGATCATAACAAGAAAACTTTATTTCTCGCTTTTCACGCATGCACTCTTAGCTTATCACATTTGATATTAAAAGAGAGTTTCCTTCTATTCTCCACCCAATTAGCAGTTATATCGAAAGCGCAGAGAGCATACTGCGCACTCAGTTCACACGAGACAGCATGCGCTCCCTCTGCAGTCTGTAGTGTCGCCAAAACAACAACTTTATAAATTGCGTTTGCGCATATTTACACATTAATTTGTGTCGTGTTGTTGTGGTATGTTTGTTCCTATTGTTCGAACATTTCTCGCATAATTAAGTAATTTCAAAGCCATTCATAAAAATACATATTTTTGGCAGTCATTAACTCAACTAAGAACTGCATTTGCATTATGTATATATTAGTTGTCCTTGACGTAGCTGTTTTTTTTTTTAATTTCCCCAGGTACCGAAGCTCATTTAACAGGGTGCAACAGCAAGTTTTTATTTTTAAAGTTATGCGTACAAATGCTCGAAAAATCGGAACAAATATACCGCAATAACAAAACACAAATTAATGTGTAAATATGCGCAAACGCAATTTATAAGGTTGTTGTTTTGGTGACACAACAGATTGCAAAGAGAGCGCATGCTGTCTCGTGTGAACTGAGTGCGCAGTATGCTCTCTGCGCTTTCGATATAACTGCTAATTGGGTGGAGAATAGAAGGAAACTCTCTTTTAATATCAAATGTGATAAGCTAAGAGTGCATGCGTGAAAAGCGAGAAATAAAGTTTTCTTGTTATGATCCGTGTGTGCTTTATAGCAGGATATTTTTTGCATTTCAGTGTGTGTATGGGACAATGCATTAAATATGAATGATGGTGTCGAACCAAGTGATTGTGGAAAATAGTGCAGTCGTCGATTTGCAATTATTTCATTCCTGATAACTTGAGGTACTATAAAATTTAATTATCTATAAATATTAACATATTTTAAATACTTAGTAAATTAAGTAAAATTAAGATACCTCGATGAAATTCATAAGCGGATACTTTAATACATAAAAACTGACGTGTTCGTAGATGGGCGTAATCGGATTTATGCTACGCCCACAAAACGATGTTAACCAAAAACGTATAAAGTGCTATATCTAAGCATTAAATAAGAAAAAAAAATTGTAATTTGGCATAGGGGGTCAGGTCAGGGCTAGCAAGGGGCACCCGCCTGTAAAATTTTTGAAAAAGTGGCCGTGGCATCGCCCTCTAATACGTTTGTAGCCAAATTCACCTCGCGCAAATATCATACAATCTACTACCGACAGTGCGAAAATGGATGAAATCAGATGATAACTCCGCTCACTCTCCATACAACGGTACTGTTAAAAATTACAAAAGGCGCGATAAATCAACAACTAAATGCGCCAGAGACATTCAGTTTCCCCAGGAACTTTGACTTTATTAAAGCCAGGGTCAAAATTGGACTATGGGCAGGCAACGCCCACTTGTCGGTGAAATCATATATTCTGAGATTCGCGCCATCGATTGCTACCAAATTTAGTACATGACATTCTTCTGACATTTTTGTTTTTGCTTTAAAAATTATCCTGTTTTTGCTATAAAATTTCTTATAAATTACATATACTTGTATATATATTTATGAGAAATTTTATACTCAAGGCAGTTATTTATAATATCTACGAACAGAAAAAAAAATATTATTCCAATCCAATGCTTTAACTTCACAACACTCCCTTGTATGAATTTTCGTCATCAATTTTCATATTAATCATTTATTTATAAGCTGTTGTATGCATATCATATGTATTTGGCAATTCGGCGCGTCCATAAATGGCTGCCCATAATGGAAATATCAAAATTGAGCACAAAAACTCACATGCATAAAATCTATTTATATTCTATATCTAAAACAAATATCTAAATTATGGACTACCAACATATACATATACAAATATATACATTTGCGCTTATAGCCGGCATTTTAAAATGCAAATAAACTCCGAAATGAGGGCCGTTGAATCTCCATAAATTTAGCGAGCAAAACAAATCTGCCTCGCAAGTTAGAACACAATGCCGCTGAGTTTTACAGTACAGTATTTTGGTAACCGCTGAATTTACGTTTAGCAGCAGCTCGTTTTACTTCTTTTTATTTTAATTTATTTCTTTGTTACTTTTATGTCAACCGCATTATGACACGCGGCCCCTTGCTTCCCTTCCGCTACTTTTTTCCGTGCACATTTTTGTTGCCTACTTTTGTGCGTCAACAGCATGGCGCCACTGTTTAATTTTTCCATCCATTGTTGTTGCGTGTGTATGTGTATATATTATTGAGTTTATGGGGGGCGGCATGGCCTCCGTTGGGTATATTTATTATTAATCTTCACTAAACTTGTGTCATCGAGCTTTGCGCTTGCGAAGCACGTTGGCGCTGACGATTTGTGAATGTGTAGACTGGCATTTATTTTTTGATATTTGAGATAGAAACTTCCGAGAACTTTTGAATCAGCACTCAAGCAAATAATTATGTTTAGATTTAAATTTTTTAAATGCATAAGCGCACTTCAGTTTTGCTTTTATTTATTTTATTTGAACAAATACAAAGGCAGTGAGAGACTATTTGGTAGAACTCATTAGTATAGTAAGGGTATAGTTAATTTATGATTTAAAACCAGAAATGTTGAATATTTGCAACAAAGGAGCAAGTAAAGTATCGATGCTAGACAATAACCTGTAGCGACCTTCGCGTAGATAACTTGTCAATGTAAAAGCTTTCCATACAGGAAATTGAGTTAAATCGATAATTTTGTATGACAGCTATATCGATTACCTCAACGTGCTGCTGAGCCATTTTAGTAGCAAAAAACTGCTGTATCAGACTAGAGAGGAGTCACGACAACTAGAAGTTAAATCAGGAGTAGCACATTCATTTTAGGCCCAGACCTGTGGAACATTAGTTACTACGGAATACTAAAACTTTAAATGCCGAACGAATCATATTTTATCGGCTATTCTGAAGACATGGCATAAGTAATTACAACCCGAGACACAGAGGAAGGCCGAAGAAAGTTGAATCAGGTCATGATTCGGACGGAAACATGGCTTGACTCACATAAACCCCAGCTCATAACAGAAAAAACAAAACTACTACAGCTGACGATTATCTAGGAAACAACAAGCTGTTACTGGATCTCAGAATAATCTTCTGAGTGAAAATCTTTCACGTCGTAGGAAAGGCAGAGCAATTCACCTCCTTTTTAGCAGACTTATAGCCAACATAAGAGTCCCACGTAAGAAAAGAGAAAGCTCTTAATGTCAACTACCACCAACGTCTTGCTATACTGACTTAAAATCTGGGCAGATGTGCCCAAAAAGGAAAACCGGACTAAGGCTTCGGAGCTCTCAGAGTTGGAGCAGCCTACCGAACTGTGTCGGGTGAGGAAATATCAGTCATAAGATGTAACGCGGTAGATGTACGGCCAGACTTATAAGAGATTTAAATTTATGGACAAGTCACAAATTTGAAGAAGTCGACTTCTTCCGGATATGAATATTTCCAAAAATACCTTCATATAATGGGTAAAGTAGAAGAGCCGTCATGCGTACATAACGACGACGCGACAAAAGACGACACAGAACACATATTCTTTAAATGTGCGTGATGACAGCGGATCTTATAGTGGTCCAATATCGGCGGTTCTGACAAATTAGTAATAGAAGTGTGTGTACAAAATTTCTGGTCGATTTCACTAAAAACAAGCCATGGTTAGATGTACTCAGCTCGTCACGCTCCTCGTTTATATGTTCAGTGTATAATAGCTATAGTAAGTGTGCTTTATTTCCAACCTTGCATGTGGGTTAGCTTAGCTGTGGCTGCTGGAAACAGGGAAACAGGCTTAACACAATATACGAGGGCTGCTATATATATTTCTGGCCTAATAATGAAAATAGGCATATTTATCAACGAAAATGTTTTTTTCTTCTTTTTTTTTTGTGGATTTGGCTCGTCTTGGAAGACCCACACGGTCGATTGCTGTTTGGTTTCGGGCTCATACGCATAGATCCATGATTCGTCACCTGTGACGATCTTATAAACGTCTTTTGAAGCACCGCGATCGTATTTTTTCAGCATTTCTTTACACCAATCCACACGAGCCTTTTTTTGAGCGATTGTCAAATTGTGCGGGATCCAACGAGAACAAACCTTTTTTACGGCCAGGTGTTCACGCAATATCGAATGTATGCTGGTGCGAGAAATGCATAGGCATGCCTCTATCTGAAGGTATGTTACATGACGGTCTTGCATTATCAGTTCACGTACGGCATCGATATTTTCTGGCACAACGGCTGTTTTTGGACGACCTTCACGGAATTCGTCTTTGAGTGAGCGTCGGCCACGATTGAATTCGTTGTAACAGTTTTTCACAGTGCTATAGGATGGTGCTTCATAGCCATACAAAGATTTTAGTTCATCGATGCACTCTTGTCGTGATAATCCGCGTCGAAAGTTGTGAAAAATGATCGCACGAAAATGTCCACGAGTTCCATTTTTTGGCCGAGATGAATTTTTTAATTCCATGTAAATAAAATAATTCACGATTAAATGATAAAACGTTCTGAGTGATGTTATGCTAAAAAATGTCAAACTTTCCAGTGGAAATGTCAGATTGCACCTGGCAACACTTAGTGTTGCCTAGTCCAGAAATATATATAGCAGCCTATGTACTTGTATACTCGTAAATACATGCAGACCCATATACTATCTGTCTGCAAACAAAATTTTTTAATTAAAATATTGTATTCAATAACATTGTCGTATTATATTTTGGAAGTGATATTTCATTCGCTTTCACAATAAAGGTTCAACAATATTACGTATACGCCATGTATACCCATTTAGCTAATTAAACATTTTCTCCAACACATATGTATGTTATAACCGTCGCATAGTTAGCACTCATAATGCACAATAAATAAACTAACGCATACCAACTGTTTACAGATGCAATTCTAATTTAAATAGTTTTACATAATTTTACAAATATTTCCCCAACCAAAGGAAACATTTAAGCAAATACTTTCAAAATTAAACCGTACAATTTGTGCTATGTTTAGCAGGTGTCATATTATTATAAATTAATGCACGCTTACGTAATTTGAGGCTGAAATATAAAACCGCAAACTTTTCACTGTCATGGCAGCAGTTGTGCTTTTGCAAATATTTACAAAGTCATATGTGGCAAGTACTGTATATGTAACTCTGGTAGCATGCGCCACCTACGAGCGTTCATTAGCTGCTGCTCAAACTGCACAGCAAGCCAGTGAAACTGATAATTCAGCTGCCTCAATTTATATGTGCACGTGCTTATTTGGGTTGTAGCAAATAAAGCGCCGGTGCAATATTTGTGCAGAGCAAACAAATTTTGTGTAAAATTGCAGTTCATGTATGCACAGCACAAGCGGCATATTAATTGCTATTACTTTGAGCACAAATATAATATTTAACTGAAGTCAGGTGTATACGGCAAAAGGCAATGGATTTTGTGTCAGTTGATAGCGGCCAGTTTGAAGCAAATTGCATGGTGAAATTGTATTGGAAAATGCTGCATATTAAGTACTAGTGGGGCACTGAAATGTTATTCGTATATAAAAGGGTGATTTTTTAGATGATTCCTCATTTAAATTTAAACAAGAAAAAACGTTCACGATTACACTGATACAAGAATTTCCTTCAATCGTATATTTTTATAGCATAAGAAGTATACAAAAATCTTCACCTTAATTATGATCGGTCGGTCTGTATGGCAGCTATATGCAGTAGTGGTCCGATCTGAATAATTTGTTCGGAAATTGCCACAATGCCTATGATAATAAGCTTTACCAAACTTAGCGAAGATACCTTGCAAAATAAAAAAGTTTTCAATGCAAGGACTTCAGTAGTATCGTGCAGTTTGTATGGCAGCTATATGCTATAGTAGGCCGATCTGAACAATTTTTTCAGATATAACATCAATACTTTAGAAACTTGTCTATGCCAAATTTCATGAAGATATTTCGTCAAATAAAAAAGTTTTTTGTATAAAAACTTCAAATTGATCCTTCAGTTGCTATGAGAGGTATATGCTATAGTAGACCGATCTAATAAATTTTTTCGAGAATTATAGTACTGATTTGAGCAATGATCTGTGCCAAATTTCGTGAACATATATTATCAAAAAAACATATTTTTCATACAAACACTTGATTTGTATCGTTTAGTTAGTATGGCCACTATATGCTATAGTGGTATGATCTGAAAAATTTTATTCGAAGTTTATACCGTTTTTTTTTAGAAAATAAGTGATGTAAATTTTCGTGAAGAAATCTTGAAAAATAAAAAGATTTTTATACAAAAATTTGAGGCTTCAAACGAGCTGCTCCTTGGAGAAAAAATCATTTGCGTAAAGTTTCAGATCGATATATCATAAGCCAGGGATTAGCTTGCGTATGTACAGACATACAGACGAATATGGCTTAATCTCTTAGTTCGTCACACTGACCCGGTTCAGAAAATATCGGGTATTCTTCATTTAAATCTCATAATTAAGAACAGTTGTACCAACCTAGGAAAACAAATTACCTGTCTTCCATATACATAAGCGGGAGATGAGAGGGGGATATAAAGAATTTCCGATACTTTCTTGACTGAGTGTATGTTCATTATAAAAATCGTACTAGACAGTGACTTTTTCAAAAACTCTAAAAGACTTTAGTCTTGCTTTAAATACAACTCTTTATTGGCATACCTGCTAAGCTGGAAACATTCCTCCGACATAGAGAAGATTTGACTGTGAAAATATGGTTCAAAACATCACATTTATTTACAGCCCATTCACACACCGTATACTGCTAACGATTGCATGGCAAATGTTGCTGAGAACGACCAAATTCATAAATAAGTATCTTCAGCCACACTGGGCTCGGCAGCAGTCCTGGCTTCTTCGCTGCACGCAGAGTGAGCTTATATTGGATGAACTGATGAACTGTTATCAATTAATTGGTATTTTGTTAATTAATATGCCTAACTGTTGGTTTGTTTGCAAACATTTCGATGCTCGTCAGTATTGTTTATAATTAAGAATTCTGCATATTCTAATTAGTATGTGCAGCTAGCAGAGTTAGCGGTCGCTGTGCTTAATTTGCTCGTGTGGCACAAATAATTGCAGAATATTGGTATGTATGGGTATATATGATATACATAATACTCATATATATGTACACGTATGTATATATTTGTGCTATTGAGGGAATATTTATTCATAGTGTTAATGACAATGTGTACTTACCAATTCTACGTATATGTATATTAGGACGGGTTGATTCACAGTGAGAAAATAAAAAAAAAACGGGAAAAATGCATATGCAGATCTTGCGTTCTATGGATCATTCGGAACAACTTTACCTTAGAGAATATTTGTCTAAAACCAGTTCCGAGCCAGCGATTTTTAAGACTATCGTAATAGCCAGCTAGCTTATCTTTCATTTGCGATTGTTCAGAACTAATTTTGGAATTTGTTCGATGTTTGCTGGATAACAGTGTCATTTTAGTTCACTTTTTTTTCCATTTTTTCAATAACAAAAATTACTTCACAAAAAAGCACTCAATAGACAATATAAAGTATTAGAGCAAGGACAATTATTTGTCATCTTGCAGGACTTATTAAGCTACTTTTTATGTCTTAACCTTAAAATATGTGTCAAATACTCTAAGAGCTGGAGTGCTTTCAATCATTCGGACGACCTGACCTACCTAGTGTATCCTCTGTTTCTTCATTCGCTGAACTATGTCAATTTCATTGTGTATCTCTTAAGCTCAACGTTCCATCGTCTGCGGTATTCGCCGTTGTCAATGCCAAAAAGGACCATAAATCTACAGCAGAATCTTTCTCTCGACTCATCAGATGTCGTCGAGAGAGAACTTTATTTCTCAATTGGCTACTCAGTCCAAGGTAGCACCTGTTGGCAAAAGTTATTCTGAGCTGGATTTCAATACTGATGTTGTTTTGGTGACAATGCTGATTTCAAGATACACGAACCTTGTCTATTTAGTTCTGCGCTAGAAGTCGCACGATAGGGTGTCGCCTTGTCTGAAACTTCGTTTGGTATCAAATGGTTTGGGAAGGTTCTTCTCGATCCTGACGGAGCTTTTGGTATTTCTCAACATCAGTTTACATTGATATATTAGTTTTGCGTGGATACCAAATTCGGACATCGCGTCATAAAGGCAGCTCCTTTTGTCCTGTCAAAAGCAGCTTTGAAGTGGACGAAAAGGTAGTGTGTCGATTCTCTTTTCACAGGTCTTTCTCAAGATTTGTATATGGTAAATATCTGGTTAGTTTTTGATTTGCAAGGCCTAAAGGCAAGGTCCAAACAGTGTGTTTTTTCTTTCATACATGGATTTTAATCTTTCATACATAAAAGCGATGGAATCTTCTATGCAATATTGAGGAGTCTTATCTCACGGTAGTTGGCGCAGATTATGGGGACACACTTTTTGTGGACTGTGATCGTATTCTGCAAAGAAGCTGTTGCATACTCCTCATCAGTTCTTAGTCGCCTTATATGAATAGCAAGGCCGGATGAATGAAGTCATGTGTAGAGGTTCACGCAACTGAGGAAAGTTCTGTGAGCGCCATTTACTTTGTCTTGACCAAAAACGATTCTTTTACATATGGTTCAAGCAGCTCACGATTTCCGGTCTTAGATCAAGTATCTTTTGGGCCAAAAAACCTCTGTTTGAAGGTGAGCTACAAGTATAGTGAGAAAGCGATACATCCCTTCTCAGGGTTGTGCGCTGTGTTTGGAACCCGCCACGTAAAAAACACCCCCAATGGAAAGAAGGAAACAGCATCGGAAGAGAGACCCGCCCTTTTGATGACGATCACTGAAATTCACCTACAAACATAAACTTTGTATACATACTCTTCTATATACATACTTTTGCTAAATATATTTATATAACATTTTTACATTCTAATCAATAATAGTCTACCAAAATATTTGCACAAAGACATTTTTCTCCGAAAATTTCCACACCGATGCCAGAATTTCACTCGACTGCCCCATTGTATCTGCTTCGCTGCACAACAAGTGGCTGCATACACACACACCGTGCGTTTCGACATTATTTCTATTTAATTGCGTTTAAAGAATTCATTCCATTCGTTTAATTGGTTACGTTTTATCATTGGCGAGCGATTCCTTTTCAATTCCGAACAATGAGGCGACAATAAATTTGCTATAAATGCGCAGCAATTGAAATCTGCGCTTAACTGCTTCTAAGGAAAAGAAATCTGCTGATATTAGCTAACCAGCGTAAGTGCAATAAAATAACGGTGCAACAGCGGGTCTTACGAATGCAGCGAAAGCTGTTAAATGCTGGCGCAATAAAAGAAACTTGAATAAATAGACAGTGAGGTTGAGTGTGAGTGTGTTTGAGTGTGCGTGTATGTGTGAGTGGAAGTTTGTGTGTGCAGGAATTTAAGTGGCAATAACAATAACAAACTTCAAACACAGCCAAGACAGCGACACAATAGCTCTCAGCACCGTGCGTTTCATAGAAATAACGGCAAATAAAAACGAGAAACAAAAAACAACAAGAAATTAAGCTGAACATTCGACAGCCAACTAATTGACGACTCACTTCACTGCACCGTTATTTGTGCGATGGCCATCAAAAACAGCAGCGCGTTGTTGTTGGCATGCTTTTAGTGGAAATCTGGATTCTAATTTTCACATAATAGCGAATTTTGCATTTAAAGTGGCTGAAGAGTGGTGTGAGCAATACACTTGAGGCGGAGAAAATTGCTACGCAACGCGACAATGGCGTGTGGCAACGAATAAACAATAGCTAAAATAATGGATTGCTCGATATTTGGGTGCGTACTTGCGTAGGTGTTAGGGTCGGTTATGTGACAGCAGCAGAAAGCGGTGAGCAATATTCCCGCGAAAAAATGCGATTGTATAAGATGAAATTTTGAAGGAATTTTTACAAAAAATACTCAAAGTCTAATGTGAGTTTATATTTTTAGAAGTAGTAAAGTTTTTATGAGTTGAACTTTTTCTTAATACAAATTATGGCGCTTGTATGGATAGTTCTCTCCCCTTCCTGCTTGAAGAGTTTTATTTTTATGCCTACGAGTTCATTTTCATGCAATTCTGTGCCTTGCTGGTATTAAGTATGGGAGGATAAATTCGGTGAAAACCAATATTGGCTGCTTTTCGAATGTAAGGAGGACATAGACTACATATTAGATTAATCTGGTAGGATAGTGAACCACGCATGGACCGGTTTTGGGCCTTTACAATACAAAGAGTGTAACATATAGATTGATCTGGTAGGTCAACAAGCCACACATATATCAGTTAGGTCTTTGCGATATCAGATGGAGTTCAATTATTGCGTCAAGGAGAAGTAGCCTGCACTTGGCGCGAATTTTAATAGAGCCTGCGGCCTCACTGTCGATACTTCATCCAGTGTATCATACCGTGGAGACCCCAAATTCGTACAGCGTTGTCTTGCTAATGTGGGACAAGTGTAAGAGTTACTCCAAGTGATATATATATAATACATACATCATAATATCAGCACAAATTTCTGTTAAGAAACAATTTTTTTTTTAATTTTTAGTGTAAAATCTCTTAAAAAATTAGAAAATTAAGACTTTGTTAGCATGAAAATATATGTGAAATACGTTCGGTTCATAAAAAGTCGTTCATACCAAAACCGTTGTCACTTTTCACAAATAAACACTTTTTCTAGTTTCACAATTACGGCTTAGAAAGCTAATGAAATTCAATTATTTTCAATAAGGTCACTATTTAATGGTCGAAAACATACAGAAAACACCCTTACGTGAAGAAAACTATTCTACTTATGACTTTCATGTTGCTTGTGTATAAAAAACGCCATACCACCAAACCAGGCGCAGAAAAGAAGCCCATGAATTCGAACTAAATGCATTCGTTGCCCATAAAAGTCAAAAGGGCGTCAATTAACGAGGCCAATAACGACAAACAAACAAAAACACGAAGCGAAACAATAAAATTGGCTTAAATAAAAGCACACAACAGTTTTGGAACAAAAGCGAAAACTGAGCTGTAAAGGAACAATGGTATTTACTCCGATATACGAGGTGTGTTCAAAAAGTATCGCGAATTTTGTGTTTTTTAAAAAATTATTTATTTATTCATGAATATCTATTTTGTCCCCTTCAAAGCAATCCCCATGAGATATTATACACTTGTGCCAACGGTTTTTCCAATCTTCGAAGCACTTCAAAAAATCAAATTGCGCATAACTTGCAGGTAATATTCCTTATTGACCGTTCTTCCCTATGGCAAAAACTCATGATGCACCACGCCCCTGCAATCGAAGAAAACTGTAAACAAAACTTTCGCGATACTTTTTGAAGACACCTCGTATATGTGTTTTGTTCCGATGTACAGAGAAGAAGAGATGAAGCTAACAACTTGAGAGAGAGGAGATTTATTTAAGAGCAAAGTGCTGGTTGTGCTATATTTTGTCAAGACCGCTATACTTTTTGCCTGATTCAAAGGAAAACAAGTAGTTAGTACATTTATGTAATACAATAGCAATTTACTTGGCTTTTATATTTCTATTTAAGTTTTAAATAAAATGTATTCCAAACAGGGTATATAAAGTTCATAACTCAGAAGCACATGTTTGCAATCTTATAAAAAATACGTAAATGAATTATCAGCAAGACGACCTCAGTCGATTTGGTCATACCAATAAGCTACTTATATGTCGAAATCGCAGATATCGGATCACTGTGGCATACAGCTATCGTAGAAACTGACTTCTTCAACTCAAGTCCGGCCATTGATAAATTTTTAGTTGAAGAAATATCTGCACAAAATTTGACATAAGTTATTGCCTACAACAACTCTGCAATATCCGAAAAAATTTTTCAGATCGGATCACAATAACGTACAGCTGCCATAGAAACAGGTCGATCAAACTCAATATCTTGTAGGAAAAACTTTTTTTTTAAGACATCTTAGCAAAATTTGGCGTGGAATGTTTACCAAAGATGCGGTACCATATCAGAAGAAATTGTACAGATCGGATTACTATAACATATAACTACCATATCAAAATAAAGTCCTTTTATGAATTTTTTTTTCAATTTTACGAGGTATTTTGAAGAAATTTGATATGAATAACTTCCAAAGAGAGTGCTTCGATCACCGAAGAAATTATTCAGATCGAGTCACTTTAGCTTCTAGCTGCCATTCAACTGAACGAAGTGATATTAAGTGCTGTTTGGAAAGCTTTCCATTTGACGAGATTTGTTCACAAAATTTATTGTACGGAAACATTTTATGTGAAATGTATTCTAGTTTAAGAGTATCCAAAGTTAACGATTTTTCTTTTTTCCTTTTTTTTTTTGAACAAAACCAATTACAACCTAAATTGCAGTAATTATCGCAAATACCTTGGAATTATACTTGCATTAAATATTTTCATTTGAAAACAATAGTCATCTACTTTTCCAACATTAATCCAAAATCCAAAATTATTCCAAATTCATGCCAAAATTTTGCGCAACTAACGCCGCTATATTTTACTCATCGCTTCAACACAATGCAATACATATTGCTGTGAATTTCATTTGATCGTAAGAAAACCTATTCTTTTCAAAGTGCTTTCACCCTTTTTGCTCTAATAAAGTTCATAACAATAATGGCAATAACAATAAAACCGCATATCATCATCAAATGCTGGTGTCGACGCAAATACATCCAACAGCTGATGAGCTCATCAACGTCTAACTGACAAATTTATTGGCTTCACACCATTTGCTAATAATCTTCTGCGACTGCAAGGGTACAATTCATTGTACACTCATACAATATAGAACTTTTGCGTGCATATCTATTCGGCAATCGAATAGCTTTTGCTTATGCTAGGGTTGCTATGGCTGGTTTTTCGCTCACGCGAAAATTAGTTAAATTTTTTTAATTTTTATAAAAATTGCGGGAAAAGCTAGTTTTCATACGTTTAAGTCGAATTTCAAAGCTCTTTTCCAATTCCAAAGCCAACTCTGTAACATCAATTGTGAACTTATCAATCTCTTATAGTATCTTTGAAACTCATGAACGTGCTCTTTATGAGTAAGAAGAAAGGAAGTCATAGCTTGATATATGGATCCCTTTATCCTAGAAAATAGCATGACGACGTGTGAGCTACTTTGCAAGATTTGTACTTTCTATTGGAGAATTCGGTAACTTCGGGAAATATTTTGATATATCGCTGATCTAGTATAACACTCCACACAAATAATCATAACATGTTTTGGTAATATGTAAGGACCAAATGTTTGACTGACTTTACAAAGGACTGTCTTCAGCAATTCAAGGCAGATCTTGAGCACGAAGTTTCGCACTGTTTGGTATTTTGGGAGATACATTACCAATTTGGACAAACCATTGACTCGTTAATTCGATTTCGGGACAGAAAAAAGTCGAATGTGGCTTAGTTTTGCACTATGATCTTACATTTTTAGTATTTTCTGCAAAAAAAACAGATTCCGCTGTTTAATGTTTCAGGTTTATTTATTTTCGAGATAAATGTATGAGGATAATAATACATCAAAGCTTAGATATCTAGCTATACTGAGTAAATTGAAAATAAAATATGTAAAACTTGTTAAAGGAAACATCTGATGGTGAGCAGTAACTCTTTATGTACCTAAAAACAGAAATAAGTTAGCAACCCTTGCACCTATCAGCGTTGGCATCCATAAAGCTGGAATTACAGTTTTTGGCATGAAGATAAGATTGCAATATAAACAAGCTTGTTTTTTAATTTAAATCGTTCCTAAATCAAATTATTTTCCCAAATATATAACATGAGATTGTTCGAGATTGTTAAGCAACAAAAATCGAGAACAAAATCTACAAATAATCATTTAATTAGAATTAATATTTTTATTAAAAATTTTGTGCTTTAAAAACTAAGTCATAATGATTTGTTGCATAATAATTTGCTTTAATAATTATGTATAAGCAGTTAAAGTTATACGTCAAATGATCTGTGCTTTCATACAATTGATTTACAATATGTGTTGCTCATACGACATGGTGTACTATATGAAACCAACAGATGACTTACCATATAAAATACATGTTGCGTAAACAACATGGTGTCCAATATGAATACAGGAAGTATATTTGATACATAACTTTATTATTAACAAATATGTTTGACCTTTCTTAAAGCGCATAACTTTTTGAATTCGAAAATTATGCTTTAAAGATTGTGATTTGTTTGCTTTGGTGACAAAAAATTTGTGGCATAAGATCAAAAATGCCACATAAAATATATATGAAAAGTAAAATGATTTAGGCAGGGTTTAAATGGGAAATAAAGAGTTTATTCACAGGGCATGCTTATTTATAGAAAAAACTAGAAAGAGTGTTGAGCGTTTGTTGACGTCGTATTCTTTGTTTTTAAGGTAAAATCTATAATTTTAGGCTGTATTTGAGAAAAAAAAATCATAAAATTGCTGAAATAACGCACACCCTAATATACATTCATTCATATATATTTGTGGCATTTGCTGTGCCTTCAATCGACTATTAGAAACCACAACTTTCAGCTTGTTTTAATTGCGCATAAAAGCTGTAATATTCCAACGCTGATAAAATATTTCATATTTGGTTGTTGGCTGAGTGAAGCTTTTGTTGAGTAAAGTTAAGCAGTTTGTTTATTCATATCCATTTCGTCTTATAATTTACATTTATAGAACGAAATATGTTTATTTTATTATTGTCTGTTTATTTATTTATATCCGATTCGCATTCAAAGTATGATATATTCTAAGCTATTGTAGAAAAATTTAAAATTTTCATATTTTTGTGAGAAAATGTTGGCTTTGAAATTCATTAAAATGTTTGATTGGTTTCAGACAAGAATATCTGTAGCTGTATTCCCTTCAGCGAATATCCTTTTACTATAGCATTTAGCCAAAATCAAGTTCTTGGTAGGAAAACTTGAAACTGAGCAGAGTTTAAGGTTTCTTCTCGTTTTCATTAATCCTTTTTTCAACTAATAACGGGTGATTTTTTTGAGGTTAGGATTTTCATGCATTAGTATTTGACAGATCACGTGGGATTTCAGACATGGTGTCAAAGAGAAAGATGCTCAGTATGCTTTGACATTTCATCATGAATAGACTTACTAACGAGCAACGCTTGCAAATCATTGAATTTTATTACCAAAATCAGTGTTCGGTTCGAAATGTGAAAATCCGCTTTTTTATCGACAAATTTTGTTCAGCGATGAGGCTCATTTCTGGTTGAATGGCTACGTAAATAAGCAAAATTGCCGCATTTGGGGTGAAGAGCAACCAGAAGCCGTTCAAGAACTGCCCATGCATCCCGAAAAATGCACTGTTTGGTGTGGTTTGTACGCTGGTGGAATCATTGGACCGTATTTTTTCAAAGATGCTGTTGGACGCAACGTTACGGTGAATGGCGATCGCTATCGTTCGATGCTAACAAACTTTTTGTTGCCAAAAATGGAAGAACTGAACTTGGTTGACATGTGGTTTCAACAAGATGGCGCTACATGCCACACAGCTCGCGATTCTATGGCCATTTTGAGGGAAAACTTCGGACAACAATTCATCTCAAGAAATGGACCCGTAAGTTGGCCACCAAGATCATGCGATTTAACGCCTTTAGACTATTTTTTGTGGGGCTACGTCAAGTCTAAAGTCTACAGAAATAAGCCAGCAACTATTCCAGCTTTGGAAGACAACATTTCCGAAGAAATTCGGGCTATTCCGGCCGAAATGCTCGAAAAAGTTGCCCAAAATTGGACTTTCCGAATGGACCACCTAAGACGCAGCCGCGGTCAACATTTAAATGAAATTATCTTCAAAAAGTAAATGTCATGAACCAATCTAACGTTTCAAATAAAGAACCGATGAGATTTTGCAAATTTTATGCGTTTTTTTTTTTAAAAAGTTATCAAGCTCTTAAAAAATCACCCATAGTTTACGATACTTCAATGAAAGCCTGTCGAGTATTCGCTATGCGCAATTTGCGTAGGAGTTGGTATATAGTAAAACTCTTTTCAAAAAATGGCTTTACTTATTTTAAAATATTTAGATTACAGTGGTTTTGGTATAATCAAATACAAAGCAACGAACGCTTTCACTGTTTATCCACTGGGTAAAAGGATGTGTAAAGTACACATATGTGTATATTTTAGGGTGAACTAAAAACTACAAAATTAAGAGAAAAAAAGTACGATAAAGTAAACATGAAAAGACAATACGGCTTTATAAAAAAGAGATTCACCATTGACGCACTGAGAAAAGTCGTCGAAACTGCAAAATGTGCATGTAGTGGCAAAAGATGGAAAAATTGCACAAAAAAGGACTATGCACTGATTACTTTACGCGTCAAGAATGCATTCTACATGGCAGCACTGGATGAAATACCTGCACCTGAATACCTCATAAATATTATAACGAGTTATTTTTAAAACAGAAGACTGATTTTTGATACAGACGAAGGCACCATGAACTACTCTATCTCGAGTGGAGTATTCCAAGGCTCAGTATTAGACCCACTATTATGGAAACTTATGTATGACGGGTGGTAGCAACCAACAGACGTGGAACTAATAGCATATGCGAACGATCTCATGGTAATAGCAGCATATATTCGAGTAATAAGTGCTTTCCGGACTGTATCAACCGACACTGCTGAAGTATTAGCCCGTATGCCGTCCATTGACATCCAGGGAGATAAACTTGAGCGATTATATCAGCTATGAGCGCCTAAAACAGTATCGAACAAAGACATAGAATAACAATAAGAGCACCAAAATGTGGCAGCAGCGGTGAAATTTCCCATCCAAAGGGCGATGGATCCACAAACTTATACCGGACATCCGCTCGTGGATAGATAGACATGTGGACCTGAGTTTCCATCTGACCCAAATACTAAGTGGACATGGGTGCTTTAAAAGCTACCTTTACAGATTTCACAAAGATATTTGTGAGAATTGTCCTACAAGTACAGAGCTTTTCGAATACAAATAAAAAAATGAAAACCGCACTCGACTTATAAAAGGAAAGATGTTAGCGAAGCGGGTACAATTGAGGTAATAAATTTCAGAGCTAAGTTTGCGGCACACCCTAATATGCGCACTCATTCTATATATACCAAAAGTATGTTTACGCTGAGTGGCTTTCGTGTACGCTATTGGTAATTCTGGCAACTTTTTACGATGGCACCCTGTGGATTTTTATTAAAAAGTCACACCTGCAGCCGGAATGAAATTTTTCAATTCAGTTGCTCGCATAGACGTAAACGGTTCACCACACAGCAACAGCGCAGACATATTGGAAAACCTAATCGAATAGCGAATAATGTGGAGAAATGAAAACACACATTCAAAAAGAAAAAAAAGAAAGCCATAGAAAACGCATTTTAAGTAATTCACTTCGACTGCTCAATACACTTTTGTATATTTTTGCGCGTCTCTTGGCGTTTCTATTTTACAGACGGCGAATTTCTGTGTTGCCTGCTTCGAGTGACTTTTATTGAAGGTTTGCCTCGCCGCTTCGGCTGCTAAATAATGTCATTGCTTTAACAAAAGTAAGTGGAAAGCTATACGCGTGGAAGGAATTACACAACTCTAAGAGACGAGTGTGTATTAAGTTTTTAATGGCGACGATGGCAGAATCGTAAATGAAATTTACCAAAGCAGCTGTCACCAATATTTCTTTTAACTAGTTTAAAGCTAGGTATATTGTTTGCTATTGCTGTTTTCGTTTATTTTTTCTGCCTTGTATTTTATTTTATGTTTTTTTTCTTTTTTTGGCAGATAACGAAGTTGAAAAGTCCCATTGGCGCACGCAGTTGAAAGCGCGTCTGTTGCAAATTATTTTATCAGCGCCGGCAAGTGTCTGAGTTTGACACTTCGACATTCGGCAGCTAAATGTTTGTTTGCCAGCGAAACAAAACTTAAAAGGTGAAAAGGCCAGTTCTAAGGGTTAGCAGACGCAGATATCCTCCTTTGCATAATGGCAGTAGAATATTTTAATTAATTTTCTTGGCTCTTGCGTGGCAAGTCAACTTACACACAAATATATAATTAGATTAGCGAAACATTTTCGGCAATGGCAAAGCTAGTATCTATGAACCGGAGCGCAGTTTGTACCAGGGGTAATAACATTGTATGAAATCCAAACTTCGACTCTTGGGTAAAGAAAGCAGCTACAACACTTTACACTTTTAAAAAGCTGAAGGATCCCAAATGGGAATTAACGGCTCGGGTCGCCCATTAGCTCTACACGGCAGTTTTTCGAAAGAAGAGTGGGAATAGAGTGAGATGGAAATGGACGGAGGGATAAGCATCTATATGGAGCAGCTTAAAATAGATAAAAGAGTTGGAAATGGTGACTTTTTAGCAAAAGTAGAACCCAAAATCTCCTTTCGTCTACCCATATCAGTACAATGTCTTCTAAATGGAGAACACAGCAGTACAAAGCCTTTTTGTTCTAACGAGTAGTGTGTGACCAAGACATTTTTTTTATATGTATACTCAGATGGAGGATGGAGTCATGTGTAGAAGTTCACACAAGTGAAGAAAGTCCTTTGATCAGCATTCACTTGGGAGTGGCCAGAAACGGTTACTTTATATATGCCTCCAGTAGCTCACGACATCCGGTCTTTGATCAAAGGGAGCCAAAGACATCCGTTTGAAGGCGAACTGTATTGAGAAGGCTTAAAAAAAAGAATCAACAGCCTCGGACAAACTCTCTAAGTGACTCATTACTCCCGTCCTGGACGAAGAAAACATCTGATGAGTCGACATTATGAGTTTTCGAGAGAAAAATTCTGAAGAAGATTTAGGGTTCTTTGCTCAGAAAGTTCTCGATGCAGTACCCGCCGGGGGAAGCAAAGAAAAATGAAGACTTCCAGTTAAAGTCGCTAAAGTCTCCTTAGTCAAAGATAGTGAAAGAATGCCTTGATTTCTTAGTGGATCACGATAAACTTGCTATGGATATGACTATGTATTGTACCAACTGTCGTGAAGTAGAATAAGAGGAGACTATAAAACGCCTTATGCGAATATAAAGCTGAGAATAAAAATATAATCGCAACTATCGGTCGAGGCTTTCTTGAAGATCTTTCGCCGGTTGCATAGGAAAAATGTTGTTGTGGTTGTTGTAGCGGCAGAATTCTGCCAAGTTGACAGTCCTTGGCCGGATAAAAATCCGGGTCCCTTCCGGTTACGTAAACCCGACTGTCGCGGGAACGGGCATAGAAAAGATCTTGTGTACTGGTGAACTTCAGTAGAAGCACGGTGTGACTCAGGAAGGACACAATGGCTTAAAAGGATTTTAGACCTTGTGATTTTACAAAGCGCTCCTAGAAGCATAAGTGCGTCAATAGAAAGCCACTCTACCTACCTGCGTTAATGTTGATTTCATTGATTATTGTATGGAGACGATCACATTTTAGAGCAGCGACTCTAAAGTAGAAATCTATTTGAAGGTCTTTAAATAACAAAGAATCCTTAATATTTGAGTTTTCATATCTTCCTCAATCATTGAAGCGAGAAATGTATTCAAAATGAATGAAAGAATATATATCAGAAAGTTTTTTTTATGATAAGTGCACCTTCTGTTTGGACTCAGACGATTAATAGGAAGGAAAAAAAAATCGACAATAGAGAACATACTCAGTATTCATACCAATGAAGATTTTTCTGGAATATTTCCAAAAAAATAAAGACATTATTACATTAAATCAGCGCATAATTTTTGCTGAACTAGACAGCGTTCTGTGCCTTTCCCACACAGTACAGAAGCCGACCATCAAGGACATATAACCAGAAAGAGCTTCAAATGAAAACAAATATAATTTAAGGCAGCTTCCTTAACATGAGATAAAAATTTGTAAAAAAGGCGTAACTAAACGCTACAGACAATTACGCGCTGCTTGAAAGAGAGAGAGAGAATTAAAAAAGTAGAGAGGGAGCTACAAACGGCGTCTTAAGTTATGCATGAGCGACAACAAAAGGCGCAAAGTTTCGCAACTTTCAACTGACAATTGTTCCGTTTCGGCCAGTTGAACTACAACTATGGCGCTGTAACTTTTATGTAATAGCTATTTGGCTTGTTGACTGAACGGCAGACAAAAGAGAAATAAATACAATGACGCAGAAAATACAAATCTGCTAAAAATGTATGCTAGAGTTGAAAATGTGTCGACTCTCAACAGTTTAGGAAACCAAAACGAAGCCGGAAGTGAACAATTTCATGACGTGACTGGAAAACGCAGAGTTCAGTGTTAATAGTGGAAGCTGCGGTTTATATTTTTTAAGAGTCTTTTTTTTTGAAATGGCAAATGATCCGTTGGCATCAATTTCGAGCAAAGTTTAGTCTGGGTAAAGTCAAAAGTATAATATTTGAGTTATCAACTATGTGCTGGCCACCAGAATCAACTTTAATTGAACGCGCTTTCCGCATTTTCTTGGACTAAACTAAAAACGCCTCTTCTGAGCAATTTTTTAATTATGTAAGAATGTTTTAATCCATAGACCCTTGAGACGGCATAAGCGGTATGAGAAACTTAATCAGTTAATTTGATGCGATATTTTGTGGCAAATTAATTGACTTTCAGGAAGGTTTGTAGAATTCCAAAACAGAGACCACAAGTAAACTTTTGAATTCTTTTGCTCATATAGCCCTTCTTTTCAACTCTCCCTAAAGTAAAGTTGTCAAAAATTAAGGCCAGAAAACGTTCACAGCAAAAGTTATATATCAGCTGGCGCTTAACAGCACTCTTAGTGCTCAAGGTCAGCAGTATTGGCAACAATCAACGCAGATCTCCACTTCCACTTTTTAATATTTGATAGCACCATCAATGCTGCATATGCGTAGCCTCCAGCAAATAAAGCCATAAAAGCTTTATTTCATGCCATGCTTGCGTCTTACTACAATTCCTTGAAACCTTTTCAGCTTTTTGTGTGTTCTACAGTTCTACAATTCTTATTTTCCTATTTGTTGCAATGTCATTGGGATGCGCACTCTCAAGTGCTTAGCTGTAGTTATGGTAAACGCAGTGTGACCGATTAACGTTGCGTTACAAGCAGTGACAGCCGAGCGGCTTCATTAATTTTCACAGTTTGTCGTGCTTGCCGCAGCGACAGCGCAAACAGACGCACTTAAAGTGGCTGTCAGTGAGTCGTCGGTTTGACAGACGCGCAGAAATCTTTTGAAACGAGTTTCAGATTTAACTTTGTGGAACGTGACGGTTGTTAGTTCAAATACGCAATGCTATATAAATATGGTTGGCTGTTTGGAGGGTTAAAAACGGAGACACGGGAGCGCCTGACCGCAGGCGGCCGCACTTAGGTCATTATCAGGCCCATTGTGCTCCGGGTGATAACCGAAATGAAGCCTTATTCAGCAGCTTAGTGGATTTGGTAAAACTCTTGATTTACCCTACGGCAGCGGCTCAATATCTCCTGATTTGGACCCTTGAACTCGTGTTATCTGACTTTTCAAATCGTTCTATTCCTGAATGACTGGGTAAATTTACCTACTGAGAGTCTAGTGTGATTAGTTAGCGGGATGTATTTGTCTTGTTGTTGTTGTTATAACAGGAGTCTAGTCCCTATTAGTATAGTAAGGAGCAGATAAGTTTTCATCGCAGTCATCCAACGGTAGGCCCAGGAAACGTGCTGTTTCGACGGGGTCGGATTATTGGGGGAGGGATGTCAGATGTGTGGGGTAAGCTGGGCATAAAAGAGGTGGATAATTAGAGTCATGCGGAGACAATTCTAGATAAGTAGGAGCTCGTCGTCTGCAATGGGTGGTGGTTTGACTCCAGATAATTTCCTTGACAGCCGGTTCTACGTTACCGGAATTGACCCGGATTTATCCGATCAAGGGCTGTTTTTTTCGGAAATCTAACCTCATTTGGATCGGTTAGTTTTAAATTAAGTTTACTGGATTTATTTTTCTCGATCGTGTTGTCAATTTTTCCCGAGTTCATTAACAAGATCGAGTATGATAACATGCCCGTAGTGACGTCGTGACTGGCTCGGGACAATGACCTGAAATCATCAGTAGGCGGACAGTAGGCATTGCCTCGTACATCACTTGAATATGTACTAGCCGAATATCGATTATAACCCCAAAGCCTTTCCTGATATACTTGTTACAACGTGTTGTACGATTTTGATAATGCCTTCCACAACACCTCTGCACCATATATAGTATATTAACATATGGATGGAAAGATTAGACAGATGACACTTGTGTAGAGACAAAAGACCTTGATGGGACGTCAACCCCTTTTTGGCGCAATAGCTCCTCTGCAGGAGTTCCGAAAATTTGGCTTTGAAAGTCCTGCCCTTAATGTTTTCTCCAGTTAAGTTTCTTACCTAAGATATGTAAGAGATATTTAAAAGAGCTCGAGAGTTCCACTCCTTAAAAAGATAGATTGAATTGCGAAATTGTCGGCCTTCTTGTGAAAGGACAGATTTCTGTTTGATCCGTCTAGCTGGTGATCATTTGTTCAGCAAACGGAGATGTCAAAGGCTCTTTCT
The DNA here is from genome assembly GCF_023373825.1 of Bactrocera dorsalis. Classification (NCBI taxonomy): domain Eukaryota; kingdom Metazoa; phylum Arthropoda; class Insecta; order Diptera; family Tephritidae; genus Bactrocera; species Bactrocera dorsalis. Next base: position 101,818,559 of record NC_064303.1, read on the forward strand.
ATTAGTCAAAATAGGAGATTAAGATGAAACCCTGAGCAAAGAGTCCTCCGGGTAGCAGACAACATTGAAGTTCTCTATATAAATATATGTATGCACACCAGTTTGATCTATATAAAGGGTGATTTTTTAAGAGCTTGATAACTTTTTTAAAAAAAAAAACGCATAAAATTTGCAAAATCTCATCGGTTCTTTATTTGAAACGTTAGATTGGTTCATGACATTTACTTTTTGAAGATAATTTCATTTAAATGTTGACCGCGGCTGCGTCTTAGGTGGTCCATTCGGAAAGTCCAATTTTGGGCAACTTTTTCGAGCATTTCGGCCGGAATAGCCCGAATTTCTTCGGAAATGTTGTCTTCCAAAGCTGGAATAGTTGCTGGCTTATTTCTGTAGACTTTAGACTTGACGTAGCCCCACAAAAAATAGTCTAAAGGCGTTAAATCGCATGATCTTGGTGGCCAACTTACGGGTCCATTTCTTGAGATGAATTGTTGTCCGAAGTTTTCCCTCAAAATGGCCATAGAATCGCGAGCTGTGTGGCATGTAGCGCCATCTTGTTGAAACCACATGTCAACCAAGTTCAGTTCTTCCATTTTTGGCAACAAAAAGTTTGTTAGCATCGAACGATAGCGATCGCCATTCACCGTAACGTTGCGTCCAACAGCATCTTTGAAAAAATACGGTCCAATGATTCCACCAGCGTACAAACCACACCAAACAGTGCATTTTTCGGGATGCATGGGCAGTTCTTGAACGGCTTCTGGTTGCTCTTCACCCCAAATGCGGCAATTTTGCTTATTTACGTAGCCATTCAACCAGAAATGAGCCTCATCGCTGAACAAAATTTGTCGATAAACACATTTCGAACCGAACACTGATTTTGGTAATAAAATTCAATGATTTGCAAGCGTTGCTCGTTAGTAAGTCTATTCATGATGAAATGTCAAAGCATACTGAGCATCTTTCTCTTTGACACCATGTCTGAAATCCCACGTGATCTGTCAAATACTAATGCATGAAAATCCTAACCTCAAAAAAATCACCCGTTATAAGTAAAGTTACCACAGTTCAGTGTAAAATTTGCAAAAGTCAGTTATAATTCCTTTCAGCAAAGCATATTCGGTAAAAATGCAAAAAATATATTTTCGAAATCAAGTCTATACAAACTCAGCTGCAACTCTGTGCCGCGCAGTGTCCTGCAAACTTTCATATCAGAAGTGTTGCATGCATTACTAGGCTTCTCACTTCGAACTAAAACACCAGCGGCATAATCTGCAGCACGCTTTCCCAAAAATTCAAAATTTTTTCACTTTCATGTACGATTATTCGCAAACTTTTGGAACTTTTTTCTAGTTGGCAGCCATTGAGTTTCACCCACCGACCGGCAAAAGCAAAAATGTTGCTAAAATACATATTTGTTGAAGGTACATGCATACATATGTTATAGGCAAATGATTTTTCACCGGCATATAGACATATGTAGCTTCAAATGTAATAATAACACCTTTACGTTGTAAATATTCATTTGCATAAAGCTAGGCAGTGCGCCTAAAAGCAGACTACATGTTCATAGCTTGTGTTGCTAATTGATACTACATATGCCAAACAGTATATAGATGTATATAATGTAAACAGAGAAAGCAAATGGGAACAAGTTTTGAATAATAGCAACAAAATTATTTTTGCGAAATGAAAAAGATGGGGAAATAAGAAACAAACGTAAACGTATATAGTGAGTGGAAAAGTGGCAGTTTGATAACGGAATTTCGAGAAAAATGAAAGGTTAACGCCTAAAAAAGTTTCTAAAAACATTTGTAATACTCATAACATTTGCGACTGGCGAACTGGCAACCAATTGCGGGTTGTGTAGTCCTTGTTTTTAGCTAGTTCAGTATTGACTTTTGTATTGCTTCGAAAGTACCACTAGATTAAACTAAACGGTCGATTCTTATAGGGATCTGATATGCACATCTTACAGCGCCGGTCCGTTATGGTGCCTCCTCTATTCAAATTGATCCAAAAAACTCTCATAAATCGGCAAAACGCTTTAACCCGATCACAATTTTTTTGAGACAATGAATGTCAGTTTCGGGTATGTCTCGAGGCGCGCCGAACGGATGACTCTCGAAATGTTTCAGTTTCAAGCTTGCATGGAGGAAAAAAATGGCATTTAGGTATCTCCATCTCACTCAACTGCTAGAACGTTAGATGACAACGGAGACGCAACTCGTTCCAACTCCGATGTGAGCGGTAACACGTGCTCCGTCTTGCCAGCTTATAGGCTTTGCAGTTACCAGTGATTTCGCTTTGACCAAAACCCAAAGTAGTACGATGATGTAATAACTTGATGCTATTTCTACGAGTAGTAAGGACAGACAGTCCTTGGATAGCTAAGAATGCATAGTTTACGAACTCAATGCTTATATTGCCATTCTTCCGTTGGCATCAATGCTGACCTCACTGAAAGAAGCTGCACTCCGGAGCAGTAAATCTTAATAGCCTCCACTTCAGTCTAAAGAACATTAGAGCATACTTACAGTGTGAAGCTAAGCTTTAGAGAGAACTTTTTACATAAGACTTCCTCTCCAACCTTATTTTCTACCTCATCTATCCATGAAAAAGCAGATCACACCTCCTCTACCCATCCACAAACTCCACGTTGTTATGTGGTAAGAGCCAGGATTCGCTTCTGAGCCGAGGTGGTCCAAGTTTTCAGTGATAAAATTGAAGGAGAAAAGAATTTCAACGGGACTCATTCAAGCTTTTCTAGGCTTTTGGAGTGCTCTCCTCCAGAAAAATAGACTTTAGATCATTATTGGCTTGACTACGGTTTCGTAGAGCCGAAACCACTTTGAGGAGATGGCAACCCTGACTTTACTAGCAATAATTTTTCAAAAGAAATGTGTAGACTAAAGTTATTAAAAAATCTCTATTGTATGCTTTCGCAATAAATTATTTTTATGATATATAAATAATGTCTTTATTTTTTATAAAGTTAAACAACTTTTGGTGCGCTATTTATTATTTTGCGTTCGCTAGATTTTAATTGAAATCACATATTTACACATGGAAAAGAATTGCGTTTTCGCATGTATATTATTATATATCAATATCAACAAGTTGGTTTTCCTGTCATTTCATCCAGTTGCTATTATTTATAATTTTTATGCCATTAATCTTAAATAAAAAATGTGCATAAATCATTTTGTGGCTGTGTATGTATTTAATTAAATTAATTGCTCAAATGATTGCCGAAGCTTACAACTCAATCTTTTTATGAATTAGTGGAATTTATATTGAGTTAAGAGTTATTTTTTCTTTTCTGTGTGGTATTTAAGCTGTTTTACAGCATACATTTGATAAATGGTGATACAATTCGAGTTTTCCTACTTTTTTTTAAAGAAACAAGTAAGGAAGGGCTAAGTTCGGGTGTCACCGAACATTTTATACTCTCGCACGATAAAGTGATAATCAAGATTTCATTATCCGTCATTTACATATTTTTTTATTTTGCTGTAAAATTAATTAGAATTAAATTCTGAGAGATTTACCGATATTTTCGGTGAAAAATTAGGTTAGGTTAGGTTGGGCACTGAGTTCTTCGTGTTCGATATCAGGGACCTTGAAAAGTTATAGTCTGATCACAACAATTTTTCCACAAGGGATACCTCAGCTCACATACCGTATTTGAGTAAAGTTTTATTCCGCTATGATTGGTTTCTAATGTATATATTATACAGAGAAGGCATCAGATGGAATTCAAAATAGCGTTATATTGGAAGAAGGCGTGGTTGAAAACCGATTTCGCCCATATTTAGTATATGTCATCAGGGTGTTAAAAAAATATTATATATCGAATTTCATTGAAATCGGTCGAGTAGTTCCTGAGTTATGGTTTTTGGTCCATAAGTGGGCGACGCCACGCCCATTTTTAATTTTTAAAAAAAGCCTGGGTGCAGCTTCCTTTTGCCATTCTTTCCGTAAAATTTTGTGTTTCTGACGTTTTTTGTTAGTCGGTTAATGCACTTTTAGTGATTTTCAACATAACCTTTGTATGGGAGGTGGGCGTGGTTATTATCCGATTTCTTCCATTTTTGAACTGTATATGGAAATGCCTGAAGAAAACGGCTCTATAGAGTTTGGTTGACATAGCTATAGTAGTTTCCGAGATATGTACAAAAAACTTAGTAGGGGGCGGGGCCACGCCCACTTTTCCAAAAAAATTACTTCCAAATATGCTCCTCCCTAATGCGATCCCTTGTGCCAAATTTCACTTTAATATCTTCATTTATGGCTTAGTTATGACACTTTATAGGTTTTCGGTTTCCGCCATTTTGTGGGCGTGGCAGTGAACCGATTTTGCCCATCTTCGAACTTGACCTTCTTATGGAGCCAAGAAATACGTGTACCAAGTTTCATCATGATATCTCAATTTTTACTCAAGTTACAGCTTGCACAGACGGACGGACAGACGGACGGACAGACGGACGGACGGACAGACAGACATCCGGATTTCACCTCTACTCGTCACCCTGATCACTTTGGTATATATAACCCTATATCTGACTCTTTTAGTTTTACGACTTACAAACAACCGTTATGTGAACAAAACTATAATACTCTCTTTAGCAACTTTGTTGCGAGAGTATAAAAACACTGAAATTTCAAATTTAAAGGGGATTGTTAATTATTATTCTTTGCCATTTATTTTTTTAAGATTATATCTTTCAAATGTTGGCCGCGGCTACGTCTAACATGGTCTATTTCTTGAATCCAACTTTCTATGACTCGTTCGAGCATTTCGTCTAGTAACTGGCGAATGACACCCGTGATGTTTCGCTCCAAGACCTGAACTGAAGCGGGATTGTCCCCATGGACTTTAGACTTTACATATCACCACAGGAAAAAGTCTAACGGTGTGATATCACACAATCTTGAGGCCAATCGACTGGCCCAAAACTTGAAATTATTTGCTCACCGAATTATTAGCTCAATAAATCCATTGATTGCTGGGATATGTGAGAAGTGGCGCCGTTTTGTTGAGACCAAATGTCGCTGAGATCACGAGCTTCAATTTCAGGCATCAAATAGTCGGTTGCAATGTTCTTCGTGTACACTCTCAGCTACGGCTGCTATATTTTCTTCACTGCGTGCTAGACGTACATACGTGGTCTAATATTATCCAATAATGAATGCAGGGTCTCAAGGTAGTTGATGGTGTTGCGAATAGTATGCTCAGTAAGGCGATTATGTTGACCATAAATTGAGCGAGGTGCGCGAAAAACATTCTTTACAGAACGTGAATTTTCATATCAAAGTTGAACGATTTGTAAACGCTGTTTAGGCGTATGTCTTTCCATTATGAAATGCCAAACAGTACTAAACAAAAATGAACATAAAAGTTTGACACGATTTACGCGTGATCTGTCAAAGAAAGGCTATTGAAGAAGTACCTCTACTTCGATCACTCGTTATTATATAATTTTATCTTATAAGTAGAGTTTCAATAAATGCTCAATAGGATTTAAGTCTGAGCTTTGGGCAAACCATGGCAGAGGTCTTATCGCTTTTTGGTAGAACTATTTTTTCACAACTCGACTTGTATCTTTGGGGACATTACGAGTATACTGCTGGTATATAAAATTCGATAATACTTTTTGTTTAATTCCTACCGTGCCTTCAAGTCCTTTATGCTGATTAAAGGCTTTTTAGTCAGTGGCTGAAACAACCATCTTTTCGGATACTATAATGAATTGTTCACTGAAAAACGTAGACCTAAAATCTCTGTTGAATAAACAGACATGGAGGAGTCGTGTCTTTTCACTTTCACTTATTTGATTAGCTTAGTTTCTTCGTGTGCTCTCTAGTCCACCACTTTTTTGTGTGTTAATTTTTTACCACTTTTTGAATTGTGGTATTGGTCTTACACGATTTTGCAGTGTTCGTTGGAGATGTCGATCTGGAATGTTGCACACGTCCTTTCCTCTCCAACGAGCTGTCCATTTGTAGGAATCGACTTTATCGGTCCACTTTAGCATATAGCTGTCATACAAACTGGCCCATCAAATACATGTTCTAGTATAGATAACTACTTTGTTTGGCAACGAATCTTATCGAAATTTGGTCCAGATTATTCCACAAAGCAACAATGTAATATCCAAAGATATTGTTTAGAACAGACTACTATAGCTTATAGCTACCATACATACTGGCCGTTCAAAATACAACCATTGCATCGAAAAATGTATTATTTGACGAGATATCAGTATAAAACTTGGCTTGAACTATTTTCTAAGAAAACGGCACAATTTGACGAAAAATTACTTTGAGCGGACTACTATAGCATATAGCTGCCATACAAACTGAACGGTCAAAATCAAGTTGTTATATGGAAAACTTTCTTAATTGATGAGATATCTTCATAAAACTCGACAAGGATTTTTGTACGAAGCAACGGTACAATCTTCTAAGAGATCGTTCAAATCGGGTTAGTATAGCATATAGCTGTCATACAAACTGACTCATCAAAATTAAATTTTTCTATGAAAGCTTTGATATTTGTGAAGCGTATTATAACAACGCTGCAACAGAAGTTAACTGTACATGAGAAATTATAATCTTTTTTTATAATGGAAAACTAAACCACAACAAAAGTATGCCTATACGCCTATGCAGTACAGATTACTCATAAGTCTTGTATTACTACATGGCTTTACAGTATAGATTACTCATACGTCATGTGGTACTTCATGACGCTGGCTTTCCATATTTATCAACTAATTATACGTATGTATATGTGTACCTATTTGGAAAATTTGTATGCTCACAGCACTTACACATGTATTATATCATTTTCTATTTTATAAAAACCTTTTTAACAACTTTTTATATGGTCTAGGTATGCCAAACGATATTGCGGTTTATTGACAGTAATAAGACAAAAATAAGCTTATTTTCAGATATTTTTATATTAAACACTATGCGCTGGGGCAAATGTACTTATGCTTCCATAAGCAATCCTATATTTGCTGATTCAAATTAGAATGAAAAAAGCAAAGCTAACAACGCGTTGCGGATTCAATGCATAAAACAAAAGCACACTTAAAGCAACACTAAACACACACACACACATGCTGCCACTAATTGAATATGTGGCAATGAGCGTAATGAACGCAGTGTAGTGAGCTATGCCGAATAGAAAGTGGGTTAAAAACTTTCAATTCCAACAAAATGGAAAGCATGCCATCAACTATGAACGTGAGCGCTAAAAAAGCGATTTATGAATCACATCGAGGCGCACATAAATCGCTGCTGCTATTATAAGTGCTGCTGCAACCTGACGCAGCTCAATGTGATGCGGCGCTGATTGCCAGCTGTTACCGGTGAGCTATATGTGCTATATATGGTTAGTCTAACCAAATGTGTTTGCACGTTTATATGTATGAGTATAGTCTATATTGCATAGAAGCCGCTGGTTCGCCGGCCAGCCACATGTGTATGTATATGTGTAGCTAAAATACCCTGAAGGGCACACAAGCTAATTAGACATGCCTATATCTTAGAAACTGAAGCATTTTTGGGAGGCTCTGGCTAGTCGAAGGAGAAGTGAACGCTTTCAACTGTAAGCGCCTTGGCTAGCTGCAGCGTCAAGGATCAGTTTCTTCACATTCAACAACCGCTGCATTTCCTACAAGGCACATAGCGTACACACACACACTCATACACGCTGAGAGACACTATATCATACGGCAACATGAACGACACATTTGAAGGATTAGAGAGAATTGCGCTAACCAAGGACAATGCACCTGCGCTCGCGTCCTGCTAACTGTCGGCGGGCGGTGGGCGGCGTGGCTGTTGTGGGCAATTACGGCTGACTAGTTGCCGGCGCTGTTACATGATTTACGTTGCACACACACCTAATCACGCGGCATACTAGTTACTGGCAAAAAGAGAAGCAAGAACAACGAGAACATGTGAGTTGGAAAATCACAATTTGTGTGCACTTGAAAGCGCATAACGCGCACAAACGCGCCAATCCAACGCTTAAGGCAACACCTATCAAAGCACAAGCGACAGCTTAACAAGTGCGCCAAACAACGTGTGAATATTGAATGCTTTTAATTTGAGCGCAAATTGCTGTTGTTGCCTATGCGCCATGGCAACAATTGTTCAGCCGTTGTGAGGTGTCGCCTGTGTTGAATATTGAAGTGCTGGATTTGGTGTCAAATGCTGCAAAACATTTTTATTTTCACACTCTCTGCTGATGTTAGTTGCGGATACTTGAACTTGGCTGGCGGAGCAGGCGTTTAGAAGTAGTTTGCAAGCGTTTTTATAGAGGATTTACAATTTTGAAGGAATATAAAAGTTTATAAGAGGTTAGTTTAAGTTAGGTTCGCTCATAGGCTTGCTCGATTGATCTCACTTGGACAGATATTCAGTAACAAGAAGGAATCACTAGAAGTGGCTCACAAAATCCTCATAAATTGACGAAACGTTTTGAGGCAACAAAAAATCTCTTAAAGGTGTTGATATTAATGCAAGAAACTTAGCTAGGTTTGTCAAAGTTGTGTCTACCGAGATATATCAAACTCAGTCTGGCAAAAGTCGAAATTTGCAGTTTCCGGTGATTACGCTGGGATCGCTCAACCATTCACGTTTAATCCGGAAGAAGCCGGAAGTTATTACTAATGGTGTCATGTTCTCCTTGATGAATTTTGGGAGCACAGTCAGCGGGCAGTATAGCTGCTTAACTAATGGAGGGAATGCAGAAGTCTCTGAAGGAAGCTGGTACTTTAATGGCAGTTTGAAAGATGCTATCGTGGTTTTGTAGCCTAAAACTAGAAATGTTAGAGAAATCTCGACAGAATACTTCACCATCTACTTTTCCTCTTTACTTCGATTCATTCGTGGAAAAGTTCACTGCTCCATCGCCTTCGTCCCGCTCACATGCCTCTTGGAGGTGTGTGAGCTAAGAATAACCATCAGGCGAAAGTTCTGCGATACTCTGATCCACATTCTAAGAAATGCAATCGAAGTAGTGGAGAATTTCAGCGTGTTCTTGCTCAGAGTCCCTCAGATACCCAGATTACCCATAACCCCATGTCAGTGTGTGTAACTTTAATCCGACCGCCGGTAAAATATTACGTCGGGGAGGATGTTTGAGCAATGCTCATAGATTTGTTATGGTCAGAATGCATTCAGTGATGAATTGCATATACTTGACGCCACCTCTGTTGGTCTCAGACCCCATCCGGTACTATGTTCGTCGTCATGTCTTTTCCACATATTCTCCAATTATTTTGATTTGGGTTTGTTTAGTCCACGTCCTAGTGCTCTGTTTAACTTTAAAGCTATCTTCTCCGCTGCTGTTCTCGGCATTTTATGAGTTTCATGATCCAAACCGCATTCCACGTATGTATTTGTGGAGTCAAACATTTGGTGTACTAAGTTTTCAAGAGCTAAGTCAAATGTATTGTTGAGGGGGTATTCTGGTCTATAAACATGAACTTCAGTTAATTTTTGTCGTAAAAAAACTATTAATATTCTTACCTTCCATCTTTATTAATTATTTATTAACATCTTAAGTACAAGGTGCGTTGCAAAGTAAACAGGACTTGAAAAAAACAGAACAAATAGTTTTTTCGGCAAAATCAATTTATTCTATTCAAATTGTATTCACATTAGTCTCAAATACGGCTTTTTGCACGATCCAAAAGCATGTCGAACGAGCGTTTTAGCTAGTTGGCCGGTATGGCTGCCAGTATGCCGGTGTAACCATTTTGATTGGCCTCTACGTCGGCATAATGCTTTCCTTACATGTGTAAATGCAGTTTTCCGAAAAGGAAGAAACCGCATGGTGCCAAATCAGGTGAATATGGGGAGTGGTTAATAGTTAAAATGAGATTTTTGGTCAAATAATCATCCTTCGAATGTTGGATTCTGAGCAATTTTTGGTCGTCAGTCAATTTGTGCGGAACAATCCGTGCACACACCTTTCGTAAGCCCAAATGTTCGGTCAAAATGGGATAAATTGATATTTTGAAGATGTTCAATTTCATTTCCATGAATTTCAATGATGACTTCGGCTGATTTTGATTAGTCCACATGTTGACCGTCATTTATGTCCTCACGACCACTTTGAAAACGTTGAGACCACTTGTGCACTCTGCTACGAGATAGGCAATCATCGCCATAAACTTGTTTCAATTTTAATTTTAAAACAAAATTTAATGTTGGCTCTTTGTTTGAAACTCGCACCGATAACACAAACATACTGACACTTAAAACGCAATAATTTCACTTCAAATCCATGAAATGTCATAAAATTCTCACTGGACAATCGACAAAGATAGCAGATTCTAACGCATCAGTCGACATATAGATGGTGCCACCAGGGGCACTAGGTTCGAAAAGTCCTGTTTACTTTGGAACGCACCTTGTATTTACATTACAAGATAATAGGATATTATCAAAAAATATAAAGAAGTTAAGTTGGTTAAGTAAAAATCTATTTCGACGCTTGGTTTTAGTTATGACTCAATTTTGCGAATCTGTCTGAAAGTCTAGTGTCCATATCTTTCCGACTTCCACCGTCTTTGCCATCTCGTCATCGTCTTTACTCCTGCATTTTAAATGAGAAAAGAACACGTAAGTAAGATTATATTTCGAAGACTTTCTCTCATACTTCAGCGCCACACAAAGCGACCGTCTTCAGAACTCCAGTAAGCAATATTTTCTTATTTTTCTTCTGTTCTCGGGTAATAAGTATTCTAGTCAAGAAGCTCGAATTTTGGGTCAAAAGACATTTCTATAAATTAACTTATAATTTGTTTTTTATATAAAGAAAAATTCATTAAGTAATGCGTCCTTGAACAAAACAATCAGGTATTCTTGATTAGTGCCAATGTAATTTCCCAAGAAGAGGCAAAAGTGATAATAAAATGGTGACTACTCAAAAATAAAGGTATATTTTTTCACAAATTTTTTAAGGTTTTTGATTATTTCTTAACCAATGCAACTTTCTACTTTTAAATTTTTTTGCTGCCAGTGGTAGAGAGAAAATTAAAGAATGTTTAACCATATTTCATTATTTGAAAATCGGTTCGTACTTTCTATAAATACGCATTGAAAGTTTCGTAGTCAGAAAAATTGGTTCAGTTGCCGCGACACGGCTATAATTTCGGAAATAATTTGAGCTTTGAAAAATTCTTTTAAGGAGAGAAGGTTTTCGTGGTTTCGAAAAAATATCATATTTTTATTGCCACAATTAATTCCATATTATCACTAGATCACTTTTTTTTTCTTCAGATGATCTTATTAGAAGTTCTGATGTAAACTAGAAGGCAGCTTCTTCCGAGAAACTGCCGGTAATGTAGTCGTAATGGTCGAGTTTTGAATATTTTCTGTTGAAATTTTTGCACGATCTTTATAAAATATGTATTTTTGGAATAACAAAAAGATCGACAAAACGTTTTATTTTTGATTTGAAAAATATTATAGGAAATAGCCCATTCTTTGCGCGACGAAACCCATGTACACCTTTAAAGAACATTCCTGCATCCAAAAAACGTTCTCAAATATTTATTCTGACGGATTTTCCTTCCAGTAGTATGCTTCAATAACTTCAATGCTCTGATAATCACTGTAATTGTTTACTAACAGCTTTACTATCTCTCCATAATTCTCAGCTCTAAGTAGGAGATTCAATCATAATGCATTGTTCCAATAAGACCTGACAACAAAAGGTTACAGTTGTACTATAAAATTAACATAAATGGATACGCAATTCGCATGAATAAATTTATTAATTTGTTTTTAATTATCAGCTACATCGGCAGCATAATAATTGTTGTGGCATGCAACAAAAAAGCAAAACCTATCAGCATGCAGGATACAACGACTTCATTGGAAACAGCATTGCCAACGCTGTTCGAAAAAAACGATAAACAATCAACTCGACAGGAACTGGACACAGAGAAAGCTATCAGCGGATATTTGACTTGCCCCTTTTTTATTTGCAACACTGTGCTGTGCAATTTACTCCCTGTAGTTGCAGCATATTTTTTATTGATTTATTATCCTGCTGCTTTCTCGTTTATCGAGTTGCGAAAACCAAGCGATTTTGCAGTCTGCTTGCCGGTAAACGAGCAATGCGGAAATGGGCGGCCAGCGATAAATGTCTATAAACGAATTACTCTACACGCCCATATATATATATATATATATATATGTATACTGATATATATATATGTATATTGAGATATGCATATTTGAAAGCATACGCACATAGCTTTTCTTTAAGCGTGTGTGCATATGTCCGTGCCAACCGCCTCCTTGGTAAAGTGATCTGGCATACAGCTTCGTACATTTATGCCGTGTAAGTATATCGCGAACTTCCTCATCGATTTCCGCTTCAGCGGTGATTCACTGAACAATAAAATTCTTAATAAAACTTTGATACAATAAACAACCGTGCGCCACACACCGCGCGCCGCGTATGAAGTTGTGTCGGCGTCTGGTCACCCAAGCCATACGTGATGGCTGGACAAGGGATGTTGGGGCGTTCGGGCATTGGAGAGTGTTTCAACAGTGTATGAGCGTGTGTAAGCTCGATGTGTGGCAACGGCATTGACGAGTAATCAACGCAGGCAACAACACTGCCGTATATGAATGCCAAACGAGCACACACACACTTGCGCAGCCGTCGGTCACATGCATATTATGTATATACATATATATATATATATATATACACGTATATATATAGCTATTTGTATGTTTAACGCCCACATCCATGGGCATATAATTATGTGGTGGGCATAATTTAAATTTTTATTGGTTAGTTTGCGAGCGAAGCCGCAAAACAAATTAAGCTCACAATTTTTCCATTAACGTCGCATAACGAAAATATTTGAAATTAATTAAAATCTGATTAATTATGGAGCCAGAAATGATTTCAACTTAAATAGAAGAAATATTGCAGATTAAATAGTGGTGTGCGGAATAATTTCTCAGATTTTTGTCACACAGTGTAAACATTGACATAAATAAATATATGCTTTTATTCATCAAAGTGCTCAGCAGCAGAAAGCGTGTTAATTGATGTGTGTTTGTAAAGTTATGACTTACATTTGCTTTGAAAGTTATTACGAATGCTTAACTTTATCTTAAATTATTTAATTTTTTTTATTTTTATACATTTCCAAGAAGATACGACGTTTTCGAGCCAAATTTTGTTCAGCGATGAGGCCCATTTATACCTTTATGGATATGTAATCAAGCATAATTACCGCATTTGGAACGAAGAGCAAACAGAAGATATTTAAAGGCTGTCATTTAATACAGAAAAAGAACGGTTTGGTTTGGTTTTCAGGTCGGTGGGATCTTCGGTCCATATTTCTTAAAAAATTATACCGGTGTGAACGTAACCTTCAATGACGACCGTTATCGCGCCATTATAACCGACTATTTGATGCCTGAAATTGAAGCTCGTGATTTTGGCGACATTTGGTTTCAACAAGACGGTACCAAGGCCAAAAAGATCATGTGTTATCACTCCATGATACTGTTTTCTGTAGGGATATGTGAAGTCTAAAGTCAATGCGGACAAACCCACTTCGATTCAGACTTCTGAGCAAAACATCACGCGTGTCATTCGCCAGTTATCTTTCGAAATGCTCGAACGAGTAATCGAAAGTTGTATTTAAGAGATGGACTATGTGAGACGTAGTCACGGCCAACATATGAAGGAGATAATCTTCTAAAAATAAATGCCAAAGAATGTTCTTTAGAATTATAATAAACATTCCCCATTAGATTTGAAGTTTCTGTGTTTTTTTCTTTAAAAAAGTAGGGAAATCTCGAAATGAATCAGCCTTTATAAGGTATACAGGGCCAGGGAATAATTTTGACTCACTTTTTTCTAGTTTGGGTATAATGACATATCAAAAAAAAAAAGTGAAACTCTCCGACTTTCATTAGGAAAAATCACATACTGACCAATATATAAGATAAATATTGAAGCGAATGTTTGAAATTCCGTCCTTTGGTTAAATAGTTACTTGAGGTAGCACTGCACTAATTTCAATCATTTTAAGCAAAAGAAGATACTATTATTTAAAATAGGTAATTTTTGCATTTATTCAAGATGTCTTATACAATATATTGACTGAAAGATGTGGTACAAAGTCAGCCTGAAGCTCGAAAATATTTATATTGTATATATGTATGTTGATCCCATTTTACCCATTTTTGACACAAGGACATGCAGTCATCCCAAAAATATTCTTTCCGAATTTTAATACTAGAACTCACAGATTGTCCGATATGAACGGTAAAAAACCAGCCAAATACACTGGTGTCCAAATATCTGGTATCTAGTTTCTTAAAAATTTAAGGCTTGATTTCGACAATTTTTTCCAGAAGATTAAATTCCATAAGGACACTACTTGAGCCAAGTTTTTTCCTGACATATTCATTGATGTTTATTTTGCATACTGGAAGCAAAATAGTCTGATGGTTGTCATTCGATTTTCGCAGAGTATAATAGAAGTAATTGGGTCTCTACACACATCAAACTTGTTTATAGTTGTTCGGAAAGTTTCTGAGATATGAGATTTGGACTAAGGTGGTCGGTGTCACGTTAATAGTCCAATTTCTACAGCTGTTTCTATTAGGCATTTCTTTACCATAATAGACAGATGGACAGAAGAACGGACGGACAGATAGTCATTCGGAATTCATACTATATACACAGTGGCAGAAAAAAGGGGGGGTAAATTTCCCCCCCAAGGACCAAACGGCTTATTAATAATTTTACTACTCTGAAAAAATATAAAGTAACAAAAATGTGATACAGAAACTTTCCGTTTGCTTACAAAAAATAGTAACTCGAAAAATAAAAAAAACAGCGAGAGAAGCAACGACGCTCATCGCAGCCGTGTCGAAATTTGAATTTATAACTGGAATTTTTTGCCAATGTGATATTCTATTTCTCATTCACTCAGCGTGATCCTTCAGAAAGAATCGATCGATCTCGCAAAGGCATCAAATATGATAGATACGCTGCTTGTAACATTCTGAAATCGAAAACAAAAAGCTGAGAAATATTTTCGATCCATTTATTCAGAAACAAAACAAATAGCGGCAGAACTGAAAGTAGACAAGGAAACACCAAGAATCTGCGGTCGGAAACAAAACGCGAAAATTTCTGCGTGAGAACTCGCGAAGAATACTATGGAGTTTCAGAGTACATTCCTCTGTTCGATACAATTGGCGAAAATTTTAAGACGCGCTTTTCTAGTCAAGTATTGGATAGATTTCAACCGAGTTTGCTTGTTCCAGAAAAAGTATGTGCTTTGAAAACCAAAGAAATGGCAAATCTTATTAACAGCTTGATAGATAGATTGAACAGCCTTTTGGATAATGACAACGTCGTGGACATTTGAAGCTCAAATGTGAACTAGATCGCTGACAGTGCCATTGGGGGCAGTCAAGTTACCGACTACTGCATTGAAAACCCCATAATTTATAGTTTTCTTCCCATAGTCTGCACACTTACTGAGACGAATGCGAGATTTGAACGTTTTTTTTCGACACTTCGCCGCATGAAAACCTGCCTGAGGACGAACATGCTTCAAGCTAGATTGATCGGCCCTGCGTTGCTGCACACACATCATGACATTGAAGTCTCTTCAGAAGAAGTTCTCGAAATATTCTCAAAACTTCACCCACATCGTTTTGTTTTGTGAATTTCTTTTATTCATTTCAAATAGATGTCTTACTTCCAGTTCACAATTGTGCAATTCACAAGTCTCATAAAGTTGTAAGTCATAACGATTCGAAAACATAGCATTGAGAATTGTAAATGTGTAAACTCATTTTTGTATGAAATCCAACAACAATTTTTTTAAACAAGTGTAAAAATTTATAACTTTACGATTTTACGATGCTTTACGATAGGTTGTGAGTACCCCAAATAATTCGTCTATACCTCAAACTGAATTTTCCTGTGCCAATCTTTAGAACGCTAAAGCCCTAACACACATCACCAAACATACGCGTACCCACAGTACATACATATATAACTAGACACATATAAATTTACAAAACCATGCAATGAAACCCAAAATTCAATTCCCGAGTTGCGCTCTTTCTCGCTTCCAAATGCGACAGCATTTGAGAAACTTTGCCGTAATGATGTTCTTTGCTTGCACTTTTCGTCTTAAATGAAAGTTTCCACTTTGCAGTTCCCCTATGATTTGCGCTTGCCAGCGCTGCACTCGTATTTCGGCGACAGTGCTGCGCAGACTGCCTTGCCAGTGCAGCAAAGTCAAAGAGTTTGCAGTCATCATACAAATGTTTGCATGCGTATGAGTGTGTGTGTGTATATAACTGACTATGTGTGTGTGTATGTGTGTGTGCGCAGTGGTGATGCAGTTCACTTTGTCAAATACTCATTTGGCACTTAAGTGTCACGTCTGTCATTAATGAGGTGGTGTGCTTGTCCGAGTGACACGTACCAACTTCGAATGTGTCCATTAGAGGCGAATTATTTTCACGCCAGTGCGCATTTGTGCACACATACATACACACATCTATACATGAATGCATAGATTAAAGGAAAAATCGGAGAAGAAAGCCGCTTTAGCAAGTGGCAAGTCGAATATGTGACTGCAGTGGGCCAGCAAGCACACTCATAGGTCTAACTGCTTATACCTATGTAAGTGTGTATATATGTTTGTATGTATAGCTGTATACAGTTCCCTGCATGCCTCAGTGAATGCGGTCATTTCTGTTTGACGTCGCTTTTCATTGGTCTTTTCAGCATTTGACCACTTGATTCCCCAGAAATTCGAGTTTTATGACTTTTCGAAAAAGCAAACGGATGATGCACGTAGGCGGGAGGCGCAAAACAAGTGCCACACAAAAATTGCACAGCCACAAAGCAATTGAAAATTAGATGAATCTCCACTGCGCCAAAGTCTCATATCGCATATATAACGGTGTACAGTTGAGTGCGGCTGTCCGTTAGTTTCCTGTATTTTTGCAATCGTTAAAAGTTAATTTCCCCATGAAAATGTATGAGCCATCTGTCGGCGATGGTCGGCCGTGGTGACACTCAAATTTGCATGCATCATTTCATTTTCATATATACAAATTTGCACATTGCCGGTTGCTCAAGCATTGCTCAAGCGTTGGTCAACACAATTGCGTTTGCTGTCATAAATCAAAATGGCGTTGGCAGCGAGCGCTTTACGATAAGTGGCACAACAAACGGCTTTGCATACGCAGCCACCCATTCGGTATTTGCAATGCGGGTGTCGGCATACAACATATACTAACACTAATGCACACACATACAGTCAAGCGAGTGCTTAACTGGGTGACCGGTCAGTTGTCAGTTGGCTTTCATTGCCTGAACGCTGACAAAGTTTGTCACACTTTAGTATGCTTTGCATTTAAAGTGCTTCATTTAGTAGTTGCTTTATGACGAAACAGCCACATAGTCAGGTCCACAATTAATGGAGCAGTTATTTATGGCATCTATGCAGCGGTTTGTTTCAGCTTTGAATTGAATGTGCACCCAATTTTATGATGGTTCTTAAATAGAAATAATCCGCTTTTCAAAATGGAGAATATTTTTAAATTTTGTTATAGTCTAGTCTCTTCAATTGAATATTGAACTTGCCCAAAAAATAAGGTGAATTGAATTTAAACTGCGCGGGTCGAAGGATTTAAAGAATTATTTTTTTTAGGTTGGTAGTACTGTCTGTCACATTTATGTCAAATTTCATGTCTAAATATTCATTAGTGTTTGAGATACGTGCCGTTTTGTGAGCTGCTAAAAGTGAGTTTTTCGTTTTTTGCGTTTTTTTGTTGAGAAAAGAATTTGCATTAAATTTTGTTTATGGAATCAATTTTCTGCTGCGGATACGTTGAGGATGGTGCAGAAAGCCTTTGGTGAAAAAAAAAATGTTTAGAAGTGGTATAGCGAGTTCCAAGCCGGCCGTGAACGTGTCGAAGACAAAGAGTGTGCAGGGCGACCATCAACCTCAACCGACGAAGCTCACGTTCAACAAATCAAAGATTTGGTGTTGAAAAACTGTCGATTAACAATTAGAGACCTTGCTGATGAAGCATATCGAAATGCTCAGCCAATACCATTTTTAAAGATGTTTTGGGCCTCAAGCGCATCAAATCTCGACTGGTACTGAAACATTGAATTTTTTGGAAAAAAGGCGTCGCGTTGAAGTGTGTGAAACGATGCTTTCCGACTACCAGGGTGTCATGAAATGCATTACAACTGGCGATGAGACTTGGATCTATGCTTACAATCCCGAAACAACCGATCAATCGAGCGAATATCGAGCTAAAAGAGAGCCGAGACCAAAAAAAACGCGCCAAAGTCGCTGAAAAATCAAGGTCATGTTGACTGTTTTCTTCGATTATCGTGGTGTTGTGCATTATGAATTCCTTTCAACCGGTCAAACAGTCAACAAGGAACATTATTTGAACGTTATGCGTCGTTTGCGTAACGCTATCCGCCTAAAAAGGCCGGAATTGTGGAAAGACTATTCTTGGTTTTTACACCACGATAATGCACCATCCCATACTGCTCTCGTAATTCGTGATCATTTCGCCAAAAACTCAACCCATATCGTTCCGCAACCACCGTATTCACCTGATCTGGCGCCGTACGACTTCTGGCTGTTCACCAAGCTCAAAAGACCGCTCCGGGGACCCCGTTTTTATACGATAGAGGTGATTGAAGCTGCACCGAAGACGGAACTGAATGCCATCCCGGAAAGTGACCACAACCAGTGTTTCGAAGATTGGAAAATCCGTTGGCATAAGTGCATTGCATCGGGAGGGGATTACTTTGAAGGGGATGAAATTGATTTGGAATAATAAATGAAGAATTTTTAAAATAAATACAATGTCATATTTTTTAGGCACAGTTGTATATAGTTCATTATTACACCCTACAGTAGGTATGCTAAGTTTGCCATGAAGCTTGTATCAGCTATAATTATAAAATTATAAAATATATATAAATAAATCTTCATAAAGCGCCGGTTAAGCCACGATCATCTGTCTTTCCATTGTTCAGTCTGTATATACGCGAACTAGCCCCACAGCTTTGGAGATATCGATATGAAATTTTGTACATGTTCTTTCCTCCCCAAGAAGCTATCCATTTTTCAGAAACGCCTATATCGGACCACTATAACATATAGTTGCCATACAAATTCAGCAATCAAAATCGCGTGCTTGTAAGGAAAAGTTTTTTATTTGACAAGATATCTTCACAAAATTTGGCATGAAGTATTCTTCAAGGCAACAATGCAATCTCCGAAGAATTTGTTTAGATCGGACAACTATCTCATATAGCTGCCATGCAAACTGAACTGTCCGAAGCAACTGCTTGTAAGGAAAAGTTTTTATTTGACAATATATCTTCACAAAATTTGGCATGAAGTATTCTTCAAGGCAACAATACAATCTCCGAAGAAATTGTTTAGATCGGACAACTATCTCACATAGCTGCCATACAAACTGAACTTTCCAAAGCAACTGCTTGTATGGACAACTTTTTCATTTTACGAGATATCTGCACAAAATTTAGCATGAATTTTTGCCAGAATATAATCTACGAAGAAACTGTTGTAATCAGACTAATATTGTATATCCTATTGCTGTCATACAAACTGAACGATAAAACGTCAACTGAGTGCATTTGAGGAGACATCTTCAAGGAGTTTGGAATGCGTCCTTATTCATGCCATCGTTACTATTTAAACAGAAGTTATATAGATCTGATCACTATCTCATATAGCTGCCAAACTAAGCGGTCAAAATCAGGTTCTATAAAGCATCTGTTTTATTCGTGAATGGTGTTATAGCTTCTGTTCAACCGAAGTAAAAATTTTTTCTTATTTTTTTTTTTTTGTACAAAGTTCAGGATTTTGTTTAACATAGTTAAGATGATCTGACCGCTCTCATAGAAACCTTAGTCCTTATTGGCAGAAAACTGGAAGGTTCGATGGTCTCTTGTTTCTTGCTTCTCTTGTGCGGAATTCTACACATGAACGGGTAGTAATCACTTGGTTTGGGATCCAAACTATGGGATAGATGCATAAAAACATTCGTAATAATATGTATAGCTAGTAATTGTTTGGTTCGAGCTCAGGATGAATGCATAAAAATGTTCTAACCAAGCTTTCAGAGCTGCTGGCCAGTCTCAATCGATATGTGTGGCTTGGCGTTGTACTGACGGAACACAATTGCTCTCCTAATTGGCCAAAATTGGCTGGTTCTGTGTGGTTCCTGCCTTTATACTATCTTATTCTTAGTACACGTTAAGAATCTGGTCGTAGGCGAGTAGCTCAGAGTAGATTAGTACCTGCTAATTTCAACATATAGTAAAGCCAGGACGGTTCAATTCTGGTTCGGCTACCGTTTGCACCGGCTCAACGCGATTTAACTACTATTATTTTCATTTTGGGTTGCTATGGGTATTCAATCACTAATAATGGTTCAAAAATGGATCCATTTTGTTGCGCTTCGCAGCTGGAAATTTAGTCCATGGGGCTTGTTTTAACATAATTTATGTGGTACCCAAACATCGAGCTCTTCTGTTACTTACTTAAATGGTTCCAAATGTTTTTGGTATACTTTAACTTCTTGGCAATGGAAACGGTGCTTACATGATGCTGGCCTTTCGGCAGTGCATGCTTTGAATCGACGAAACAAGAATTGTAAATGCTTGGCTGTTATAGATTTAAGACCATAAATACTATTCTTATTTTCAATAGTCTGGCTTACACCCTGCCGGTTACAGTAAAAAAACTGCAAAATATGATTATTTTCACATTACTGATGCTTATCTTTGACACATGCTTAAACAATACTGAGTCAACTTATAACAAATAAGTATGGAGAGCTTTTTTAGTACAAAATCTTAGCTTTCAAGCTCCATACAGCGTTATTCGGTCGCACTTCTACAACGAGAGTTACAGATTCTTTATTGGAGTAGATGACATTTACGCGGTTATAGCCAAAGGACGCACTAGTTATAGATTACTCTACATAGGAAAATTATGATAGTTTTACTATATTTCATATAATATATGGAATGATGTCCAATAATACGCTAACACCATCTGTACCCAATTTGGGTAAATCATCTTTCTTAGTATTTTATTTAACATTTTTCACTCTCCACATAAAATTTTTAGCTCAAAGTATTCAAACATCTGTCTGATGATATTTTTTTTTTTTGGGAAAGCATGTAAATATATTTATTTAAAAAAAATAAATAGAGCCATTCTTTTGCTAAACTACACCATTACACCAAACAAAATATTATAAAGTTTTTAAAATATACCGAGCTTACCAAACCACGAAGCCGACTCTTTACTTCCTTAACCCCACTCTGCGCTAAATTTTCTTTTTATTTATACAAATTCCAAATTATCTTGTTTATAATTGAAACGAAAGTGCCATTAACTTTGGTCGCTTACTGCAGCTAAAAATGTAGCTGTCAAATTTCGCTTGCCATAATAATTATGAAAAAAAAAAAATACTGAAAATAAAAGCTTGAAAAAACCCCACAAAAAAGGCATATATTGCATATATTTCCCCACAACAAAGTGCATAGCATTCAAAAGTACCAAAAAATGTGTGTGAAAAGGATTTCTGTAGAGACAGTCGAGCATTAAATATGTATAAAAGCGTAATTAGCATAATTTGTACATATTACAAAATGACGAAAAAACGGGCGCAGCACGTCAGTGCGCAAATATAAAAACGGAAACCGCTACAAAGAACGTTGCCTCATCTGAATATATGCGCACATGCAAACACATACTCATATACTCGTACATATGTATATGGTTGGGCATATTCAACTTTCATAACGCTTTGCATACATAATATACACATAAAGAAAATAAAGATGTGAAATACTGAGAAATTATACATTTATGCATGTATGTACCGTTATAATATGTATATGTAGTTTATAGCAGGAAACCTTTAAGGCAGACAATTTCGCGTGCGTTGTATGTCACTCATACGCCGCGTTGTACGGCGCACGTGTAAGTCGGCAGCAGTTTTTGGATGTGCCTTTTGGACGAATACCCGACACTTTAATTAAAGACCGTGAACGCAACGATGCGTCACAAAGCGTGAGCACTTCATATATAATATCTTCATATATACAATTTAGTAAGAGGGGCTGCTTAAACATAAAAACTTATACGAGTATATTAGGGTAGGTCTTGATTATATGAAAAAGCAGAAGGGAATCAACACATTGTCAAAACTTCAGCTTGCATTTTACTTATGTTATAAGTGAAGGAAATGTGTGGTGTGCTTCACAGAAGTATTTTTTATAGCATAACAGTGTATAAAAAGAACTCTGTTCTTATTTTGATCGGACAGTTTGTATGGCAGCTATATGCTATAGTGATGCGATATGAACAATTTACACAGAGGTTGTAGCGCTATGTGAGATAATAAAAACTGTCGAATATTTTGTAGATATCTTATCAAACCAAAAAGTTTTCCATACAAAGATTTGAGTTTGATTGCTCAGTTTGTATAGCAGCTATATACTATAGAAGTCCGATCTGAACCATTTCTTCGGAGATTGTATTTTTGCCTTGGAGAATACTTCATGCCAAATTGTGTGAAGATATCTTGTCAAACAAAAAAGTTTTCCATACAAGGACCTGAGTTTGATGGGTCCATTTGTATGACATCAATATGCTATAGTTGACCGATCTGAAAAAAAAATTTGGTAGATTGTAGCGATATCTGAGGTAATAATCTATACTGAATCTTTTGAAGATAGCTTCACAAATAAAAAAGTTTTCCATTGAAGGACTTGACTTTGATCGGTCAGTTTGTATGGCAGCTATATGTTTTAGTCATCCGATAATAATGGTTCCGACAAATGGAAAGCCGCTTGAAAAGAAAAGGATAGGTGTAAAATTTCAGCTCGATATCTCCAAAACTGAGCAACTATGTAGTTCAACCAACTCAGCAAGTCATTGTTTATATACATGTATTGTTGGGTCTACGATGTGCCCTTCTGCGCGTTACAAATATCGTGGCAAACTTAATAATCGTCTACCCTGTTCTGTGTATACCATACATATATAATCCCCGTTAAAAATTTTCAGCCATATTTGTTAGTCTTTTTTCATGCGAAGGCTGAAAACTAGTCAAACTTAACCCGAATTGCTACTCAGCCTGACTGTGTGGCATTTAATTGACAACTTATCACAAGCAGACACAAAACTCATTATTTGAGTACGCAAATTGTTTGTGAACTCCACACAGAATCGACTCATACACACACACATATGCATAATGTCGGATATTACGTTATTACGTTGCAAATATGGCAAAGCAAATGGTTATTTAGTTGCAAATAGGCTGTAGTTACTTCCCTGAGGCTTTTCGAAATGTCAACATCATTAAAAGTTCGTTTAATTACTTTGTTGTTGTGGGCAGTGGTTATCTCAACTTTTGGTTAGCCACATTTGTTTGTAAGCACAAGCTCATAGAGGTTATAGCTCTTTGACGCATATTGTACCATCGAAATTTATGCGCTCACAACATGTTGCAGGAATTGTAGTAGAGTTTTGTTAACCTATTAGTATTAGTTATAATTTTTTATATTCTATAAGCTATTGAACTAATTTCGTTATATATATTATAACCGAATTTAATGGAATTCAGGTAGGAAGTAGGCGTCATCCTCTAATAACCATACCCTTGCTTCTTGCGCCAGAGTGAGGTAATTACGTAATATATTGTGACAAAAACGTAACCAGAAATTGTAAATAAAACCCAAAATATTTAATAAGTCATCAATATTTACTTGTCGCCTTCAAAGTAATACACTTATGCCAGCAATCCTGGCCGCTTTCGACAGATATTCTCACTCAAACGCCTCAATACGTCCAAGTAGAACTACTTATTGACCGTCTGTCCCTCCGGAACAAATTCATGATGGTTTTCTCCCTCCATTCCAATAATTGTTGATTTGTTTGCATGTCAAACTCATAAAAACATGTCTCATCGGCAGTTATAATACTCTCTGTGAATGTAGCATCGGAATTCATACGATCAAGCATGTCCAAAAGGATATGTTTATGGTACTATTTTTGAAAAAAATTCAGCTTTATTGGGACGAGTCGAGTAAGAACGCGTTTCATACCCAAAATATTCACCAAAACCATTCGAACGGATTCGGGAGAGATGCCGAGCTCTCTTGCCGTCTACCACTAACACCTGGTGATTGTCAAGCCTTCACTTTTATAATACTTTCATCAGTTGAAGAGGTCCGAGGTCGCCCTGAACGAGGCAAGTCTTTAACGAGTTCTCAACCGTCTTTGAAGGCTAGGTAGGACTCGTGGGCTTGTGTTGTTAATAAAACTGAATCAGCGTAAGGCTCTTCCAGCATTCGCAATGGTTCCGCACACGAAATTTGGTTTGAAATACAAAATTTGAGACAAATTCTTTGTTCCATATTTTTATCCACTGTAAAAATCACGACATACTACTGAGGTATACTGACTTAAACAGCTGCTGAAACAAACTGGTTGATAGATTGCGCTCATATTTGGCATAGTAATTATGGAAATAATACGTAATACTACTGTGCACAACAAATAAGCTCACGTTCAACAAATCAAAGATTTGGTGTTGAAAAACCATCGATTAACAATTAGAGACTTTGCTGATGAAATTGGCATTTCGAAAGGCTCAGCCAATACCATTTTGAAGGATGTTTTGGGCCTCAAGCGCGGCAAATCTCGACTGATACCGAAAACACTGAATTTTTTGGAAAAAAGACGTCGCGTTGAAGTGTGTGAAACAATGCTTTCCGACTACCAGGGTGTCATGAAATGCATTATAACTGGCGATGAGACTTGGATCTATGCTTACGACCCCGAAACAACCGATCAATCGAGCGAATATCGTGCCAAAACATAGCCGAGACCAAAAAAAACGCGCCAAAGTCGCTCACAAATCAAGGCCATTTTGACTGTTTTCTTCGATTATCGTGGTGTTGTGCATTTTGAAGTCCTTCCACCCGGTCAACCAGTCAACAAGGAATATTATTTGAACGTTATGCGTCGGATGCGTAACGATATCCGCCTAAAAAGGCCGGAATTGTGGAAAGACAATTCTTGGTTTTTACACCACGATAATGCACCATCCCATACTGCCCTCGTAATTCGTGATCATTTCGCCAAAAACTTAACCCATATCGTTCCGCAACCACCGTATTCACCTGATCTGGCGCTGTGCGACTTCTGTCTGTTCACCAAGCTCAAAAGACTGCTCCGGGGACCCCGTTTTTATACGACTGAGGAGATTCAAGCGGCAGCGAAGACGGAACTGAAGGCCATCCCGGAAAGTGACTACAACCAGTGTTTCGAAGATTGGAAAATCCGTTGGCTTAAGTGCATTGCATCGGGAGGGGATTACTTTGATTTGGAAGAATAAATAAAGTATTTTCAAAATAAATACAATGTCACCTTTTTTGGGCCGGAACAACGTTGGCAGATCGTGTAAATTTATTACCAAAATAATGGTTCGGTTCGTGCAACCCATCCTACTTTCGTTTGACGTAATCGCCCAGCAGAGTCGATAACTCGAGCAACTATGGCTCAGTTGCGAACCACGTTTACTTTAGTGGATAATGGAAATCCTTTGAGACGCCACACACAGAAGACGATATTGCTGAAGTGGTCTGCGAGGAGGACCCGAATGAGTCAATACGCGATCGCGCCCAACAAGTTGAGCAGTGTTCATGAATTTGAGGAAAAATTTTAAGGAAGCAACTTGATTTGTGGACTTACAAGTTCCAACTCACGCAAAGAATTGAAACAGAATGACCATCAAGCGCATCGCACATGCCGTGAATGTTCCTTAAAAGAGACGGCAGGCGATACCAATTTTTACAGATTTTTTTGCTAAGAATGAAACTGTCTTTTGCCTTAAAGAGTATGTTAAAAATCATAATTGTCGCATTTTGAGTGATAATAAATCACAAGCTGTTGAGAAGCTGTTACTGAATAAAAAAATAGCGTTTGGTGTGCTCTATGGCCAGAGAGTAACATTGCTCTATATTTATTCAAACATATTAGACGGTCATAAAATTGTATTCAATAGGGAACCCAATGGAGGCATGATCAATGAAATATTTTAAGTAGCTGCAAATAAGTTCAATATGGCAGAAATTGACATATAACTGTAAAACAGCGCCGACATGTTTTCACTACAATGTATAACCGCATGTGTTGACAGCTAATGGCTAACAGCTAATTTCCTGCAACAACTCAGGCCACTTCGTATATGCGAAAGCCTCTTACACGTACATATACGAAGATATGTATATAATTATAAATGCAAATATGTGCTTGTAGTGCAGTTGTATGAGCGCGCTGAGAATAAATCACTTGCAATAATTTATGGTTATTAAATGGCTTTGTTTGTATATCACAAAATATGGTCACACTTGCGGTTTGTAGTGACAACAAATCAATTTTGCTGTGAGCACAGGCGCACAGATCGCCACAAATATATGGCCCGCACTTGCACATATGTTTATGCAGTGAAATTTAACTCCATTATTTGACAGCCGCCGCACATATGTTTGAAAGACGCGCCCGCGTGCAGTGTCAGTTTTCAGGCGCCAACATAAATCAGCAAATAAAACGCTAAGCGTGCGCACAACACACAACATTTCATTATATAATGCTATGAAAAGCCCATATTAATTTATAATTATTATTGATTACATATGTGTGTATGCGACATTGTCACATTATTTCAATATTTGGTTACAAATTTTGGAGGGAGGCGCAGCACTGGCAAACAAATGAAGCTGTGACTGCATAAACAAATTATAAATACTATAAATAAATGTGTGTAGTTTGTCGATTTTGTTGCTGTTGTTAAGCGGATTTTTTTTTTTGCGCTCGTTTCACTTTCATATTACAAATTACCATAATCCACCAGTGCGTATACGTAATATTTATTTTGTATGTTAATTAGTAGTATGAGCATTAAATTTTCATTTTGCCGCGGAGTAATCACTAGTTGTCACAACTAGCGGCTCAATAACGTATTTTATTTAGATTGATCGGCCTTTCGCTGAATTTCGTTTCATTGAGTTTCGGGTTTGAAATCACAGCCTGTGTTGATGGTATATTTTGAAGAGAATTTCAAAATTTATTAAATTGACTGGAAAATGTTTACAAATAATGCGCAAGTATTTAAATTTGGACTATAAAATCTAAAAATATTTTTTTTTTAATTTACGAGTACACATATCTGAACTTTTCCTATGTAATATAATATTAAATGTATGCATACCAATGTCTGGAGAAAATCTCTTATTCTATAAACTGTAAAGGCTAGGCCGCGCTGAGTTTTCCAAATCATACTCGTTTTTTTTTTGTCGGGAGAAATACAGTTTTTTAAACACAAGCTCGATATCTCGCCTTGTAGTTCCCGAAAACCATAAAGCGATAAGTTTTCTTAAAAAATTTAATGCATCAAATTGAGTTGAGATATTTTCATAGTCATAATCGACCGAGCACTATATTGCGTCTCATACATTTTTTAAATATGTGTAAAAGACCGCATTGTATGGGTTAAATTAGACAAGGTTATGTAAAAGTTGTATGATCTCTCGTGAAACCGCAAATAATCCTACCTGAACAGCTTGAGATGCTTATCCGTTGTGCTGCTTAGAACTCCTAGGATCTAGGTCAAAAAGACCGTTTCATATTGATAAAAATTTCCAGTGCCTGCCACAAATTTATTGAGGCGGCTAATATCAATTCCAGTCAACTCGCCGGGTTCGTAGAAATGATGGCTATTATAATTCCACCTAAGTCCGGCGAAATCTGAACAGTGGAAGATAAAGCCGTTTCCACCTCAGCTTCCTCATTATAACTTTGACAAGTTACGTCGTTATGTTAAAATTTTTAGCCTCAACGCATAAATGCCAATGTGACTGTACCCAGGTAGGAGACTATCATTGCGACTGCTAGAGCTAGTAGTTAAATGGACCTTTACATTCCTTGCTGGGTCCGGGGAGACTTTCGAAAGTGCTGGTTGCTGATGAACGTTTGCTGAGCTCGTGTGAAGTTCATAAACCCAGCGTCCGAAAGCAAGAAGGCAGGAAAACCAGCGGTCGGTCCCATCCTTTCTTTTCGAACACGTTCATCGGCTTTATATTTAAATTTATATTAATTTTCGATGATTCCGACAACTTTAAAATTAGCTTGTTGCTACTGATTGTGAGCTCATGCACTTCTTGATTAGCTTTGAGCTAATACTCAGCGAGCTCAAAGCCTGTATAGCAGCTCTGCTATCAGAGTATATACATATATCTCCTTAAAAAAGCCGCAACTCGGAGAAGTACTACAGCACCTACTTGAAATGCATTAAAACTCCTGCTTGAAAGATACTATAGTGGCCTGGTAAAAAGAAATAAGAGTTGATTGGGAGCTCCGGACGGTAGACTCCCCTCCAATTTTCCCTTTGAACTTCGCTCGTTGCGTGAGTAAGTTGACTGCGCTACTTCTCCAGTGACTTCACCAAGCTACCTAACTAATTTTTTATTTTCAAACTTTATTTTTATTGTTCCATTTGTATGACAGCTATAGTGTTTCGATATCGGCAGCTCCAAAAAATGAACAGGAATATGCGTTATACGGACAGACGGACAAATGGACGCACGAGCAGACAGATGGTCAAGCCAAAATTGACTGAGATTGTCACGTTGGTCATCAATATATAAAATAAGGAAACTGACTTCCATTTTCTTTGTGCGTCTTCAGTTCCAGTACACATATTTGGAACACAGCAGGCAGCAAAGTTTGAATGGACACGAAAAGCATAGCGAACATAGGTGGTTTCATTCAGATCACCAATTGGTTTGAGCACAAAGATAAAAAGAGTTAGCAAGTTTATAGAAGTCTGATCATAGGGCATCAAAATGGCGCCTTCAGTACTAATTGAGCCCAAAATGGCAGCACTTATGCCTACATACCTACCTATCTGTTCAGAGTATAAAAAAGGGAAGTTGAACAGCGAAAGATGTTCACATTAATATAGAGAACTCGAACTTGCAGAAGATTATTCGAAGGTGTTTAGCATTCAATTTTAAGAGTATAAAGTGAAAAGTAAACCGCCCTAACGTTTATTATTTGAGTCCAAGTTAGACCTCAACGGAGTTGAAAATTTCTTTAGTGGATTGAAATGGCACAAAAGTAGCTTTAAACAGAAAATTTTTTCTATAGGATCTAAAGATAACTAAAAAAACACAGTGTTGTTAATGCACCAACTGAGCAGCTTAGGAACTACATATGTAATTATAGTTATTTAATTTTCCTTCATGTCATCACAAACACATTTCCTTAATTTATTTCAAATCCTACTATAAACTCAACCATCAACTAACTAATCCATGCATGTGCATAGAATCTCCTTTTTTAATAAGCTTCATCACTTGCCGCCTGTCAACACCACAGATTTGAAATGGCGATGAAAAACAGCAAATGCCTTTGCCAATAGCAACTAAAGCGGATGTGTTGATGTCATTCATCATTGAGACGGTGTCAAAATCATATTTCCACGCGGCATCAGGCTGACACACGCTGACTGTGAGCAAATAAAAACAAAAGAAGATGACACAGCAAAACTAACAAAGCACGACACTGAGCACATACACAGCCGGTGACAACTTTTTCTGCCTTCTTTCATATACACACACATGCACACATAAACTGCGCGCAGCAACACCGTTAATCACATTTCTGTACATGTGGCAGTGAATAAAGGCGACAACATGCCAGCTTTGGCTTCAAAAGAGCATATTTATTTTGTATAGAGATACTGCCACCTGCCGGCTGCTAGTGCTGCTGAGCTACGTGACGACTGTAATACGTTTGGTAGTTGAGTGAAGAAAGACAACATTCTTGCGCCTACCTGTGCAGACTATGGGCTCAGTGTGTGTTTAGAAAAAAAAGGCAGAAGAAAAAATGTTAGCTTCGGCTATAATACCATTCACAGTTGCATTTTTCATGGCATAAAATGGTATATTTTTTTTATTTCTATTTATTTATTTATTTTTTTTTTTTTGATTGATTGGTCAGTTTGTATGACAGCTATATACTATAGTGCTCCGATCTGAATAATATTTACGATAATTATAGCGATACCGAAAATAATAATCTGTACCAAAATTTGTGGTGATATCTTGGCAAATAAAAAAGTTTTTCATACAAAGATTTGAGTTAGTTTGGTCCATTTGTATGACAGCTATATCATATAGAGGTCCGATCTCAAGAATTTCTTCAAAGATTGAAGCAATGTCTTAGGTACTAATATCCATCTAAATACAAGGACTAGAGGTAGACCGGCCAGTTTGTACGACAGCTATATGCTATAGCAGTCCGATCTTAACAATTTCTTTGAAGATTGAATCAATGCCTTAGATACTAATACGCGCCAAATATGGTGAAGATATCTCCTCAAATAAAAAACTTTTTCATACAAGGACTAAAATTAAATCGGTTAGTTTGTATGACAGCTATATGCTATAGTGGTCCGATCTCAACAATTTCTTTGGAGACTAAAGCAATGCCTTGGATACTAATACTCGCCCAACTTCATGAAAATATTTCTTCAAATAAAAAATTTTTTCATACAAGAACTAAAATTAAATCGGTCAGTTTGTACGACAGCTATATGCTATAGCGGTCAGATCTTAACAATTTCTTCGGAGATTAAAGAAAAGTCTTGTACATTAATATGAGCCAAATTTCTTAAAAATATCTCATCAAATAAAAAGGTTTTTCATACAAGCTCTCGAGTTAGTTACTTCATTTTGCAGGACAGCTATATGCTTTAGTGGTCTGTTATCGGCCGTTTCACCAAATGAACAGTTTCTAGCTACAAAAAAGGAAAAATGTAAATTTTCAGATCGATATCTCAAAAACTGAGGTACTAGTTCGCGCATATACCGACAGACGTACATGGTTAAATCGACGCAGCTCCTCCGGCTAATGATTTATAAGCATACTTTTAGGCTCTCCAAAGTTTTCTTTTCTGCAAAACTTAATTTATTCTTCACAGGGTATAAAATATCGTGAAAATTGGTACGGCTTTCTAGTTGAAAAAAGTCTCAAAATTTAAGGTATAGCCCGAAAAGCCTGGAATAAGTTGAAGTGCATAGAGCAGCAGATGAAGAAAGCAAACAATTGAAAATAGATGTGTAAACGCGGCAGTAGGTCACTATGATATACCGTTAGTTGCTCAATCGACGCAGTAAATCAAAAAGGCAACAAGAGCATGGCTTATGACGCTCCGTTAGCAAATCCAGGGTATCAGTATTTGGGTCACGCCGCTATGACAAGTGCGAAATCCAAGCCAAAGAACGCAGATACTTACAAATATACATACAAACATGGATGCATACACACTTATGTAAATGTATGCATATGTACAAATGGAAGATTATACAATAGTCACGTTGTGGAAATGATGAGTCATATATAATCGATAGCTTTTTGCGGTATGTTAGCAAATGGATTTATTGATTTATTGTCTAGAAGAAGAAGATGCTGCTTTGGAGGAATGCAAATACTCGTTACTACACACATACAACGCCCCAAAAAAAATTAATCCTCAGAACGGCAAGCAACCAGAGAAGTGAAGAAGCGAGTTATTGTATTTGCATGTACTTTCCTTCCAATCAACCCTTCAACCCTTCACATGCAGCACCAACAAGCACGCATTGCGCGCGCCAGAACTAAAATAAGAACTTAGAACTTGACAGCAAAGAAAATAACAAACGCTCTCGAGAAGAATGGCAACGCAACTCAAGTGTAAGCAGCCACGCGTGGGCTTAATAACCGCGTATTTACCATAGCTTTTCTTGCATACTTTTTTCCTGTTTGCATAGGTGAGCTCTTCATTTGCGCTATATTTCCCTGACACGTCTGCGGCTGGCAGCGCTAGTAAGCAAACTAACACAGGCGTACACTTGTCAATGTGCGTGCGCAGATTTTGGATTTATGAACTAGATATAACACACACATATGCAAGAATATATACATATATGAATGTATGTATGTATGTATGCATATGCATATGTCCTCGTCTTGCTCGCAGTTGTATGCCACACGAAAGCACATTTCCTTGTTCCAAAGCCACGTTAGTCTCCGCTTTTCTATTGAATTTGCGCGTTTTCACTTTTCCATCTTTCTATTTGCCTTTCGCTGGCGTTGCACGGTTGTGTGTCAACTTAAATAACAATTTGCTTGCAAAAGCAAACTTGTGCCAACAGCTTAAGATTGCTTTGTCTCCAGGTTTTCGCTTTAATGAAATTTTATCTTATGACAAATGTCTGTGAACTGTCAGCCAAGCCAGCGGGAATTGTTTGCAATATTATATATGCATCTTTTGTAAAATCCCTGTTACATACCTATGTTAAATGCTAAAGAGTACGTGCGCATGCGTAATGCTTGTGACAATGCTGGATTACTTTCTCATATTTGATTTGCATTTGCTGAGATCAGAGGTTTACAGATTGCTTGCTTTCTTTTCATATTTTTTCAGGATTTCACTAAGCAATTTTCTTGTTGTGCGGAAATAGTGAAATGAAAACAAAAGTATTTTTTTCTGTTTAAGGATAAATGTGCTACCTAGATAGAAGCAGGTATATCTACTTTGCCAAAGCGTGGTTTCTATTGGCAAGATGAGCATCCACTTCGATTGCACAGCTATAGGTCTTAAACTCGTTGGCAAAGAGCTGAAAGCTAGTGAAGCACTCCTTCATGAAATCACTATCTGTAGCAACAAGCTAATTCCATATTAAATTTGACTGGCTGACTGGCCAAAGCGGAATCAACGCATACTGTAAAACCGATGAGCTTGCAAGAAAGGGCATTCTCAGCTGAATTCCATCAGATGGGGAATGAGCAGGGGCAACACTGCCTTTTAGGGTTGCGAAAGTCTTCTGACTCAAAGTAGAACAATAAAACTTCATTGAACAGCTAGCTCTTAAAAATACACACATTGCCGCATTGATAGGTGTCCTAACTGGACCCTGTCCCGTTGTCACTTTCCCGGTTGGGCTAAAGATTTTGGAGAATCCAACTTGTCAAAGTTCTAATTAGGAGAATGAGCCGGAAACAGACTCGACTGTCTAGCTTTCGCCACACAAAGGTTAAAGGATCTCGGGAGCGAGAATTACCACGAACCCAGCGAAGTAATTGGATTTGATGTTAGCCCTCTTAATATATTTTTGGTAGACGCTAGGCGTTTGGTGCGCTTATCCTTTTGATATATACCTACGAGCTATGAACAGCACAACGGACTCAAGCTGACCAAGTGGAACTATTCGCGGCTTGACGAGTAATTAGTCTATGTACTTAACATAGCCAAACTTGAGGATAAATGTGTAATAAATAATTATCCGAAGACAATTATTTTATTCCAGTTTTTCTGCTACTGAAATTTGCAAATATACTTTTCTCTCCAAGCTACTGCTATTTATCGAAACTACCAAAATCGGAACACTGTAGCATTTACTATGCGTTGCGGCCGCAATTCACATCCACGGATCCGAAATTCGCAAACCAGGATGATGAAGGAATTTCAGCCAAATAAATACATCTGCCTGTTGGAAGCGAAACAGCTGAGCCGGCCAAGAAAAAACAAAACCGACGCTGTAAAGCCAAACCTCAGGCTCGATCGAGAGAAACCAGCAACGTTCGGGACGGCAGCGACGATCAGCTTATGTAAATTACTCAAGAACGGAAAGCGGAATTGCCAAAGCGGCTGGATGCGCTCTTCGCAAGATTGGACACACGTGTTGCAACTTACGGTGGTGCGAGCTGGCTTAAAGGAGACAAGACATTTAGTACTGTTGGTAAAAGCTGTGTGTGCGAAGCTTCAAGGCCTGTGGGAAGGCGCCGTTGCTCATACTTCACACAGCAAAACCGAAAATTGCACTGTCGCTGCTCAAAAGCCTAAATCTTAATGAGCGGACGGAGAACTGGAGGGTGCTGAAGGATACCAAATTCGGAAAGGAAGATGGTTGCTATTTCTTCAAATAAACAAGTCGGCCAACGGCATTTTGTAAAGAAGTTTCGAAAAGATGGCTTAAGGCGCAGGTAGCGTATATCTTCGTCTCGAAAAGCGCAACCCGGCCGACAAAGATAAAAACACGCTGGAGGAGCGAGAGGTGGAGAAGGATCTAGGGGAGTTCATAAAAGTTATATTATAGATGCAAAGCGCAGCTAAGGTAGAGTCGGTTCAACCTAGCCCCAAGAAGAACGAAAAAGTGAAGATTCTTCAGTAAACCCTGCATAAAAGCAAGGTCGAGCTAATCGAGCAGCGTCAATTCACAGAGGATCGACCATAATGCAGCTTTAGTGTCTGGACTAAACTCGCTAATATTTTTTACATAAATATAGACTTTTATGCTATAAGAAATGCAACTGAGAAAAGTATTATACCAAAGTTTCAACCAAAGTTAACTTTTCCCTACTTCTACCTTGAGCTGGGTGCATTAAATTTGCCACGATATTTGTAAATCCCAAAAAGAAATGTCAGAGACTCCGTATTGTATATTCATATAAAAATGATCAGCTTGACGAGTTGTCACATTTTTACGCGAACTAGTTCTTCAGTTTTTTAAATATTGGTCCAAAATTTTCAACTCTTACCTTTTTCACCAAGACACTGTTCATTTTGTCGGAACCGCTGATATCGGACCACTATAACCGCAGTACATACAGAATGATAGAAATCATATGTTTCTATGAACAACTCTTTCAGTTGACGAAATATATTTAAGAAATTTGGCATTGATGTAATCTCCGCAGAAGTTTTCAGATTGGATAACTAGTACAAACAGCTGTCATACAAACTGAACAATCCCAATTAAGTGCTTGTATGGAAAATTGGTTCATTTAACGAGATATCTGCCCAAAATTTGGCAGGTGCTATTCACTAAGGCAGTGATGCAATCTCCGAAGAAATTCTTTAGATCGAGTCACTATATCATATAGCTGCCATACAAATAAAGCGATCAAATTTAAGTTCTTATAAGGAGTCTATAGTATTTGCGAGCAGCCGAAGTTAACGTTTTTTTGTCTCTTACATTTTTTTCCTTCATTTAAAAACGGTTCACTTCAAAGGATTTACTCTGTAAACTGTTGAGTTCACGGGGTAATTTACACAATCCTACTTTCCTGAAAAGTACAGAAAACTTCAAATTGGTCGCTGGGCTATTTATTTTACGACTTATTTACTTTGTAGAATACCTTTTCATTTTCATATTCGCAAATCTGCGTGAAGTGCTCTGAGTTGACAACTTGCAGTCATACACATTTGCAGATAACACAATCAATACTTAAGAAATAAAATCTGCTGATAATATAGTTTTAAAAAGTTAGCATTATTAAGCGACGGCGAATGAAGATAATCGTGAAATTTCTAATATTGACAGGTGTCTAACAAATCTCTACCAACCATGGTACAGTATATAATGAATGTGTAATGTGACGCAAGCTGATGGAAAGTGTCGCCATGATTTACTCAAGCAAATTTTAGCAACGCTCCCGAATCAATGTATATATAAATATGTCAAAAACACACAACAACAAATATGCATACAAAGTCACAGCTGTATATAACTCTTTTGTGCATTCAAACGCACACGTATTTGCATACTCCACCGCTGTGTTAGCTGTGGCACCGCTGCGTATACGTAACCCAAATATGCCCACGCACAAAAGAGCCAATTTCGTGGAATTTTTCGTGTCTGCAAACAGCGAAAATTGACGAGTAAATAAATAGCAAAATAAACTCATAAATGCCACGCTAAACACGACAGGCAAATAAATACTTATGCTGCTTATTTACACTGTGCTTACTGTTGTTGTTGTATGTACCTGTGCAAGCAGTCGAGAAATTAGCAGGTCGACGTTGGGGTACTTTGCGCGTTTAAAATATTTTATGCTTTACATTTCACCACCGAAGCTGAAACTTAAGCAATTTCGCTTGAAATTTCCACAAACCGTTTCATGGAAAAGTTCGAACATTACCTGCCATCAAATCGAATCGATATTGTCGCATAATTCCACATTCAACGCACATCAGCGCGCCGCCCCAACAACAGCAAACATACAGTACTCGTAACAATGAGCAACTTTGCTATTTTCACTTGCCATACGGCTTGTTTAGCTTCACTGCACACCCACAAAAGTTTGCGCAACATTTTTTGGTGCTAATTTGAAATTTTTCGCATGTACCTGATGGAATTTTCCAATTCGCTTTTAATCGACAATGTTAAAAATTTTATAGCATCTCCTCATCGCACTCATCCGGTTTGGCTTTTTGCATTTTATGTGCACTTACGTGTGGTTTTGCTGTTGTTATTGTTGATTTTTCTTGGCAGGTATGCCAAAATGATGTTGTACAAATGCGCTGTAGAAAGTTGGAAGGCGAGTGCCAAAGGGCATGACATACACGAAGTAGAATGTAATGTTGTAAGTAGAGAGATATAAATTGTGTTCTACTTTCAATTTTATTGTAATGATTTTTAAAGGTTGCAGATCGATAAGGCGCTTTGAAGCTATCGCAAATTTGTTGAGTCTTCTAATATCAGTTTCGGTTTCCTGCTCTGTCGAAGATGAAACTGCTGAGATGTTTCAACCACAGTCTGACATCGGCTGGACAGTGGAGGATGAAGTGTCTGGAAGTTTTCACCGCAGGCTTCCCCTACAACTTTAACAAATGCCGTGTGACAAAATGTTTAGCCTTAATGCCTATTGAACTCCTACAAATGCGGTACCATGAACTTTGCTAAGACCAACGTAACTTGGCTCC
This sequence comes from Bactrocera dorsalis, assembly GCF_023373825.1. Lineage (NCBI taxonomy): Eukaryota > Metazoa > Arthropoda > Insecta > Diptera > Tephritidae > Bactrocera > Bactrocera dorsalis. Next base: position 101,855,504 of record NC_064303.1, read on the forward strand.
CACATCAATGTTGACAGTCATAAATTAGAAGTTGTAGATAATTTCGTCTATTTTGGAACCAGTGTAAATACCTCCAACAATGTCAGTCTGGAAATCCAACGCAGAATAACTCTTGCTAACACGTGCTACTTCGGACTGAGTAGGCAATTGATAAGTGAAGTCCTCTCTCTGCGAACAAAAACCAAACTCTATAAATCACTCATTATTCTCGTCCTGCTATATGGCAGAGGCATGGCGATGACAACATCTGATGAATCGAAAGATTTATGGTCCTTTGCACATTGGCAACTATGAATATCGCATTTGATGGATCGAACGTTGAGCCGTATGAGATATACGACAATATTGACATAAGCGAACTAAAAGACAACGGCTACGCTGGCTAGGTCATGTCGTCAGAAAGAATGAAAACAATCCAGCTCCTGAAAGAACTCGACGCAGTACCCGCCGGAGGAAACAAATAAAGAGGAGGTTCTCCAGGTGTATAAGGACCTGGCTGCACTCGGTATCTGAAGTTAGCGGCAAATTGCGAAAAGAAGAAACAACTGGCACCCTGTTGTTAACTCGGCTATAATCGCGTAAGCGGTGTTTACGAAGAAGTAGAAGGTTTGGTAGCCTTCTGCGTTCTACTCTAGGCCAATCACACAGATGATGATGATCGTCCAACGTCTTTATACGCAGGCGAAATCAATAACATCAGTGTTAGAACTTTAGATGTCAGTGGAGTTCGAATTCGGTCCCATTCCAATGTTAGCGAGCCAAGCGTGCTCCCTTTGGCCAGCACGACGACGTTGCAATGACTAGCGATTACGACCGGGTTATGACCGGGAATCAAAAAAAATCTGAGGATGAAGTAGTTTGAGTGAGGACACATAACCACTTGACTAGCTTTGAGCGCACAGTAAGCAGCCATTTCTGTTGAAAAACACTACAGTAGTCCGTTAGTCTAAAGCTAAGATTGACGAAGAGTTCCTTACAGAAAGCTCCCACTCCAACTCTGACTCTTAGCTTCGACCCATTCCTGAAAAAGGTCCCTGTGCCTCTTCTGCAGTGATTTCTCCACATTCACATATCTCTTGTCGGTACGTGAGCAAAGAAGAAGCCTTCACCTGGAGCAGCTGCGACGCGGTTATCCAAGTTTTCAGAAATGCAGTCAGAGTAGAAATTTTCGGTGTTTGCATCGGCGACTGCGTCGGCCAATCCAATGTAACGATGCCGGATTGAGTTTTCCGCTGAGTACAGAGCTTGCTGCGGTGTTTAGGATCGTTGTCCGCCTGCAAAATCCAATCTTCATTTTTTCTGATGAACCATCGTTTGGCAGATGGCAATAAAGTCTTTTTGTAGATTTTTATAATTTTCTCGGCATTTAGGTTGTCAGTAAAGAGGTACAAAGTGCCGAATCCCTGCTTTGAGAAGCAGCCCCAAAGATGCACCTTTATTCCATGTTTTACGGTCCGCTGAACAAGCCTATTGGTGAAAGTTGACCAGGCTCGCGTGAGAACAGAACGTGTCCATATAGAACATTCATCATTAAAAATGACATTTCCAAAATCTCTAACACTATCTTCATGCTCCCAAGCGAGTCGCTTTGTCACAAGTTTTTCAGTCCACAGAGGCTTCTTCATTGTGTTGCGCCATTTCAGACGATGAGTATGAAGAAGGGTTCGGATAGTTTCGTAGGATATATCTAAGCCTTTTGTCATTAATTTTGCTTGTCCTTGCCGCAATGTTAAAGCAGGATTCCGCGAAAACAGATTCACTATCCTTTTTTCATCTGTTTTGTTCACTTTTCCTTTCAAACCACGTTCTGGTAAATCATCGACATTTTTAGCTACTTTATATCGCTGTATCCACTTCTGTACAAATTCGTCGACCACGCTCTTACTTGACAGACTGTAAGCCCAAAACCACGAAGGATAGATTTAAAGCAATATTCCTGGATCCAAAGCTGCACACCGTCGGCCTTCTGGAAGTCTCGATTTGAGGCTATTGAACTGCGATCAGAGTTAGCGAACATGGCGTGTCGGTAACCCACAGAAATTTAGAGAGACTCAAAACATCTTTTAGTTCGGGCAACGTAGTCAATATCAATAGAAGGTCCCGTATAATCTTGCTATCTCATTCAATTTTTGACTCAAAACATTTGGTGATCTGAAAGAAACTATTTACGTCCGCTATTCTTTCTGTAGTAAGGCATTCAAAGTTTTGCCTGTTTGCCTGTTGGGTTCAAAGTATTCTGTGCCTGGTTTGTGCTAGAGCTGGATATTTACAGAGAAAGTGGTAAAGGGATCCTCATTTTATTTTAGCTTGTGGCTGCGGCAAATATTGTTATAGGGCAGACTCACATTTCGTGCATCTTTTCCAAAAGAACAGTGCTTCGTTATAGTAGCTGTCTATATGTCTAACTAATAGATCCCTGGTTCTATTCATGTCATACTTGGGTCTATCTATCGTTGTCTAGCATATGTTTATTGACTTTCAACTGCACTGATAAGTGATATTTGAGTATAAAGCACACTTCTGATCTTCTCATGGGACACGGTACTAACTCCGTCTCGGATTCATCTATATAGGTTAATAAATAAGCCAAGTCGTCTCCATTCTCATTGCCAAAAATGTAATTGTGACCAAGATATCACCAAGTAGAGTTGACCTACCAGTAAACTCAAAGCCTCCTTGAAATTGTATGACAATGGGAGTAATAAAAGGTATCGACTAACCAGCAATGCCGCTTAGCTATCCGTATATATGGTTGCTTTTTGTATTTTCTTTAAGTTATTCAGTGGAACCCCACATGCCTTCTCCAAGTACTTTTACTTGGAAAGTGCTTGCTGAGTTTTCTAGACGAATGAAGAGAAAAACTAAATAATGTATTATAGTTTAATTTTTATAACGGTAAGAGAACTTATGGTAAGACCAACCATACCATATCCTCTAATCTTTGTTAAAGAGCCCGCTGAAGGTCATGGTGGTCTGGGGTTGAGCGCAGGCAACCGCAAGTAATTGCGAAATTCAACTCAAGCCAAAATATAGTTGTAGAGCATATCAACGGCAGACTAACAGCGATTACGATGCAGGCTGGTCGATTCAGGTTTACTACATCCGCCACTTAATTATTATTATTATTATTTACAATATTGCTTGGGGCAATATTTTCGTTTATAGCTTGCTAATTTTGCTACAGGTAGTGAACACAAGCGGAATATGCCGAGCCATATGTTCGAAAATCGATTTTCGGTTAAAATGAATATACGCAAGAACAACACACATACATACAAACTCACAAACCTACAAACATTTGGTTGGTTAGCGCTTCAGGCACAGCATTAGCGTTAGCACAAGCCCGGCTGCTGCGCTGTGAGCGTGTGGGCGTGGATTAATTATGACAACGCTCAGTCATCGGCCAGCTGTTGTTGCTCTACGTGCCGCAGCAGCTTAATTAGCAAATTTCCGAATACTGAATGAGTGGCAAGTGTGAGGATTAGCCGTTATTTTCTTTGCACAGCATAATTGGCGAGTGGTTGGCGGGTGCTAAGTCGGCTTAGCGCTGCTGGTGTTGTAGTCGTTGTGGTATCAACGCCAATTTTAATAAATTCTTTTCGCAGTATATTTTAATTGGCGATTAGCTTTGCTTTGACAGCGCACCTATTTCATGCTGCAGACATTCTCAGCCGAAATATGCACCTTTAACCTTTTCGCACTAATTCTTAAACAAATATTTTCTGCTGTCAAGGCGGTCGCTTGTGTGTTTGTATTTGTATATGGTTGCAACAAAGTGTGAGTTCATGCAAAAAATTGAGCATATAAATTACTGTTAATGGCGTGTAAAGCTGTTACCGGCATTTCTCACATAATTAACGAGTTTGCATATTCTGTGTGTGTGTGCGTGTGCGTGCTCGTATTGCAATTATACGCTATTCATTTCGCCAAGTCCACCTTCTGCTTTCGCTTTACTTTTAAGTGCACTTGAGCACAAGCCGAACTCGTAAGGAGCGTCGTTTCATTGTCGCTTGCTCACTCGCTGACTTCACTCTTTCACAACGGTTATCTGCTTCTATATACATACATATATACGCATAAATATGTGTGTGTGTTTCTAGGCACTGTCTGCTTGGCCGGTTTGCTTGTTTGCTGTTTGCCGCGGCTTCATAAAAATGAAACATTAATAGAGCGCCAACGATAAAGCGTTTATTTATTGCGCCTCCGACTCGCTGCTCTTTGGTTGCTCATGTGGCCTCCACATTCCAAGTCATTGGCTATCATTTTTTATATTTTTATGCATAAGGCATTCATTTCAACAGCTTATTTATTCCCTGTGGCATGCTTAAGACATTTGTGTACTCCGCATTTTGCATAAGTCTACACACACACACACACACTTGTGTATTTTCCTTTTATTTATTAACTTATAAATATTATTCTCTATTGCATTATTTCCTCAAATATTTATTGTTACTTAAAAGGAGATTTATTGCAGCGTTGACAGCGAATTTTGCAAAATTTATTTATATGTAATATATTACAGATTTACATACGTAAATAAAAAGAGATATAGTATAATTTTTAAAGCTCCGCCGATTTAAACAGAAACGAGCTGTGAAAAATTTCTTTGAACCGATCGATTAAAAACTAACAAATCGCCCAAAATCTAGAGCTATATTTTAGAATCGACAAGCAAATACATAAAGTTAAGATTATACCCTTCAAAAATACAAAAAATTTTCTTGCAAGAACTTACTTTTGATCGAACAGCTTGTATGACAGCTATTAATATAGTGATGCAATCTAGAAAATATGTTCAAATTCTTAGCGATGCCCTTGAGAACGATTCATGCCAAATTTCGTGAAGACATCTCCTCAAATAAAAACGTCATTCTTACAAACAGCACGTCAACAAACTCAAGAAGGGTTCGACGGCTAGAAGCTGCAATCACAATAGACAGCTGTAAGATTGTCTGCTCGACTTGCACTCCTGCTCTCTGAGAGCACTCATCAGCAAATATGTATAAGGGAACTAAGGGACGGCATTTCAAGCTCCTTACTGCAAACAAAGCCATTGGATTTCGGAAAATGCAAAGAAGCAGCTGGTACGATGAGAAAAACCGTGGAAAGGGAAGAGAGACGCTTTTTTAGACCAAAAAAAAGAGAGGCCGAAAAAGTACAAGTAGCTTAACAAGCTAACCGACCGGGAAAATAAGCTCGAAAATTCTACGATAAGATGCAGCGATTAAGAGATAATTTCAAGACCGGAGCGTACTCTTGTACAACTCCCAGAGGTAATCCAGTGACTGATGCCCAGAGCATACTAAAATTAAGGAAGGAACACATCTTCAGCCTGCTGAATGGCAGTGAAAGGATAACACATGGAGATGGTGAAACCGATTTCCAAAACGATCACGATGGAATGCACGTTCGATTGTCCGACCACGAAGAAGTTCGAATAGCAATTACCCGTCTGAAGAACAACAAAGCGGGGAAGGCCGAAGGATTGCCGGCCGGGCTATTCAAACATGGCGGCAAAGAACTGGTAAGGAGCATACATCAGGTTTTTTTAGAATATGGTCAGACGAAGCTCCAATCCACAACAAGGGAGACCACACATTCCGCCCCAGCTAATGTGGGATAAACCCTCTCAACATATCGTATAAGGTTCTATCGAGAGTACTGTATGAAGGATTAAAGTTCACTGTAAACAAGCTGATTGGGCCTTATCAATGCGGCTTCAAGCCTGGAAAATCAGCCACTGATTAGATATTCACCATGTGTCAAGTGTTGAAGGAGACCCGCGAAAAGAGTATCGATACACTTCATCTCTCTGTCGATTTTAAAACTGCTTTTGACAGCATGAAAAGGACGAAAAGGTCTGAATTTGGTACCCCCGCAAATCTTATATGGCTGTGTAAACTGACGTGACCTCTCCGAGCTGTTCGATACCAAACGAGGTTTCCGACAAGGTAGCCCTTACCGTGCGACTTCTTCCATCCACTGCTGTATAAAATAGGTCGAGCTGCAGAGCTCAACTGAGAAGGTACAATATTCTGTGAGAGTGTACAACTGCTGGCGTACGACGATGGCATCGATATAATTGGCTATAAACCGCACCATTAGTTCCGCTTTCTCCAGGTTGGACAATGCAGAAGAAAGGCGTCTGGTAATGAACAAAGGCCTGTCATTAAACAAACAAACAGTAGTCACATTCACGACTAGGTTTCCAAGTCATTGGTGACAGTCATAACCACCAATATCTCAATATCCAACACAGAATAACTCTTGCATACAGGTGCTACTTCCGAGTGAGTAGGAAGAAGACTTGAAAGTAAAGTGCTCTCTCGACGAACAAAACGAAATTATACAAGTCACTCCTGTTACCTGGTGCAGAAGAAAACATCTGATGAGTCGGCTTACGAGGTTTCGTGACAAAGGTTTTGCGGAAGATTTATGGCCCTTTGCATTTTGGCAACGGCGAATATCGCATTCGATGGAACGATGAGCTGTATGAGATATACGACGTCATTGACATAATTCAGCGAATTAAAAGACAGCGGCTACGCTGGCTAGATCATGTCGTCCGAAAACATTCGAGCTCTGAAAGTATTCGACGAAGTACCCGTCGGGTGAAAGAGTAAGACCTCCATTCCGTCGGAAAAGAACCTGGCTACACTTCATCAATTGGCCAATTGGCGCCAAACAGAGAAGAGGGAGAACGACTGTTGGGTTATTGTAAACTCGGCTGCCCCAATGAAGAAGAAGAAGAAATGCATAAATACCTTCTTTTGGTGGATGAAGCCTGTATGCTAAATTGTAATATTTTCTTTAGTGCATAAAAGCTGGACCACCCTTTACTTTTCGAAAAAAAAAGCATAATTCTACATTACAGACAAGCAAAAGAAGCAATTTGCTTTTAATTATCAGTGTGTTGCTTTTATTCCCAATTCTACTCCATTTTCTCGATAAGAGTTTCATTGAAACTGTGGGAAATGCTTCATTGGCTTCGATTTTGTTTGCCACATTTCGCTACTAATTCAAAATCCTTACGGGAAGTTAATTGCAGTAGCTCGTAAGAAAGAGGCCCAAGGGTACTGTAAATAATTGACGCACTATTGGAAGAGTTGAAAGTTCTACTGATTTAAATTGGTTTGGCAATCAAAGCTTGTATCGCATGTTGCAGGAAGCTGTAGGCACTTTTACAAAATTTTTGTCTCTACTCTACAAAATACTACAAAGTCACCAACTATAAAAGAAATATTTCATGCACGTAGACTTTATGCTGCTTTTGGCATTCTTCTTCGCTTTAAGCATTCTTCTTTGCAGCGAAGCAGTTCAGAGACAAAAACGGAGACCTTATTACCGGCGACAGTAAGACAATGGCGACAGCAGTTGAGCCGCCATTGTTGATAACATTTTAATTTGCAAAATCACAAGCAGCCACAAATCAAGGAACACCGAGTTGACAAGCTGGCTAAGCAACCCTGCAACCCAGAACTACCATACAGATGTACGCATGCAGACAAATAGCTGTTGTGCCTATGACAAGAAATAATTGCGGCTGCCAACTTGCCAGTCTGTCAGCTTTGCCACGACTCGGGAATCAAGGGAATCATTTGTCATGCGGCATTATCAGTACGACAAGCGTAAAGACAAGCTATGCAGCTCACTCAGACACGCACACACACACACAGACATACACTCAAGTGTGCTATCTACCGCATTTGGTATGCATAAGGTATGTCGCTGACAGCCTGCGCGCGCCTCGAGGTAGGCCACAGCGCTGCAGCAACCCCCGTACCTTGCATATCTCTCAATCGTGTGGGCAGCGCGACGTCATAAACTGGCAGCTGCGGTGCTGGCCGCGTATTTCGCAGCTGTCATGTGACCTGCTGCCTTGGCCTAGCCGCGCGCTGCCACTCACGCGCGCACGTTGGACGTTCGCCATAGCGGTACATTCGCATAGTTATGCATGCGAAATGGAAATTTTGCATATGCATAAGAGTGTGCGGAAAAAATTGCTGGGCTCTTGTGAAGAATTCTCTGTTTTTTATGGGCGTACGCTCGTGCAGCGGTGAAGTGGCCACACTTGGCATGCAAGCATAAAAAAGTGGTAAATTAACTGCGCAAGTGGCATTTGCAAATTACACTCACCAACCTCTTTTATACGCCCTCCATTTTGGCTGTCATTAATTCCACTTTTTTCCACAATTTTTTCCCCTTCTCCCAAGCCGCAAGTGTCACACGGCCATTACATTTAGAGCAGCGCGATAGCAGCAGACCGCTTACGTAGGTGTGTGTGCTGGCCCGCGAGTCATGTGTCGGTATGTGGCGGTGTGTGTATGTGTAGGTGCATAAGTGCCTCGACGCAGGTAATGCATTTGAAATGAGATTAAAAATGCAAAAGTTGCTAATTGCGTGAAACATGACAGCGGAAATTAGCCGCTCTAATGTCACAAGACACCGCAGCGGCGCGGCAGCTGAAGGGGTTGCTGGGCGAATGTGTGCAATGGCATTGCTGTGGACGTAAATTATGCACATGTTAAAGCATCGCGGCTTAAAGGTGTTTATGAAATCTATTATTTCATTATACTGGCTTTACACCAGGCACCAAGCAAAGCGCTAGTTGTTAGCTAGTAAGCACTGATAATCAGCAATTTGTGGCTTAGAAGATTTAGTGCATCGGCATATAGCCTACTTGAGCGCTTTGCTCACGTAAGGGTCGTTTGTAACAGCACAAAATTATAAGAGATGAAAATACGGAGAGGGGCAAAGGCATTAAATGAATTTTTGAAAAATTGCTTGTTCAGCTTTCCAACCAATCGACTTATTTGGGAGCGGCTAAGATAAGTGAAAATATAATACAGTTAGTCATACTGAAGAAAATAACATTTGAAGTAGTTGTAATGGTACAATTATTCGACATATCACTGGTTGAAAATCGAGGTCAAAGTCCAGGCGGGGGCGTTCATTTGACCCATTGTGTTCCCGGGTAGGAACCAAATTCAGCCTTATCTAGCAAGTCGGTGGATTTGGTAAAAACATATACACCTAATGTCTATGAAATTGGAACATTTGAGAAGCGTGGTATATTCCCGCAAGCTACTGTTTCAGCTTGCATCAGCTACTGTTTCAGCGGTTCGCACGTGCTGTCCATTCCACCGAATCCACTTTTCCAATTTTGTGAAGTTGGGATATTAAGCATAGGTGCCTAGGTACCCTCTGATGACTCCCACAATGTTACTAAGTTCCCTTTTGCCTAGAAGTAGCAGCTTTTTTGTCTTTCTACCAAAAACACTACCCCAAAGAATATTTTTTGCTGGTATTCCAAGACCTTAGGCGTTCCTCTTAGAGGACTATTGCTTCAAACAACCCTTTAAGGAGCTTAATGGTTTGGGGCAACTTAGCGAAATTGTGTGGCCAACTCGTCTGGTTTTCCATTTCATCTCTACTAGGGAATTAAAACGATGTGTTTACTTCCTCATGTGTCTCCTTAACAGGGTCGCAATGGCTCCAATGGCCTAAAATGATGAGCCGACTGGCCTTATACCTCTCCTGTAAGCCTTTTGGCCAGTTTGAGAAACACATAATTTCTACGTTTTTCATATGGTGATGGTAAAGTCCACTAACACCGTTAAGACTGTCGGATATGATAAAAATTCGGAAAATGTGTGCAGTTTGACTTTTTAGGACCTTTACACAGTTCAAAGACTTTTGAGAAGCTTAGAGAAATTGTGTTTTCAGCTGCCCCCGAGCAGGATAGGACATCTGCTTTTTTCATTTCCATCTATGTATACTTGTAAATGACCGGGCACCCTTATGATAATAACCGAGTTCAATGTCTATATGATTGGGTGCCCAGATAATATTAGTTAGTCACCAACTGAGATTCGAGTTTCCTGCTTACGTAATCTAACGCGGTGAGACTTAGAACTGGCGCTACGGAAAGGCTTGTTTGCCACTTGCCTATCCACTAGAAGCGGGCTTGCCAGTTAGAGCGTAAGACCACTTGGCACTTTGTGTTGTTCCTGAAAGTCTGAATTGTAGTTAAGTATTTTAAAGCTATCTTTTGCGTATGAACTAATACAGAAGAACTATTAGTTCATTAGTCCGAGTTCGCTAACAATGTATGATACCATGGCCGTGGTGACGCCATGTTTCATTTGAAAATGTCCTGGCTGGATTTCGGGGATAACCTCTAGAGTTTATGTAGTTTTCATTGCACCCGTAATCGCCAAAAAGCAGTTCCGTCGCCCTTGTAGGAGGGCTCACTTTTTCCATCAGACTGCCGCACTTTTATAGAGCCAATATACATTGCGGGCTCGTCAACCCCATTTTTAGGCAATGGCTGTTCTGCAGGAGTTCCAGGTTCTAAGTGCCTTGCAAGCTGTTCTCAATGTGTTCTCTTCTGCTCAGTTATTTATCTAGAATATAGTCGAAGAAATTAACAAAGCTCGAGAGTGCAATAAAAAGATAGATTGTTTTGTGCAATTTTTGTCCTTCTTGTCAACAGTCAGATTTCTGTTTTATCCCGTTTGACATTTAGACCGTGAGTCTCCGCTCAGTTGGACGATATGTCAAGGGTTCTCTCTATCAAGTAGAATATATGGATCCCTCGAACCTTTGAGCTTAGCGTCAATAGGAAAATACAGTATATTAAGATTTCACATTTAAAATTTAGGTATAAGGTCTGTCAAAAACAGAAATTCTAGCGAAGTAATGAAGTCATAAAACCTGAGATACTTAAAATATTACTACTACTTTTATTACTCGCTCATTGCTCGTTACTCTCGCTCAATTTGTTTGGGTAATAAGCAGTTGAGCTTACAGCCAGATAAGCAAGTTCACTAAAACAGCGACGAATAGTGTCGGTAATAAAAGACTGTCGAAATTTTAGAAAATTATTTTAATCGCACAAATTATAACCACAAGTCACAGCGCTCAAAATGAAGGCATAAAATTCACGGCATGCACACACACACATAAACTACTGCACACGGTAACACAAGTGGTAATACCGCAACTTAATCCCAGCGACAAATTCTTGTATTAATTTTATGCTTAGAAATTTTACACCACAGCAACAAAGTTATATGTCTGCTTGTACATATATGTATGTATGTGTATGTCTGCATTGGTGTGCATATATATGCAGGTCGTTATAGGTATATTGCACAGACTTTTTCTGTCATCAAAAAGTTTAAAATTCAAGGTAAACTCAAAGCATTTACTTAAGCACATATGTATACTTATAATATATATATGTATATATGTGGTATGTACATATATACATATCAACCGGTATGCATAATTGCACCTTTCGGCATTTCCTACCTCTAACGGTCCGGATTAAAAAGCCAACGAACGGACGCTATTCAAGTTGAGAAGTTAATTAAGGAATATTCAAAGGATTAGGCACACCTACACACACAAACTGAAAGTACATAGTGCCCACACACACCTACACACTTAGCTGCCGTGGGATGTGGTGGAAATTTGAAAATAAAATGAACTAAGTTCAGCAAATAATATATAAAATGGAAGAGACGCTGCCAAAGCTGCTGGCTTTTTTGCAATGAGTGAGTATAAAAGAGGTGAAGAGGAGGTGAAGAGGAGGCGAGGAGTAGAAGCGTGAACTCAGCAGTGGCAATACGCATAGGAATGCAGATAAGACGCGTTGAGGCTTTGTTGAGTGTGAGAAAGTAGAGCGAAAGCAAGCAAAGTGTGCGTGGCAGTGAAGAATTGAGGAAAGTATACAGACAGTTGTGTGTCGTTGCAAGGCTACTTGATGAGCGTTATTTAAGCCAGACGTTGCTGGCAAAGAATATATATATGTATATAATGTATAAATGTATGAAGACATGTATATATGTCTATATGTATTAAACTTATATATACATATATGTACTTCAGAATATATATATGTATATAATAAAAGTGTTTGAAAAACACACTTTGAGTTGTGTAAGTGGGCATTGAAAGGATTAAAAAGTGTAGACACAAGTTTCAACGTGTTATCCAGCAGCTGCTTAAAGTCGGTCGCCATTAGAATTAATAAGCGTATCGCTTGGTTATGGCTGGGGAATTAAATATGATAACTTAATTTTGTTGAAGTGGAAATGTTAGTTGAATTCAAAAGTGGGCAGATTTTGTTGCAAGAGTATTTTAGCACACGATCAAAAATGAACCGGACTGGCAAAAAAATGCATTTTCAAGTATTGAAAAAAAAAATTAATTTTCAAGTATTTTAAAGTATGTTAAAGTATTTTAATTTAAAACTCCATCATAGTCTCAGAAAAAAGCTGCAGAGAAGATACTTGTATACCAACGTAAATATATTCCATATACATGTTATGAGCCTGGGCGGGGTTAGCCTTCATTGCTTTTAGCAAATTATTTTAATTGGCAGCAATTGACTGATGTCGTGTGCTCCCAGAAAGATTTTTCATTTTCCAAAAAAGAAAGCCGTCACAGAGAGCCTAATCTGGCATCTACGGTAACTAAGCGATGACTTTCGTTCTTCGTATTTGGCCAAGGAGTCAGTCAAAATCGCTCTAAAGTGCGGCAGTGCATTTTACTGATTAATGATTTATGAATTTTTTGCCTACAACTCCAGTTGTTTACGAAGAAGATGCCCCAAAAGCGGACTAGTAGTATTCCATATTGATCTTTTGACTCTGTGAAATGAATATATACTGAACCACACCACGGTTATCAAAGAAAATGACCATCACCTGTATATGGTCAGATCTACATTCACACGACAGTCGGGTCTACGTAACCGGAATGGACCCGAATGTTTTTATCCTGTCTAGGACTGTCAACTCGGCAGAATTCCTCCCCTACAACCGCAAAAACAACCTTAACCTGGATAATATGACAGATTTTGTATTGGTTTCTCGGTTTCGGCATATTTTGTAGAGCCAATCGTTAGATTCTTGGATACACGTCTCATCAGCAATAAAAATGCTTTTGATGAAGGTTGGGTTCTCAGATACGTTGAAAAGCAACACTGTTTCGACCTCTAATCTACACCTTTTTTGTAAAAAATTTCTATCTTTTAGTACTAGTTTAGCGATGACACCCACCATATCCAAAACTTTAACCGAAATATGTTGGGTTGCTCCACAATGGATGGTTCCATTCCCTGCTAGGTCTCTGATGTTTACACGATGATTTTGAAAGACTATTTCTTCACATTTCTTCAATTGTCTTAAACAGAAATTAATGGTTGCATCGCATTAAGTAAGTTTGAGATGACTTCACCATGTTCACAGTTCACTTTACGTCAATAAAATGCTTGTGGGATTAGTACATATTACATTAGAAATATAATTTCTTAAGAAAATACGAGTTTTCCTCTTAAGAATGTTTTTTTTTCCTATTAAATTACAATATTCATACAAAAAAATTGCCTCAAAATAATCAAAATATAACCGCCAGTATTTTTTTAACGGTTAGGTCTACGAAAAAATCGTCAAAACTTTTTTGTAGAGCATTCAATTTCATCCAATTAATGAAACATAATATTTTTTCAGGCAGTTGGAATCGAGGTTTGAATTTTTCTATCTGATAATGAGAGAAATAGGGAGGCAGGAGAGACTTTCATAGTGTTGTCTACGAGCTAATTTTTCAGAGCACGAAGTGAAAAAATAATTGTATATAACCACTCTAACATATATTTAAGTATATAGCTTATAACTTTTATGAATATGTTTCCACTCTACAATTTATACCCCACATACCAGCAGCTTGCCAATCAATTCAATCCATTTTAACGATCTCTAATAGCATATGCTAAAATTTTTAGCTAAAAGCTGTAAATATGCAAAATTTAGTTTCGCCATTGAATTATTGTTATTTAACCTTCGACCCCAAAAACTCATAACTAATCCCGTCAGTTTGGCAATCTTACATATGCATTGAAACTAATTTGAATGAAAATTTCTGTTATCGTTTCCATGTGCAGGGGCGATATGTAAGTAAGTGATTTTTCGCATATATTACTTTGTATATATGTAGATGTATGAGTGCGTTAATATTTAGACAAATTTCCGTGCATGCAAGGGACCGCACGTCCACTGACACATGGTCATGGCGCTTGGTCAAACATGAAGTATTTGATTACGACGGCGAGCAGCGCTGTAAACAGCATTTGCATATGTATTTAATTTACGCAGATGAAGATACTGTTGCCGGATTTTATAACCATGAACACAAAAACAAATACAAAACGGATATTCGGCATATGTGAACGTTAGCAGCATGTAGATAAGTGAGCGCTTATGAACCCAAATGTATTAGGGTGGTTGTTAATTTCGGGTTTTAAGAGGGATAAAAGCTCACATTATGATAAGACGAGTAACAGGTTAATTTTAGATGCACCGAAGTTTTCCTACGCTTCACAAACACAAAATTTTCCTAACGAGAATTTGATTTTAATTAGTCAGTTTGTATGACAGCTATAAGATATAGTGGTCCAATCTGCACAATTTCCTCAGAGAATGCACCGTTATCTTGGAAAATAAACTATATCATATTTCGAGAAAATATTTCTTTAAATGAAAAAGTTTTCCATACAAGCACCTGATTTCGATCGTTCGGTTTGCTTGGCAGCTATATGATATAGTAGTCCGATTTGCATAATTTCTTCACAGATTGTGTCATTGCTTTAGTTAAAAATACGGGTTAAATTTCAAGAAGATATCTCGTCAAATGAAAAAGTTTTCCATACAAGCGCTTGATTTCGATCGTTCAGTTTGTATGGCAGCTATATGATATAGTAATGCGATTATAACAATTTCTTCGGAGATTGCGGCATTGCCTTAGATAATAATTCATGCCAAATCTCGTGAAGATATCTCGTCAAATGAAGAGGTTTCATACAGCTGATTTCGATCGTTCCAAGCATCTACTACTTTCTTTTGCAATTTTTTTTATAAACAACCCTCTCTTTACTACCCAAATTAAAACATTTTATATACCATATATAAAAGCAAAAATATCAACCGTCTTTAAACTTCATTGCCAGTGAAATAATAGCCACCCTAATAGACCTTTATGTTCACACATTCGCCTGCATTTGGCACTAATGGCTCTCGTGGACGGAAATATAGGTATATGTGTGAGTGGGTGCGTATGTGCACGCACTGCTAGTGGAGACCGGAAAATTAAGAGGATGTCCAATGCGGAAAACCGGACATTTTGTGCGTCCAACCATCCACACACACACACATAAACACACTTGCGCTGCGAAGCAGTGGGCGTTTGCTGGTTGCTTGGTTGAAGTTGGTTCTTATCTGTAATTCACTTAAACGAATAAGTCATTGAGTGTTAGGTGCACATAAACTCGTGTTAGTCCGTATAAATGTGTGTGTGTGTGTGTATGTGGACTCACTCCTGTGTGTAGTTTAATGTGCAGCCTAAAACCAAAAATTAATTCAAAAAGTTGTTAGCTGTGGCTACATGGGGGCCCTCACTAATGTGCAATCAAATGTTATGACTACATTTGTGCGAGGAATAACCAATGAACATGAGGTTGTGAAAGCATATACACAAATTATTGCAATTTTAGACTTTTTTGCAACCATGTGTGCCTCTGTAATATATTTGTGGTAATATGCTTTCCTTTTATACTATATAGTAAATATTCTTGAAAATTCTCATAGCATTGAAGAGTTCGTATTTAAAAAAAAAAGTATGCCTAAACTTTGTATAGACTTTTATGGTAACTGAGTAAATAATATTAGAAAAATACGTTTTTTGAAGGCTTTCAAAAACCAAGTAAAATTGAAAAGGGTTTTATTTATTTGGCGGTATCACAAACGAGCCTCTCCTCGCATTCGTAGTCTCACATCTCTTCTCTTGAGGAGAGAGTAAAGAAGGCATATTATACTAGTATTGCTGTAGAGAAGCTTAAGGAAAAGATAACTCTCAGCAAAGGTGGTATTTAGGCTCTAAGAAATCGCAGTCAAACTAATAATGTTCCATAGTGTAATTATCTGGTGGAGGGCGCTCGAAAAGTCTTCACTTGCTAAGAACCTTGAACGTGTTCAAAGAGCAATTTTCATAGGCATCTCTGGGGTACTGTGGCTATACCAACAATAGCACCCGTCTGTACTGCCGACAAGTTTATCGCTGGAAAGTGTGATCTAGGACTATGGGAAAGTGGTTATATTAAGGAGTCTGAACAATAAAAATTCTCTCTCCGGAATTCTATTCTTTCTCACTTGCATTCCTGAAACCTAGAATCACTGCGTCTCAAAGAGCACTAATGTCGTATTTTTCTCTGCTCACAAGTGCATTGCGATAGAAAGTAGTCGCTGGAGGGATCTTTTTCAGAAATAGGTCGAAGTTAGTAGAGAAGGGTGGAGGGTGAGCAACTTTCCGTCAATTTAAACTTTAAGCTTCCAAACCACCATGGCGTTTTCATGCAGAAGGTGGCGGTAGACGTACTAATACAAAGTCTCTTTCAGAGAGCTGAGCTTTCATTACGACAACAGGTTTGTTCTTCCTATAAATACCTCCATCATTAGACTTTGAATGCTGAGCCGGAATCGCTGATAATAGTCGAAGACCTAGCAAGTCAAAGCACGCGTACCCCCTCACATCGAAAAGGAAACGAGTTGAATTTGCATTGACAGCCGCTGGATGACCTACGCGACTCCAAGATCCTTTGGCCTATAGTAGAAGATACTCTTAACATCTTTCAATAGCAGGTATTTTCACTAGACATTGTCTAATAGGCAATCGTACGGTAAGGCTAAAAATCTCGATGAGCATAAGTTGTCAAAGTATACTGCCGATAGTGATATTGAATCATCCAGCTATTTTCTCCTCTATTGTCCAGACTTGGAAAGAAGAAAACATCTAGGAAGTCATACCATCAATATACAAGGAGACATAGCCGCAACTGACATTGTCCGGCTCAACAAATTTCTTACGACTCAAAAAGATTTGTCGATTTTTAAGGATCTTACGAATTATTATATTGGGTTGTCAAAAAGTCTTGCGGTATTTTCGCTAGTTGGCGCTGAAAGCGCGTAGTTCTAGTTTTATTCGTCGCATCGGGTCATGCTATACCTTTTTGGAAAGCGCATTTCACGCGCTAACGCGTGTTTGATTGATTGTCGTTTCTTTTAAGTCATTCGTGAGTTATAGAGTCGCAAACATGGAGCAAAATAAAAAGAAAATACGGCATATTTTACAGTACTACTACGAAAAAGGCAAAAATGCAGCTCAAGCCGCCAATAAAATTTGTGCAGTTTATGGACCCGATACAGTTTCCATTTCCACCGCACAACGATGGTTTCAACATTTTCGTTCTGGTGTAGAGGTGGTCGAAGATGCGCCACGCTCCGGAAGGCCTGTCGTCGAAAATTGCGATAAAATCGCTGAATTGGTCGAAAGAGACCGGCATAGTAGAAAAAAATAAATAAATAAATAAAAAAATAAAATAAAAATAAATAAAATTCAATAAAAATACCGCAAGACTTTTTTGACAACCCAATATAAGAGTTTTAGGTACAAGAAAGGACCGTCAATAAAAGCTTTCAAAGTATGATCCACAATAGTATCGGCCTATTTACTTTACTTTTCCTTTCCTTAAATACAGGGTTTTCTAAAACTTTCGTTTTTTCATATCCTTATTATTATTTTCTTTTTTGGTTTGTGTAAAAGAACAATTAAATATGCTTCAATATAGAAAATCTTACAATAAAAATAAATCCTGTTACGCATTTAATTAAATTTCTTTGTAAAATCTAAAGTGATGTGCGGTTTATAATGTCGTAGTTCTCGATGAAAGTATATACACTCTGAATACTGTACACAAAATAGAACAAAAATACAAAAACTGCATGTATGTACTATGTATTACTAAAATTATGAGGAAAACAAATGATACATACACATGTATGTATCTAATAATACACTACATATAATATATTATATTCATTTGTATTGCCAAAAAGCCTATTTATAGAAATCTCTCGGCTTAATATTTCATTTAAACTACAATTTTCTAATTGCCTTACATTCTTATATAATATAGAAAACAAATCAGTAACAAAACGCCAGTGCGTATGAGTGACAATGTTTGATATATTGTATTTGCAACTTGTGCTTGAGCCTTTCATCAGTTATATAGTATAAATTTACACTTTATGCATAGAAACATTAATAATACACAACAATTATGTTCAGCTATTATTATTACTGCAATGATTTTATGTTCGAAACAAAAGCCAATTTGAAAATACCAGTGCGTATGAGTGATATTTTTAAATAATCCTTTTTCAATGCTTATAAAATATAAAAAAATTGTTCTTAAACAGAAGTTCACAAAAAACATTTACTTTCTTATTCTTATATATACATATATTTATATATTGCTTGCATTTGGCCTCTTCAAGAGTTTTGATTTGTTATTTATTATAATATATTACATATAAATATTTTTCATTCATAGTATATACTCCACTAATTAGCCACTTAATTGTCACTAACAATTATCATAACACTAGAAATCAAACAGATATATTTATAGCAAATTTTATTAACAATTTTATATCAGAAATTTTTAAATTTCCTGCTTCACCTCACACACATTTTTAATCCAGGCTAAACCTCACTACTATAATATTTAGCCATATGCCACGCACAAGCCGCTGATTGCATAACACTTGTTAGTTTCACCGTGGCAAATTTAAGTGGTTCAACCTGCTTTTGGTTTGGGTTGAATTGCGGAAAATACGGTTGTAATTGAGGTTAATCGTAACGCGCGTGTTCGTGGTGCGAGCCTGCCGACAGCAAACTAGATTTATTTACAAGTGTACGCATTATGCAGCAGTGCTTAGTTATATAATATATGTATATCTGATTACTGATTATGCTAATACTGAAATATTGATAATTAACTACATGACATGTTTTGATATACGGTCATAAGCGAAAATGAGTAAGCAAAACAAATAAGTGAAAATGCACTAACTTATTAATGGAAGGGGTGGCGTAAGTGTGCCTAATGTAAATTCGAAGAGTTGGAAATTCGCTCATAACATATTTCTGACATATTTATTTAATTTTTTTTAGCAGTTTGGCAGCTGGATAGATCATTCTCCTATCTTACCATGCTAATGTTCAGATCGTCGTAAAGACAAAGTGTTGGTCACCGTATCAGATGACAGCCACTGTGGCACCCGGCAGAAATGAAGTCGCTTGTTTCTGGCGACCATTTTCATTGGTGCCATGCTACGCACGACACTTCTGGCTGTCATGTGAAACGAGGTTACTGTCTTGCTTGCTGGTAGGCTGTCTACATAGATCTTGGCTTTGGAATTACCTGTCGATCCGTTAGAACTCCGCGGCTTTTCAAAGCAAAGATCTCTGCTTGGAGTATGCAACTGGAGCACAGCTTAAAAGGCTGCCTTATGCCGAACTCTGAACAGTATCGCCTTTTTAAAATATGTTTAACGAGTTGCTCATAGTTAACATATTATTATGTCAACCATCTTTTTCTATATTTACTCTAAACCTTCTTTCCCAATCGAAGAGTAGAATTCGCCGCAGAGTCTGCAGGGAAGAGGTATTTAGGCGACAGGTTCAGCACTACTTCAAGAGCCGTCGTTGAAGTGATCCTAAGAGGCAGAAGTATGCACAGTGCAGCGAGCTTTTGAACCCACTTCATCGCCTTCAAGGAGGTAGATTTCTATACGACTGTTTATCATATTACTACACCATAGAGTAGAATTAATCCTGCAATAGCTTTAGAGGATGAGAGAGGGAGAGGGAGGGTTTTGACGAGCATCTGCCTACATACATAGTTATAAGGCCTTGAGGGTATTTTCGCTCAACCGCACACCCGATTACAAAGAACAATTCTATAATATATATTGATAGTGGTGGTCTTAATAATGTTTAGACCCACTCCCGTTATTAAAATGGCAATGTTGTCTGCATGTGCTACTACCTTGGGGCTTTGTTATATTCCCACCAGTTTCCAGAGGAGCAGAAATACATAGTAATCCACCTTACGGAATGCCTCTACAGACTTTCTTGCTATTCTAGCGTCGTTCTATTCTGCTCTTATCCCTTAAAAGATGAAGTTGCCTTCCAATCAGCTTTTTAATGCCGAATCAACACCTATTATCCCGATATTATTTAGCATAGATTATGTTGAAACTTTTTTGAAAGCTCCTGAAATGTATGGGAACACTCCTAAGAGCGTAAACCTTATATCCAAGAGCCCCTTCGATATTCAACACCAGTATATGGAGTGAAGTCTCTATTTATCTGCCTTTTCGGTATGCGTATTGCGTTTTAGACAAGCTTGCAAGAGATGATACAGCCTTGGTCTGCACCAAAAATTTGTATAACGCTTTCAGCAGGAAGAAAGTTAAGCTTATATAAGTAGATAGGGTAGTTTCAATGTGCCTCCAGTATTAAAACTACCCTAACCTTAGGTGCAGCATATAGCTAAAATTCAAAAACCACCTTTAGCCACGGCACGCATAGACACAGCTCAGTTTGGAGCATGGCTGGAATTGTTCCGCCTGTGCCGGCAGTTTCTTATGGTTCGAAGGAGTGGATTACCCATTAAATATATATTTAAGCAGCAACTTAGATTATATACATTAGCTTTACATATTTGCTTTTATATATTGACTTATATCTGTATCAACAGCTAGTTGTTGCAAACCCTCTTGTCCGTTATTGTCAAATGATTGACAACATATCTATTCATAGCTGTACAAGTGCATTCTACGAACACCTCAATTGTCTAGGTATCTAAATTCCAACAATCAAGCAGGAAGAAGAGTGGCCAATGTATCTACTGAGACAATAAGCTTTGTTCTCCTTCACAATGTGGCTGTGGTTGAAGCGAAATTCAACACCGACAAATTAACACTATTCACAAGAGAGTCAAACAACAAAAGCAGAAAGGTAGAACACAATGACTAGATGGACACTGAAAACTACAAAATGCGGAAAAAGTATTAAAAAAAAACAAAAAAACAAAAACAAAAAAAAAAGAAAAAGCAAATAGCTACATAAAATTTTAAGTACCGAGTAGACAACAAAGTGCAATGATGGCAATGGAAAGCATTTTTAATATGAAGATCTGTTATGAGAATTTGTACTTAAATTTTTGAGATATCCACCTGAAATCTTGCACACTTTCATTAATCACCAAGAAGCTACTTATGTGTCGAAACCGTCGATGTCGGATCACTATAGCATATAGCTGCCATATAAACTGATCTATCAAAATCAAGTCCTTGTATGGAAAACTTTTTTAAATGATGGCATATCTTCTCAAAAATTGGCACAGATTATTATCTCAGAGATTACTACAATATCCAAAGATATTGTTCAGATCGAATCACTATAGCATATAACTGCCATACGAACTAACCGACTCAACTCAAGTTCTTGTATTGAAAACTTTTTTATTTGGAAAAATATCTTCACAAAACTTGCCACAGATCATTTTCTCACGATTCACTACAATCTCAGAAAAAATTGTTCAGATCGGACTACTATATCATATAACTGCCATACAAACCGACCGATCAAAACCAAGAAAAAGTACTTATAACCTTTTATGTTATAAAAAAATGCTGCCTTGAATGAAGACATATTTTTATTACATTTTATTGAATGAGCTCACGTCTACTTCATTTCACTGCGGGGTAAGTGTCGGCGCACAAGTATGCCTGCACAAGTGAAGCATGATTTCTCTGCGATATATTCAACTGTGCTGCAGCAAATATGTTCGTGTTTAATTAACTCGTCTACCGTGTCACCGTTGCTGTTGCCATCCAAGGAGTTGAAGTGCAAGCAAAAATTAAATAAAAAGACAACAAAAACCGACGCAGCAGTAGCATGAAAAATGCAAATACAAGACATGCAGGTAAGCGTCGTTTACAGCACATATACACACACATGCATACATTCAACTCGTCTTTGTTGTTGGCGTGAATTTATTATTTTCCAAAGTTCATTAACTTCCACTCGAACAGCGGAAATGCCAAGCGGCAGCACAATTTGTTGCACAGTTGCATAACTGTTGCAGTGTGTGGCGTGGATGCTTGTCTGTTGATTATTGCAGGTGGCAAGGTGGCAATGCACAGTAAGGTGGAAAAGTGCAAAAATAATTGTTGCCACAGCTTGAGATTATGCTTTTGTGGTTGTTGTAACGAGGCAACGAGTGCAATGCAACTATGCGAAAGCTTTAACTGATGCAACCACACACTGGGAAATTTTGTAAACATTTGCGGATAAAAGGAGTTAACAAGCAGTCTTCACAGTTATAGCTTTAATAATCTGATAAAAATACTTGCAAAATCTTATATATTTGTAATTTGAACCAAAATTTTCAAATAGTAGGAAAAAAGGTTTACTTCGGAAGCACTGGAGCTGTAATACTTTTCATAAATACAAAAGTCTCTATACCAAAATTTGATTTGATTTGTCAAATTGTATGGCAACTATATGCTATAGTTATCCGATCTGAATAATTTATTCGGAGATTGTACCGATGCCTTGAATAATACGTTGTCTTAAGTTAGATGACTGATCCCTCAGCATAGTAGGGGGATTACACTTAGGTTGTTATATACCATCCTTCGTGAAGCCAAACGAAAAAATTCTTGTAGTTGAATATAAGCCAACGATAAGCTTCGGGGTTATTTAACCTAGATGTCTAAAAGTACGAAAACTGATTTGTTTCAGCATTGATTAGACAAAAGAAGGACATTTAGGAAGGAAGGTTTGAAATAATTCTATATCATCTTCGACCAGAAGCTGGCATCCAGTAACATATTCAAACTGAATGCATGAATTCTGATCACATAGTTTCCGGTTAGGACATTTGAAGGTGTAACTTGCTGAGAGCGAAGAGCTCCAGTCTTCCTCCAATTTACCCAAGGTCAGGGGGACCTTGCAAGTGTACAGCCGCTGGTAGGCGATCAACGCTTGTTGAGCTGATCTGACTCTAAACTGGACGGTAGAAGCCACAAACCGGCCATGCCGTAGCTCCTATCCTCTCCAACTCCGTAGTTATTAAGGCTAAAGTAGATGTCCTAGTAAGCTCATCAGCCTTATAGTTTCTTGCAATACCGCTGTGGCCAGGCACCCAAGCAGGTCTAATCATAACTTGATCGTAGAGATAAAAAAGATCACACGTTTCTTCACTTGTGCTGAGCGCACAGTCAGCGTGCTCGAGGCTAAACCGAAGTTGGAGTTGCGAAGTTACCGACAGTTTATTTTTGTAATAGTCCCCACCTTTTGCCAATGGCTCCTCTGCCGTAATACACGGCAAACCGATGCCTTTCCTCTATGTTGAGTTTCCACAATTGGATATATCATCAAAGAAAAAAGTTCTCCATAAAAGCACTTGATTCCCACCATTCAGTTTAGATGGCAACTACATACTTGGGAGAATAGAACGTATGCAAAATTTCGGATCGATATCTCAAAAATATAGGGATTAATTTGCGTATGGACAGGCAGACGGACAGACATACAGACAGATGGACATGGCTACATCGATTCAGTTCGTCATGCTGATGATTTATATATATATTTCTTAGGAACTCCTTTCCTTCTGGCTTTTAAAAAGATAGGTTAGGTTATACTGAGCTTACCTACTAATCCTTAGTAATGTCAGATGAAGATTTAGGTTATTTTGGGCCACAGTATTCGTTATAAGGACGTCAACTTTTTTTGCGAACTTTAAGAGCGACTTGATATCTAATTTTGATACTTCATCTAGTCCATTGAATAGTCAAGCTGCTATATATCTAAGAAGAGTTCTAGATAAGGCTGAACAGAAGTATATCTCTTCTCCCTGTTTCTTTGAAATTTTTTCATATATCGTCATTAATGGCGACGTGATGTTGAGTAAGTTGTAATCTATCATTAAGCCAACAATCATCCTGTAGTTATTTCGAGACCATAAGTAAAAAGCAAGCGTGTTTTTTCGGAACTGTTGCACATGATTTTGCTTTCGCGTTTCCTTAATTTATTTCATCTCACCCGGATCCATCTGACAGCCCATTCAGAAATTTTGTTGTGTATCATTATCAGATGACGCTTTTGAGAATCTCATTTCGTTTCTCGAAATTTTTTGTGGCCTGGTTCCAGTGAATAAGCAGCCTTTTTTCGACAGTCACTACGCCTTCTGTCTTCTTGCTATTAAACACAATATTTCGCTTATTTCGATGTGAGATTTGGACGTTACAAACTTAATAGCAAAGTTTATATACCCTCTTCGGAGCATAGTAAAAAAATTAAGATGGCTTTTGACAGAGACATACATATTTCGTAACTCGTCCTTGTGTAGTAGTTACATATAAAGGGTGATTTTTTAAGAGCTTGATAACTTTTAAAAAAAAAAAAACGCATAAAATTTGCAAAATCTCATCGGTTCTTTATTTGAAACGTTAGATTGGTTCATGACATTTACTTTTTGAAGATAATTTCATTTAAATGTTGACCGCGGCTGCGTCTTAGGTGGTCCATTCGGAAAGTCCAATTTTGGGCAACTTTTTCGAGCATTTCGGCCGGAATAGCCCGAATTTCTTCGGAAATGTTGTCTTCCAAAGCTGGAATAGTTGCTGGCTTATTTCTGTAGACTTTAGACTTGACGTAGCCCCACAAAAAATAGTCTAAAGGCGTTAAATCGCATGATCTTGGTGGCCAACTTACGGGTCCATTTCTTGAGATGAATTGTTTGTCCGAAGTTTTCCCTCAAAATGGCCATAGAATCGCGAGCTGTGTGGCATGTAGCGCCATCTTGTTGAGACCACATGTCAACCAAGTTCAGTTCTTCCATTTTTTGGCAACAAAAAGTTTGTTAGCATCGAACGATAGCGATCGCCATTCACCGTAACGTTGCGTCCAACAGCATCTTTGAAAAAATACGGTCCAATGATTCCACCAGCGTACAAACCACACCAAACAGTGCATTTTTCGGGATGCATGGGCAGTTCTTGAACGGCTTCTGGTTGCTCTTCACCCCAAATGCGGCAATTTTGCTTATTTACGTAGCCATTCAACCAGAAATGAGCCTCATCGCTGAACAAAACACGCGCGCGAAACACATTTCGAACCGAACACTGATTTTGGTAATAAAATTCAATGATTTGCAAGCGTTGCTCGTTAGTAAGTCTATTCATGATGAAATGTCAAAGCATACTGAGCATCTTTCTCTTTGACACCATGTCTGAAATCCCACGTGATCTGTCAAATACTAATGCATGAAAATCCTAACCTCAAAAAAATCACCCGTTATATCGAACATTCGAACACTTAGCTCAAATGGTCAAAAACCATATTAATACTTAACTGCCTGAAACAGACTGTGAAGTTACGAAGCTTTGAATTTCTACCCTCAAACTGATAACTTATACATTAGCATTCCTTCAGTCAGAAGAAAGTACTAAAAGCGCTTGACCACGTTGCCACATATTCAAACACACATTTGTACACAACAAAGAATTAAAGTGCATTGCATACAGCTAATAGACACAAATTTGTAGACATACTATTTTCGGCAATACTTCTCACAAACCAACATTTTCTAGACAAACTCCACTAAAATATGCCGACTATTGTGAGTATAAAGCTGTGCTGTTATTGGTATTTAGCACTCTTCTAAGAAGCTTTGTAGCGAAGTCTAATATTGAGGAACCGCAGATCTGCTTAAAGTCCGCCTGTCTGCTATACCATAGTAGGAAAAGTTTTGTAATATTCACTTCTCGCCTTGATACACAGCCACCCTAACCATTTATTCTTCTTACTGCTTAATCCTGTACCATACCACTTGAGTCCACCTGCATGCCAGCACTTTCCATTATTAGTTTTCGGGAATGTTGCTTTATGCCTCTTTGATTTTTGCTTGCGCACAGAAATATAACTTCTTTATTGCCAACACCAAGAGCTGGGAAAAAAGTGCAGTTTGTGGAAACCGAAAACTTTTGCACTTGCCAAACTTGCCACAACCGCTCTCACACACATTTCACACGAACCTGCGCAGCCGCCAAACACGTTTGCATTCGACTTGGATAATATTCAATACAAAGTAGTTTTATCGCCTTATATTTGCGTGTTTCTTCTTTGCGGATTTCCCTTTATAGCACAGCATAATCTCACTCTTCCGCAGAAGGTATGTATGTGTATGTTTATCTCTAAAACACCTTTGGCAGGAAGACTTCTTTTCACTTTTTTCGGTGGGAAGACTTCTTCCCAGCGCTGTTCGTTTGCTCTTGTGTTGAGTGCTTATTTGCGCAAGCAGCAACTTTTCGAAATTACATTCAACGCCGGTGTTTCGCTTTTGCAGCCGTCATGCATAAATCATTATCTTTATTCGTCCTTGGCATTTGACGTCAGCGAATATATGCATATTTAATCTCGGAGTTGCGGAGTTGAGTGGAATTTCCACTGATTGCCATTGTATGTGGCGCCTTTTTGACACTTAAGTGCAATGATCTTGGCGTCTCCAGTGTAAATTTTGTTTTGTTGATGCTTTATTTTTATAGGCGAAAGAGTATGTATAGCGGAAAATAAGTACATAGCGGATTGCGGAAGAATTTGGTAGTTCTTCTTTATAAAAATTTGTGCACGTGTGTATTAAACATTCAACTAGAAGAGTGAAATTGTGACCTTAATAGTTGGAACCCGCAATTCATGAGCAACCAAGCGTTAAATATTTTTACATGCGCTCCTAAATGTAGGCAACATCGTTGCTTGTATATATATAGGTTATATGCATAGAGACAGATCACGTGGGATTTCAGGGTCAGAGCACTGTGACTTGAATAGACTTACTAACGCTAACGCTTGTTATGGCTTCGAAAGGCGCGAGAGGCAGGTTGAATGGGTAAAGAGACGTGAAGAGCGTCAAGTCTATGCATATGCTGACAATCATTCCGTAGATGTGGACGCACGTTACGGTGAATGGCTCGCTAGATAGTTGCCAATTAAGAACTGAACCATGTGTTTCACTACATGCTTTTCCAGCAGGACCAATTCATCTTCCAGTAAGTAGATCATGCAGAAAAAAGTCGTTACCACCTTTCCGAATTCGGGCTATTCCGCCGAAATGCCTAAAAAGTTGCTACTTTCCGATGGACCAATAATAAATGAAATTTCTGCAAAAGTTGTCAATGAATCTAACGTATATTAAATTTGCGTTTTTACTTCCCTTGCTAACTAGCGTGAAGTAAGTAAAAGTTCTCCATTATCTCCCATGAGTAACTTCACCGCCTATGGCCTAAAACTAGCGTGAGGAGTAACGAAAGCTTTACCAGCGCTCCTAAATGTGTTTTTTGCAAATTTCTACGTTTTCTTATGTTTTTATGACACCCTGTAAACTTTTCTGTCATAGCTCCCTAACTAGCGGGACGTGAGGGCCAGTGCAATCATTTCCATTGCGGAAAGTTAATCTAAATTTTTAGGCAACAGCTCAACACACTCAGTATGTATATCATTAATCGTTATTAACTTGAAGCAACTGTTTTATTACAGGGAATTAAAAAATCAATCTCGCTATGGATTAACTCGTAGGCAGTGACATTTCCATCCTTTTTTTGAATTTTTTTAGCATATATCCCAATAAGTGGATTATCATTAAAAGAGGCATCGATGAACTATTTATTTCAGGGAAGCGCCGTCCTATAGGCAACAATGTTTTCTTATAAAAAACTGTAAACTGGCATCTCTTGTACATCTTTTCTAGAGATTCTAACTTGCTTTAAGTAATTAAAGAAGGACCAGCCTCCGTTTATGGCTGCAAATATTTATGATATAAAAGCTGTCAATCGTGTGCCCAGAAATTTCTAAGGTCCAAAAACAATGTTGGGCCAGACTGTTACGTAAAATTACTGATATGCATGCAAATTTATGTAACATTTATCGAGTTCATGCCTATTATTAGGCTATAGCCGGCCTATTCCATTTCTTCCACCGCAAACATTCGATATTGCATGAAACACCTGGCCGTAAAAAGGTTTTGTTCTCGTGGATCCCGCACAATTTGACAATCGCTCAAAAAAGGCTCATGTTTGGATTGTGTAAAGAGATAATGCTGAAAAAATACGATCGCGCTCTTCAAAAGACGTCTATAAGATCGCACAGGTGACGAATCATGGATCCATGCGTATGAGCCCGAAACAAAACAGCAACCATGACGGCATAGATTTTTGACAAAGGACGAGGCCAAAATCCAACGAAAGTTGTTCGTGGAAGAAAGTACTATCGAAGCAAATGGTCGCGGCCTGTTTCTTTGGCAAAATAAAATGATTCATGTGAAATTACGCTTGAGCAACGTAGGAGCTGTCGTCAAATTGAGTGATACACCATATTGTTTGCCTGCAACTGCGCCCGTTCTTGGAGAAATTCGAAAACAACGACGAGAGAAGATCGAACTCATTGTGCACAAATATGATAATTGCGAACTCTCAAACAATCATCTCAACCAGCGCCTTTTGACCAGCCAAAAACGTCGAAATTAGCTGGGGTCATGCCGCCGTACAGCCCTGACTTGGCACCCATGACAATCCGTTTATTCTCGACACACACATAAAACATAGCGCATAGCAAGTTGGTCGCGAGAGCTGTTGAAGATTCGCCAGAACATGATGCTGTTGCAATCAGCATTTCCGGACGCATGTGTGTCTCAATCGGAGTGAAAAAAGCGCCATTGAAAACAGTTTTGAGCGCGCAAAGTGTATAAATTGCACATATACAGAAAAAACAAGCATAAAACCATTTTCGTTTGTGAAATGCAGCATATCCAAATTTTGTGGCATTACACAATTGGCCAGAAAATATATGTATGTAGCAGCCCTCGTATTACCATATATCTAAAAAGTAACATTAAAACTCGTGTTAATATTTTCTACAGCGCTCCAAAAACAATGTTTTTCTTATATCTAAGATGTATCACTGGCACCTCTTGTACGTCTTTTCCACTGATTCTAACTTGCTTCAAGTAATTAAAGAAGCCTCCAGCCTCCGTTTATGGCTGCAAATATTTATGATATAAAAACTGGATCCTTTAACCTTCAAAATTTCTAATGGTTGGCCTGTTTGGTTTACTAATCAAATACAGGAAATGAATGCGAATTTATGAAATTTATCGAGTTCTTATTATTTTAGCTAACACCGACGATTCCATTTAGTAACTCGCAACTGCATCCCTGGCAAATTTGCGAAGTAACAGATCCTCAACGAGTTGTTGTTATGTTAGGCCTTGTATGGGAAACTTTTATAATTGACTAGTTATCTTCAAGTTGTTTGGCACAGATTAGTGCTCAAGTCAATGGTATAATCTTCGAAGAAATTATTCAGATGAAGAGTAAATATAAGCAATATCGCTACTAAATCGATCGAAACTTAATTAGAGGGGGGGACAAGTTTTGTATGGAAAACTTTTTTATTTGTTGAAGTATCTTTATGAAAATCGGCATAGATTTTTGACAAAGGCATAACTGCAGGCAGAGTCCACACTAAGCTCTTTTGACATCCAGCAATACTATGGCAAAGCCGCTCATCTCTCGCACAAATACGATTGATATGAAATTACTTGAATACATTGTCTTATGAGCTGTCGTCATGGTCAAATCACAATAATAATTAGCCGCAACTGCGCCCGTTACTACTAGCAACATATTTTGCCTGTCAACAAGACGGCAACAAACATTTGTTGCACAAATATGTTATCTGCTGGCAGCTTACACAACAATGTTTGTATTACTTGCATCAACGCTTTGACCACTGTCACTTAGCTGCGAAGCTGTCGTGTGCCACAAATATACACACAATATCAATCCGTTTACTGCCAGCGACAACAAGCGCACATAAACACATTGACGAGCATAGCAAGTTGTAGCGAGAGGAAGTGCAAAACATAGTCGGCTTATGCAATCAGCATTTCCGTGACGCATACCGTGAATATAATCGGAAATGTAAGCGCCATTGAGTAATGCACAGTGCGCGCGCGTTTATAGCTGTAGACTCACATATACAGAAACCAACACGACCGCATACATACTGACGCATTTGTGGCTGGAAGTGCCGCATATCCGCAGTTGGCTTGTGGCGAACGTCGCTACACACACGGACACAAGCGCATAGCTGCAGCATCGCAGTCATTGTATTTGATGCCAAGAAAAACAATGCACTGATAAAGTCATAGCAAGCGCTTGTGTTGCAATATTGTATGTAATATAAAGGTAAACAACGGTAAATGGTTGCTATGCGATGCTGCAAACTTTTTGTTGCCATGGAATGAATTGGTTACATCTGGTTTTCAACAAGATGGCGTACATGCCACAACAGCTCGCGATTCTTGTTCGCTTTTGAGGGAATGACAAGCAATTCATCTCAAATAATACGTTAAAAGCGAAAGGTTCGCCACAAAAGAGTGAGCATCATGCGCACTTTCGCCTCGTTAAGACAACTGTAACTTACTCAATCTTTAGTCTAAAAATAATGTAGTCTTTTCACTATTTAAAATGCATAAAGACATTTAGAAACATTGCAGAATTACTCTTTGGAAGAAAGTGTAAAAAAAATCCCGAAAAAGTTACAATTAATCCGTATTTGTAAGATTTTTTCAACTTATCGTAATCCGCTACCCAAAACTTTCAACGCATCGAAACCCCTCTAAATTCACCGTCGGTGAGTAAAATTTCTGCGAACCGGCTAGATCGATTGACTTGAAATTTCCTAACTGTCTTTTTAGAAATATTTCTTGAGTAATGGTCGATAAAGAAAAGTATTGACAATAAAACACTCTAACATTTATTTTTTTCACAAAAATGGACTTTTTAAGAAGCCGCCATTTTGTTTTTTGAATTTGTTTATAGTATAGTTTTATAGTTTTAGATTTAAGAAAATTTTAAGCAGAAAAATCTTCTTCACCGCCTGAAACATTTCTTCGAAGGCACTCTTGTAGATCAGTTTTGGGTTCAATGGAACCCAAAATATTTCGAAATAAATCATCGATTTAAGTTAAGTTCGATGACTGAATCAAAGCAGGCATTTGTAGTAGTATTTCCAGCTCCTTATGAAACCATAAAAATATGCAGGGCTTGTCCTGAAAGTAATAGGACTGAGTGGATTAAAATAAATTTATTGAAACAATCATTTCAATTCTTTAAAAACTTTTAAAATAGCCTCCTTCTGCGTCGTTGCATTGCTGCCTGCGCGATTTCCAAGCATTAAAGGCTTCACGGAAGGCGTTCTCCGGAATAGCCTTTAGAGCCGAGGTGCATGCTGCTTGGATCCCCTCTCAAAATGATTCCCTTCGTCGGCCTTTTCCAGGGCAGCAAAAAACAGGTGCACACCTGCTGCTGAAAGGCGATGTTGGCCTTGGTTAGGTTGTTGTTCACAAGAAAGGCGGTGTAAGCCGGGGCGTTGTCGTGGTGCAACTTCCAACCGCCTGCGATGTCTTGTCGGACCCGATTAACCCTTCCTTGACTTCCACGTAAAACTTGTCGTTGACGATTAGTCCAGGAGGAACAAATTCATGGTGGACAATGCCATTGATATCAAAAAAGACAATTAGCATCGTTTTCACTTTGGATTTGGTTATTAAGGATCACTTTTACATATGATAAAATTTTCTTGACACACTTCCACGCTACATTTTTGGCTTGCACCACTCACAAAAACAAGTCGCGCGAAAATGTTTATCTTGACTCTCCTGGTGCTTGGAGACTAAAGACCAGCCGCTCGTTTGTTAGCAAAGAACGTCCTCTACCAAATCCAGTCAGTGCGCACATGCTCCGAAGTACAATCGCGGCGGTAGAAAGTCGGTCCTATTACATCCCGGACAAACCCTGTATTTCTTGTATCCGATCTTATATGGTAAGTAAGCAAAGCGCCTAGTGGGTAGTATTGTACAAACTTGCACAGGCGCTTCGTTTATATTCCCACCAGTTCGATGGGAGATCTGAAAGCTTAACCTACCACGCATTTGAGCCTTGGTACCCCCAAAAGCGGTACAAACAAGAAGTCAGATTTGAGATACAATATTTTCACCTCATTTTCTTCCATATACGTCTGCCATTCAGTATGATTCTCATCCTTACAGCTTGGGGCAGTTAGAACCTCTACCACTAGGGAATGGTTAGCCTTACCGAGGTCAAAAACAGAACAATGAAGAAGGATTTTTCTACCTTGTCATCCTGCATACAACTTCTGCAATTGGCTACCAGTAAGTTTTTCAACTTTACAGCGTGGACGCCGAACTTTCTACACTGCACGAGGTAGCCCAGCACTGCCCAAGCTCCTGCGAAGCCCAGGCATCCAGTAGTAGAACACACGAGGATAGGTGAACACCGACCTGTTCCCATTCTACTATAAGCTGGTTTAGAGTGCATTTCTTGGTCAGCTGGTCAGCTATACCGCGCCCTACGATTCTGTAGTGACTTCCTGGCAGCCATACTAGTCTAGTTACAAGGTGAAGAAGTAAAGTGTGATCAATACTAGATAATACCTGCTATCAGAGTGGATAGTCACTTGGCTGTAACAGTATTAGAGGATAACAGGAGCCACGGACTGCTGTAAATCTACCGCTAGCTTAATGACAACAATCTCGGTCGGAAAAACACTTCAATGGTCAGGTAGTCTGAAAAAGGTATGTCAGAGTTTCCGATAATATTCCCTTAAATAACGTTCTCAAGCATTTTTCTTTGACTTGTTAGTGGATATTACCCTTTAATCCTCCGTGATAAAAAGTCGTTTGGGTCCGACAGAACTTTCTCTAGTGTATATTTAATATAAAAGCATCTGTCCGTCAAATAATTTTTGTGATGTTATCATGGAGTATCTGCAAACCCTGGCTAGGTCTAGTTCGAACAGATGAGAATACTCCAACTTTGAAAGTCTTCCATACTGTAAAAGCAGAGGTAGAGAAAGACCTCTTTGGAGAGATCAGGTGGACAAGGATTTATCTGCTTTTGGATCTCCAATTAGCGTCAAAAGGCGAAAAGCAGAAACGGCCGGCTGTTGTTAGCTCGGCAATAACTCTAAGCAGTATCTACCCCAGTAAAGAAGAAGAAGATCCGTAAAGTAAAAAATAACAGAACAAGCAACTGCATATTTTTTGAAAAAAATCCGAGAAACCGAAGCACACATGCAGTTAAATGCCCTCTCTTCAACGCATAAAGTACTGCCAGCAATAAATTACGTGTTTCGAAATTTTATTCGGAATTCTCGTATAAAATGAATGCACTTTATTTTGACCATTTTAAAGTATTAATGTAATTTATTGTTTAATGTTGAATTTTGTTGACCTCAAAAGCGGAAACCATGTACTTGAGTGCTTCCCCACGCTCGACCCCACACAAACGCACTCATGTGCCCACATGGCTGTTATACGAGTGTATACTATATATATATATAGGGGATATAATATATATATATATACAGCTGCATGACTCATGCAATATTTACGCGATGCCGCTCTGAAATTCGTTGCGACATACATGCACAGTCAACTTCAGCGCACGGAGCAAACAGTTTTCGAGGTTACCGCTTGTAAGGCGTGCGAAGAAACAAATGGAATAAAAATTACGAGTTCAAAGTGAAAATCAAAAATCGATGCTGACACGTAACCCATAAAATGGCAGAAGCGTTGAGAAAGTTCAGCAGCAGAACACAAGGAAATGGAATTGGTGCAACAAACAAATATAAAATAACAAAAGAACTCGCAGCGCGTTAATGCCGCTAACAGACACAAAACAACAAGAATCGCAAAAATAAAATTCTGCGCTGCGAATGTCCTTGTGACAAACAAACAATTTGTAAGTATGCCATATACAGCGCAGATGTGCCGCATGTTTTTGATTCGTAAGGAAAAACAACGGTACATGCATTGCGAATGAGCACAGCAAAATGAGCTGATAATTATTTCATAATAAGGGCAAACAAGCGGCGCAAAACAATTTCAAATTGTGGAGTGTGGCAGCAAAAACGTTTTGTGTTGACAGTATTGAAGGCAGAAAGCCCTTTTAAGAGGCTGAACTTATTGAGGATTTAAATTTAAGAGTTCAACGCGCAAGCAGATTTTGAGAAATTTAAATAATTTCATATTTATGTGAAAAATTTTGGAATCCAAAGTTAGTTTATGGCGCGTACTCTGGTGAATAATTTTCTACATTCTTCTAGTAACGCATATTATGATTTCCTCCGAGCGTAGAAACTTGACTTGACTTTTACTATTCACATAAGCCAAAATTATAGGTTAGTCGATCCGCTGTTTAGATTAGATTATAATTCAACAACAAATTTCAAACCAAAGATTGTTGAGCCTATTAAAAATTTGTTGAGGCGGCTAATGTCAGTTGAGATGTTTCAGCCGCAAATGAAAATGCAGGAGAAAACAAAACAATCGACAAAGAGTGTTTTAGTATGAACTCCTATCAATCGTGAGATGGCTAATATCACTTTCAGTTATGTCTCTGTGTTACCCGCGGTTTCAGCTCAAAACTTTCGTGATCACACGAACAATGCGAAAAAAAGCGGAGGGTAGCTACAAACTGAACTGTTCAATACCAAAAAGGATTTGTTCAAATGATCTCGATTTGCGAGTACAATATCTATAGGTCAAAGGAATCTAGTTATCACCAGTGAGACCTGTCTTAATCTTGGCGTTAAAGGCTCCCCAGTATCCGGCTCGGATGCTTCTGATCAGCACTATTCCTAAATTGCCATATATTACATTTTTAATGTCTAGAACAGAGCAGTCGGTCAGAGATCGATTCTTAGCAGAGGAGGGATCTACGGGGCGACGCTTCTGGCTAGTTCATCGTCCTTACAGTTGCCAGCGATTCCGATGTGACCACGCATCCAAATGAGTCTGATAATGAGGCTGGTCGAAATTTTATCACACATTAAATCCATTGTATACCTTTATTATACTAAGGGGCATACTTACTTAGTGTGAAAATAAAAATAATATATAATTTTTAAGAAATAACTCCTTTAGCATCGAAACGGCTGAGAATCATGTCAGCCCTATGGGTATACTTCTCTGAATAGGCCTGCTAACTGTGGTTTCCTGCTCACTTTTCGTTAAACTTATCTACGGAAGAAGTACGCTTTTGAACGCTGTTATCTCACGGGAGCTGTGAAGTCTTTTACAGATTTTAAGTAGCTGGAACCTTTAGCATTAAATCCTGCTCAGCTTCGGCAAAGTCCATAATGCAGTTTATTATTGAGCTTCGGCCAACTGCGTTCGATCAGTTCGTCATGCCTTAGAGGCAAGGCGATACTTGCGTTTCGGTGGATGCAAGAGGCAAAAAGATCCTCTTAAAGAATCTTCTGCCTGAAGGGCTGGTATGAATCCTCACGCCTTAGGCGTATTCTGGCAAGAGATTCTATAATGTGGCAGTATCTGAAAGATGTGCCTGGAAACTATGTTGTAAGTAGTGAGGAATCGATACGGATACTCCTAAATACTCACTTTCCACTCCACACAGCTTTAGCGTGCAATAAAGCTATCATGGAGTTAGTTACCCAAGCCATCTTAGTCTCCGTTTCGACGGCACGGTTGTGTAGAAATGGGGAAGTGCACGGTGGTTAACACCAGTGGTGAACCCCGCAAGATGGCGTCCTTTCTCCTTCGTTCTGAATCCTAGTGATTAACGAACTTTTGAAGAAACTTGAGGAACGAGGCAGTCAGGTGTTTGCCTACGATGATGGTGTAGCCCTTTCGGTAAAAGGAATTCCTAAATTCCATTTACGATTTCACCCAAGGATACTTAAATGTAGTAACCATGAGCAGAGGGAAACGGAGTAGCCATAAATCCAAATGAATAATTAATTATTTTTCCAGGAATTATAAATTCGCTAATATTACTCTCCCTCGGTGAGAGTCCCTATTATTCAATCGGACAGGGTAAAGTACTTGGAGTTTATCCTGGATAGGAAACTCTAATGGAAATCAAATATCAAGGATAGAGTGCGGAAGCCATGGGATGACTTATACTATTGTGAAGCAGCATTTCAAAGAAGGTAGGACCTCTCACCAAAAGTGGTGTTCTGTCTCTATGAAACCGTAGTTAATCTATTATATTTTATGTAGTCGTTGTCTGGCGGAGGACGCCTGGAAAAATCATACTAACTAACCAGCTGGATTGTGTTCAAAGAGCGGCCCTTATTGACTTTTCTGATGCACTGAGAACATCCCCAGAAAACGCACTCAATGCTATCTTACAAGTTACTCCTATAGACATAGCTGGTAGGTGATTAGCGGCTCTGGTGATCCACTTCGAGAAGTTAGTGGGTAACGCAAAGGCGGTTATTCGTCCAAGTGAAATAAAGTGATGTGGATCAACCACACTAGCAAATCTAACCAACGATGTAGAAGAATAAATTTACTATGTATTCTTAAAATATGTATAAATAAGCGTTTAAGCAAGTACAAAAACTTGTATTCCCTAAAGCGCCTTTTCTTTAGGCAGTTACGTTAGTTTTGCCCATTATAACCGCATAGCTTTAATATTAATCGGTATCAAAAATTATGAAATAGAGCACAAACACAACCACTTCTAAAATTATTACAAAAACAAGGCTTAAAAGCTGTATAAAATCCTCGATTATGGCAATCATTTCATGTAACAAACCTAATATCAACCCTAATATTCACATGTACCTACACTACGACCTCCAAGTCGCTTGGCGACCTACCACATTTCTAATTTGCACCGCATAATCATAATAAGCGGCATACAAATACTCATTATCAATGCTAATGTTTACACTGCACCCTCACTGACCGTTGTTTATCAGTGCAAAAACGCTGAGGACCCCAACACTGCACTGGGCTTCATTACAGCACAGCGCATAGCAGCACACCTCACTACGTACATATATACAAGCTAACAAACTCAATTGGTGGATGCATGCTATGTAAGTGGATAAAAAATATTTACCAGCAGCAGCTTAAAAAAATATAAATGTTTATACACACTAACATTGAACCAAAAAAATCACGTATACGCCATGCGACCCAGCCAAACAAAAAATATGCGTACATACATATATGCATAACGTACTAATAGCACAGCAAAACAGTGGTTAAAAGCTTTTGGTTGCGCACGTGCGACTAACAACACAAAATGACTACAATGCCGTTGTGTACGCCGCATTTAACAACAACAACTTAAAAGCGACGCGCACTAAAACCCAAACGCCTTGTGCAGCAATCAGCTGTCTGTGGCGTAAACAATGTTGCAGACAAAATGTTTTGGTATATTTTCACCTGCCACTCCTTGGCTTGTTATTGTCCTTGCTGCCGCAGCGAAATTCCCAGTATTTTTACGAACAGACACGCCAAATGCTCGGCGCTCTCGCCTTCGTATGGCCGTCAGCGCTCTCGCAGCATCATGGCAAACTCGCAAAATCTCGATTTCACTGCTATGAAATCACGCAGCATCCCTGCTGTGCCAGCTAGTAGCGGAGTGACTTTCAAACGGCACGGTTCTCGTACACATTAGCACTACACGGCGTATAAGTAACGTGTGAATCAGTTCATGTGTGTCAACTATGCTATACAAATGTGTCAAAAGTAGAGGATAATTGAAAGCATAACATGTGATTTCCACTGAGAATTGCAGAACGAAAATAAAGTAATAAGGAATAATTTGTGTGGGAGAAAAACTAAAGTGTTGAAACTAAGTGATGAGTGAAGTTTTTGGCATAACTCGCCTTTGCATGTGGCATTGAAACTCAGTTGCTCGACAGCGCTACACTTTTACCGTTGCGCAACTAAAATTTACGTATTCAAGCGCGCATAAGAGCTAAGACGTTACTAAAACAAACAATTACACACACATACGCACATACGCGAGGATGCGGTTCGGTCCGCGAAACAACGCTGCTGGAAATAACAAATACCCAAGTGTGTTTATGTAGTGCATGTTGAATTCATATTTGCTTTGCACATACAGCAGCACGTGTGTTGTGTGTCAGTATATAAATCAGCGTAAACGCTTTCAAGTACAAAGCGTGAAGTACAAAACGCGTTGCAAAAGTGTGCGTGATCGCGTGTGTGTGTGCCAGTGCCAAGTGTAAAGTGTAGACAAAGCAGATTAATGTAAACGTTGCTGCTAAGGCATTGTAGGCGTGCCGTGCGGAGTGAGTGCGCCTGAAAACAGTAAGTGGCATTGCATAAATCATGAACCAATGCGTGTACTATTAAATATTACAAACTGAATGCAGATTTTACTTGTACAAGTGTGTAAATGTGCTTAATGGGCCGACACGCAGGGCGCCAGCCGACGGTGTGAAGTGGTCGAAGGTGAGAAACGCAAAACGCGGCAGTTTGAGTTCGGTATATTTAAGTTTGAATTTATTAGCATACACTTGCATTTGCTCTAAGGAGTGGCAGTCACAAACTTTACAGCGTGTTTTATATGAAGTTAAGCGTGATGAATGGGTTGATATATTTAATGCAAATATGCTATGTGCTGTTAAAAAATTATAGTTAGGGAGTAGGTTTGTTAAAAGTGTTTGAAATATGATTAAACGCTGTTCACGTACCTTTTTTCTTCGCGCAGTGATATTTTTGGTAATGCTGCATAATCAGCAGCGCAAGAGTTCTGCACTTAATATAATTAAGAGCCAAGTTTAGCAATCTGAAAACAAGAAGCGATTTCGATTAAATGTTAAAAGAGATATCAATTTAAAATTTATTTTCGTCAACGTAATAAAAATATTTGTCAAAAAACATTTTTGAAATTTTGAAATTTTTTTTAATTAAAAAATTAGTGTGAATAATAAATTCAGAAACTTTAAAAACAGTTTAGGTCAAAAAACAATTTTTTCTAAGTTTGAAAAATTTCTTTTCAAACAAAATATTAATTTTTATTTAAAAATGAGTTTGAATATAAATTCAGAGTCTTTGAAAACAGTTCAGAAATTCATAATTGCAGTAAAAATGCAAAGGCTATTAGAAATGTTGAATTTGCTAATCTATAAAAAAAGCTACTTCCATTCCTTGAAAGAAATCTGCGAGTTCTCGACAACATATTCCCAATTCCTCTAAAAAACTATTCAAAAGTTTTTTTTTTTACTTTTTTCGCTTTAAATCTGAATGACCTTCCGCTTATGTGATTGTATCAAAATATGACGATTTTGAAAGTTCCGAATTTGCTGTTATGCTTAGATGAACATAACGAGTGAGCTCAATAGTCAACATAATACCTAAAGAAACCCCAAAACAGGTGTATTAACCGGATATTATGTGACTTTACCGCTATTTACGCTGTTCCCATAACAGTCGGTTATACGTAACCGAAACATAGCCGGTACGTAACCGGAACTAACCCGAACTTTTAACCACACAAGCACTACGAACTCGACAGCTTTTTTCTAGATTAGTTCAAGGATGTTTTCAAACGTTACAACAACAACATGTTTTATTAAAAATGAGTTCAGCGACCTAAGCGAATGCTTCGGTCTTACAACACAACTTACAATATAAAAAATTTTATATTAATTATCAGGTAGAAATGTAAAAGGGAATCTCTCAAGGATACCTTCAAATATAAAAAGTTAGCCAGATAAGAATTATAGCATTCAACGCGAAATCTCACTATGGAAAAGTATGCGCAGCGGCAGACAGTAGACTTTTGGAACTCTGTTAACATTATGAAAACCTTCATCTTTTTTCGTTTTTTCTTTTTTGCTGACAGAGGAGGAATCTTCAAAAGATGCCGCCAAATTGTAGACCGCAAGCACGATTAAATCTATTTGCCAAGGATACATCTCATCATGGATCATGCTCAGCTAGTTTTCGGGATCTTGTGAAGTAGAATGCCTATATACTAAACCCATAACTCCGTCTTCTTTAGCTTTTTCTTTTTCTTTCGGGACCACCACCAGGCATACCATCGCAAGGACAAGGTTAAGACTGTTGCATCTACCTCTTAAAATGTTCCTACTCGTCATTCATTACCCTCCTCTCACTCTTTCTGAGCTCCTGTTTCATTCTAAGCTTTATTAAGGCTGTCGCCCCTCATTTTCTAACCTGGTTCCAAACCTGTTGATATTGGAGCACTTGCGATACTTTGTTTTCAGGGGTCAGCCGCTTTGCATTCGTAGTCATACCCATCTTCACGCCCGTATTTGTGTAAATTATCCGTAAGTCACGTGCAGTCAGGAACTGCGTCAAGTAATAGTTAGTGTCCCCATAGTTCCTCTTTACCCACGCTTTCACGTTTCCGATTGGTGCGTGTGTTCATCTACCTTTTGTTGTTTCATCCCATCATTTCTGGCACACATTTAGGCTAGCATCTTTTTCTAGCTGCCTGTTTTCAGTAGTAAGTCTGCCAGTACTTTATTTTATATCGAAAACTCTTTTGTGCTTCATCGCTATTATGCTTGATAGCATATTCCGGCAAATTCCACATCCAACGGCTTCGTGTGTCAAAGTCCAGAAAGCGCAAGCTATCCAAACTGCGCTTAACCGAACCACTGATTTTTTCTTTTCCGACTAACATTAGTTCCGGCTGGCTTACTTTGACCAGGAGAGCGTGTCTATTCTGACTAGTTCCACCTATGTTGATTAATAATGATCTTTATCCTTAGTGCAGCTGTCACCGTTGTTGCTTTACTCAAAGTGGATCCGATTGTTTAGCCAAGCATCTGACATCACACCCAAGTGTTTTAACGGTTTTGTTGCAAAATAGTATCTATTAATGTTGCGTATAACAGACTCTAGCTTTATTCTACCTGTTATAAGTACTGCTTCGGCTTTTTGGCCTATTAACTGGAGATTTGTTTTACCAAGCCATTCTTTTTGTACCATCAGCATACCCAATTACTTGTATCACCTTGAGTAGTGGGACCCGAAACAGTCCGCCCTATATATTGTTCCACAATAACGATCCTAGAACTGAGCTTTATGGTACTCAACCTGTCACAGTATATAGTTAATTGGT
This sequence comes from Bactrocera dorsalis, assembly GCF_023373825.1. NCBI lineage: Eukaryota > Metazoa > Arthropoda > Insecta > Diptera > Tephritidae > Bactrocera > Bactrocera dorsalis. Next base: position 101,896,450 of record NC_064303.1, read on the forward strand.
ATTTTATTTGTGTCATATAAGAGTAACCTATTCGAGAGTTAGCCAGATATGATACCCAGCAGGTAGAGTGGTGCTTCAATGATATATCGCCAATAGGCCGAGTTGAGAACATTTTTAACATCGAACGTGTCCACAGTGCAGTACTCTTTGGAGCCACGTGTCCACCTGGTTGCATCAGTTGCGTGTTTGCAACTCCATTAACTTTTTGTTGGCGTCTATTTTTCGGCTGTGCCTTCGAAATTCATATTGAGTTTTTGCCAGGCCGGTTGGTTCTCTTTCTGGGTGTTATTCTAGTCGTATACTTGTACATATTATACACTAAATAGAACTTTCAGTCTCCCACATAACATACATATGTACATATACATACATAAAATATATTCAAAAAATAGTCGAGTTCAGCCGCTAGTTTCAGTGAAAATATCTGTCACGTTGCCTACTTTTGCAATTCACAAGAGACAGCCGTTAAAAACTTCATTAAATCGAGCAACCACAATAAGCCTATCTATGCCTCAAGAGTGTTCGTAGCATTGATTAAAATAGGCAAACTAATTTCCGCAATATTTCAACGACAATTAAAGCTTATTACGCAACTTCGCACCAAGTTGGCTTACACTGATCAAAATCTAGTTTTTAACCAAGCTTTAATAGCAAGTCTCTCATGCATTCGCACTTCTGCAGGGCTGCAGGCATTTGCTTAACGTAATGTGTAGTTAGAGTAATAGTTCATAGCGCCTAGTGTCTGGCGGCAAATCAAGATAAATGTGAATTCAAGCAGCGTGCTTTGCAACTGCTTCACAGCCATATACTTTCATTACCAGCGTTGCTGTTGCTTTGGCACCAAAGTGCTTTCTCTTACACAGTGCTCTTTTTTCTCGTTGTCGTAGTTTTTGTAAATTTATCTGTCTATAGCAAGGCGTGCTGTGATATACGTATATATACAAACATATGTATCTGCATAAAGCATTTGAAGTCCTGTGAAGACACGCTCTGTGTATATGTAGGTGTGTGTTTGTTAGTCACCACGTGTACATGGTTGGGGTTTATTTTTCACCAGCGCTTATTTACCGTGTCCTTTGCATACTTTCCTCTTTTTCAACATGTTGTTGTTATTTTTTGTTATTATTTTTGTTGTTGCTTTTCTACTTTTCTGCTTTTTATGTAGCGCACGCAGTTTTTTTTTGCTGATGTCGGTGTTAATGCCGTTGGTAAAGCTTTTGCATGTGTGTGTGTGTAAGTGTATGTGTGCGTGAAATGTTTGTTGTGCATGGTGCTACTGTTACTTGTTATTATTGTTATAGCTTTCATGCCGCCGGTTCTTTTTCCTTTCAGCTCGAGTTGTGCTACTGTATAAAACAGTTGTGGTTTTATTGCTGTTGTTGTGTTGGTACCACACCTTCCCACATTTCCGTTCGCCGTGTGATTTCGCCAACGCTTCAAATTTAACTGAATTTTCCATGCAGCCACATAGGCTGTGAGTGGCGTAGTCCTGATTTTTTTCAGTTGAATACCCGCCGCGTTAGTAATTTTTTCCCCCATTGTTGTTATTGTTGCTGGTACCGTTAGCATTGTCATTGTCTGAGTCGCTATGCTTCGCTGCATTTTAAATTACATTTCGCTCTTTTCACTTCCCCCCTTTTTTTGCAAGAGTTAATACTCTCTTTATTATACCTATTTGTACTGTTTTCACTTCAAAAGTAACAGTATTTAAAATTGTACTTGCAGCTTGATATTGAAAAAAGCATTTTAGAAATACATATATACGCATATCAGATTACTGATGTAGCTTTTGAGGTGGATGGTGTAATTCCTAGCAAGGATGTATAACTAGTTGTTAGAAACGTGTGTTCTCATGGCTAAACTGTTTACACGACAGTCGAGTCTAAGTAATCGAAAGAATATATAGCTATATCTGACTAAGAACTATCAACTCGGCACCTTTCTTCAAAATTACTTGAAAAATATTTTCTGCCACTACAACAACAACAACGCGTGGTTGGCGATATTCGGAGACCGCTTCAAAGTTTTCTGGGTCCACTTTGCCTCTAAATGAATTATCAAAGCTCTAATGGAGTTCTCCTCAAGCCTAAACTGACTTCGGGAAGAAATTCGAGTTCATTATAGCAGTTCTCTAAATTTCAAGCCCTAGTGAGTAACGAACCGAACCTACTATACTACATATACAAACCGATTGTCAACACTTTCGTCACAACCCAGCGCTGATATATTCTCTAAGTTACGCTGAATTGTGTGACGCTGCTTTCTTTCTGCGCGAAGAAACTTGATACTGATGATGATCTATGCGGTAATACAACCAATTTATATACCGTGAACAGGAAATATGAAGTTTGCCACTATGTTTATAACACGCAGGAGGAAACATCAGAGACCCTATAAAGTATAACGGTTAATCCAAGTAGAAGTACTTTTTGTAATAGTTCGGTCGATTGGCCAACAAGATCTTGTGATATCACACCATTAGACTTTTTCCAGTCGGTATATGTGAAGTCTCAAGTCTATGCGGACAATTCAGCATCGATTCAGGTCTTAGAACAAAGCATTCTTCGTCTTTCGTCAGTTACCAGTCGAAATGCTCGAACGAGTCACCGAAAATTGGAATCCACAGATGGACCAACTGAGACGTAACCGCTGTCAACATTTGAAAAATAGGAACCTCGAAATAAATCATCTTTTAAATGACCAGCCTGACGAACAAAGTCGATTTAATATTGTCTCTCGGTATAAAGACGGAGTCGTGTTGATTTTGTAAAGCCGGAGATAAAAGCTGAGAAGTTGCAAAGCAAGCGACAAGTGGAAATCTTGATAAATATATTACATGACTGTCGAGATAAAAGTTCGAAAATCTGAATTAAACTAAAAGCTCAAAGGCCAAAAATCCCCGAAGTTTTTTGTTATTATTGTTGCTGTTTCAAGGATTACTCATACCCCACTTGGGGGGAAAACAAGAAGTAATAAATATTAAGTCATAGAAATAACTTAACCGTAAGGCCAGGAAACAAGCTCCATCCACGGGTTCAAGTGGGTAGTGTTTGGACTCCCAGTACGCCATTCACTCCGAGGCAGACAATGAAGGTGTTAATCCACTGTGAGTAGTGTTTAGTACTGGTCGGAAATTAGCATTGCTGCTTAAACCAGGTGACTGTTGGGATTATTTCTGAGAAAATACTCGAACATAATCTACTTAGAGGGAAGTTTATTATGCTCTTTAACTGGCAGCACACGGCCCTTGCTTTGAATATGTACCATGGAAAACACTAACAGACATTCTGTTATGGTACGGAGTGTCGGTTCTGGCAGGTCGGTATCTTCTAAATTTTCGTACTCCATGGGGACATTCAACGTACTGAAAGACCGGCCTGTCGATTGCCTGGAATGTTCTCGACACATTATTTTTGGCTCTCTTCCAACTAGCAAATAGAGTATATCCATTTTTGTGGCTCTGTACTTCGGTAATAATCGCAGTTGTGTACGGAGTAATGAAGTGCAGATTATAGAATCGTGGGAATTTCAGCCTCATCGATGGTGATGTTGATGATCAGTCTATACAGCTTCGCCTAGTTTGTAAATAGTACGGCGGCGAATTTGGCAGGTGCGAGTTATAGGCACCTTGCAGATAGGTGTTTCCATGGAAATTTCTACGCAGCTTTGGCCAAAAATCTACAAGTACAGCTATAATCCAGATTATGTTAGAAAATTTCTGAAGCAGTAGATCTTCGAAAAGCGTCATAGCTCTTAGAATTATGGGGAAAATATAAAATAGCGAGCCTCTGAATTTGTTTTAAGAAACATTTATTCATAAAAATAATGGAAACCTCATTGTCAAATGCTTTCTTTAGTTTTGTTACATTTTCCATAATTTGAATTTATTATACTTTATTATTACTTTATTATTATTTCAAGCTGGTGAACTAGCATTACTATTGATTTTTTGCATTTGTTTTCAAAACAAACTTTACAAATAGCTTGTGAAGATACAGCGCGAAATATTTCTATGCAATACGTTCTAGAAAAATGCCATGCTATTCACGAATTTAAAAAAAAAGTAGAAAGAAAGTTAAAATCCAGCGGAGTAGACGCCGCCGCTGCTCTGTCTGGCGCACTCTAATCCGCAATAATGTTGTTTAAATTTTAAATTCAGCAGCATGCAGCTGCGTCCGATTCGGCTATGAAACTTTTATATTTTTTTTCATGTTTGTTTGTATGCACACTAACGCGCACACACACAAAGGTAAACGCCGTGCACATAAAAGATTGATTACTAATTTAGCTAAGTGCAGAGCTTTCCAGCGCCAAAAAAAATCTATACAGAGTTGATTATATAAACGAGTACACTTTTCAACCCGCATTACCGAAATACCGAATTTGCACATTTTACGAAATTGGATACATTCCAAGACTCAAGGTCGCTGGATTTTGCGGCATCGCCTAGTTTTACTGGTTGTCATTTAGATGATTTATATTGCAGCGTAAAAATACGAGTTGCACGAAAAAAGTCTTTTCATGTCTTTATTTGGCTACATTATTACGTTATATCTTTTTCTGCTTTTTTTTTGTTTTTTGTTTTTGTTTTTCTTCTATTTACCATTCAACTGAGGAAAGCTTGTTTGCTTTTCAGCGCATTAGCGCAGCTTTGTTGTGGGTAAAGCGCTCGTCGCCTTTTAAATTGTCTATCCGAAAGTATAAATTTCAATAGCGACGGAGATTTTCTTTTATTTTCGCGTCTATACTCATGGCGCCTAGTAAGATTATATAACATTATTTAAATCGAAAGCATTTACAGTGATATTTGAAAGCATTTTAAATATTTTATGTATTATTTCGTTATTTACATTAGACATTGGAGAAGACATTGTGCTGTAATCTGCTTAAATTTGAATTATTTTTAATTGCTGGTATTTTTTCATAAGATCAGACATTTGTTTAGTTGATTTTTACAGCAAAATTAAAGCTTACATATTAAAATATATAAATTAAACGAATTTTTATGAACTCGGATTGTGAAAATTTAAGAAGAATTCATAAACTATATTTTCTCTCAACAGATGCATTTCTCATTGTCTTAAAGCGTATAAAAAGATATTCATCTTAATTTTCATCGTTCAGTTTGTATAGCAGCTATATATTTAATAGTGGTCCGTTTTAAATAATTTCTTCCGGGTTTGAGCATTGCTTTAGAATATAATTCGTACCAAATTTCGTATAGATATTTTGTCAAATAAGCCAGGCGTGGAGCCTGCTTTACTTATATAGAGCCAGTTTTTTCTTTATGACTTTCGAATCACATCACATTGAAACGCGAGGTAACCTAAGCACTGTCCAGACGCGGTGGCTGCTCTTCTTTTATGGAGCCAGCTAGCAGCCTGCTTTCACTGAAGTCACTTTGTGACTTCGAAATCACATCACATTGACACACACACACACTACACACACTTCTTTTATGGAGCCAGATGGAGAAGATATCTTGGCAAATAGGAACATTTTCCACTCAAAATCTTGACGCCGATTGTTATGTCTCTATGAAATGTGAAAAATACCGAAAAAATGAAATTACAGCTTTGCAAGATTGACACGTGATTTGTCAAAACGAGGCCATTAAAAAAGTACTTCATCTTGGATCATCCGTTATATATATCTGTTTTTATTTATTTATTATTTTTATTTAAACCAAATTTGTAATACGACTATTAGCTCACTATATTTGCCATCCTACTTGAGTGAAGAAAACATCATAAAGACGCTGACATGTGACTATCGAACTTTTAGTAACATTCATATTCAATTCCGTAATCACGTCGACTGGGTGAGGGAACCGTGCTGCACTTTTTTCATGACATTGTCTGCTCTCCTGTCCTCCAATGACGCCTATATGTTGCAGCATAGCCGAGTGGGTCGCCACTTACCATGCGACTGCTTTCTAATACTCACATCATTAAATTTATGAGATCTGTTGAGTACAATGACCGAATCAAATAATTGAATAAGTTATACCAGATTTTCCAATAGTGATGATATGATTTCTAAGTAATTTCGGCCACTTGTCATGATCTAAAATTTTTGTTTTTTATTGTATTCAGTAATATTTACAACTTCATCAAAGAAAGATAAACGTAAGAACAATATTTAAAGATTATTCAATTTTATTATCAATAGAATCGTTCATCAATTGCAACTTTTCGTGTGCTTTTGCCATTTTATGCTCGTAATAATCATCCATCTCTGCTCGCTATTCGTCGAATTGTTGCAAATTTTTACTCACATTTTCTTTACACAATGTTCAAATGTCAATAAGTCAAGGAACCGCTCGAAGAAACGAAAATATGCTGCCGTTGAAGCATCTGTTGCTGAAGGCTACAATTTGTAGATTCCAATACATTCTGAAAAATAGGGACTGTCCCAAAACGCAACCTGGCGGATTTGAGAAAGAAATTGGGACTTGCATCTGTATACAATTGTTCTGACTCAAAAACTAAAGTCATTTAACCACCGTAAACCTCGCGAATTTGTTGATTTTGTCTTGGAACAACTTGAAAACGAAAACGATTGTTTTAAGAAAATCATCTTTCCCAAAACGGCTCACTTTTACCTGAGTGGTGCGGAAAATAAACAAAACTATCGATTCTGCGATTTGCCAAGAAAATCCGCAAATTATTCACGAACAACCATTACATTCACCTCAATTAAAAGTTTGGTGTGATTTTTTGGTCTGCTGGAATCATCGATTCCTACTTTTTACCAAATGTAGCTGGTACACGGTTACTGTCAAAGCAGAGCGGTATAGAACGATGAAAACTAGCTTTTTATAGCCGCAATTGGTAGGAGTTGATCATGGTAACAGCTGGTTCTAACAAGACAAAGCTACGTGCCACATAGCACGAGCTACAACCGAATTATTGCAGGAAAAGTTTGGAGATTCGATTATTTCAAGAAATTGTGACAATGGCCTCCAAAAAGTTGTGATTAATCATAATTAGACTACTTGTTGTGGGGTTATTTGAAGTTATTAGTTTTTAGCAATAAACCTGACTCTCTTGAAGCTTAAGAAGTCAACATTGAAAGTGTTACTCATGACGTTGTATGATTTAGTGGAAAAAGTTGTCTAATATTTGAGTCACTTTTATTTGAAAAACCATGTATAAGGTCTAGTTAAAAGAGGTTCATATTCATTGTTCCTCAGAAAGATAGCTTTAGTAATCTGCACAGACTTTGGAACAATTTTACTTAATAAAACTTAATACAAAAAGTGAGGGACTTATACCTACAAATAAGGATGGTGGTCGATTCGGGAAGAGCAGCGGCAAAGTTGGGTCAGGCGGTCTTGGCGTACAGGAAGGTTCTACTAATTATTTTGTGAGATCTACAGGGAGTCATTTACCAAGAGCTACTTCCCAGCAGCTAAACTCATGACTCGAACCTGTATTCTCACCAATTTGACCGGCTGAAGAAGCATTCGTCCAGAAGCAATACATTTTTGTCAATATCAGATGCATCCCTTTTTTTATTGGAACAACGCTAGGCATCATATATTGATAATGACACGAAAAAAGCTGCGAAAACTTGGCTGAGTGGTTTGTCACACTCAACTCATATAGTCCAGTCATTTAAGCCTAAATTAGGTAAGAATATCGGAATTCGAGATACCCAGCTGTAAGTCTGTAAATACTTGTATATTGACACCCTAAAGTGTATCTCGAATTCCGTGGTGAACTTACTATAATGACTGGACTAATAGTCCTAACTTGGCAACAAGTGATTACTATATCCTCTTTTCTATGACTCATCAAGAGAAGATTTGAAAAACTACTGACTCCGTTTTAGGCTAAAATAGACGATGGTATTACGAAATTATATACGAAATTGGAACAATTTATTAAACAAAATGCATATTTGATTTACTAAAAACCAGCAGGTATATGTATAGCATGACAGCCGGAGAGTATAACCTAATCCATCCTGACTTAAGTAGGCTCATTTTAACATATGCTAATTTTTTTAACGAAAAAATAATGAATTTCCTTTCACTAGCCCCCCGTAAATATTTCTAAAGTATGTGATTAACCGCTTAACGCCTAATAAACAGTGTTTATTAAGTTTTTCCACCATTTTCATCACACGATTAGAATAATAATTGATTGCATTAAAGCAAAATAGAAATAGCTTTTTGTTACTTTACTTGTCTCCAGTATTATCGCGATATATTTTAATGGGTCTGGCGTGAATGTGCACGTGTCTGAAGTATGCGACGTTGTGCTCCACCATATCAACAGCAATTAAGGTAAATGTTAACACGCCACGTACATATGGCCGCCATAAAAACAACGTTGCAAATGCATTAGTGTTGAAGTGGTTATCCAACGGCTAGAGCTGAGTTCATGCTTTATCGCTGAACTGGATTATATTGTGTGCAAAAACCATTGCACATATCGATTACATTGTCATTAATAGCGCCGAGGCACAGCCAATACATGGAAGCAGACAGTAACCAGCTAGGCGTATACGTAACTTTTCACTTTGAGGGAAGAAACCTCACATACGAGCTTATGCACACAAACACACCTGTATTTAAGTAGCTCTATATAGAGATTTACAAATTTGCCAGCAAATGCAGTGAATATTGCATATAAATAGAATACACACATACATATGTACATACACATATGAGCACTAAGCAGATGGGAAGCATAAACAAACACATTTATTGAAGCCATTCAAGCGTACAACGATTTATCTTAAGACGAAGACATAGCCATAAAAGCACTATAGGGAATATATATATATGTATATATAAATGTATTAATGCATAAATGAGTGTATGTTTGTATGTATCTGTAAAGCAGCAGTCTATAGACAAAGCCGACTAAGCAACAATGTTTTACTTAGGCAGTTGAGCGTCAATGTATGCTTCTGCCTGCATATTCAGTTTGCCGTTGGAGAGTTGAGTTTGGTTGCGTGTAGCAAGAGGCAATAGCTACACACGCACACACACACTAACATGTGCAGCTGACAATATTTGCTGCTGATCGCTTGTGTTCGCCTGTGACAAACTACCCAAAAGTACTAGGATTAAGCCTGAATGATGCGGCAAATGCTTGTCTCATGTCGTGAGCGTATTAATACGTTATTACAAACGCACACACGCACACACGCATATGCCTACATGCTTACATGCACATTTATCTTAGCTGGAGGATTTGTGGTGCCTAAGATATATTGAGTAAAATCAATTAAGGCGGAATGATATTGAATGATGTTGAAAATAATGAGTTGTAAGATTGTGCAAACGCAAAGCATACAAATATACAAATGTACTTGCTTTAGGGTGGTGAACAAAGACAAAGATGATGGCAGCAAGTTGTTTGTGAATGTCTCTTTTGTAGCAAACTGACAACCAAATGAATTTTGTGGTCTTTTCGGTTAACAAGTAGTAATTCAAAGCAAAATTATGGGGAATCTTTGACTGTTCAAACGAATTTACTTTAACAAAAAGAAACTGTGTGGTTTTTGGAAAGTACTAGAAATTAGAAAATTCTAGTTTCACTAGGAAAATAAATCAAACACTTAATAAAAGTTCTCCTTTAATATTTTTTTTTTTTATTCTAACACATATATTTGTTTTCAAAAATTATTCAAAAAACAGAAAAAACGTTAACTAGGCTTCACCCAAGCAGTAGTACTATGCACTGGTGCATTTTTTATATACTAAAGCGTATAAAAAGATACTTATTTTGAGTTTGATCGATCTGTTTGTATGGCAGCTATATGCTATAGTTGTTCTATCAGAACAATTTCTTTGAATATTGTAGCAGTGATTTGGAAAATAATCTGTGCCAATTTTTGTGAAGTTGTCGTTTCAAATAAAAAAGTTTTCCATAGAAGCACTTGAACTCGTTCAGCCATTTTGTACGGCAACTATATGCTATAGTGATCCAATCTGAACAATTTCTTCGTAAATTACTGAAGTGCTTGAGAAAATAACCTATGCAAAATTTCGTGAAGATATATTGTCAAAGAAAGAAGTTTTCCATACATAGACTAGAGTTTGACTAACCAGTTTGTATGACAGCTCTATGCTATAGCTTTTCGATCTACAAAATTTCTTCATATATTATAGTATTATCTGCGGTTATTATTCTTGTCGAATTCCATGAATATATCTCGTCAAATGATGAAGTTTTCCATACAAGTAGTTGATTCCGATCTGTCACTTTGTATGACAGCTATATGCAACAGTGATCCGATACTAACAATTTCTTCGGAGATTACATTATTGCTTCAGATAATAACCCATACCGAATTTCATGAAGATATCTCACCAAATAAAACAGCTTTGCATACAAAATTTTTATCCCGATCGGTCAGTCTGTATGGTAGCTATATACTGTAGTGGTTCGATAACGACCATTTCGACAAAGGAGCTGCTCTTTAATGAGAAAAGGGCAGGTGCAACATTTTAGATCGAAATCTCAAAAAATGAGTGACTCGTTCACGTGTATATAGTACAAACGAACGTGTCTAAATCAACTCAGCTTGTAACGCTGATAATTTATATACATACTTTATAATAACTTCGACGTTTCCTTTTGGGTGTTAGAAACAAGATGGCAACATCAGTATACTCTGTTCAGAGTATAACTAGTACGAAATATGCTTATTGCATTTTTGTACCTGCAGCAGTCAGTAGCGCTGCGAGCTCAGGGTTTCTTCCAAGTTATTATGCCAGTGTGCAGAAATATTTTTTCTGTCGACTTTTTAGTTCATTAGAAGATGCTTTCTACTAAAACAAAAATTTTCAAATGAAAAATATACTATAAATATATTTCATTCTGATGTACCACCCTAATAGACATATATATACATATTTCTCCACACAAACTTCTTTCTGACAACAAATATTTTATCTCACTTAGTTTTTTTAAGGCAGACGTCAACTTAAGACAATCAAAAAGACTGATACACGCACATACCATACATTATACACTTGAACATATATGTAGTACACACATTTATACAAATCGATACGTCAATATTTGCTCATATTGATACGCTACAACCCATCATTTACAAATACATACTTACTTACGTATTTAAAACAAATCAATTAAGAATGCTTGCTTATGTAATAGTTTGGAAGAGTGAGTAAGCTTAAATGGCAGCGAATATTCAAGAAGAAACGAAGAAAGTAAGGAAAAGCTAATAAATTGTTATAGTTGAGAGTCTGTTCACTTAATTTGCATAAACATACGTACATGTACTTGAATTGGGATTCAGTTTTTAACGCATTAATTGGTTATAATTAAATGTAATGAGGGGTTTAATGCTTGTTAACTTGAAATGGGTTCGAAAACGGTAGAGGTAACTAGAATTAATGAAGAGCAAGGTTATGATTGCATCTACTTCTTGTTCTTTGGTACTACATCCGTATGTAGATCTGATGAAATTGATGCTGATTCCGTGGTATACTTATAAATTTCTTAACTTTCTGAAATTTGGAGCTGCCAACAGTGTTGTAGTTTCCCAACCTCGAAGAATATTTATGTGCGCCCTCCAGGTAACCAAACGCTTTTGTGATCCCTTCATTGGAATTATATTTTCATTTGTCAAGTCCCAAACACAGCGTCTCAACCCCAACTGGGAAGAAACGTTCATTGATTCATGTTAATACGAGTATACCGATTCGCTTGTTCCAACACAGACCTCCTGGTCATCGTCAGGGATCCCACTCTCTTAGCAGTGAACCCTTGAGTTCCACAGAGTTTGCTACCGCATTTCACCCAAGGTTGCACACTTTGCACAGGGTGTTCGACGCGAATGCAGGAGTAGCAATTGAGTATGTTAGCTAAACTATGGCTGGATTTACTCTGGGTATCCAGCCTTAGTTCAGCTACTGTACTTCATTTCCGCCCTAATATATAGTATAATAGAATTCATTGCTTTCTATTATTACCTGTTATATATGTCGATAAAAGTCCTTTCCCTCAACGAATTTCAAAACGACGATTTTACAAAATTAAAAACTTTGACAAAAATGTTCATATCTTCGACATTAAATATCAACTTAACATAACCAAGTTATATAATACAGAGTATATAGGAGAGTATACAGAGGGTTAATTTACAGGCAGCCTCAAAAAAGGAAAAATCAAGTATGCTCGAAATACTTTACGGATCATTCTGAGAAACCTTTCCCAAGCAACTATGTGTCCTAAACCAGTTTTGAGCCATCGAGTTTTAAGACGAAGTATTTTAGAAATCATAGAAAACTCACCGATCCAAACGATATTAGATCTTCGAAAGTACAGTTCTTGGCCGGAAAAAGTACTAGTGAATTCCGGTAAAGTAGAACCGCCTGTTGCGGGAAGAAAAGCAGACTACACGGGATGCCTCTAGATGTCTCCCACGGAACCCCTGCATAGTAAGACCCGTATGCTTCCAGTTAAAGAGCATAATGAACTCCTCTCCAAGCAGTTACTGCTAGGTTGCTTTCGCAGTAATCATCCCTGGTGTCACCTGCTTTTAGCATCAAGAGGTCCTTTCTCAACTACAATACGCCAACCAGACTTCGGACGCAACTTCGGACATGCACTGACCGCCATTCATAGGGGAGCCATAAACACCTTCACTGACTCCATCTCTGTAAATGGCGTACTTGAAGTAAAACCACCACCCACTGCAGACGAAAAGCTCGAATTACTACCCGAAACGAGAGTGACCCTTACGCAGCTTCATTCTGGAGTTAAACTCTTACTTATCCAGAATTCACGCCGACTTATCAAACATATGTAGCGTGCAACGCATGACACTAACTACTAACCCTACACATATGACACTTTCCTTCCTGTGATCCAACCTCATCGAAACCGTTGGATGACCTCGATGACCATTTATTTAATCCTTACTGTCATAACTTGGTCTAGGTAACCGTTAAAATAACATTAACAAGCATCATAATTATTTTTTCAACAGTTTTGGAGATATCCGAATGAAATTTATTACTTCAGTTAACTTTGGTATTTTATTCATCGTTCATCGAAATCTGTAAAATCGGACAATTATATCACATATCTCCAATAGAACCTATCATTCAGATTTTCGCCTTAAAAACTGCTAGCTTCAAACCGGTTTTAGACTCTTAATCTTTATATATATAAATCTTCTGACCGTGTGTTTGCATTTGAACTGCTCCTAAACGGATCGGCCGATTTTAATCAAATTTTGTGTGTATGTTCAAGGAGATTCGAGAATGGTTTAGATAAACAATTTGGACCACTGGAAAATGTTTTTTAAAAATAATTTTTCATTTGTAATTAAATGCTAATATTAAAAGTTTGACCGATGGATTTCGCTAAAATCTCAGAATTCAATAATCAAACATTAAATTGACGTAAACGTGCATTAAACAAAACGATGCCAAAGTAAAAGGCGACATCTGTAGATCAAGTTTTCATAGTGTGGACAGAGTTGTTTGTTCTTAAGTAATAAATTTGGTGATTCAATACATCTATGGGTAGCTATACAATTTTTTTCATACCTGCTAACTATTGGAGGGGGTATCTTGACATGCAATTTAAAATTGCAAAAGGTCTGGCATAAAAAAATAGCGGCATAACTGAAGTGTTGATAAAAAATTTGAGATATACGGAAATCTTTTCGAAGCATTGCACAGAGCAATGCAATATTTAAACGGGAACGTTGAATACATATATGCGTACAATTTCAAACTGATCCTTCCTGAAGAATAATAAAATTTCTAAATATTGGGAATGGTAGAATAGAACTGCAATCAAACACACAATGCAATGAATTAAAACTGGCTCATTTATCATTCGATGAATAATATACCACCGGCATCCCAAAAGACTGATGCCATAACCTTGCCAGCCGATTTTTTTGTCTTTTCACGCTTGAGAACCGTTTCTTAATATGCAGTCCACTAGGCACAATCGATTGGACTCGATTGATTTCACTGATGCATAGCCCAAATTCAATAGTATTTTTACCCCAAAAATCAATTTTTTCTTAACGCACAAAATTCTTTATGATTCATTTTTTTTGTAAACTAACACAAGTTGCTTCACCAAAAATGCGATTATTCCTTAAATAATATTTATTATCTAACTAATAGAAATCATATAGATGGTATTAGTAGTACTACCTATGTAACAGCCACAGTAAAACTTGGGCGGGTCCTCTAGTCTCTTAGGTAAAGTTGTTCAACTCGATCCCAAGAACTTTGCCTTCATAAGCAATACTATAGAAAAATTAAAAAACCGACGCTTTCTAATGTATATCGTTGACTATATATACTGCTCAATGAAGTGTCGTAATGAGCAAGCAGTAAATTTGCTGAAGCAATTCAAGTCACAATTTCAGCAAGTTGCAAATATGAAAGAATTTTCCCAGTATTCCAAACACAAAAACGCTTACATACACACCACTTAATTGGCACTTGTGCAACAAAATTACCACACACAAATATGTTTGCCTTTAAAGAAGCTATACTACATTTCACGGTAATAATTTATTTCGTTTTCTTCTTTCTACTTTCCAACGCTGCTGTTTCCTTTTAGTTGCAAAATCGAGCAACGGAAAACAATGTCACCAGTAGCACCACAAGTACCGGTAGCAAATGCAGTCTTTAAACTAAAAGCAAAGCGAACAACGTTACGAGCAGCTGATGCAACAACGGAAGCCCTAATATTGGGTAACGCGGAGCATAACGAAAACTTCACCGAATTTAATAGAAGTTAAAGGGTAAAAGAACAGTGAGTCCAGCAGAACGAGTGCACAGAGCACCGGGTGTGCAGCGTTTTGAGTGCGCCTACTACAACTGAGCGGAGGAAATAGACGAACAACAGGAAGTGTGAGAAAAACAGGAAGCGCTGAAATAGCAAAAGCCAAGCGAAATAAAAACAAACACACACACACAGCCGAAAATTCAGCGGAAATGTTTACAAAAATGCAAAAATTCTACATTTTAGCATTTTCAATTGCAACAGTGTTGGTGTTTGCTGATGCATATGGCTACGCCGAGTCAGGTTTACGGCCAGCGACAACGACAGCGGAAGCGCCGATAGTGGGTGCGACGGTGACAGTGGGCGAACAGGCGTTGGAAGGGGTGCAGTTGGATGTGAATGCAAAAGCGATGAGTCAACAAAAACTGGCGACGACCCACACCCCGACGCTAACAACAACCGCAACAGCAACGACAGGGGCAGCAGCAGCAACAACAACAAAAACCGTGACATTGGGATCCTCAAATGCGCCTGCAACACTAACGTCGGCAAACGATGCGGACGAGCAGGTTTTGAATACAGCAACAACAACAACAAAAGCAGCACAGCCAGCTGAGTGGGTGAGGGATGAGCAGGCAAAGCCAACTCAGCTGCAGCAACAACAGCATGCAGTTGAGGAGGCAGCAGCAGCAGTGGTTAGTGAAGCTGGTGGCAAACAGCAAATGCATGACTTTGTAACAAATGATGTTAGAAAGCGGCCACAAACAGCAACAACAAACAAAATTAATGCTGCGGCGCACGAGAATGGTGTCGCAACACCAGCCATGCCCACGAGTAGTGGTAGTGCAACAGCAGGCGGTACAACAAGCATTTTCGGGGAAGCGCCAGCAGTGAATGTCGAAAGTAAATCACGTGCGGATACACTTCCGCCAGGCAATCGTGCGGCGAGTAATGGCGGACGCGGTGCAGCAAAACCCGAAGAGCACGGAAATGTAGCCAACACACAAATCATTAAAAATGTAGAGGAGTTGCGTACGGCGCGCCCGAACGACGAGCGAGCGGATGTGTATGCAGATGAGCTGGACGGCGAGCGCACCGAGTCCACAGTGGGCGAAATTGAAACAGCCGAAGGGGTTGCGAGTGCTGAGCGCGGTGTTAGAAAAGTGACAAAGCAGTGGGAGGCGAATGGCAAACGAGAAGCGACTAGTGACATGCAGCCAATTGTGAAGGAAAATAGCGGAACAGCTGAAGTGAAGAAGCCACAAGAGGACGCTACCGCAATGTGGCTAAAAGAGGCGGTGACTACAAGCAAACAGATGACAGGGGTGGACGACACTAAAACTTTAAGCGCGAAGTATACTGTTAGTGAGAAGGTAGAGCGCAAACCTGAGGCAGTAACAAAGGAGAGGAGTACAAAGCCAACGACAACAAACGAAGAGACAACGATGGAATCAGTGCTAGATGACACAGCAACAACCCAAACAGCGAAGGATGGCATCAATATTGAGCTCCGACTCACGGATGGACTTTACCGCATTAAATTGGCTGAAATTGTAACAGACGAATACAATGGCAGTGGCGCGGACGAACAGCAGCAGGTGCAGCAGGCGACAGCTGGCGCTCAAACGACGGACGATGCAGCTGCAGCGAGTGCCAGCAAGCCAAGCAAGCTGCCAGAGATACAAGTGAGCGCAGAAGCGGGGTACAGCAAAGCACGAGCGGCAGGGGCGGTGACAACAATACACGCGCTAGATAAGCCACAAAAGCAACAAGCAGTCACTGAACAAGTAGGCCAACATGCACAGCAAACTGCGCTGACAAAACCAGTTAAACAAAAAGCACAACACGGGGCAGGCGAACAAGAACTCGTGCAACAACAGCCACAACAGCTAGAGCAACCAAACCAATTACGCCGCAAGCAGCCGGCGAACAAAGATATAGAAAACCGACAGGTGCAGCAACACAAAGCGGACACCGCAAGCGAGTTGGATAACATGAATAGCCAGCACATGAACAACAACAACAAACATGAAAGCAACAACAGCGAAGAACAGAATGACCATGTCGAAAACACAAAGCGCACAAGCGCTGTAATTGGGTCGCGCACCACGCCGCCCGCACTCAACATAGTTGATCTATATCCCATGAAAATGGAAGATTTCAATCCAATTATACGTGACTCCAATGCGAAGTTGCTAAAAGCGCGTACCATCTATAAGCCGGTGGACAGCGACGACGCGGATCAGCAGCCCCAACCAGCAGAAGGGTTGTACGCACAAGCCGACGACATTGAGGAAATAGCGCACCAACAGAATTTATTGCCAAATGAAGTGAACGCGGCGGATAACATTGTGCAACGTTACGATAACATCAATAATTTGGCAGCGGCACGGCACAGCGTCAATCGTAGGCCAAGCGCGACCACAACAGCAACAACAACAACAACAGTCACGGCACAAAGTAATGGTAATGGAGTTGTAGCGGCGGCTATTAGCTCAGCACCCGAACGCCGACAGCAGCAGGCCGATAGCATCAGTGATTTCACCGGAAAGCTGCTGGCCGAACAGGATGGTGTCATTACGGAAATCGAGCAAAAGTTCCGCTTGAATGAGTTTGCGGCAACGCCGACCGGGCTGCCCACCGCACCGCCGACAACAAAAGCAACAACAGCCAGTAAAGAACGACAACTGGCTGGCGGCAAAGCGACAAGCTACAGTGTCAACCACAAAGTGCAACCAACCAAAGGCGCCGGCAATAAATACACAAAATACAAGAGCGCTGGCACGCAACGCACTGCGCCGCAACAACACGACTTCATCGAGCGACGCGTCAAGAAAAGTTTCGACTTTCCCATGCATCGCGCGGCCAGCGTCAGCGATGCGCTCGGCATGCCACATGTCGATTTCGCCAATACAAAGTTCAACACGGATGCTGGGGCAACGCAAAGTCACAGCGACATGCCTGTTGGCGGCGCCGAGGGCGGTAATGGCGCATTGAGAACGGCGCTTGGCACACATCCGGAATTTTCGACGACGAAATTCTACAACAGTAAAGAACTCTACAATGAAATGATGCTGCACAATCGGCAACGGCTGAAGGCAAAAGCCAAGGTGGAGCAGGCCGCAGCTGCAGCGGCAACAACAGCAAAAAATACCGTAGAGAGTGCGGCAAGTCGATTTGCGTTGCGGCAAAGTGCAAAGTTGGCAACTGCCAAGTACACGCCAAACGCAGATACAAGCAAAGCAATTGCGGGTGAAGTGCACGTGAACTCGCAGCAACGGGTTAATAGCGACAGCGATGCCAAGAATGTAACCGAGTTGCGCGCAGATAACAAAGTTGCGGCGTATGTGGGAAGCAGGGACGCTGAAAATGCGGTAAAAGCGAAAAGTGCGGCCGCGCATGCAGAAAGTAAAGTCGTAGAACTCGAGGGGAGTCAACTGGTGACGCCGGAAAGTGCGCAAAACGCAAAGAAAAGCGCGCAAATGCTGTCAGCAGCAACCACAGTAAGCGCTGTAGCTACACAACCAGCTATTGGCGACAAATCGACTAAGAAATACCAAAAAGAATTGCAACGCGCTAAATTGCTACTCAAGACACTTTTGCTGCCGCCGACAAGCGTTAATGCCACCAGTGCGCACAAGTTCAAACCAACTGTAGCCACAGCCAGAGTGACAACAACGCGCGTAATTGCAGCAGCAAACGGCCAAAATTACAGCAGTCAAGTCAACTTGCACACGCCGCACACAGCTGACGACACGCCTGACACCGTTACAGTTACTGCGAGTCATTTCGATGCGCTTGCAACGGCCAAAACTTTCGACATTAAGTCGCTGCCGCACAAGAGCCAAGCCGTTACGCCCCCAATAGCTACGGATGCAGCTGTTGGCAATATTGACAGCGCCACTCACAGCGCAGTAACGAACCAGCCACTGCAACGTGTTAATTTCGATGGCGTGAACATAGTGCATGTTAAGCGCGCGCAACCAGCGCATATTGCAACAACTGCTGCAACGACAACAACCAAAAATGGCATGACAACAGCTTCATTGATTTCTACCAAACAGCCTTTTTCAGCCACAACTGCAGCAGCTGACCCTACAACACCAACGTCGCTCATCTATCCCTACCTACAGCTGCAGCGTGACGCCAAGACGACCCATATTAGCCAACCGCATGATACCACCGCCACAGTGCGCAGCACAAGCAGCACAATGGTGTCGGCCACTCGCACCAGCGCCGCCGCCTCCACCACCACAATCACTACCACCGCAAATCTTTCGAAATCCTCCTCAAAGCCAATCGTCCGACCACGCATACTTAGTCGCCTGCAGGAGAAAATCAACTCACTCGAATGTGAAATACAAAACGTGCCGAGCGATGCGCATTTGTGGCGCGGCAATGAGACGCATGAACTGCTGCTACCCATTATGGTGAGTAGGACAATTGCCTTTATGAGTTTTCGCATTGTGTTCTATTTATTATACAATACATATATTTTTATCCCGCATAAGCCAGCAAATACGCATATTATATTAGCAAATATATATATGGCAAGGTATGACTGTGTGTCTGCTACTAGCAAAATATTACTGTGTGTGTGTTGCTATTGTGCATGGTATTTGATAAGTAAACCTTTATTGGCTTTCATAACAAATTCATTGTATTATATGAAATATATATGCCCTGCTTTATAAGTTAGGTAAATATTTATGACATATGTAATAGCCTGGCTTTAAATCTCATTTAGCCCTGATTGTTACACATTTCTTGGGTCACTCAAATGAGAAAGAGAAATACATACTTGTATATAAAATATTAATACTTGTGTGTGTGTATATTCTCATCCGTTTTGGCTAAATATAACAAAGTTTATTACCCAGAAGACTTATGTTGGCATATTTCAAACGAAAACAAGAAAAAAAATTAATTTTGGATGGAACGAAGCTATAATACCCTGCACAAATATAAAATATTTCTTACAAGAACTTGAACTTCACTTAGTTTGTATGACAGCTACATATATGCTATTGACGTCCGATCTGGACAATTTTTGCAAAGATTGTACTATTACTTTGGATAATATTAAATGCCGAAATTCGTGAAGATATCTCGTCATATATAGAAGTTCCTCATATAAGGACTTGAGTTTGATAAATCAGTCTGTATGGCAGCTATACCCTATAGTCGTCCAAACTGAACATTTTTTTCGGAGATTGTACCGTTACTTTAGATAATGTTTAGTACCATATTTCGTGAAGATATTTCGCCATATAAGGAAGTTTCTCATACAAGAACTTGAGTTTGAGAGGTCAGTCTGTATGACAGCTATATACTATAGTAATCCAATCTAAACAATTTTTTCGGTGATTGTATCTTTCCTTTGGATAGTACTCAATGCCAAATTTCGTGAAGATATCTCGTCATATAAAGAAGTTCCTCATACAAGTTCTTGAGTTTGATAGATCAGTTTGTATGACAGCTATATGCTATAGTCGTCCGATCTGAAAAATTTCTTCGTGAATTATACCGTTGCTTCGGACATTAAACTTTGCCAAATTTCAGGAAAATACTTTGTTAAATAAAAAAGTGTCCCATACAAGGACTCTATTCCAGTCGGTTCCATCAAATGACCATCTTCTTAGTGAGAAAAAAAGGTTTGTAAAATTTCAGATCGATATCTAATTAATTACAGTTTTCCTGTAGCGCATTGAGACCTTTCAAACTGGTAATTTAGAGAATTGGGATTGGATTTTAACTACTGATAACTTTTGTAGTCAGTGGGGAGTAGTCAGAGAGCTCATTAGTTCATTCTTTGTTCTACTAAACTACCTTAACAGCAATTTCTCTAAAAGCTGTAGGTATGTGCTAATTAGAAAGCGATTCTACCCAAAGAGTGGGGATCACTCGAACTTAACTCTTAGTATTATAGACAGTTCGAAAAGGCAATGTGAGAATTTCTCTTCTCACAAAGACTTCTAGTCATATTAACTGCTGGTGTTAACCCAATTAGGACACTCATATCGAATTCGTGTAGTAGAAAAATTATATTTTGAAATGCTAGAATCAAATAATTTGGCTGACTTTTCTTATATGCAAAGAAGCAGCTTTCTGGTAACATAAAAACAAGCTAAAAAATCCTATCAGCAACTTATAATCAATGCAAACAGTTATCTCAGTCTCTCTCCCTCTCTTACTATAACCTGTCTGCGAGCAATATGGTACCTGCTTGGATTCTAAACCTTACTTATAGCTATATTTTCCACTTTCTCTCTGTCTTTCCCCAGCAATTCCTTTTAGGATGGTAACACCAAGTCAGGCCATATCTTCTTGTTCTAAAGATACCTTCCAATTGATTCTTAAAACATTATTATAAAGGGTGATTTTTTAAGAGCTTGATAACTTTTTTTAAAAAAAAACGCATAAAATTTGCAAAATCTCATCGGTTCTTTATTTGAAACGTTAGATTGGTTCATGACATTTACTTTTTGAAGATAATTTCATTTAAATGTTGACCGCGGCTGCGTCTTAGGTGGTCCATTCGGAAAGTCCAATTTTGGGCAACTTTTTCGAGCATTTCGGCCGGAATAGCCCGAATTTCTTCGGAAATGTTGTCTTCCAAAGCTGGAATAGTTGCTGGCTTATTTCTGTAGACTTTAGACTTGACGTAGCCCCACAAAAAATAGTCTAAAGGCGTTAAATGGCATGATCTTGGTGGCCAACTTACGGGTCCATTTCTTGAGATGAATTGTTGTCCGAAGTTTTCCCTCAAAATGGCCATAGAATCGCGAGCTGTGTGGCATGTAGCGCCATCTTGTTGAAACCACATGTCAACCAAGTTCAGTTCTTCCATTTTTGGCAACAAAAAGTTTGTTAGCATCGAACGATAGCGATCGCCATTCACCGTAACGTTGCGTCCAACAGCATCTTTGAAAAAATACGGTCCAATGATTCCACCAGCGTACAAACCACACCAAACAGTGCATTTTTCGGGATGCATGGGCAGTTCTTGAACGGCTTCTGGTTGCTCGTCACCCCAAATGCGGCAATTTTGCTTATTTACGTAGCCATTCAACCAGAAATGAGCCTCATCGCTGAACAAAATTTGTCGCGAAACACATTTCGAACCGAACACTGATTTTGGTAATAAAATTCAATGATTTGCAAGCGTTGCTCGTTAGTAAGTCTATTCATGATGAAATGTCAAAGCATACTGAGCATCTTTCTTTTTGACACCATGTCTGAAATCCCACGTGATCTGTCAAATACTAATGCATGAAAATCCTAACCTCAAAAAAATCACCCGTTATAATCATAATAACTTTGAAATAAATATATGCTTGCGCTATTCCTATAAAATATATTTATTATTACTTATGTGTATTTGTGGCTACTTTGTGTCCGGCGCAAACGAGTAAATCAGCAGCAGCTGCTGTCCGAATAAACGAATAATTTTCACCCTTTAAGGGTGGAGGTCAACAGAAGATTGCTGTTAATTAAAAAGCATTCAACGCTCCAACAATCAAACGAACTGCCCGCAGCTACAAGAATACCCAGATAGTACGAGTATAAGTGCTTCAAACGTAACACACACATAAACAAACATACGCCGGCTTGCATTTGTGCATAGCTTGAGTGCGCAATAACTGTGTGTGCTGAAATTGAAATATAAAGAGGTCAGTACAATCGAGAGTACGAGTGCAAACATACAAACATTATTGCAGCTTGTTAAGAAACTTTATGAGCTGCAAGCAAATGAGAGAGAAATTTCAAATTTTCGAATATTTATAAAATAATATAAAGAAAAAAAATAAAAAAAACTAAAAATAATGAAATAAAAGAAATTTGCTGGTTGAAAATTTTGTGCAAGGTTTTGATATTGCAAACAGCCTTTTTATACAAAACTCTTTTCAATATATAACAGCTTTATATTCACACCAATTGACTTGCCACCCCCAATAAATGCAAATAAATAAAAGCGGTGTATTCAAGTAATACATTCATGCTGGGATTATTTGAGCGCACAATTACTTGATTTACACCAAAATAAACACAATATAAAATCGGAACAGCTGGACGTTGTCGAGTTCACACGCAGAGCCAGCATGTGTACATACTTGTACATATGTATGTAGAAAATCATATATGAACTTTCGCTTACAATACAATGGAAAGCACTTGAGCAAGCAAAGATGAGCTCAAAGGAGTACAATGAAGTCACGTATGCTTATAATACTCGATATGCCCAGTAGGAAATAGCAAGCATAAATGTTCGATGAGTAGATTTGTAAATAGATAGTTGAACAAAATTTACTCTCTACGACGCTTCATTGTGGCAAGGTCCTAAAAATTGAAGCAACAGCTAAAATTAGCAAAAAATTAATATAGCGCACTAGTGCCTTGAAGATATCAAATTGAAATTTTACTCACTTTATTTTTTCACCAAGAGACAGCTTATTTACCGGATTAGTCAATATCGGGTCACCATGGCGTATAAGCGCCATACAAACTGAATGATCGCAATAAAGTGCTTGTATGGAAATCATTTTTATTTGACGAGCTATCTTCAAGAATTTTGGCACAGCTTATGACATAAAGTGTTGCTACAATCTCCTAAGAAATGGTACAGTTCGGACGACTATAGCATATAGCTGCCATACAAACTGCTCGAGCAAACTAAGGTTCTTATGAGGAAAACTTTTTTATTTGTCAAGATATGATGATGAAATTTGGCACAGATTATATCTCCAACTATTGCTACAATATCCGAAGAAATCATTTAGCTCGAACGACTATATCATATAGCTGTCATACAAACTGATCGGTCAAACCCAAGCCTTTGTATGGAAAACTTTTACATTTGGCAAGGTATGTTCACGAAATTTGGCACCGATTATTATTCTAAGTATATCTATGATCTCCGAAAAAATCTTTTTGATCGGACGAATATAATATATAGCTGCCATACAAACAAATCGATCAAACTAAAGTTCTTATGAGGAAAACTTTTTTATTTGAAAAGTTATGTTCACGAAATTTGGCACACATTATTACTATAAATATTTCTACTATTTCCGAAAAAATCTTTACAATCGGACTACTATAACATATAGCTGCCATGCAAACTGATCGGTCAAACTCAAGTCTTCGCATGGAAAACCCTTTTATTTAAAAGGCTATCGTCACGAAATTTGGTACAGATTATTACCCAAGGCATTGCTACAATACTCGAAGAAATTATTCAGATCGGACCACTATATCTTATAGCTGCCATACAAATTGATCGCTCCAAATCAAGATAAAGATCTTTTCTTACCTTTAAAGCTATAAGAAAGGCAGCTTTACTTTAGCACAACTGAAGTTTATATTTTTGCTTATATTCTTATTAAATATGCTTAAAACATTCTAATCTCCGATTTGGTTTTCAATATAAAAAAATTAAAGCAAACCTTAAAGAAGCTTATTTTGTACTTCGCGAAAGAATACTGCAACGCCACACATATTTTTATTATTATACGTATGTATAAGTACATATATTACACATTCTCTTCAATGGCTCCATAGAACAATTATAATCACACCAACGCCGATTCAAGCCGAACCACAACTCATTTTGCATACTTTCCATAAAGCGCCCACTGAAGTGTGTGAACATTGGATACTAAAGAGTATGGCAATGAGCTCATATGTATGTGTGTGTGCAAACGCACCTCCAATAAGTAGTGGCATTATGCGGTAGATATTGTTGGGAATATTAAATCCTTCTTTCTCCGAGCAAACGCTTGCCCGGCGGATCAAATTACATACATAGACGCACTTGAAACCCATACAAGGCAGACGCCACTTAAACACAAAGTCATATGCACACGCACACACGCCCACACGCCTCTCAAGCAGGCACCGTTATGTTGATAAGCATACAGAGAAAATAATACGAACTCGCCAGCAAAGAGGGAATATGCAAATGTACTCTACACTTTAACTGAAAATTCTATGAAAACTGTATGATGCTGAAGGGTATACTTGCAACAACAGCAACATCATTGAAAAGCAGTACGATACGCACACACACACACACAATTGTGTACAAAATTTCCGGTCAGTTTATTTTCTATTACAGTGAAATTTCCATACTTTTGTGATTTGTAAATTTGCACGCAGAAAAACAAATTGTGAGCAAAAAAGGAAATAGAAAAGTGGAAAGTAGCATGAAATGAAAAAGCAGTAAAAAATCAAATAAACTGCAAACTAGCAGAGGAAACGAAATGGAGAGTGTTTAAAAAAAAAAATCTGCGATGCGTGCGCTGACGATATACACGAAAATAGCATAGTAATTGAACAACAAACGGTAACTACGTTGTTGGTACACAATGAAAAGGAAAATGTTGAGCTGGGCGGTGTAAATGCGAAAAAGTTTTGCATGTACTCCAGCAACTCTCGGCAAGTGATATTGCATTTGTATTTAAATAAAGACCAAATTACCAACCCCTTTCAAGAACTTATTTAAGTTGCAAAGTTTTGTGAAAAAAGTGCAAAAGCGAAATGAAGAGAAAGTTTATATAATGTGTTAAAAAAAAGCAAGAAAATATAAAAAAATGTGAAACACTCTTTCAGTGTCCGAAAATAAAATCAGAATCAAAGTCACCTACGGTTGCACAGAAGCCATAATACTCTTTCAAAGAAAAAAATTTTCATACATATATGGCCCAAATTTTAATAGATCGGTTTGTATGACAGCTATATGCTATAGTAGTCCGATATAAACCATTTCTTCGGAGATTATGCCATTGCCTTTGATAATAATCCATGCCAAATTTTGTGAAGTTACATAAGGAAATAAAAAAGTTTTTCATACAAGGACTTGACTTCCAACACTACTTTGTAAGGCAGCTATATGCTATAGTTTCTCGATCTGAACTATTTCCTCGGAGATTGCACCGTTGCTTTTAATAATTACTTACACCAAATTTCGTTAAGCTACCTCGTAAAATAAAAAAGTTTTTTATACAATGACATGATTTCGAACGCTCAGTTTATATAGCAGCTATATGCTATAGCAGTCCGATCTGAATAATTACTTTACGGATTATATGGTTGCTTTGAAAAATAATCCTTGCCAAATTTCGTGAAGCTACCGCGTAAAATAAAAAAGTTTTTCATACAATGACATGATTTTGATCGCTCAGTTTATATGACAGCTGTATGCTATAGTGGCATGATATCGGTGGTTCCGACAAATAGCAGCTACTTGAGAAGAAATGAACTTGTGAAAAACATCAGAGTGTTATCTTGAAAACTGAAGGGCTAGAGACATTATTCCATGAGTGTAAAACTTTTCTGGTTTCTCGGCGAAAAACTGCGACAAGTAATTTTCACAGGTTTCCCTTAAAGCCAATTTAACTTCATGAAGGGAATTCTGTATTGACCGAAACAAATGGTAGTCCGATGGTGCAAGGTCAAGGATATATGGTGGATGCATCAAAAGCTCCCAGGCAAGCTCTTTCAGTTTTTGCCTTGTCATCAAAGATGTGTGTGGTCTAGCGTTGTCTTGATTGAAGATGAAGCCTTTTCTGTTGATCGGCTCTTGCCGTTTTTTTTTGATTGCTTGCTTCACTCTCATCAGTTGTTGACAATAAAATGTAGAATCTATCGTTCAACCAGGCTGAAACAGCTCATAGCGGATGATTCCTTTCCAATCCCACCAAACACTCAGCATAACCTTTCGAGGCGTCACTCCGGGCTTTGCGACCATTTTTTGAGCTTCAACACGCTTGGACCATGATCTTTTCGCACATTATTGTCGTATTTGATCCACTTTTCGTTTCCTGTTACCATTCGCTTCAGAAATGGTTCGATTTCATTTCGTTTCAGCAAAGAATCGCAGATATTAATTCGGTCCATTAAATTTTTCACAGACAATTCATGTGGTACGGATACATTGAGCTTCTTTTTGTAGCCAGACTTTTTTAAATAGTTCGAAACCATTTGATCATGAATGTTTAGTTC
The DNA here is from genome assembly GCF_023373825.1 of Bactrocera dorsalis. Lineage (NCBI taxonomy): Eukaryota > Metazoa > Arthropoda > Insecta > Diptera > Tephritidae > Bactrocera > Bactrocera dorsalis. The sequence continues at coordinate 101,923,203 of NC_064303.1, forward strand.
CTTAGCGATGTTATGGCTGCTTTTGTAATGGTCTTGATCAATCTTTTCTATAATTTCATCGACTTTTTTAACGATATGTCGAGCAGAGCGAGATGCAACTATTACATCGAAATTTCCGGAATGGAAGCGAGCGAACCAGTGTTGTGCTACACGAACTGATACAGCATCGTCTCCGTAAACTTGACAAATTTCTTTGGTGGCTTGAGTGGCATTCTTCCCTCTTTTATAACAAAAATTTCAAAATATAGCGAATTTCTTTACTATTTTCACTCATTTTCCAACAATTTTGACTTTTTTCAATTTCACCGAATTCAATTTTTTGGTTAAATGATGCTTAAAATCTCTTACATTTCCAAGACTATATTGTTTGACACAATGTGATTGGTAGCACTGGAGATATATGAATGCAACGACATCTATTAACAAAATACGACAAGACTTTTTCGACTATCCAATATAAATTAAAATTGCTCCTAAATGTATAATATAAATTCATGAAAAAGTACGCCAGTGCAGTAGTCTAAGTATTTAATTTCCGAATTCAGAATACTTTACGACCACTTTAAAGTCCCAAAGTACAGTTAAAACCGTTTAATATACACCTTTATTGCAAGTAAACAAAAATTAAAATCTTATAAATATTGCAAGGATGAGCATGTCTGCGTTTCTTTCGCCTTTACCAACGTCCGCCAAAAACAAATTAGGAAAATCTCGCAAACGGAAAAAATTGCGAAAAAAGGGTATTCGCCCGCATATGCTAATGTAATAAATTTCGTGGTTATAACCCAGTACGTGTACTTAGCAAGCTACACTACAACTCACAACCCTCCAACGCAAAAAGGACAAATTCAGATTTCGCCTGTGTGGCCAACACGAATGTTAAAGCGAAAACCCGTTGGCCTTTTGCTAAGATATGCAAATTTTTTAGGACATAATATTCCCCAATAAAAAAGAACACAGAACGAACAGTGAGCCCAAAAATACGCAACTAAGGCACACATAAATATTCATATGTACGCGCATGTGTGACGGAATGAGGTCTTTAGCACGCCCATCAATAAATATGCACATTTTATTTCTGTGTGAAAAAGGATACATGGCGGCTTGATCCATTTATGCGCGACATATTGTGTTGGTTGGTTCAAATTTTCGCATATTTAGTTTGCGTTGACACAATAACATTCGTGGGTCACACCGTTTTGCGGCAAATGAAAGGCATATTTTTGTTGTGATTGTAGGTCGCAAAAGATACACATATCTGATACTCTTTCCTTTTGCCATTATTTTGCCATTCCACGTATATACATATATATGATCCACAGCAGGTCAGCCACAGTTTTGTGACTGTTTAGCGGTTCCTGGAAATCGCATGCAAACTTTGACATAACATCAAAACTAATTTGCAACTTTCGGTATTTGGTTTCTGAAGGGTATTTATATGCAAATTTATATGAATATTATTTTCAATATAATTGAAATCACAGGTCAATTGAAAAGTCCACGGCCTATAGTAGTAAAACACATTTTTGGCTTCAGATAGTTGCATGGCATAATTAAAACACACTGACAGACAGTGCCATGGAAATTTGTAAATACTTTTTTGCATTTTTCCTTGATGTCCGTCAAATATTTAAGAAGGTCTTTCAACTAGTTCTTTACATAAGTTAACGAGAAAACAACGCCTCCTTTCCTACCTACTGCTAAAGTATACTTGCGGAATCATACGTCATCAGTCGATGTGATGCAGAGTCGGTTCTGAGACCCGTACGCAATGGTGTACCTGAAAACCGCGTTCTGGCGCCTGTGCTCTAATATATATACTTTAATGATTTACTCTGACTCTATAATTACGGCTGATGCATATGGCACTGTACTGCTGGCGTCGATTTTACTGCTGCCTTCAGGAAACTTCAAACACAATTGACAGCTCCACAATCGCAGCTCACCTTAAGGAGCGGCATTAATAATGAAATGTTCATACAAGTGATGTATGTATACCCTCAGATACGCACTACTTACTTATTTCTTGGCACCAATTGACTTTAAATGACCGGTTGCTACCAACAAGCATAAATATCTGAGACTTGCAATTAATAAAAGACATACATGGGCAGGCCACGTTAAAATTAAGAGAAACGTGATCAGATTACGGTCTGCGTAGCTGTACTGGCTCCTTAGGTCAAGATCACGTCTCAGTCTAAAAACAAGGTACTGGCTCCTTAGGTCAAGATCAAGTCTCAGTCTAAAAACAAGGTACTCGTTTACAAAACAATGCTCAGACTGATCTCGGAAATCTGTGGAATTCAAACCGACGGAAGTTCAGCTGATTTAAATTTTACACTTATTCAAGCCTTTCAAAATAAAATTCTAGACACAATAGTGGGTGTACATTCTCATGTTAAAAATGACATCTCCATCGAGACTTCTAAATACATATGTACCGTGAAAGATACCATAGAAGAATTTGGTAGTCGTTAGCTCTCGGTTTGAGAATCATGATAACGTACTTGTGATCCAATTGCTGGATAATAGTCAACAATCTTGAATAGACATAAGGACAACACCTATTAGATATCCTCTTTCGTTTCAATTGATCTCACCTTCATTTTCGAAAAATATTTTTCACTGTGCTTCAAAATCATTGTATTCCTCATCGAATTTAATTAACGTCGTTTTAGTAATAAGGCAGATTCTAAATAAAACTGAATTTTATACAAAAAAAGTTCAATAAGTATATAAAAAAATTCGTTAAATGCTTATTTTGCTTTCATTAACTTTTTTTCCTAATTTTCAATTGCAGACCTCGGAAAATTGTCCATACGGCGGTACAGACTGTTCACCATTATTGGTCTCCTGGGAAGGTGAAGCCGAAATACAGTCGGGCGATATTTTAATCGTGGAAATCAATGACACTTTACTACATTTCAACCAGCATCATATCACGCATACCAGTCTGTAAGTAATCCTCAAAAAACCAGAGTCATTAAATGATATTTGTGAATGAATGTTTGAAAGAGGTTAGCAAATCATTAGAGATAAATGCAGAGTATTGGATGTGTGTTATAGAAAAGTTTAACAATTTTGTGTAAGATATGTGAACAAGTTTACACTTTTTAACCAAGAATTTTCACTTAAGGTCATTCTATTGTTTCGTCTTTAAGTAAAATGCATGATTTTTTCGCTTGGAGTTGAATCAGATATACAATATTATATGTTCTACCGTATTGACAGTTCCTGGTAGTATACAAATCTGTATCAGTTCCGGTTACATAGACCCGACTGTCATGTGAACTGAAGAAGAACGAAGGTCTTCGAATTCTATGTATTGGATGGTCGAAAAAGTCTTTTCGCATTTTGCGGACCGGATTAACATCTGCGATTCTTTGCTGAAACGAAATGAAATTGAAACATTTCTGAAGCGAATAGTAACAGGAGACGAAGATTGGATCAAATACGACAATAGTGTGCGAAAAACAGCATCGTACAAGCATGGTGAAGCTCAACAAATGGTCGCAAAGCCAGGATTGACGAATCGAAAGGTTATGCGGAGTGTTTGATGGGATTGGAAATGAATCACCCACTATGAGCCGCTCCAGCCTAGTCGAACGATAGATTCTACATTTTACTGTCAACAACTGATGAGAATGAAACAAGCAATCGAAAAAAACGGCCAGAACCGATCAACAGAAAGGCTTCGTCTTCCATCAGGACAACGCTAGACCACACACATCTTTGATAACTCGGCAAAAACTGGGAGAGCTTGGCTGGAAAGTATTTATTCATCCAACATATAGCACTGACCTTGCACCATCGGACTATCCTTTAATTGGGTCAATGCAGAACTCCCTTAATGGAGTAAAGTTGGCTTCAAGAGAAGCCTGTGAAAATTACTTGTCCCAGGTTTTCGCCGAGAAACCAGAAATGTTTTACACTGATGGAATTATGTCTCTAGCGGAAAAATTACAAAAAGCGTTCGACCAAAATGGTGCATATTTGGTTCATTAGAGTTCATTATAAATATAAAAAAATAAGTTGAAGTTTAATTAGAAATATGAAAAGACTTTTTCGACTACCCAATACGAGGCATGAAATAAAAAGATAATGATACATCCCCTTAAACAACCGGGTGCCATAAAATTGCCGTTCCCTTTCCCTGCTTTTGACTCTAAATAGTTGTAAGGTGATAATTCCAGAATTTGTAGTTTGTCGCGCGTGTCTACTAATCGCATTACGACAACCATTTGCAATGTTTATTGATTTCTAACTCCCGTAATGCGAGCACACCCACATTTTCCCGCTGCTACAATGTAAAACACGGAATTGCAAAGCTAAGCATGCCAGGAATTGCCCACAACCGAGGAGAACATATTGTATGTATGTATGTGTTTGTACTGTTTTATTGCCGGCGGCTGTATGGAATGTGGTTGAGCACATCACTAATGCCCTGTTAGCGACTATTGACAGCAGCATCGGTTAGCTCACCCTTTTTCAGCTGCTGCAGCGAGATTTTTCTCCGAATCCTTTATTTTTCTCCCATTCACTATGCTTTCAGCGGTCTATTAAATTCTCCCAATTGTTTATAAACCAAACAAACGTACCTTCACACACACACACACACATCCGCACCTACAACGCGCAGCTACAATTGTTTTCCTTACTATATTTTTATTATTATTGCTTCCCACTAGCTTCCTGCCGCCGTTGAAATTCCAAAGCTCGGTCGCCGTTGCACGATGAAGAGAGAGGACGCCTACCAACTGTGCACATAAATTTCCTTTTATAGCCGCTGGCTGTGCCTCCTTTCACACACACACACACACCATGTGCACATACAAGCTGTTTGTAACGGTGAAATTACATTAGGTGGACGCAGTTGCGGGTGGGGGCTGCGAGTACGGTCTTATGCTGAATACACGACGAGCAGGCATTCATTTGGTGTTTTAGCGCAGGTGCTCTTATACGCACATTTCCATATATTCCCCAAGTGACGATCTGTTGAGGCAATTGTACGGATACTTTAGTCCGATAGTGAGTGCTTGCAGAAGTCTACGGTATGCTTACTACAGTTACGCATTTGCCGCTGATATGTGTAGGCACCCCACCGCCAACGGCTTCACATCAGCCGCACACATCTCAGCACGTTTGAGTGGTTCGTAAATGGAGCATTTTCGCCATAAGTGGAACAAGTAGCGGTATCTCAAGTGTACCCACTTAGATGTCTCAGACAACGTTACAACGTTACACACATATATAGTTAATATACAATCGCATAGCATACGCCAAGGCGCTCTAACGCATTTATTGTTTGGTTAAAGTTTCGTGTTTCGCAAATTTATTGCTGAAAATATCCTTTATGATATGTGTTTCGGAAATGCGAATCTGACGCTGAACAGCTGAGTGTCTTTACTCAAATGCGCTGAGACTTTTGTGGATCTGAAAACTTTTTCATAAAGTCTTACTTGTCTTTAAGAAGTTAGAGTTTATTAAGTGAATAGAGGATTTGATTGCATTTTGGATTTTGGCAGAAAATTATGCAAAAGTTTACCTAACTTCATTAAAAAGGAGGGTGGGTAGCGCAGAAGCATGATTAGGTGATTCTTCAATCTTCCGGAATACTGCAATCAGAACAAGTAAGGAAGGGCTAAGTTCGGGTGTCACCGAACATTTTATACTCTCGCATGATAAAGTGATAATCGAGATTTCATTATCCGTTATTTACATATTTTTTTATTTTGCTGTAAAATTAATTAGAATTAAATTCTGAGAGATTTGCCGATATTTTCGGTGAAAAATTAGGTTAGGTTAGGTTAGGCACTGTGTTCTTCGTGTTCGACATCAGGGACCTTGAAAAGTTATAGTCCGATCACGACAATTTTTCACACCGGATACCTCAACTCAAATACCGTATTTGCGTAAAGTTTTATTCCGCTATCATCATTGGTTCCTAATGTATATATTATACAGAGAAGGCATCAGATAGAATTCAAAATAGCGTTATATTGGAAAAAGGCGTGGTTGTGAACCGATTTCACCCATATTTCGTACATGTCATCAGGGTGTTAAGAAAATACTATATACCGAATTTCATTGAAATCGGTCTAGTAGTTCCTGAGATATGGTTTTTGGTCCATAAGTGGGCGACGCCACGCCCATTTTCAATTAAAAAAAAAGCCTGGGTGCAGCTTCCTTCTGCCATTTCTTCCGTAAAATTTAGTGTTTCTGACGTTTTTTGTTAGTCGCTTAACGCACTTTTAGTGATTTTCAACATAACCTTTGTATGGGAGGTGGGCGTGGTTAATATCCGATTTCTTCCATTTTTGAACTGTGTATGGAAATGCCTGAAGGAAATGACTCTATAGAGTTTGGTTGACGTAGCTATAGTAGTTTCCAAAATATATAGAAAAAACTTAGAGGGGGGCGGGGTCACGCCCACTTTTACAAAAATTACGTCCAAATATGCCCCTTCCTAATGCGATCCTTTGTGCCAAATTTCCCTTTAATAACTTTATTTATGGCTTAGTTATGACACTTTATAGGTTTTCGGTTTCCGCCATTTTGTGGGCGTGACAGTGGGCCGATTTTGCCCATCTTCGAACTTCTTATGGAGCCAAGAAATACGTGTACCAAGTTTCATCATGATAACTCAATTTTTACTCAAGTTACAGCTTGCACGGACGGACGGACTGACAGACATCCGGATTTCAACTCTACTCGTCACCCTGATCACTTTGGTATATATAACCCTATATGTGACTCTTTTAGTTTTAGGACCTACAAACAACCGTTATGTGAACAAAACTATAATACTATCCTTAGCAACTTTGTTGCGAGAGTATAAAAATAGCCAACAAGACAGAAAACAACATAAAGACGATCAACACATGTCTATAGACAAGAGGCCATTATCTCACATCGCATGATGTCAGGCACTGTTCTCAAAAGCAGGGAGGTGAGTAGTTGTCGGGCTGCCGGTGGCGGGCTGCCTATATACTGGGTTCAAGGCCGGAACTGAAATCCGTGAAACTAAAAACTGACCGATCCAGTACAGGAAATATGTAAGTTGTAAAAACCATACATAAAGAAAGGGCTGACAGGCGGATCAAAGGGATCTGGAATGCGCTAAAGACTCACCAATAGTATGTGCAAGAGCCGCGAAGAAAAGAATTCGTTATTTTTACCGCACGGTCTCGAAAGTACTGAAAAACCGTTGTTGGCTACCACATGCGAACCGGATGGGCATTAGAAATAGTGGGAAATAGTGAAACGTTGGAACACCTCCTATGCTTCAGCCCAGTCTTAACTAGACTTAGATCTCTAGGAGCTTCGCAGTTCAAGGGTCAAACGATAAAGGAAGTACAGGAGCGGATTATCCTGTAATAATTCATACAAAAAAGATAGTTTCCAACTAAGTAACTACACCTCGGTCTTTCAGGCCTAAATTGTTGACATACAGAACGTGCCAATTGGGCTTCTGCTCTATTCAGCAAGCCAATAAAGCTTGCTTCACGGCAGTTAAGGCTATCTATGTATAACGCCATAGAAAGTCTCTCCGCGTTAGGCTATGCAAGTAGGTTATTGGCCTACTAGATTCACCTAACCTAATGAAGCTGCGAGGAACTCCACAGATCTTAGGACACAAACAACACATGGCATACTGCTTTGGGGTATTGTTGATGGCGGGCAGACCAAAGTGCAGCTACGTTAAGGCAAAGGGAATACAGGGCAAAGCAAACGCGGATCATTAGACGCTGGGACATTGTCTTTGCGAATGCCCAGCCTTCAACCGGATGAGGTGGAATATATATCGTGGGTCTCTACTTTTGGCATCTGGAGTGAAAAAACTGACTACGGGTTTGGTGGATAAGCCTTGATTTTGCTAGTACTCGGGAGCTCAAAGAGCCTAATGATGGCATAAGCGTGGTCGACTGGCTCTCGCCTGCCTTCTCTTAAAGCAATCAGGCAAGTCATATGCCCTCAGGAAATAATTATAGATTAGGTTAAGTAAAACTAGCCAGCTTTTGCGACATATTAGACATATTGGTCCTTAGTATTGCCAAAAAAAAACAGATATATAAGTCAAAAGAAAGTGTCGATAATTTAACATACGTGCGTGTAATCTAATGATTTCCCAAAACTTACAAATAAAGTTTACTTCTAAGAAAGTAATCTAACTGTTTCATTAGCAAATAGAAACTTTTCGCTTCAATACAGCACTAAATACTTACAGCTGATTGATTTCTTCCTCGAACTTGTGCTACTTTTCGCCAAATCTAATATTTGTTATCGACAAACTCAACTTTACGCAAACTTTAGCCCGAAGTTAATTAAAAACAAATTCTACACATACCAACAACACTGAGAAATATATATTATATGTTATTTCCAAACATATCTCGTTCATATTAAAACTCGGATCTTGCGTTGGAAATTTTATTTTTAATCAATGGCAATATTGCTGACCAATATTTGAACTTGAAGTATTTCATGCATTTGTTATTGGATTCCCGTTTAATTACGCATTTGAGCGGACTGCTGCGGCTATATTACCACAATAACTGTACACAACACATACCTATAAACATTTTTAATATTTTCAGCATAAAAATGCTTTCTCGCTCCGGCGAAGAATGCAATATTAATGTCGAGTGAGAAAAATGTAACAAATTGCCTCAAAAGCGCACACAAAAAAATACAATGAAAAAATATATTTTTCAAAAACTTTTAATGAATCTTTTTCATTACTTTTTGCTCACAAAATTTATCAATTTAATACAATACACATACAAAGGCCTCAAACACATACGTGGGTGGGTGAGTTCATTGTATGGGTTTGCACTTTTTAAGGATTCGTACTTTCGTCGGCGCACCATTCAAAAAGCCGCAATCAAACCGAGCTCATTGAGCACGCAACACACACATACACTTATACATAAGTACAAGTTTGTAAGTGTGTGCGTGTATAAGCGCGAGTCAAACATGAACGCATTGAAAGGAACAAATGATGTGAAGTACGAAAGTTTGCACACATTTGAAAAGAATATGAGACGAAAGCATGAGTCGTTGTTGTTGTTGTTTTTTTTCATTTTCACAAAAGCAGGAAAAGATTGCAAGCGCAAAAAATCGAAGAAGAAAAATGGAGCAACTAACTTTTGATCTTGTAAACGTGAAAAGTCAATGCGACCACTTGTGTTGGCAAGCAAAAAGTCGAGCGTTGAAACGTGCGCAGCAGTGTCGCGAACGCAGGGGCGGAGGTGGGAAACTCATTTCAAGCGAAATAAAATGTGAAAAAAATCACAACTTTTCACAATGTCGGCATGACAGCGAGCAAAAGTTTTTATTATCGATTAAATGTACACCAAGCCATATATATATATGGTATATATATGGTATATATGGTATAGAAGGATATGTATATATCCATATATATAGGTGTATAAGGAAGCAGTGACTAGTCTTTCAACGCACTTTTCATACAAGCGCACAAGTATGTGTATGTATGTATGTATATTTCGAAAGCTGCTTGAAGTCATATAAATGACAGCGAATGATGGAAATGATGATATTACAAAATAAACACATCAGGCAATCATCAGCGCTCTTCTTTTGAAAATTTATTGCGCTTTGCTAAAATAAAGCGCAATATTTAAAGTACTAAAACTCGTAAATTTAATTTCTGTCATTATCCATAGCCTTCAGTACTTTCAACATCTTCTCTTTACCTTAGAAAATGCTATAAAGGTTCATGGTCTGCTATGGAAGGTTTGCTATGTACTCAGCATGTCTATAGCAAAGGCATACGGTCGACACTGCCTCGCACTCGGTGGTGTCATACGAGTAGCTGGTAGGAGCGCTTATACATAAAGACAATACAGCGGCTTTCTTCCTTGATATCGAGGAGGCCTTTAAAAAAGTATTTCCGGAGGTTTTTATTGGTGCTCTCAACAAGTTTGAGTTGCAAGCACCCCGAGTATGGCGTCTTTTCCTCCTTGCTCTCCAGTCCCAGCGGTGAACAACCTGAGTTCTATTTACAATCTCATCCAATGGTGTAAAAACAGAAAAAAAGACAGTGGGCAGATTGAAATGAATTAGCCAAAAATCCAAATAAAACTGAGCTATTTCACAGAGTGAAGTATTTTGGGCTTATACTGGATAAGTAGTAAGCTCTGTTAGCAGCCAAACGGAGCGGAAGAAAAGAATCGGTCGCCTAATACTGTTGTAGAGGACAAATTCGGAATAGATCGGTCTTCTCAACAAAAGTGGTCCTCCGGGTCTATGAAACCGTAGTTAAACTAATAATATTTTATGAAGTCATTGTCCGAGAAGGATGATGGGAAAAGCCATACTAACTAAACATCCAGTTGCTTCAAAAAGTTGTTCAAAAAGCGAATCTCATCGGCAACTATGGGGCACTACGAGTAAGGGCAACCCCAGCAATGACATTCTACACGTTCCATCTGGAGGCATAGGCGGTGAATACTGCTGTTAGACTTAGGGAAACAGGATATATGAGGATTCCCGATCAGGGTCACAATAAAAATCTCCACTACTTTGAATTCATACCTTACAATTCACATAACCACATGCTTCTCGTGGATGTGCTTTCTCTGCCCACATACCTGCGAGGGTTTCGTAGGCGGAGCGAAGTCATTGGAGCAAAGATGTAGTAAAAGTTTTCACAGATGTATCGAAGTTAAGAGAGATGTTAAGATGTGGAGTCTTTTGTTTAGCGCACTCCATCAACTCCAGTTTCAGGCTTTCAGACCACTGGAACGTTTTTCGAGTGAAGATGGCTGCCATCAACGTGCAGTCTTCTTAAGATGCGTACCACATTCATTCCGATAGCCGAGCGACTATACTGGTTATCAGTTCCCTTACTGTGCGAAACTAATCAATGGCTTCATTACATCAATAGCAAGAACTCGGTCACAGTGGAATCACCGGTCTTTCAAAGCAAATAAGCTTTCAAGGGAGGACAACTTTTCGCCAATTTCATCCGAGTGTAAGCGAGTCAGTTTTTCGAGATCTGCTTACAATCTGGCGTTGGACCTCCAGTAAGCTCGGCAAGCACTGGTCAACAAATCGAACTTATGCGACTGCGAGATCATTCTGGGTCAGAGGAAATCCTGGGAACTACTGTCGCTTAACAAAGCCAATCTCGTCGCTACTGTAGGTTTTCTGACTGGAGCCTGTTCATAAGGTTTACATGTGGATCGGCTAAATATTTTATCAGACGCTCTTTGCCAAAGCTTTGGTATTTTTTATACCTATAGAAATAATATATATTTTTTTCAAAATTGGAAGCTGAGCATATGTTTATATCGAGGACCATGAGGTAGGTTTCTCAAAAAAATAGAAATCTTATAGACAAATATGTTTTGTTACACAAATAACAACTACATATGGAATATGAATAATATGTTTACATACATTCAAATAATTTCTTAAACATTTATAATGACTCCAAAACTGTGAAAATGATGCCAAGTTAAGGAAAATACTTTTCGCAAACAACAAAATTAGAAGTTGAACCAAATTAAAGCAACAATTATAATTGTGAATACTTCCGCTTACACACAAGCATAAGGATATATGTATATGTCTCAATGCTGGAATAAAATAACAATTTCACATCACAACTCCTCCAGCAATATTTTAACACAAAATGCTACCTTCTCACACACACACACATCTACCTTTCAAGAGTCTCAAAACCACACATGTGTGCAGTAAGAGTATAAACGAATTTGTGACGACAATCCACATACTTTTAACCTTACTTTCAGTCAACCTTAATTAGTTTAACAACTTTGTACAAAGCTTAACGTTGAGCGCACAAATATTTAGAGAAAAATATTTAAGTATGAGCAGGATGATAACTATTGTGCTACATAACTATTAAGAGAGATAAACTGAGTCGTACTAATTAAACACAAGTTACCGCACAGAACTTCCGCTATCAAATTCCGCTCGTTTGCTTGCTCATTCCATGTGGCATTGCGAATGAAGAGACGCAAAAGTTGAGCGGAAAAACAAATTGGTTGGTGTGTTCGACTCTTTGAATGTTTTCGAATATATGTAACTGGTTTTGCAAAGTATAATAATTACGTAAGGATTGGAAAATAAGTATATTCTTGTATCAAAATTACGTAAGTCTTGGTGAGCTTAATAAAATTAAAAGATTTTTCGACCGATTCTAGCTAACTTTTACAGAGAAATATGCAAATAGTGTTTATAAGAAAATTAGTCAAGTGACCTTTGTTCTGAAAAATTAATTTCTCTTGAAAATATTTGTCTGAGCACACGACTTTCTCACTGATTACTCTCTTCGGTTTTTGTCGCACACTCACTTTTCGAAAAAAGCGCGCTGTAGTCTAACATTCAGCACCACCATAGAAATCCATTCATAGAAAGGTGTACCATAAGCAATATTTACGACAGGATTAGATCCATTAGACCATCACTGAACATCGACTCAAATAGACGCCGATAACGGTGTAGTTAAATACTTCGCTCTTTTTGAAAACTTTGTAACCTCTGGAGATCGAAGTCGTTTTCCTGACTCTGGCGGCCTCGGAGCGTTTGCTATTATTTTGGACTGGGTTTCAATCTCTTACCGAAATGGTATTTGGGGAACTTCTTCGTTCATATAAGAGAGGGGTTGGTCCTGCAGAATCTGTGCCTCTACCACAGCCGTAGCTGAGTGTGAAAATTGTGAGTTCCATCTTCGCTGATATTGGTTTAGTGCATTTTGACCTTAAGCTAAAAGCTAGAAGGGCCTTTTAGACTGTATTGCTCGCTTTTCCGTCCTATTTTGGGGTTGGGACCGGCTAATTGGTGGATACACCACCAAGAAATATGTAGATAGAAAGGAGAAAAGGCGTAGTGAGCTTATTCACGGATGGATCGAAGCTCAAAAGAAAAATTGGACGGTGAGTCCTCTCTCGGCAGCTGTCAAAAAAGAAATGATAGCCAATAAGGTAACAGCGAAACTTCTTCGAAGTGCGGCCTTTTTAGAGAGGTATACTTCCACTCGGATCTGCTATACGAGGCTTGATCTCGCTGATATTGAGCTCAAAGCTAATTAAGAAGTACATGAGCTCAGCAGCAATAGCACCAAGTTACTTCCATATTGAATTTTTGTGAGTGGCTGGTCACAACAGTGTCGTCGGGAATTGTAAAGCCGATAAACTCTGAAGAAATTATTCTGCCAAAAATTTCGTATGGATGGAAATGAGCAGAGATTTGCCTGCCTTCGCGCACTCAAAGGCGTTGGTCAGCAACGAGCAATTGTAGGGGTTGGAAAGCTGTCTGGCCCAAAGTGGAACATAAAAGTTTCATGGAACTATTAACTCTTAGCAAGGTTCACGTGGTCGCAATGTCAGCTGCTCTGACTGAACACTGTCTCATTGGCACTCACGCAGTCAGGCAAAAGATTTTTTAGGCCGCATCTTGAGGTGGAAACATTTTGACGCTTTCTTCTCTGGCGTACAAATGGCCTCTGAGTTGCAATACTTTTTACAAATCCCGTGAATTTTTCCCAATTATATATTAGCCGCCTTAATAAATGTTTGGCAGACGCTAGAGGTTTTGTCGATATGCGACGGTCTTTCTTATTCAGACCTGGGAGTTTTGGGAGTCACAACCGACAAGCATCCATAGCTGTCGAAGTGAGATTATTCGTAACGTTACGAGAAATTTGTCTATTTACCATACTCAAACTAACCTATGTAACTCACATTACCAATATATCCGAATCGAAGCACTAATATTCGTCAAAACAACAATGTAGGGGTAAGCGATCTGTAGTAGGTTTTCTTGGATGTCAAAGGCCAATGGACCACTTCTCAAGGCAGAACTATGTTCCAAGAGCCATTTGCTTGCCTCCTACAAAATACAAAGCTTTAAAATAGATCAAGAATATAGTATGAGGTATGAAACAATAACTTTTGCTTTAAAAATACCAGCATCCCTGGAGTTTCTTGTATCAACACTGAAAATACAAAAGACTATTTCCGCTGGCTTAGCCCAACTGAGTATGTAAAATCTGGCATCTATGGCTTAAGCTGAGGTACTCAACTGCCTACCAAATTATGACCAGGAACATCAGAAACTGATTTTTGAACGAATATAAACGTTCCAATCTCTAGTTGGATGATCTGAGGTGAATTCACGACCCCAAAACTATCCCTTAATCGGATAATGAAACATGTTTAGTAGAATTTACGATAAAACTTGTTCAAATATTGATAGAAGCAACATTTTTTTTTTGAAGAACTTCCCTCAGAAAATATTTCTGGATCCGATATTGAGGGGAGTATCCGGCTAATTTGAAGCCCCTTTTTCGGGTGACTAAAATAATGATTGCCATTTATCTTTGCTTTATTTAGATACATTTACATTCATCTAACACTGCCTTCTATTTAACGGTATTGTGGTAATCTCAATCAGTAATGAATGCGTATTACGAAACCGTACAACTCAAAGCTAATTTAATTTAACAATTTAGCAAAACAGCAAACAAGCAAAGAAGCACCACTGTCACCAATTTATTCCCGGTTTGTTGAACACTCTCCATACTAATTGAGAGCATCTTGTTTAAGTGTACGCTTTTGCGGTGTACTCAAGCGTACAAAGATATAGTTTTACTCTTTGCTGTGCTCGTTTGCAATTTTTTTTTCTTATTTTTCACTTTTATAAACTCCTCTGTATACGGTTTTTTTTGCCACACTCCTCAGTGCAAAGCAGCCACATACGAGTTTCGCAATAAAATTCAATATATTTTCTTCCCTACACTTAACGCATGGTTGCATTTGTTTCTGCTCTGGCGCCAAACGGCTACAGTTTTGTAGTGGAAAGACATGTGTATGTGTATGTGTGATTCATTATATCTACAAACATGCTATGTATTGGTGACTTTACTTGTGTGTGGATGTATGTGTGTGTGTATGAGCTTTAAGTTTACAGTGACAACCCCATTTATTTAGCTCAAAGTAAACACCAAAACAAGTAACCAACTAAAATGTGTACGCTTCTACTCTTTTCATTGATTTCTACACCAACACATCAATTCACACGCACACACACATACACGCATACATAAACTGCGCATATTGCGCTTACATGAATGAATAAATGCAAACAAATGCTGAAACTCAAACACACAGTGCCCACAATACTCAAGTCTATCAGGTGACACGCTCGGGACATGAGCATTGCGACGTTACGGAGGGTATACTATTGGATATTACACCGTTGGTTGTCGATGGCAGGAAACTGGTGACACTCTATGATAAGGACCTCACCGAGGGAGTCAACTTGCTAATTGGTGAGTAGCTCAACAGTTATACCAACTATATATTTACGAAATTCACAAACATGCATATGTGTGTATGTACATACAAAAGCATACAGTATTTTTATGTACTCCATTCGTTGGGTTACCTATACCATATACCTGTGAAAGCCCCACAAGCATTTGCTGTATGCTTATATGCAACACACATTTCCCCCCATTTTATGCTATTCCCCTTTTTTGTTGTTATTGTTGTTGTTTGTATTGTTGGTGTTATGTTTGCTGTCATTAGCTATCATACCAGCTTTTCAACGCCGTCGGCTGTGGTGTGCGGAAATCGCTCGTAGAGCAGACCAGCGTGTTTCCGGTCGCAGCAAAGCAGCACCTCTGGCGCAGGCGTGATTGGTTATTAGACGAGGCAAGTGCTTTGCATGGTCGAGTGCTGATATTAAATGCGTGTTGATGGTTTAATGCGTGCTGCATATGCATGCCGTTAGCCTGTGTGCATTTGCGCGTATGCACATGAAGATATAAATATCACTCATACGCCATGGTGTACGGTCGATGCGTTGCGCCTACTAAATTAGGCCAGCTGAATGCGTTTGTAAACGCAACTGTACTGTTTTAAAAGCTAAAGCACTTTAATAACGGTGTATAGGGTTTGTGCTTTTATTGCGCCTATGATGGCTTATGTGCCTATACGTGCTTATGCTCTCAGCTAACAACCAGCGCGCAAAATAGTGTAAGCTTTGGCTGCAAGGCTAAAAAATTTAAAAACGAGCAAAAATGTTGATTTTGGTTGCAACGAAAATTTGGTAGCCTTTACAGGTGCATTTCTTATTGCATAGAAGTGTATAAAAATATGTTGAGCTCGATTTGGATAGTTAAGTTTATATGGCAGCTATATGTTATAGTTGATTGATCTGGATAATTAATTAGGAAATTGTAAGGCTACTTTCGACAATACCGCATGCCAAATTTCGTAAAAATATCTTGTCAGATAAAAATGTTTTCCATACAAGAACTTTATTTTGATCAGTCAGTTTGTATGACAGCCACATCTTAAAGTGGTTCGATCTGAACAATATCTTCGAAAATTGTAGCACTTTTTTTAACAAAAAACTATGCATAATTTTTTGAAAATATATCCCTAAATGAAAAAGTTTTTCATACAAGAACTTGATTTTGAACTGTCAGTTCATATGACAGCTACATGCTATAAGTCTACGATCTGAACAAAACACTCGGAGATTATAGCGTTGCCTTGGATAAAAATGCATTCTAAATTTCATGACGATATCCTAATAAATAAAGAAGTTTGCCATACAAAACCTTTAATTGAGTTTAACAGTTTATATGACAGCTATATCCCAGAGTAGACCAATCTGAAAAATTTCTTCAGAAATTGTAGCATATTTTTAGGCTTTAATTTAAGCAATATTTCATGCAGTTATCTCGTCAAATAAAAAAGTTTTTCATACTAAAACTTGTTGTGGGTTGGTCAGTTTGTATGGCAGCTCTATGCTACAGTGATCCGATCTGAACAATATGATCGGAGATTGTAACGTTGCCTTGCGTAATAATCCCTTCTAAATTTCATGACGATATCTCATTAAATAAAAAAGTTTTCCATACAAGCAAAATATGCTTAAAAAGCGCAACTTCGCTTATGGCTTGCTGTGCATACTTTAAAGCGTTGTAATCATATGCAAGTGCATAAAGCTTGCTATATTTAAGCGGCGACAGCATAACCTTCAGTTAGTTTAGCAATTTTTGCGCACAGTTACTGCATTATCGTTATAAACTCTACAGCAACATGTGCACCACATCGTATTTACATAAAGCTGGAGCCGCATCCACATTAAGCGAGCGCTTTACGGCCACCAAACGCATCATATAAGAACCTTTTGCTGCCAGTGTGACGTTTTAATGAAGTTGTCATTGCTACGCAATAGTGTTGGTTGACAATGGCATGCCGCAAAACTGAAAAACTGAGAAAATTAGGAAAATGCGCAGCAGCCAGCAGTGAAGTGAAATTTCATTTCACTTTTCGTTTTCGCCGCTTGCCAACGTTTATTGTTTTATTTTTCTTTTTCTAACATTATTTCTAAAATTTATACGCCCGCACTCTACACTACTTATTTACTTAGAAGAATGCAAGCGTGCATTTTCTAACAAATATTTTTCAATTTCACGCTGCCACTTGCTGCAACTGCCATATATATGTATGTAAAACCATAATATTTTCTCACTCTGCAGTTGTTTCCGAGTTGTGGGGCGCGCAGTGCGTTCGTCTGAAGGTCACCGCAAAAACCGACAATTGTGGCGAAAGCGCTGAATGCTCTGGCAAAGGTGTGTGCTACTCGAATTCAGCGATGGAGGAGTATGAGTGTCAGTGCTGCAGCGGCTTTGCTGGACC
The DNA here is from genome assembly GCF_023373825.1 of Bactrocera dorsalis. Lineage (NCBI taxonomy): Eukaryota > Metazoa > Arthropoda > Insecta > Diptera > Tephritidae > Bactrocera > Bactrocera dorsalis. The sequence continues at coordinate 101,940,914 of NC_064303.1, forward strand.
CCACTGTGAGGAGATCGACGCTTGTACGCCCAGTCCATGCACCAACAATGGCATTTGTGTTGACCTTTCGCAAGGGCATGAGGGAAATTCATATCAATGCCTGTGTCCGTATGGTAAGTTTAATAATTGTGCTTGCAATTGTAAAAATGAAAAAACAAAATACAAGTATGTACGAAATAGCAGGTCAATTGAAGGGTTCCATATAGATGGCGCTACTTGAAAAAGACACATATGATTCTAAGTTAGCCTTATCCTTCAAAGGGCGCGTCTATGAATTTGACAACTGTCGGATCATTAGTTTGTGATTTATATCATTTTGAGTGAAGCAATCTTTTTTGTATGAAAAATTGGATAAAAAGGAATTTCGCGTTTTGAGAAAATATTGCTTTTTGAAGGAAAAAAATATAGTTGAAGCAAAATCTTGGCTTGATGACGAGTTTCCAGACACTGCTCCTCGAAAATCAATATTCAAGAATTTGTATTGTAAGTTTAGACATGGTGAAATCAGCACCGAAGACGCTGAAGGCAGTGAACGTCCAAAAGAGGTTATTACTGTATAAAACATGAAAAAAGTCCACAAAATATTTTTGTATGACTGTAAAGTGAAGTCGTAAGAGACAGCAGGCACTCTAAGGATATCAACTGTACATGTACATCATATCGCTAAAGAATACTTAGGTATGAGAAGCCTCTGTGCAAAGTGGGTGTCACGCAAGCTCACTTTCAATCAAAAGTAATGACGAGTTGACGATTCGAAGCAGTGTTTGGAGATGTTCAGGCATAGCCGAAAGCCGAGTTTTTGCATCGATATGTAGCTTTTATATTAAACGTGGGTTCACCGATTCCCTCCGAAGTCCGATCGACAGTCTTCCCTAGTGAGATGCACATGATGAACCCGCTCCAAAGTATGAAAACACGCAACAGTCGGCTGACAAGGTTATGCTGTCTGTATTTTAGGTTTCGCATGGAATAATTTTTATTGACTACCTTGAAAAGGGATGAACCATCAACAGCGACTATTAAATGGTGTTATTGTACCATTTGAAGGACAAAATCGCCGAAAATCGGACGCATTTGAGAAAAAAGAAACCGGTGTCTCACGAATACAATGGACTTTGTCACAAATCAGTGAAAACGATTGCAGAAATCTATGATTTGGGCTTCGAATTGCATCCGCAGCCACCGTGTTCTTCAGATTTGGTCCCTTGCAGCTATTTTCTGTTCTTAGATCTCAAAATAATACTCACTGGAAAAATATTTTCGTCGAACTAAGAGCTGATCGCCAAAACTGAGGCCTTTTTTGAAGCAATGGAGAGATCGTACTACAAAAAAAAGTAATCACTGAATCACATTTGAAGAGAGCTACGTATATTTTGATAAAAAGGAACGAATTTTTTTTTTTTCAAAAAATGTGTTTCAATATGGTAGGCCGAGGACTTTTCAATTGACCTCTTACAATCTAAAAAATGTGGAACTTTACGATAAAGTTGTGAGTTGTCAGACTGCAACTCTGGGGTTACCAAATCCCGAAAGAAATGTAAAAGGCAACCTACATACCTATAAAAGCTTTAGTCGATAAAATTAAGTTAAGTTAGAAAAAATATTAAATGTAAAAAATATTATACGCCACTTTCAAAACTATTTCCTCCATCTCGTCATTTTCACTTTATCCCTCAAGCTCCACTCTAAAATTTTAACGCATTTTTACCGCCACAATCAACTATTTCAAATAAAAAAAAGTACTGACTTCCACAGCAAATTTAAAAATCTCCATTATCACTTAAATTAATCCATAGCACAAAAGAACATGAAAAAATATACAGAAAAAGCTCAATTAGCCCCCATCTGCCGGGGCGCATAGTCAGCTCAAATTTAATGTGGTTTTATAATAACAAAACTTTATTATTACCATTTTACTCGAACTATTTTCAACGTCTCCATTAACCACACTCAGACTCAGCAGTCTTTCGCTTTTAGTACGCTGGCAAACCAACCAACCCATCAAGTAACAACAAACCGGTGAATGCAGCGCGACCCCACCGCTGACCGGCCAAATAAGCAGGCAACATTGTAAGCTGCCATTGGTGGTCATTCGCGCTAATTAAACTCAATTAGGGTCACTATAGAAAAAAAAATGTATTAAATTGGTACAACAATGCAAACACTTTGAAGTTATAGCAACAAAAGCAGACGCCGAGCACAGAGCAAGACCGAAACAGAATAATGGAAAATGGAAAGATTAAAAGTACGTAAGGCAAAATGTATGAGTAAGCGCACGTTTAACGTAAGAAGACGCAACGAAAGGCAGCGAACAGTTGAAAACATGAAGCGCACTTTGTGGACCCACTCCTGTGCTTGGTCAAAGGCGGATATAGCAAATTGATGGCTACGTTTGTACAGCAATATTATTATGAAAAAGGGTTTTTATACATAACGCTTGAAGAATTATGAAATTAAATGGAAAAAGGCAGGCTACAACTAAAAACAAAGGCAAACATAGCTCATACTTTTTACTTCATTACGGGCGAGTAGAAACAACTCCACAAATATTAAAGCAAAAAAAAATATAAGGCGCTGACAGAAAATATGAATAATTGCCAAAGGAAGCAGCAGTAAGAACATGCTAAAGCGAGAATAAAATGAGTGAATGAGTGGAAAACTGAAATGGCAGCCAATGTTAGGTTGGTTTGGCACGGAAATACTTTTTTCAGCTGATTTTATTCCTGCCAATTTCCGTTTCCGTTTCGGTTTCGTGTGATTTTAAAGCAGTCAATTGAGTGCATTAAGTTGCTTTATAAATTGATATGTAAGTGAAGCCAATTAAAGCTGGTGAAGTGACAGCGGTGGAAGTTAATTTACTGCGCTTGCAATTTACTGCGTGGAAACTCACGTAGATAGTGTCAACTGATGCTTTCTTGCACTTTTTAAATACGACAATCGTTCTAAAGTAAAAGCGCTCACGCTTCTAAAAGACCATATACACTAGGGTGGGCAAAAATAAATAAATTTTTTTCGCCTTATCCTCAGTTCTTAGACGCTTTTAAAAAAATCTCTCCAAGTAAAAGCTTCAAGATGTGCCGAAAAGGTCCACCGCTTTACACTTTTATTTTTTTTTTTCTTAAAATCAGATAGGAAAATTCATATCTCGCTGTCATTATTTCAAAAAATAACGCGGTTTATAGATTTAGTAGGAAATTGACAACTCTACAAAGCGGTCTCTTATGATTTTTTCGTAAACTTAACCATTTAAAAGTTATTAACGTTTAAAAACTTGATTATTTTAAAGCATATCTTTTTATGGTTAACCTAAAACCTATTCTAAAGAGTTCCAAACAAAAAGAAATGTTTTTTGAGTCCCCTTCTATACACACATAGGAAAATCCATTATTAACTGACACCACAAAATATAAATTATATAGCTCAAATACACCCACACACTCTCACAATTTGGCCAAATTATGTGAAAGTCCCAAAAGCTTATATAATCCTCTTAATTTTATTTCCATATCGCTTCATTAATTATTATTGTGGCATTAGCGATTGCATTCAATGCGCTATGATAACTCCAGTGCACAAAGGGATTATGACGTTAATGGCAAGCGAATGCCCGAAGCGAAACTAAAAATTCTGATTGATTTTCATGCATTTTCAAAAAAAAAACAGCACTTTAACGGGAGATATGGAAAAGTAATAATTAAGTTGCATTTAAGCTTAAGCTCAGCAAAATAAAAATATTTATACTTAGAGGCTTAAAATTAAGCACATTACTTTAAAATAATATTTGTGAAAAAATTTCGAGTTTTGCAGCTATTTTTCATTATATTCCACATTAATAAAGCTTTAAGTAGAAAATTTTGCGATTTTATAAAACTAAGTAGATAACAGAAAAAATAAGCATGTCGTCAGCACTTCTCTTCGAAAACTCTTACATTTCAAATTGAACGAAGCTAGCCTGAAATGATTAGCTGGAATACGCCAATACATGCGAAATGGGTACTGATGTCAGCAACTAAGCGAAGAAAACCCGATCATCCGGTTGCGCCGAAACTTAATCCGTCAGTTTTTATTGCTGCTATATGTTATAGTAATTTGATCTGTATAATATATTCGGAGATTGTAATATTACTTTAGGCAAAAATCTATGCCAAATTTCGCGAAGATATCTTGTCAAATAAAAAAGATTTCTATACAAGAACTCCACTTTCCTCTGGGGACTATAAGCAACTTTGGGGGTTCCGAAGAATGAGCAACTTCCTGAGAAGAAAAGAAAATGAATGAAAAAAAATTTCAAATGGATATCGTAAAAGCTGAAGGATTAGTTCGCTTACTTATAGACCTCTTCGCTGCCGCCTATAGATCTGTTTTCTAAAAATATGCGCAACTCATTAAACATAAGTATATACGGATATTGCCGGACCACTACAGTATATTTCAAGGAGAGATCTTTGCTATTGGTAAAACCGCGGAGCCAGCCTCTAATGCATCAGCAGGCAACTCCAAGTCAAGATCTATATATGTAGGCAGCCAAGCAGAAATTAAGACATTAACCTCGTGTCGCATATCCATCAGAGGTATCTTGGGTAAGAGGACAGCAGTGGAGAATGTCGCCAGCTCACAAAAGCTTCGATGAAAATGGGATAGTAGCCGAGAATGATAAGAGTGGTGTACGATTATTATCCGGTGAACCCATTTACTGCCTTTACGACAATTGGGACAAGAACATGACAAGGGTAAAATTTGATGATATGATCTATAAGAATCCGGTCATGAGCGAAGTGGTAGATCAAAAATACACAAAGTTACTGCTCAGACCGCAGGACCTGTTGAAATTCATGACAAGCACTGCCATACTGAAGCATGACTACTTCTCACGTACTCCATCTGGCAACGCGAAGTATCAAAACTGGTCTATGGGTGGCTAACGAGCCTACCAAACTAACCTAACCTAGCTCTCGTAATTACAGACAGACAGATAGATGACTCGGACGGCTAAATTAGCTCAGCTCTATCATTTATTTATCCCAAGAGAATTATTGGTATAAAAATAGTCAAAATAGTACAGTTTAATTTATTCACTTATCTCCTTTCACTATCAAAGGTCCCATTGCTAGTTTGGAGTACTTTTCGAACAATATCAGCTGTTTTGGTAGCGTTCAATGAGTGTACCACGTTTTATTACAATTAATCGACAGCAAAAAATCTGACACTTAAATCAGTGTTTTTGATTCTAGTGTTTCTGACTCAGAGTATATTCCAGATTCTGAGAACGAAATAGACGATCCTCCGATCGAGGCTGATGAAGGTGTAGATATTGATTATGCAATAGTATTGTCCAATGAAAGCTCCAATCTTTCAGTAGTATGAGGAGGACCATCAGCTTTATTGCGTTCTGACCTTTTATAATGAGAACATGACATATCTGATCAAAAGGTTAAAAGTAAAAAGGTAAAAGTAGTAAGTTATGAGCAGAACAGAAAATCGAGGAAATGCTACCGTAAAATGTTTTTCAAGCTCCTTATGACATGTGCTGTAAATGCCCATATTTTTTATCGGAAAAATATTCACAAAAAGGCTAAAAGATCTTATTGTTCCTCTAGCAGAATAACTCATTTTGCACGTAATTTTTGATCAAAGCCAAAATGACATCTACAACGAAAGAACTCAGGTCAAAAAGAGCAAAAAAATGTTAACCGTTGGGGACCATATGGCAGTGAAAGCTGATCGCCGTAGATGCTGTGTTTCATGCACCTCAATAAAAAAAATCGATATGCAAGAGCCCTTCTACTTTGAATTGTTTGGCGAGTTCCATAAAAAAATAAAAATTCCATAAAATAAATAATTAAAGATACAAAAATAACTAGATTTTTTTATATATAGCCACTTAGTGCCGTCTAAATATACCGGTTGGACATATTATCCCAGGATATATCTTTCTTCTGAAGGATGCAGAAAAAAAATTGTTTAATTTTTTTCTTTTAGAATATTAAATCTATCCGAAAAAAAATATTTAAATTTTTGTAACTTCGCCGCGTAAAATATGGTAGTGAAAGGGTTAAGTTTGCATTACATAAAAAAAATATAAAAAAATGTTTGCTTCATTTACTTAAAAAAACTTTAAACTGGCATTACTGAACTATTACTTAATGCATTATTTTGCAGGTTACACGGGCAAAAACTGTCAATACGAGTCGGATCCATGCAATTCTGCGGAATGCATGAATGGCGGCAGTTGTGTGGGCAATTCCACACATTTCAGGTAAGCTTTTGCGTAATACCAAAACAAAAGTGACGCAAATCACTTTATTAATAAATATTTATTTATTTTAGTAATGAGATTTGAGGTTATAATTATTTATAGAAGGCTAATTGCAGCTAAAATATATATAAATAAATGCAGTTATGCACAAAAAAAAACAATAACCAAATGCAACTGGCATTTCACTATAGAAACCCATGCGCACACACATACATACATATTCAACACAGCATTTCACACCGAAAAACTTCACACAAAAAGCATTTACACACTCACTTTAATTCAATAGACGCGCCAACGCATTGCTGCGGAGAGAGAGGGGGGTGTCGCTATAAATTCACGACCACAATTGAACAATACAAACGCCACAATATATGCGCAACACGACAAAAATGTCAATTAAAACTACAACAACAAATATGTATCGACAACAATTGAAACCGCAAAAAGACAAAAATAAAAACAACAAGCGCAAGTTTCGCTTTGTGGCATTTAATTGAGCAAAAATAGGCGCGGATTTATTTGTGTGTGCATAAAACTCTTTACACACACATACACATATATATTACAACCTGCAAACATATACACACACCTAACTGCATATTTGCTTTTGTATTTACCGCGGCATTTCGCGTGATATAGTGCATATATTTGCTAACTTTCCGTTAGTTTTCCAAGCAAACTCTGCGCTAAACACGTGTGTGTGTGTGAGTGTGTGTTTGCACGTGCAACCTAACCTCAAAACGCGTTGGCAGCATTTCCCTCATTCACCCACACGAACCACAATTGCGTACACTCATGCAGAGTTGCATTTAATATACATAAACTCTCGTATGTCGTATTTTGTACTTTGTCTTTTGTTTATTTTAAATTCGTCTGTTTTGTATGCGTAAACAGATGTGACTGCACTCCTGGCTATACGGGCCCACTGTGCCAACACAGCCTCAACGAATGCGAATCATCACCATGTGTACATGGCATTTGTGTGGATCAAGAGGATGGCTTCCGTTGTTTCTGTCAGCCGGGTGAGTATACGATATTGTTTGTGATCATTGCTTTTCACGATGTTGTTGTTTCACTTGGCTTTGTTTTATATTGGGTGTTTGGGGGGTGGGTGTTCCGACAGTGCCCACAGTGGCAAAGTGACTTTCGACACAGTTGAAGAACAAGTGTATTAAAGCGCATATTTATTTATGAACTGTTGGGAAATAATACAGCTGCATTTCTGAGGAGAAAATGGAATTTCTCTGCTGTTATGTCAATATTTTCGGGCGTGGTGTTTAAAACATTGAATGAACTTTGTTGTGATCATATATAACAACATGGTGATAATTAAGCGAATAACGACACCGTAGCTTAAGAGTTTTTTAATTGCTTTAAGATATCTTAAAGAGCTCACTATATTGAAGATAGTTTTTTGGTATTTCATATTTTTAGTTTAGTTTGGGTTAGGTCGCAGAGTTGATCCAAAATTGATAGAAGTCGCTAAAAGAGATATTTGTCCTCGTGAATAACCAGATACTGAAAGATTGACTAAGCCTTTTTCGCTAACCACAAATACAAGTATATTAAAGCAGTTAATGTCAATCCTAACACTTCTCTGGTTTCACCAAAGCTGTGTTTACCGAAATAACTCAAACCCAGCCTGGAAAAATTAGAGAAATATATGAGGAAATGACAGGATGATCCGACTTCGCCTTCCTCCATACAGCTTTGACAAAGTCCATTAACGCATGACTTCTGAATGAGGATAAAATCAGACGGTTCTATTGCCAAGCAGTTAATTAGGGCTACTGAAGTGAGTTTGCTGTGATAGCGGTTAATTTGTAATAGGCATTAACAATTGTGCATCTTCCTAAGAGTCGCTCGAGAGCTCTCAGTGTAAAGGTTTGAGAGTCTATATGCAAGCTCTGACTCCAAAGAACACTCACCTCGCAGTATGCTATCAAAATCACTGTATAAGACCTTTCTCGACTTCATGCATACCCTTTTCTGATGCTAGATGGCTTGCAGCGTTAGCGTCCGACTTCTAAGTTGTAATTCTCACCTTCGTGAATCCATAATTGATCTCCCACTACTTTTTGATGTAGATAAGATGGATATCTTTGCTATCAATGCAGATCCTATTGTGGCCATTTTGGACCTTTTCCTTTGCTATGAACGGGATGTCGATATGTCGTCGTCCAAAGCAATAGTTTTTATTTGGCCTGGTAACAGCCGGAATAAGTGGTGGACACGGATTTGAATGGCCCTCCAGAGCGATGTTTGTCAGCGCAATTTGCACCCATTCAACATTATTAGGCGTTACTCCCTTTGTCATCGGTCTTTTGGCTGACGGCTTAGCCCCTTTAGCTGACCTCTGTCGTTCGGATACCACTGCAGGTGGTATGAGTCTAAAATTAGATAGTATTGCTTTCGCGCAATCCATAGATTTTTGAAGCTCCTTCATAAGCTCCGCATTGGTTGGCGGTTACAGTTGCACTATTCCCAACAGTAGGCAGCACGTTGCTTCTTCGCATACCTTGCATTCACTGGATTGTCAGCCTTGAAACTAGCACATTACCTGGTAGATGAACTACTATGTATCAACAACACCTTTGGCATCTACATCCCTGATTAGCAGCCATACTTTGGCTACCATGTTTGGTTCCATCTGCCCCTGGTATTGTTACCTACCGGGAGCTGGGCTAAGCTTCAACTTCCTTGCTAGTGCCAGCTCTTGCACAAAGACAAAGCTGAGCTCCTTTTTTGTGCTGGCTGTTTCCGAGCTGGTTTTAAAGGGTGTCTTCTTTTCGGAACTAGTTGCTTTCATCCTTTTTATGGGAGATGTGGACCCCTTCAATTCTTTTCTGTTTTTATATCCTGCTTTAGGTTTGGGCCCACGAGTGTAGGAAAAAGTACGTCGGCTTGCACATTGCCGCGCAAATAAGGCTGTCTAATTACGGAGGTTTTCGTGAGTTCTGTTCAAGATTGTGATATTTAAGGGCATTCTGTCAGGTTGCTCCTCGGCTCTGATAACATGACACTTTGATCCAACCCTCTCCTTAATATTAACCATATTAAGACCTCTTCTAAATGATGCGCTATTGAGAAAAAACGTCCTACCCGTTCCTGTCTTCGTCGGGATACTGTGGTATCTATTACCAGTCAGCACCCTCGAGAAGCATCAGCGGGGTTAACTCTTGTACAAACTGATCCATCAGAGTAAAATCATTATATGGCAAACCTGTTGATTTAACAAGATATCTTCACGAAATTTATTTATAATATTTCCATAAAACACATCTTTCAAAAGAGACTTTTCTTATTTGAATATTCGAACGATAATTCACTTTTCAACTTGATATTATAGAAGAACCATAAAGCTGTACGACACACGAACATTTCATTGGAAATATCAAAAAAATTAAAAACCAGTTTTAGATATTATTTAAGAACAATATTCGAAAAGTTTAAAATCGACATCCCTGCAACTATTTTGGAAAGTAACAAAAATAGTTTGATTCCAAAAATAATTCATCAGATGAGTGCCATTGCATTAGCATTCAAATGCCTATAAAAGCCTCACCATTTAAGTTTGAAGAGTCAGCCGAAAATAACCAAATTTCGCAATCCCGACGACTCTACACTTGAAAATCTCAATTCGATTGATTTTCCAGCCATTCGACAAATAATTCCACTCACAGTCTTTTGTTGTTGCAAATCTAAATCCATGTGAACTTGGTGGCATTGCATGGCGGTACTTTATTGTTCATGGCCCGGTGTGTGGGGGTGTATTGTTTGTGCACAGAGGCGAGCATTGGATTGCGTGGATTTTGCACGCGAATTCGTTGCAAATGAAATCACAATAAAACGTGGGGCACAATGGCAAAACCACGCGACATACATATGTATATAAACATATATATGTTAAATATAGTATGTATATATATATATGTTTATTTATATATAGATGTGCACGCAGCGAACAAACAACGCTAACCGCATATAACGTGAATGGCAAACGACAGCGCATCACATTCACTTTATTTGACATTCAAGAGCCCGCATGAAACAAACAAATTAAATTCACGAATTGTTTCGAGTGCCAAACAAGACTTCGATGGTAATGGTGAATACTGAATGAGTGCTTTGAGTGGCAAATGTTGTAAGCTGGCAAAATGAAAAATTCAATTAGAATGCAGTAAATTGTCACACACAAATCAATATGTACAATATTCAAATTAGCACCGAGGGAAAATGCAATAAGCGAAGTGAGTGTGACATTTGGGCAATGCGAAAAGAAAAATCAAAAAAATAAAATCAATTCAAATAAAAAAAATATATAAAAAAGAAACAAAAAATAAAAGATAAAATAAAATAAACAAAAAATAAAACAAAATAAACAAAAAAATAAAAATAAAATACCAAAGGTATTAGCAAACGCACATAGTTGAAGAAGGTGCGCAAATATAAATCACACAAGTGACACAAAAAAATGCCAAACATCAGCATGTAAATTTCTCATAGGACAAAAAGCGGCTGTGGCAAATAAAAATAAAAAAATCTATGAAAATGCAAATGCGCACTGACAACTGTCTGCGTGCCAGCGCCAGCGAAAGTATCAACACAAAGTATAAACAATATTTGGTTAAAATATTCCAGAGCCACAGTCAGCGTCGCCGTCAAACGACTGTGAACCCAGTGGCTACTTATTGTAGCTTTGACTGGCGCCATTTTCAATTTGTGAATTTTGTGGTTTGTCCCTTGTGGCCTGCCCTCATCAACAATGCTTCGCTGATTCCAACCCCAAACCCAAATATATACAGACATATATTATGCCAAATAACTAACTTTATGCTAATGAAATTACAAAAATAAAGTAAATACTTAGGGAATACTAAAGACAGTATCTATTCGTCTAGAGCAAAAATAATAAAGAAAAAAAAACAAGTTGGAAACTCAAGCTAGTTTAAATACACTTACAATTTCAAGTATTAAAGACTTGATAAATATTTGGAAATGTCTGATAAAATTTATTATAAGACAACTAGAGGACCCGCTTACGTTTTACTGTGGCTGATACATAGATAGTACTACTAATACCATCTATATGATTTCTATTAGTTAGATTATAAGTATTAGTTAAGGAATAATCGCATTTTTGATGAAGCAACAAAAATGAATCAAAAAGCATTTCGTGCGTTAAGAAAGAATTGGTTTTTGGGGTAAAAATACTATTGAATTTGGGCTATGCATCAGTGAAATCAATAGAGTCCAATCGATTGTCAGCCTGGTGAACTGCATCTTAAGAAACGGTTCTCAAGCGTGGAAAAACAAAAAATCGGCTGGCAAGGTTATGGCATCAGTCTTTTGGGATGCCCGTGGTATATTATTCATCGAATGATAAATGTGCCCGTTTTAATTCATTGCATTATGTATTTGATTGCAGTTCTATTCTACCATTCCCAATATTTAGCAATTTTATTAATTTTCATCAAGGATCAGTTTGAAATTGTACGCATATACATATGTATTCATCATTCCCGTTTAAATATTGCATTCCTCTGTGCAATGCTTCGGAAAGATTTCTGTATATCTCAAATTTTTTATCAACACTTCAGTTATGCCACTATTTTTTTATGCCAGACCTTTTGCAATTTTAAGTTGCCTGTCAAGATACCCCCTCATATAGTTAATTTATTACTTAAGACTTAATTTGGCATCGTTTTCTTTAATGTACGTTTACGTCAATTTAAGGTTTGAATATTGGATACTGCGATGGTAGCGCCATCTATCGGTCAAACATTCCAAAATTAACAATTGATTAAAAATGAACAATTAATTTAAAAAACATTTTCCAGTGGACCAAATTGTAAATCTGAACCATTCTCGAATCTCCTTGAACATGCACACAAAATTTCATCAAAATCGGTCCATCCGTTTAGGAGCAGTTCATATGCAAACACACGGTCAGAAGATTTATATATATAAAGATTTGGCATTAAAACAGCAATAATTTTTGGGATGAAACTAATTTAAGCGAAAGCAAAAAAAGCGCTTTTTCAATAAGTTATCTTCATGATTAAAGTTCGAAAGATCTATTTAAACTCCATAGTATTCAAAGAATTGAAAAATCATTTATCCGCCATACTTGAATAAAATACCCTCGATTAATATAAGATACCGGCGTTATCACTTACGGCTCGTCTAAATAGGATGCTTTTTTGCATACCTAATATCGTGGAGAGCACATTGGAGGCATTGATTAGCTTATACTGCGGGGTCTCTCACCAAAAGTAGTACTTTGGCTCTATGACCATATAGTACTCCATAGTCTTTGAGCGGTGGAGGACATAATAAATGACCAAATTTGCAAGTAAGCTCGACAGCTTTCAAAGCGGGGCACTCATTAGCATGTGGGGTGAATAAGGTCCAACCACGGCACTTACTGTCATTCTGCATATCGTGTTCAAAGATATAGCAATATCGAAAGTGTATTACTGCGAAAGTTGGTATCAAGCTCAGTTAAACTGACTCTCTACATTTTGAAATTCTTGCAGGCTTTGACTTCATAAGGGATTTTTTTGATCATGGAATCCCCAAACCAAATTCTAGCGACTTTTTCTCTTCCTACTTACTCGCTAGAGGGTTGTCGGTGGATAGAAGCTGTTGGAGGAGAGGCGCGGTGAGCTTCCTTATGGATGGCTTGGTGGTTTGGTGGAAAATCGCAGTTTCAGACTTCCTAACTATTTCAGTATATTTTAAGCTAAGGTTGCTTCCAATTAGGGTTTGCGGTAGGTTGGAGTGCAACCTCTTTCGGAGAACTAACTGTCCGCTCTGATAATAGGACAGCGATACTAGCCTTAAGGAATACCTAACCTTATTATCAATAGCACTACGTCATTTTTTGATAAGGCTAACATGAGTGCCAAGCCACAACTGAATCGCAGGTGACTATTAAGCTGACGATCTGGCAAGGAAAAGCACCCCAGCCATGCAATCAGTAGTTTCGCGGGAGCTTGATCAGCGCTGGACTACCATCGGTTCCAACTGATTCAAGATCCTTTTGATACAAGATCGATCGTAGAAGATCCAGTCAGCACTTAGTCGTCAATAAGGCTAGCATCTCCTAAGTTGTAGGAATTCTAACACGATACGCCCCTATCTCAATATATACTTTTTCATAATTCCAATTTTGCGAGATCAAGGCTTAAACATTTAGGTGCTCACACTTTCAGGTAACGTACTGAGCTGGTGGGTACAGAAGATAAACGCCTACGCAAATTTATATCGACCACAAGACACTTTTCCGACTTATAAGATCGGATACAGGAGTTACTATATATTCTTATGGCTTCTCAAAACACTGCATATGATAGTCCAAAGGAACCGTTTCACTAATTTTGGTAACAACCTGAACATGAAACACTCCAAAATTCAATATTCTCATATAAAGAACCTTTTCAGTGAATAAGCATAACGAGCTGAGCTGATTTGGCCATATCTATCCTTCCGTTCGACGGTCTGTCTTTTTATACGCGAACTAGACACTCAGATTTTGAAATATCGATCTGATATTTTTCACACGTCCCTTTTCCCAGAAAAGCCACTGATTTGTCTGGATCGCTGATATCACACCACTATAGCATCTAGCTGTCATTCAAACTAATCAATCAGAATAAATTTAGCATGGATTATGGTTCAATGCAATGGTGCAATCTCTGAAGAAATCGTTCAGATTGGATCACTATACCGTTTAGGTGCCCTACAAACTGAAGGATCGGAATCAAGTGTTTGTATGGAAAAATTTTTCATCTGACAAGATATCTTCACGAAATTTAGGGTGCACAAATAGTCAAAGCATCGGCACAATCTCCAAAAAAATTGTTCATATCGGCTCACTATAACATATAGCTGCCCTACAAACTCAACGAAAAAATTCAAGTTCCTTGTGAGCATTTCCCAAAGTGTAACGCGACCGTAGCTCTGAGTTACTCAAGCGCAATATATTTTTACGCAACTTATTTTATGTGCTGTCGAATATCTTATGCATCTTGTTTATTACCACTTATGTAAACTCAATAAACTGCGTGATTATCAACTGTCAACGCTGCCACGTAATAACCATTCCGTGTTTAAGTTGCATAAATATTGGGGAATCCTTTCATCGGTTTTTATTTACTTAATTAAGCGCAGGTAGTTTGTGGCAGTCACCATTAAACTCACAGCACTGCAACTTTTTAACATGTACAGCATCTACTTGCAACATAGCTTATGCAACTTACTTACTTGCAGCAATGACTTACAACTTCGCAAACATTTACTTTCTTTTTTTGACACACATTTTCCAGTTCATAAATCAACGGGGACATATCATCTGCATAAATCTCATTAAAAACATTTCCATTAGTTTTCATTTCTTTACACGATTGTGCCAATATCGAATGTATTCTTTGCAACTCAATTTTTTTACCCGCATTCTCTTTCATGTCTTTCGTGTTATTGCCATGCCAAAACGCCTGCAACGACCGTGTGCCGTTCAACGTTGCGACATGCAAACACACACATACAAACACATCACCAACATGCACATCATTCAATAATGGTTTGTTGATTACGTTCATCTACGGTGGCATCACAGGATTCGCTGGTGAACTCTGCAATTTTGAATATAATGAATGCGAATCGAATCCATGCCAGAACGATGGCGAATGCATCGATCACATTGGCAATTTCGAATGTCGCTGCACCAAAGGATATTCTGGAACGCGCTGCCAAAATAAGGTAAGCAGCACGATTGGATGTATATATATATATATATATGTATGTATAACTCTACTTTGTATGTGCAAGTACATATGTTTGTATAGAAATCGTAGCAAGTTTATTTTTACTTTTTGCTGTTGCATTGGTGGTTAAAAGCAGCCAAAGCAAGCAAGCAGAAACGGCAAACTCAATTTGTATTGCCACATGTTATAAAAAGAACTTAATTTGTTGCCAACGCTGGGTGTCCGTGGTATTGGATAAAAGTCTGTTTGAGCATATTATTTTGCTTTACTGCTTTGAAAAAAATTCAAAGTTATTATTCTCAAAATGTTATTCTTTTTGTATTTTATTTTTATGATTTCAACATTTATTTATTTTTCATTCCTTTTTCTCTACTTTTATTGTTGAATTATTCTTATTTTCGTATACAGCTGAGCTCATTCAAGAGCTTCTTGCTTGAAGAAACACCCTCAAACGTTAATGTAATGACAAAAAAAAACAACTTCCAAATAAATTTAGAAATGCCGCCGAGTTCATAAACCTTTGTTTTAATAAATGTTCGAGTTTCTTCCGGCTAGATAGGGCCGACTGTCATAGGAATAGACGAATAACAATGATTCTCAGTTTTATAAAAATAACACAATTATGATGAATGAAGGCCTTTTCTTCTTCTTTATTGACGTAGATATCGATTACTTGGTTATAGCTGAATTTACATCAGGGGACCAGACGTTCTTCCTTTTCACTTTTTAGCGCCAACTGGAGATTCCAAGTGTAGTCAGGTCCTTCTCCACCCAGTCTTTCTAACGAAGTGGAGGTCTTCCTCATCCTCTGTTTTCCCCGGTGGGTACTGCGTTGAACACCCTTAGACCCGGAGTATTTTCATTCATTCGGACGG
The DNA here is from genome assembly GCF_023373825.1 of Bactrocera dorsalis. NCBI lineage: Eukaryota > Metazoa > Arthropoda > Insecta > Diptera > Tephritidae > Bactrocera > Bactrocera dorsalis. The sequence continues at coordinate 101,956,816 of NC_064303.1, forward strand.
CATGACCTATCTGTCAATGGCGTCGTATATCTCGAAGGGTTCATCGATCGTTAGTAATCGAATCTTTATTCCTATATCCTATATTTAATATGACATTACTCTTTCTCCACAGATAGAACATCTGTCAATATTTAACGGTTTATAACCCATACATCATACCTAAAATGTATTCTACACAGATATTATGATTTCACAAGCAGAAATTGATCTCCACACTTCAGACATAGTTCGAAGGTTGACTTTTATATTTCGGAATTAGAGATCCAGACCAAGTATTAGTCTTAAAAATTGCTGTATACATTTTCAAAATATTCGAAAACATGCGTTCTGAACGCAACAACCTTCAAGTGTCTCTTCAAGTGTCGAAAATCGTTGATCTCTTGGTTTATATTTTAATACGGGAATAAAAAGAAGTCTTTCTGTGGCAAGTAGGGCCTATGTATGACCCATCATAGTGCTCAAAAATGTTTCAGTCAAAATGTGAGAGCTCGCATTGTCGTTATGAAGAGTGATCTGTCTTCAGCGAATGGTTTTTCTGATTTCTTGAAAGACAACTGGCAAACAAATGGTTTTATACTCGTATCAGTCAGATTATACTGTTCTGTGTTGCTTTAGTAATATGGTTATGTCATGCCTAGTTTTTTCTAAAAAAAAAACATAAAAAAACAGGCAAGCAGTGTTTGGAAGTGCTTCGTACGCGAACAACGTTGTTGATTCGGCTCATCTGGAAACACCCATACTGTCGATTGCTGTTTACTTTCAGGCTCATATGCGCAAAGCCACGATTCATCGCGATGTCCTGGACTGGTTCCGAAAAACCGTTATGGTATTTTTTTTAACCTCTCTTTTGACCTATCGATAAGATTTTTTGTTTTCAACGATTTCCAAATTATGTGGGATCTATCTATCTATCTAATCAAACAATTTCGGCAGTCAAATGTTCCTGAAACATTGAATATGCCCAAATGGTAGTTGTCTCAAGCTCACGATAGGTCAGCTGACCATCTGGCAATATCAGTTTACTCACAGCATCAATAGTTTTCGGAACCACAACTGATTTTGGACGACGTTTTACGAACCTTATTTTGGAGTCTATGACCTCGATAGATTTCACTGTACCATTGATAAGTACTCGTCCTTGATAAAGTTGCATCACCAAAACATTGAATTCAACCATCAATACACCTGATGAATTGGTGAAAGTTATAAAAATTAATCGTGAAAATTGTATTTGATTTAATGCCATTTTTTGGCCAAGATGAATATTTAAATTTCTGTAACCAACAGCAGTAGATTTACTGTTTTGAAGTGCATTCTGATAATAGGACGGCGATACTAGCCTTAAGGAATACCTAACCTTGTTATCAATGGCATCGCGTCATTTTGTGATAAGACTAGTGATAAATATTATAAGTTACTGTAAGCAACATAATTATCGCTCGTAAGTCAAAACGATGTGAGTGTCTTCAACTTGAAAATTGTCAAAATTTACGATAAAGTTGTGAGCGGCCATATTACACTACTAGACGCCAATTGTCGAAATTTAAAAGCAAAAAAATAGCAATATTGGAGACCAAAATTTTAAAATTAATAACCAAATACTTCTGATGGCTTAATGATTATTTCATAAATTGGCTTTTACTCTTGATATAGGAAAACGGACAATATTTTATAGACATTTATGATATCAACTACAAAAGCATTATTCGATCTCCACCCTTCAAGTATGAAAATAATACTTTTTTAAACATTTAAGACTGTATTTACCTAAAAATATTCAAATGAACCAAAATTCTGCTGATTTTTTACACATTTTGTTAAATTTAATATGAAAAAATTTTCCAAGTATTACCGTGGACCATATCTCAGCTCAATTTTTTATCCCCTCTCATTTTTTGCTTACTAATATACCCTAATTGCTGCCATAACACACAAAATTTGATGTCCTTCTACATTTATTATGAAATCTACTGCTTTGACTCTTACCCATAAGAATTACACATATGTACATACATATATATATATCCAATGTATTTGCCCAGTTGCGCTAACCGTCACCTTTTCCGTACGCTACTATTTAGGTGGATTTTTGCGCTAAAAAACCCTGCCCCGATGGCCATCACTGCATTGACCATGGAAACGATTTCAGCTGTGAATGCCCGGGAGGACGCAATGGCCTGGATTGTAATCAAATGCCACGAAAGGTAAGTCGCAATTTATGTAAGAGAATTTTTATTTTCGCCAAACAGCAAATACATATATAAACACACACATACATACACACACCCGAAAATGCTGTAGACACGTGGGCGCCGAAACCAATGAGTTTTTACGATTTTTATGCAGACAGCGATTTCGCTGCGCAAAAATTAAACAAATTAAAAGTGGCGAGATTGTGATCAGCCAAAAACGAATCTAAATTGGGTTTAGTTAAAAGATAAGCTTATCTTAATCAAGTGATTTTATTTTTCAAGAAAAAAATTTATAATTTTTATTAAACAAATTTATGCGATTATGACGAAAGTTTGTAGTGCGGAGTAGAGTTAAATTCCGCTGCTGATTTCATTCCGAATTCACTAGTATGGCACTGAATTTGCTCTCGCTTGCTGTTTACTCGCATTTAGTTGCCGTTTGAAGTGCGCTAGTTTTTGTTGCTACTGCTGACATTTCGTTGCTCTAAAATACGAGTATGCAAATAAGCACGGTAGCCGGTTAGTTTAACTGCCAACACATACAATATAACTACATACGTATATGTACATATGTATGTAGAAATATGTTATTAGTTTTGCTTAGCTACCAACAGCATTTTTACACTCGCTTTCATGTTTCTTTTTTTATTTAATTTTTTTTGAGTGCGTTTATTTGATTTTTTATGCAGATGAAGTAGCACAGATACATATGTACATACATATGTAAAGCAAATACGGAAAGTCAATTTACGACCACCATTTCTCTCCAGTTTTATTCACTTTGACTAGAAATTAGCTAAAACGAGTAGCAATTTTTTTGATATCTCTTGCTCAAGGGAATAATAAATATTTCGAATATCTGTTTGACTCTTTTAGTCTCGTTTATTAGCTATACTCGTGTTTAGCTGTTTTTGTACTCTCGCAACATATTCTTACTGAATATGAAAGTTTTGTCAACCTAAAAGTAATTTTTTAAATCGATGACTATCTGTCCGTCTGTCTGTGCAAGCAATAACATGATTGAAACTGATGGTGGTTGAGAGCTTCAAAATGGCTAAAAGCCCCCTGAACCCTCTCCGAAGGTGCCGACTGGTAATATGTAGATACCACAGTATTCCAATGAAAGCAGGAACGGCTGGTAACAGTTCGCTCATGTTGCAATTGGAAGCTACCTGGCTAAGGTCTTACTTTTTATCTGGGTGTTCGTTGCTCCTCAATAACAAAGCATTCGGATGGAGAGCCCAACTATGATGGGGGGTACGAAAAGGACTGGATCAAGGTGTCATGCGACCCAAGCAGAGGCTCAACCTGGCTGGGGCGCTTAAATAGGTCAATCTTGCAGATACCTGGCGCTCGCTTTAAGAAGACAGCCATGAACATAATTTCCCCTACACCTGTGGGTTCAAAACATAAACCATGTTAATCAGAACAAAAAAGGAGCAGAAACGTCCTTCCATAAAAAATTCGTAGGGAGCTCCGAAAAGAAGGCAGCGACTGTCCGTTGTGTTGCCACTAAACCATTAAATACGGTCGCATATTTACAAAGCGCTAGAACCACCCACAAATTTATTGAACCTCCAATGCATCAAGTTCGCAGAAAGTGTCTCAATGAAAATACTTCAACCTTATTCTGTCGGAAGGTGGACAGTGGAAGAGAAAATCTCTAGATGTTTCCATCTCATCTTCTTTCTTCTAAGTTTGACAAGTTACGTCCTCTAAACTCTTAAGCCACACTGCGTGAGTGCTAAAAGAACAGTGTCCAATTATAGCACCTAGCATTACGACATCCTGAACTAGGGCTAAAGTCCTAGTTCCGTAAAAAAGTTCACTGCTCCCTTCTCCGACTCCGCTTCTCCCATACATCCCTCAGAGAAGATGACATTAGATGTAGATTCCGCGGTGCAGGGCTTCAAGTTGTCAGAGATGCTATCAAAGTGAGAGAGGATTTCGGATTGTCACACTCTGGGACTCTTAATGTGTCCGGCTTCCCAGTGTCTGATAGGAACCTTCGCAGTAATTTTTTTCCGGTTGTGTCCACGGGTGCTGTATATGGTATGACATTAGGAGCTATCGTTGGTACATAGTACAGCACTGAAGACAATAAAAACCGCTAGCTGGACACACTCTATCTTTTAACGCGTATAGCAACTGAGGGCCCTCTATCAAACTGTTAAACTATCGAACAGTATTGGATTAATTATGGTTTCGTAAAGCCAAAGAACAACTTTTAGTAAAGGACTCCACTGCTTTCCAGTGGCTCCTTTACAGCAATATTAGATCTTTATCAGCCTCCTCACAGCATGGGGCTTCCTATAAAGAAATATTCTCACGTACTTCACAAGTTCGAAAGAGAGAACCCAAAAGCCCCTAATGAAGAAAATGATACATCCGGGATTTTATACCTACTGATAAATAAATACAGTTCAGTATTATTTGGATTAACAGCTAGGTCTCTTCTTTCCGCCCAGCTCAACTTATGGTTAACATAAGCGGCCTACTGAGCGTACTATTCGCAATAATAATATTCGACCGAATAGACTACATCCAGCACGCAGCGAAAAAAATATAGAACCCTAAGCTGAGAGTGTACACGAAGACCATGGAGAGTCGATTCGGCGCCATTCGCACCAACTAGGACTGACGTATGGCACGATTTGGCTAATTTTTTGTTGAGTTCTTAAATTAAAAGCATACAAAATGTAGCTTGTGGGAGAATTGAAGCAGCTCAACTTTATAGTGACATAATTTCGCCCAATGATCTCTTGGAAAGGTCCAAGAAGATCCGACGTTTCGAGCCAAATGTTGTTCAGCAGTGAGGCCCATTTCAGTCTCAACAGGTATGGAAACAAGCAAAATTTGCTAAATTTGGGACGAAGAGCATCCAGAAAAAACAATAGCTGATGTACTTTCCATCATCTCGGTCCATATTTCTTCAAAAATGATGTCGGTGAGAACATAACCGTCAGTGGCGATCTTTACGTGCCATGATAACCGACTGTTTGATGCCTAGAATTGAAGCTCGTGATCTCGGCGAAGTTTGGTTTCACCACAGCAGCGCCAATTCCTTCACATTGCATAAAGCAATGGTTTCATTGAGGGACCACTTCGGTGAGCAGATAACTTCACGTTTTCGGCCGGTCAATTGGCCACCAAGATCGTGTGTAATCACACTGTTAACCTTTTTTCTGTGAGGATATGTAAAGTCTCAAGCCTATGCGGACAATCCTGCTTCGATTCGGGACTTGGATCAAAACATCACGACTGTCATTCCCCAGTTACCAAACGGAATGGTCGAATGAGTCATCGTAAATTAAACTGAACGAATGGATCATCTAAGACGTAGCCTAAATTTGAAAAAGATAATCTTCAAAAAAAAAAATGCCAACGAACGTTCTTTCGAATGTTAAAAAAAAATTTGCTATTAAATTTAAAGTTTCTGTGCTTTTTCTTAAAAAAAAAGTAGGGAACCTCGAAATGGAGCACACTTTAATTTTTTTCCTTTCATATTTGTGGCTGCGAATCTTAAAGAACTGCAAAGTAAAAATGTCTTTAAGTTCTGCTATTACTTTTCGTCAAAAAAACACCAACTGTCATTAATTGACGACACGACAAAGACACGCAACGAAAAAGTATCAATGAACGTCCTGACTTGCTAAATATTAAACATCATTTATCGCGTAAATTATCACGAGGGCTTAACAAAAAGTCCATAATTTTTGCAAACTCGTCTCCTACTGAAATAATTAAGCGCATTTATTATCATTTGCGCCATGCTAACCTCACATTAAAACGTCATTATAGCAACGTCCGCACGACTGGCAGCAACACCAACGACTTTGATACACACACACATATACGCATATGTATAAGTATGTATGAACAGCCACACATACATTTGGTACATATTTTACACATTAGGAAATTTACTGGCAAAATTATATTTAACTTTTCACTTTTTGCCTCACTAACACACTTGCACACGCCCCCAACTATCGTTACAGCAATGCACTGAGAATCTCTGCAAGCACGGCGGCACATGCTGGACCAGCGGCGCCTCCTTCTACTGCGCCTGCCGGCCGGGCTACACCGGCAATATGTGCGAAGGTGAGTGTCTAGGTTTATAGTAGATATACATATATTATATATACATATATATGTATAGTAAATATATATATATTTATGTACTAGTCCTGTAAGCGCCAGGGAGTATAACTAAGCATAATTTGGACGTTAGCATCAGTGGCAGTAGTCCGGAAGCCGCAGTCACACCGCAGTAGTGTGGTGTATAAATAGGCGCTTGACACTTGCGCGTCTGTTTGTCGGACTGGCGGTGTCATGCATAATTTTTGCCATTATGCCAAGTTGTAAAATTAATTATTTAAAACGGCAGTTTTTCGCAGAGAAAGCAAAAAGCAACGTTGATGTACTGCTACCAAAGCTTACTACTAGTAATAGCTTGACGCTTAAAAGTATGCTATGATAAAATAAATTATATTAGAACGAAATACTGCTAGTCATTAGGCAAATTTATTATAACGGTAAACTGCTGAGAGCAATGCCGCATTAGAGTCTATATTTTTTATTTTTAATTATTAAAACCATTATATAACTGTATTTCACTATAACGGCATTACTTTTAATTCGTTATTTAGTAATATATGTACGTATCTCTGTCACATGCTTACTTAGCGGTAATTTATTTAATTACTTTACTAATTTCTCTACGACTATATATCTCTCCTTCTCTTACCCACGCTCTCTTTGCTTTTTATTTTCGCCAAATCTTGCTTTACTACTTTTGCGTCTTCAACATACTTGAACACTACTCTTCACATTCCACGCTGCAGACGAATTTGTTGTGGAGACCGTCGTTAGTTCCAGCGAGTTTATGGTCGACGATACGAGCGCCAGAAATTTTAATGACAAAACTTTCGGTTCATCGGTTGTGCTAAAGAGCCCCATTGAATTGCATAATGCATACTTTGGTGCGGGTGTGCTGGCGGCAGCCGTTTTTATTGTGGCCGTTGTGGTAAGTATCTCAGTATATGTATATACATACACGTATATATAGTCTATTTTAGCCTTCCACCATAATCATTATTTTCTCACACCAACGTCATGAAGTATACTTCAAATCTCTTCGAGAATGCAAATTGCTATAGTGCCATATATGGAAGCGTGTGTCTCTCTTGTGGGCTCATTTAAAGCTAAATTATGTGATACTTTGCGAATTCCTCAAAATCATTACCAATGCCAAAGCATCCTCATCAACATACTTATAATTTGTCTGCATGACTACGCCGGAATATTTCCCTTTGAATTGCCACTTTCCACATTTTATTGCTTCTTTAGACGCTTTCGCCTACCACATGGAGCTTAACTAGTGGTGGCAATAGTTTTGTGGGCCTCTACTAATATGTATATATAATGAAAGGGTGTGGGTTAAATTGGCATTGAATTTGTTTCGTAGAATAACGAGCCTCATTTGACCTCATGGTGAGCCAAATTTGATAATCTCTGCTTTAATATTAAACTTTCGGATTTGAAAAGCTTTTCAAGTTTTTTAAATTACGATATAGTTTTTATTTAATGAGAATTTCGAACTTTTTCCTTCATTTCCTCCGAAAGCTCCACAAAAATTGTGAGTGTGGAAACGTAGCCGTTGAATTACTGTGTTACGCAAGTTTCCACTAGACGCTTTCATTAAAGCCGAGTTAGCTTTCATTTTACTTCGAATTATTAGCAGGTAGGAAATAAAAGCCCTCGAAAAGTTAGTCTTGGAGTTTTCCGTAAGAAGCTCACCGACAATTTTACCTTTAGGCTACCGGGCCACGGGTTTTTTCAGGTATTTAAATGGCAGTAGACATAATGCTATGAAGTGCAGCCTGTTTTAGGGATGATACGAGCGCTGAGCTTGCTAACTTTGCGCTCAAAGTCAACGATCGTCAGTCCTCATACCATCAAGTTACTTCATTATCAGAGCCTTTTGGATGCCTAGTCGTAGCAGAATCGACAAGCCAGACAGAACACATGGAGATGGGTCTCCATTAGGATCTTGCATTCCAACACTGGACCAATGGACTTCATGCCTGGAAGATGTGATCGATCGGCTGCACCTGTGCGACTACGAGATCCTTCTGACTTATTGGAAAACGCAGAAGCTATACTGAATTATTTACTTGAACTTAGAAAAGTTGGTCTTCCCGCATTCCTAGGCACTCTCCAATAGGCATTTATGCGCTAAAGCTACAAAATTTTTCGAACGATAGTTGTCAAAGTTGTAGAAATATCCATTGTCCAGCCTTTGATAGGCTCAAAGCGCTAAGGGTCTTACGTTTTTATTATTTAGGAGTTTTAGGTAGCAAATTGGACCGGGTTCTAAGCCGTCTAGTATTTCAAGTAAATATTTCACTTAATACCTTCGCAGAAAGAGGACTAGCATTCCTTCTGCGGACATGGCATAAGTATTCATATTTCTATATGCAAAACGGTAATTTTCTCGAACATCTGCAACCGGGCCACAGTCCACGCTTCTTCATCAAAAACCACTGAAAACGCATGAGCTAAGAGAAATGTCATTTTCAATCTCGGAACCACAAATTTTACTTCGGAGTTACACAATCTCATGAAATACTGCTTGAAAAGAGTTCTATGCTTAATTTCTTAATAGACTAAATAGTCTAGACCGACTACTTTTTTGAGGACAGGCGATACTTGTGCTATTCCCAATCTCAACGACACTCAGCAGCCAAATCTCTTCCACTACTATAACTTAATTTTATTAATTTATTGCCAACACGACATATTTTATGTGACATCGCTCACCTGTTCTCTCTTTCTCTCTCTCTCTCCTTCAAACAGGTGGCCATTTGTCACTGCAAGGTGAATCAGACGTACCGTAAATTTTCAACGCGCTCCTCCACATTCTTTCCAATACTGGGATTTGGACGACGCAGCAAATCCCAAAGCAAGCTCAACAAACACTGGCTCAGCGGCAAAGGACTGGGCGGTGGCGGCGGTGCAGGTACCAGCGCCAGCGGTTCACTGCGCTCATCCGGCTCAACGACATCGCTGACGCGCGGACACCTACCATCGGCGCAACATGGCGCCGCCGCACATCACTCACAACAGCGTCAACAGCAGCAACAGCTGGGTGGCCAAATGCACGAACGACCGTTCCAACGGCATTTGGCGATGAATTTGGAGAACGATATGTATTATACAGTTGATTTTAGCGAGAATTCACAGCACTCACCGCTGATACAGTGAGCCAAAGACAAGCACGTCCCAACAATGGCTAAAGTAGCGGTCGCCGACACTGTTGCCGCTGCTGCTGCTGTTGTGGGCGGTCTGGTGGTGCGGGCTTTAGTGGGTGTTGTTGGCAAGCAACGGCTGGACGCAATTGTTGGGCTCAGCGCGGTTAAGAGGGAAGAGGCAACGACGGTGGCGGGTGCTGAGGCTCAGCACACGACTGTGAATAGTAGTAGCTGCAACAACAAAAACAGCAACAACACACCCACTAGTTGGTTAGTTAAATTTACAAAACGTTCTTATTAATGGCCAAACGCTGATTATTCATCATAATTATGTAGACGACGCTGATAATAATGATAATAATTATGAGTTAATTATACAGTTAATTGAAAATTATGCATGTGTACACGCCTGCACACATACATACGTATGTCAGTGCGCGTAGAGTGAAGGCTGCTGGCAGGCGAGTTTGGTGACACTGGCGCTGGTGCGACCTGTGCTTTAGGGGCAGCGCTGGCGAAAACACAGTTAGCGCGTTTTTTGCATAGCAACTAGAAGCTGTCACCACTCGCTCGCTGTAGTTTTGAAAGCCTTTTAAGTGAAATATTGCAGGTATTGAAACTTTAATTGAAATTTGCTTCACTTCTACTGCGCGCCTGGCGCTAAACTGCAGCCCAGAAGCAAGTAAATATGTATGTATGTGTGTAGTGTGGCAAATAGCAGCATAAGTTACCGTGAAGGACAACTAAAATCAAACTGAAAATTTAATAAGCTTAACTACAAGCTGAGTAATGAAATACATTAACCTGCAAACATATAAAATTACATTCGATCAAGTTGCAATTGATTTGTAGATACGTTATATGCGCCAGCACGTACTTATATGTGTTGTTGCAGCGATAATAATTGCAGAGATGAAAACGAAAATTTAATTAAGTTAAAACAAGGAAAAAATTGCATTTTAACATAATTACTTAATTAATGTTATCCACCGCTTCAAGTGGACAGCCGAAACGTACTGAGCGACAACTTTGCGGATGGATGAAGCCACTTCCGGCTTAAGGATTCAAATTCTAATCGGTGCGTTGGTTAAAGTTTAGTTCAATAAAAGTGAAAACCGCAAATAAATACAAATTAAAATAAAATCCAAATTAGGCATAGAAATAGTGAAATATAGTGAAGAACAACAGTTATTAAAATAAAGGATAATAAAAAAGTACTCTTATAAAAAGTAAAAAAAGCATAAGAAATACTCGTAAGAAAGTATCTAACATTTTGCTACGACTCGCTCCTTATAAAATGACTGGTTTAACGATGCATGTGTGCAAGGTTTAGCATAAAAAATAATTTACGAAAGGCGTGGCATTGCTTTTGCCAACGTTTATAATTATTATTGTAATTATTATGGTAATAACTATGACAAAAGCATGTCAAATATTTAGCTTATAACGTATGAGAAATATTATGAATACGATAAATAATAACTTAAGTGTAATTATATGTAACAATACGCTTTCATTATGTTCAATAAATTAAATGTTGCATAATTGAAGCAATAATTGATTTGCTTGAATAAAATCAAACAGTTTGCGCATTTTTTTCAGAAAAGAAGTAAGGCTGGTAAGTTGTACACAAGGAATATTTTTTTCTTAATTAGTCAGTTAAAAAAATACACATAAACTAGAGGACCCGCCTTCGTTTTACTGTGGCTGATACATAGGTAGTACTACCAATACCATCTATATGACTTCTATTAGTAAGATTATAAATATTATTTAAGGAATAATCGCATTTTTGGTGAAGCAATTTGTGTTAGTTTACAAAAAAATTGAATCAAAAAGCAGAAAGAATTGGTTTTTGGGGTAAAAATACTATTGAATTTGGGCTGTGCATCAGTGAAATCAATCGAGTCCAATCGATTGTCAGCCTGGTGGACTGCATATTAAGAAACGGTTCTCAAGCGTGAAAAGACAAAAAAATCGGCTGGCAAGGTTACGGCATCAGTCTTTTGGGATGCCCGTGGTATATTATTCATGGAATGATAAATGAGCCAGTTGTAATTCATTGCATTGTGTGTTTAATTGCAGTTCTAACCATTCCTAATATTTAGCAATTTTAATATTTTTCAGGAAGGATCAGTTTGAAATTGTACGCATATATGTATGTATTCATCGTTCCCGTTTAAATATTGCATTGCTCTGTGCAATGCTTCGAAAAGATTTCTGTATATCTCAAATTTGAATAGACCTTTTTATCAACACTTCAGTTATGCCACTATTTTTTATGCTAGACCTTTTGCAATTGTAAATTGCCTGTCAAGATACCCCCTCCAATAGTTAGCAGCTATGAAAAAAATGTTATAGCTACCCATAGATGTATTGAATCACCCAATTTATTACTTAAGAACGAACAACTCTGTCCACAATATGAAAACTTGATCTACAGATGTCGCCTTTTACTTTGGCATCGTTTTGTTTAATGCACGCTTACGCCAATTTAAGGTTTGAATATTGAATACTGCGATGGTAGCGCCATCTATCGGTCAAACATTCCAAAATTAACAATTGATTAAAAATGAAAAAATAATTTAAAAAAATTTTCCAGTGGACCAAATTGTAAATCTAAACCATTCTCGAATCTCCTTGAACATACACACAAAATTTCATCAAAATTGGTCCATCCGTTTAGGAGCAGTTCAATTGCAAATACACGGTCAGAAGATTTATATATATAAAGATGCAAAATTTTGTTTTGAACTTTCAGTTAGTATAGCAGCTACATACATACGAGTATATACAATGGTGGTCCCATCTGAACAGTTTCTTAGATGATTTCACGCCTGCTTTAGCCAATAACCCATACTGAATTCCCTGAAAATATCTCGTCAAATATATAAATTATACATATGAGACCTATATTTTAATCGATCAGTTTGTATGGCAGCTATATGCTATAGTGATCCGACCTGAACAATATGTACGGAGATTAAAGTGCGACAAAAGAACGTGTGCAGAATTTCAGATCGATACTAAAAAACTGAAAACGGTATGGTTATGACGACTCAGCTCGTCACATTGATTTTATAAGATCTTCGACGTTTCTTTTTGAGTGCTACTTTGTGGCAAATTTACTATACCGTGTAATAAATAATGCATTTCATTAGTGGAACATTAAGTACACATACATATATTAACATCGCCTAAGGCGTTTTCCGACATGTCGATGGACGATTTCGAATCAAGACACTTGGCGCGACTCGAGAAGAGCTTAAGGCGAAATTTTGTGTGCTCGGTCCAGTCCAACTCACGGTTGCAGTGCAGAAGAAGAAGAAGGGAAAAGTTGATTCCCTTCATCGGACTTCCCAAGTGGCATTGATCTCGCCATAAGTCATTGACCTCGTTACCGGTGATTGACCTCGCTAAGTTTTATTGAAGACGGGAGGCGTCATTGATCTTCTCAAAAGACTTTGAACCTTTGAATTTTGTTTTTAATATAAAGGCATCTAGATAAGAATATTTTGCAAATGTTTTTCTTAATTTTTACCAAATAGGACACTATTAACGACATTAGTGGAGCTTACCATCATCATACGAAAAACCCAGATACTATAGTTATATATTTCTCAAACTGCCATTAGATATAACGGGTGATTTTTTTGAGGTTAGGATTTTCATGCATTAGTATTTGACAGATCACGTGGGATTTCAGACATGGTGTCAAAGAGAAAGATGCTCAGTATGCTTTGACATTTCATCATGAATAGACTTACTAACGAGCAACGCTTGCAAATCATTGAATTTTATTACCAAAATCAGTGTTCGGTTCGAAAATTTTTTATCGACAAATTTTGTTCAGCGATGAGGCTCATTTCTGGTTGAATGGCTACGTAAATAAGCAAAATTGCCGCATTTGGGGTGAAGAGCAACCAGAAGCCGTTCAAGAACTGCCCATGCATCCCGAAAAATGCACTGTTTGGTGTGGTTTGTACGCTGGTGGAATCATTGGACCGTATTTTTTCAAAGATGCTGTTGGACGCAACGTTACGGTGAATGGCGATCGCTATCGTTCGATGCTAACAAACTTTTTGTTGCCAAAAATGGAAGAACTGAACTTGGTTGACATGTGGTTTCAACAAGATGGCGCTACATGCCACACAGCTCGCGATTCTATGGCCATTTTGAGGGAAAACTTCGGACAACAATTCATCTCAAGAAATGGACCCGTAAGTTGGCCACCAAGATCATGCGATTTAACGCCTTTAGACTATTTTTTGTGGGGCTACGTCAAGTCTAAAGTCTACAGAAATAAGCCAGCAACTATTCCAGCTTTGGAAGACAACATTTCCGAAGAAATTCGGGCTATTCCGGCCGAAATGCTCGAAAAAGTTGCCCAAAATTGGACTTTCCGAATGGACCACCTAAGACGCAGCCGCGGTCAACATTTAAATGAAATTATCTTCAAAAAGTAAATGTCATGAACCAATCTAACGTTTCAAATAAAGAACCGATGAGATTTTGCAAATTTTATGCGTTTTCAAGCTCTTAAAAAATCACCCTTTATAAGAGAGGTTAAAGGCAATGCTTACGGCCAGTTGACTCCTGATTTGAGGTCAAGGCCCAGTAAAGGAACACATCGTTTTCATTCCCCAATAAAGAAGCTTCTACCAATGGTTCTGGGATCCAAACTTCCAACATTAAAATGCATATATTCACTGTCAGATTCTAAGGAATATCTAGTGGATAACCAAGCGGAAATTAAGGCTATCCGTAGGGCCAATTCTAGGACTAATTTGTTTTATGTTAGGCAATTAGCAATAAGTAGGCGATTAGTAGATAACTCGATTAATGTCATCTAGGTACTCGGGAATAGAAGGAAATGAAAAGCCATACGAGCTGGTCAAATCAGGCACAGCTAAAGACACAATCCATTCAGCTCTTTCAAGGGTTGTTTGAAGCAATGAACAATCGAAGAACACTTTAGGTCCTTGAACATAAGCAACACATGCTAATTATTTTGGGACTGTATTGATGGTTGTCAAACCAAAAAGCCTCTACTTTTAGATAAAAGGGAGCTTAGTCATCGCAGGCCACCTGCTCTTAAGATCCTAGTTTTAGAAAATGGTTTCGGCAGAATGTAGAGCATGCGCAGAGGACGATGAGACGCCGGAACATTATTATGCGATTGCTCAGATTTTAATCAGATGAGAAGAGACATCTTCCAAATTACGAAAAATTGGACAGCTGAGGTGGAAAAGAATTCGGGTTTATACAAAATCCAATGACTTGTTGGTTCATAGTCGCTCCTTGTAATGCTGCTTTTCTAGTGTTCTGACTAAATAACATACCCTACAGATAGAGATTTTGGTTGAAAAGTGGATTCTATAGCTGGAAGGGCATCATTGAATAGGTCTACAGCATATTTAGCTTACTGAAATCTTGCATTTACATGCTTTATAGGCTGGTAGAGTGGTGGGAAAATACGAGCTGCAGCAGCGGCTTATAGTATTGGAAAGATTGTTGTTGGCAAGTTATGTGAAAGTAGCAATAGCGGGTTTACTCAAAAATTCAGTAGTTGGCTCCAACTTGACCAATTCAGAGGACACCCGAAATAATGTTACTTTTAACGAACGCTTGACTATGCCTTTCCCTATGAACACTAATTTCCATATTATTATGATTGCACATTTTATTAAAGAATATTGAAATATTGCACATTGTTTCAACTATAATAATTGAAACAAAACCGTTTCGGGGCCAATTAGCATATTGTAATACATTTCACAATGGAATATATATTTCACATTATAAGCTAATAACACCATTGTAAGCGCAAAACGCCAATTATTCACATATGTTATTAATAACGGTGCATTCACTTATGAAAAATATTCTATAAAACATTGTAAATTTATTACAAAAGCAATATTTAATTAACCAACTTATCTAAATCGCATAACTGAATCATTTAGCTAACTGCAATGAAGCGAATCAACCAGGCACTAAATAATCCATGCGAACACCTTTTATTGCAAAATTCATTTATAACTGAAAAAGGGGACAATTGCTTTTGCAAAAAGTCAGAAATTAGTATAATATGTACAAATTACATAAGCGCTAAACAAACACAACAACAATGTACTTATTTCGAGCTTTTTCGATCAGCAAACATATAACAGCAGGACAAAGACCATCGAGCTGCTGCAATGGAATACCCAGTGTGATTATTAATTGACGCCAAAGTAGTTTAATATTTTATGAGCGCGAAGTCAATCTCAACGGTATACTGGAATCAATTAGGCAACTTGAATAACAGTTCGGCACGAAGCATTAAATGCGCATGGATAATGTTCAATTGTGTATAGGTATATACTGACTGGTAAACAAAGTGTTCGGGTAATTGGAAATTAGGTTTGGTGCGTTCGGCAACGGTAATTTGAGTGTATATTTGCAAAAATCAAAATCAATGCACCTCGAATGAAATTACAATATGGCTGACAATGGTGCGCCAATTCTAACATTACAACATAACTGTAAAATCATTTATACAAATAACAGCGCTAATATTTACGAGTAAACAGATGCACTGAACGATATTGCGGGGAAAGTTATATAAAGAAAAAGTATATATTTCTTAATGAGCGTATGTTAAATAATACAAACTAGTCTTTATCCTTCTTCTTCTTCTTTGGTACTCCAACCGTGGGTCGGTCTGGGTCGAGAACACTAACACAAACTTCACCTTTTGCTTCTATCCGGTCCGAGGTCTCGTCAGCTGCATATCCCAAGAGCAGACAGGTGGCTATACACTTGGTCCTTCCATTGGATGAGTGGGCGTCTTGCTTCCATTCTGTTATGCACCCATGGGTCTCGAATCGAAGAAACATTTCGTTCGAGCAACATTTTCATACGGACGACATGGCCAAACTAGTGCAGATCGGCGTAGAGGTGGATTGTACGTACTGTAATAAAGTGATCTATGATCCATTTGGAAGGTCTGAAGCCACACTGATAAGATCATATCCGTTTATTTACAAAAGAGTTAAGTCCTTCACACAATGCTGTCGAAGAGACCTTATATGAAATGTTAAGAATGCTGATCAGGCGATAATTAACACAGAATGCGGAATCTATCTTCTTGTGGAACGGGCAGCGATCATATTCCAATTATGTTAGGCGCTCGAACCTGCGCTTTCATCGCGTTACCGCCAATTCATCAACCCTGGTTCTTAAGCCACCTTAGAGCTGTTTTCACCTCGGGATGTAAATGGAGTGTAGTAGTTAGTTTCTCCTGAGTCTACGTCGAACACCCCAGGCAATGTGAACAACTTTGAGTGAAATGTGGTAATCAACCCGACTAAATCTCAGGGACTCGGCTAAGAGAAAAAGAGCCTTGATTGGGCCACTCCGAGGTAGTCAGTTTAAGAAATCGACAACGTTGCAGTGTCTGCTCACCATGAGGTGCGGCTGCTAGCGGTGTCTACCTTAGAGCAAGCGGTTCGATAAATAAACGTGAGCAACGAAGCTTGCTCTTGTCCCGCTGAGCTTGAGATCCACCACATAAAAGTTCCAATGGATGGAGCAAAAGAGCCTGTTTTTGCTAGTTTTAATATTTTTTGAAACAAAGAAGTGAAACCATATTCAATATTCACGCAAACAACGCATAAAACTCAAATTGTAGTCCTTGTTGATAGTTTCACGGGTCGCAAGGAATTTGGAGGGCACCACACCTCGAGAATCGAAGATAACTTTCAACATAATCTTGACTTTTGATCTGCTTCGACGTGTTTTTTTCGGCTTCGGCTCACCTTTGCCACGATATTCGGCCGATTGACTGTTTATCGGGGTCATGAGCATAGATCCAAGGATCATCGCCAGTAATAATAAGCTTCATGATATCCTGGTAGTCGGAAAGCATTGTTTCACAGACGTCAACGCGACGCTGTATTTCGAAAAAATTGAGTGATTTTTGGACCAATCGTGCTTTTACTTAAGGCCCAAATAATCATTCAAAATAAGTTTTACTGATCCTTCTGAAATTCCAACGATGCCAGTAAGATCTTTGACTGTTGATCGTCCAACACCAATTCCATTATTTGATTGACGTTGGCACAGTTATCACTGACAGTCATTCCGACCTAGAAAACATACACATATTTCGTCGAATGAGTTTCTGCGCGAAATATATATTAAAAAGTCTTACTATTTTTTGCCCACAGTGGTATGTTTTATGTTTTCTCTACAAATATATACGCATTAATGGGAAAGCAATTACTTATTTAACTCGACCACAATATGTGTAAACTTTTATTTTAATGGCAATAAAATGGCCAATGAATGCGACTGTTAAAAAATGTTTTTGTTTTTTTTTTTTGGCGTGGCATCCTTTCTCAAATCCCATATGCAAATAAATCTACAAATATCTGTAAACATATACATTTGCTGGCAGTAGGTAGTAAAATAATTAAAATTGGCATAAATTGGTTTAATTAAATGAAAATTCGAAATGCACTCAATCAACTAAAAGTGTAAAAACCGTGCTCGTACAAAAACTGACGCTCTAATAAATAAATAATAACGAAAATATACAGAGATTTATTAATTACATACAATATGTGGCTTTTTAATTACTTATCTACGTTTCGTGTGTGTGTGTGGAAGTTTTTAAAGCGTTTTTAATGAAAAAAATACAATAAAATGGTAATTAAAATGCCGCCAGTAAATTGTTGATTGAAATTTATGTATGGTACATATATGTAATTTGTGCTCATTTTGTGTGCCATATACATTATATATGTACAAGTATATAGTAATCATTCATAAGCCAAATTGCACGTGGTTTCCTTTTGGTTTAATGGTCAAATGAGTCAGAAAGGCAAAGAATCGTGGTTTGGGTTATTGGCTTTTAAAGATTAACGCTTTTCAGCCCTAAAGTACATAAGTAGATAAATATAAAGAAAAATATATATACATATACATATGTATATTTCATATATTTAATTGAAAGTTAGCAATTTATTTTTTTTTTTTCAAGAAATTTTGGTAAGCAGCAAAATTTCTTTCAATAAAATTTTATTATTTTTAAGTTTACTAAAATTATTTTAAACAAAAATTTAAAATATTAAAGGAATAAATTTAAAAAAATAATAATTTTATTTTAATTATGTAGTAAAAATATATCTGTGCTCTGCCCAGTCCACTAAAAGGGAGAACCCACAATCAGCGCCAAACTTCCGTGAGATAAGTATCCTCAACAACAGGTTCTATCGAGCGTATTGTGTGAAAAACTAAAGCTCAGCCTCAACAAACTGCTTGGATCTTATCAGTGTCTTTAGACTTAACTTCGAAGTTTCGTGGAAAAAGTCTGTATAGAAAGGTTTTAGATATTTTAATGTTTCCTACATTTTTGGCATATAACTCTTTCCATAGGCGCTTAGTTTTTCTGGAAATCTATATAAAGTGCTTCAAAATTTAATCACAACTCTTCTCTTCCAAATCCCATTCGCAGGTCGCTACGTTAATTATAATTTTTTTTTTTTTTAATTTTTGTAATTTTATCTGACTTTTCTAATAGATTTCATACTATAATCATTTTTTTCCGAAATTAGCGACTGTTAGACTACAGTTCCCAACTCGTTTCCCGAATTTTACCTAATGCTACAAAAATTAGGTTAAGCTGTGATTGCTCATCGAAGCACAGATTTGTTAAAAATTTCCCCACCAATCTACATACATATGTATAAAGGTAGTTCATAAGTATTTTTCTTATTATTTTAAAATTTCTTTATAATAAAATATTATTTAATTTGTCTTTATTTACAGAATGTGTAAAAATTGATTTTTACATATTTTTAATATTTTTTAAAATTATTATTTATTTTATATTTATTTACCCAAAATTAGGATATTTTTAACTTACGGCTTATTTATTATGAACGCGACTCTGCAAGTTGTTAATGCATTTCTATTTATTTATCAAAAAGTTCTCTAGTACTCTGCTAAGAAACACTGTATATAGCACCAAATGTTAACACTCACTGTTAATTGCAGAATGAAGTAAATGTTAATAAACAGCAAAGAGCAACAGTTGTAATGTGACTGCGCACTGATATACACATTTCTGAATTTACACTTGACTGTGCGCAGAAGTACAGAAAAGATAGACGCAAAGAAGACGAGAATTAGGAGAGGCATTCAAAATATTCACTTTTAAAAATCCTGCGATATCTGTTGGCAACTAAAAGGATCTTGATTGATGCAGTGGCCAGTAAATCCTTTCAATTTTATGCAAGTACTATATATTTATAATTATTATACATATGCAGATATATGTATGTATATTCAAAATAAAAATGTAGCTTTAATTTAAAATAAATGTGTAATAACTTGCATTAAAAGGCACATTTTTGCATAAATATAACATAAAATAATTATAGAATGTAATAATATTAAATTTTATAAGCACTTACCGCACTTTGTTTCTCATTTTCTGCAATAAATTGACACACTTCCCTAATCTAAACTATTTTTCCCTATTTCTAACACTTCATTTACATTAACATAACATAATTAGCATTAACATAACACAATTAACATTAACATAACATTTTATACACAACCACTGACAATGCTCTGCTTGCGCCGACGCTCAGCGCTCAGCTTTTGCACTCACTAATTTTCGCTTTCACTTTTACAACAAAAATAACAACGCCCGATTACTTTTTTTACTTTAAAACGATTAAATTGACGAACTTGAACCTAATTCTCCTAAAAACTGCTTAATTGCAGCTTTAATTCCTAAACAAATTTCACTTTTCATCGAGCTGCTGCAAATGCAACCTACACGAACGCGGTATAAGGAAACGTATGCTCGAAATGGCGGCGGAAATTAACGAAGTGACGTCTGTGAATAATGTAGTAGATCGCCTCAAACTACAGGGTTCATAAATATTTTTTAACTACAGTGAGACGGCAGAAATATGTATATTCACATTATATGCGAGAACATAAAAAATACTGCCTTTTTAATTAATTTGTCTTAAGCACATTGTTTTTAGCCGAATTTATTATATTCTTTTGTCTTATGGCTGCAAACAGTAGTAGACGACATGATCATGTACGTGACCAACAGATGGCGCACATATTACTCTTCGAAAGTATCTAATACACATCAGTTATTTTATTTGATTCTTAAGAGCTAAAACATTCAAAGTTGGATATTTCGCTGACAAAAATTATTTTTAATTAACTAACAACAATTTTAAATATATAAAATTTTATTTGGCACCTACTAAACTCCAAAAATTAATTTTCCTATACATAAATTCAACACTGTGTTCTTTCAAGCAGCCGCCGTCATACTGATAAACGCGAAACAACAAAGAGCGGTGGTATTTCATATAGTGGTTATCATCTACTTGACATTTTTCTCTTTTAATAAAGCTCAAAAGTATTATATAAGGAGACATCTAGTAGCACTATAGGGTAATTAACCGGTAATTTAACTGTTACTACAGGAGAATGGGACGACGGATCACACATTCCAGCTCATATTAGTACAAAAGCGTTTCGGTTATTATTGAAAATTCGGCGTAAAGTAACTCACAGTAACTTTAATAGAATTGTCTGGTAGCGCTATAGTCAGCTAACAGTTAATAAACCGTTAGATGGTTTGCAGTGATCCTTTTTCAATCAGAAAACTAACAGAGGGTGGTATTTTCTATAGTCATATGTTGACAACAATCTGTGTATTGGAGAGTATGTTAGCTGTCAGGCTAGAAAAATCATATCTAGGAGTGATTGCTATAAGCTTCATATTCGCACACAAGTGTTTCGGTTATAAATGGAAATTCGGGTTTAAGAAACTTATAAAAACATTAACGGAAATAACCGGTACCGTTGAGGTTACTAGTACCAGAGAACATCTTGTTTTAGGTTCTCTGCCTATACCTATCCCAACACCTGTAACACTGACAGCTAGTTTGCGGTGATCCTTCTTCAATCAGACTACACCAACAGAGGGAGCCATTTATAGAGTATAGTGCCATCTGTTGACAACAGTCTGCCTATTGAAGAGTATCTAGCCATTATACAGGAAAATTGTTATTGCTATTAGCTTCATTAAATCTAAATAATAAGCCAAGCGTATGAAAACCAAAAAAACAGTTATATTTATTTTACATATACATACATATTTTAAAATATTTAGAAAATGCTACCCTGTGCTAGCTACTGAAGCAGTTGAATGTCATCAGATGTCATTTTTAAAAGCTCGAATGTCATTCGTCGTGCTTCCGGCGCCATTTTAAATATAAGTGTCATAGATTCTCGCTTGTTTCGATGGAATTTGTTGCAGCTCAGTGAAAAGTGCAATTATTTTTGGTATTAAAGCTACAATTTTTAGTTTTTTTTTTAATAAAATTAGGTAGAAGTTAGGGTAGTTCGGGATTTTAATCGTTTAACAGTGAAAAGTGTGATCGTGATTGTGTATTATATGTGTTTATAGTGATTTGTGGCAGTAGGAGCAAGCGACGGACTGGCGGAATATGCATATAAAATGTGTTTGGATATAGATAGGTTTACCATTACGGGAAGCAGAGAGCGTTTTAGAGCATTAAGTGAGGTAACTCCTTTTGAAAAAATACTAAAATTGATAAAACTGTAATAAAATACTGCGTAGGTACTGCTCTCATGCTCTGTGTATCTGTGTTTGAAAGTGTATGTGAATAGCTATGCTTATAACTACATGCGCTTGCAAAAGTTTAATAGTTGCGCAGCCACATTATTTCCGTTGCTCATCACTCTACATTAACATTCTATATCTATGAGGAATCAAAATTTTTTTTTATATATTTTTAAATTTTTTTTAATAATCTTTTGTCTATAAAATAATTTATAATAGTATTTAACACACGGATTTCCTTCTTATTTATCAAGAAATCAAATATTGGAATCGCCTCTGTTAGCAACAGATAAGACTACTACTGTGAAGTCCACATTTTATATATGAATTGGAAAATTATTGGAAGTAAAAGTAAGTCTTAAAATCGTTCGAAAATCAAAGATTCTTGTTTTAAAATATCGTTAGTGCTCATATCCGATGCATACATCCGTACATGTGTATGTATGTATGCTTATGTATATATGTATAAAATTAATAAAACAATTTAGTGGCCACTGGATTGCTATAAGATCTTTCTAGCCGCCAATAGATGTCGTTGGTATTTTCAAGAGCGATTATCATCAGTTGCCTCTTCCTATTTCCGCCGCCATTGATTATAGTTCCTTTTAGCTAAGCGTGCGCGTAGCTAGAAATTGCATTAGGAGAGTATGCAGCATATTTTCTCATTACCCTGCAAAAAATGCGACTAGTCCTGGGATGTGTCCGGGATTAGTCGCAAAAGGAACATGCGACTAATCCCAATTTACATCTCTTTGTATGGACTGAACTGTTCCCTTTTGTTCGAGCATGTCCTATGAAGAGACTAATTGTACCCATTTATACCCAAAATGGGTATAAAAAGGGACTAGTCGCTTTGTAGGTCGCAATGGTAGCAGAATGAGACCAGTCGTTTATAAAACCTCTAAAATCCCTTTAAACAATCAAGATAAATTTTATCCGAAGCCTTCGTTTTAAAATATGTATTTTTATTTAATTGACTTTAAACACTTTAAATACAGCTTTCTCTAACATAAATCTGACAAATCAAAATTTTTGCAAAACTCATGAAAGAAATTATCATCAAAATTTAAAAAAAATGTATCTTAAAAAAAATCGTTTACGCAGTTTTGTACTCCACTCAAAAAGTTCGCGTTGATTTCTTGCTTTCATATAACGCGTTTTTCGAAAGCAATGGCTTTGCGCAGCGCGTCCTCCGGCGACAATCCCTTAAATGGTAATTTGGCAATGGCTCCTAAATGAAAAGAAGATTTAATTTAACTTGAAATAAAAACATACATATGTGTAAAACAATGGTATGGAATATTTATCTTACCAGTCAATGAAGCATAAAAATTTGGGAAAGATTTTAAGCTTATCTTTCCATGTGAACCATCCACGTTTATTGACGCTATGACGTCCTTATTTAACAAGCAGCCTTATATTTCTGAGAATGTTGCATAAAATAGCAGACATCGCAGATTCCGAGAAAACGAGTTCCTGTTTGGGTTCTTCGAAACTTCGTCCGCTACAGCTCTGAGAGCCCGGCCAACAGCAATTATTTGTTCGTCGTCAAAATGAAACCACTTGCACATTAGTAGAATCCATTACAGCAGCACATGGGTTCTCAAATTTCAGCAACACACTAATAACCTCTATTGACTTTAGATCCTGCAAAAATGTAATATTAATACGCGTTTGTTATCTGATTATATGTTTATTTACCTTAGTTATTATTCTTCAATGCGTTTTTTCTTTATTCCATAATCTATATAACAAAGCAAAAAACTAAATATTTTGCGCTTCGTTATTTCAAGTGGCTGCTGTCAAACAATTGATTTTGACAATTGCCATGTAAATACCATTCACAATAGTCAAACTTGTTGATAACTATTTGACCATTTTTATATTGTCCTACATGTACGAAATTCATTACTTATGGTTTTTTTTAAATGTAATAGGTTATGATAATTGAATTGAAGGAAATTCAGTAACTTTGCTTTGAAATTTATGAATGTATTTTGCCAAAATTCTAACTTTTTTCCCAATAGTACCCGATAGGGATTAATTGAGACTAATTGATCTCCAATTATACCGTTTTTGGAGACTAGTTGCGACTAATTAATACTCAATTGTTCCACATCGAGACTAGTCCCGGAAAAAAAATACTCTCTTTAGAGATTAGTCGCACAATTTTTTGCAGGGTAGCTAAGAGCGCTCGCATATTTTTAAAGCTGCGCAGTCACAATATTGCTGTTACACTCACTGTTGATTAACATTTTCTGTTAGGCTGTGGTGATTAGCATCGTACATTAACATTTCTGGCAATGTGACTACCAGAGAACTGCAAAAATCACTATTTTCTTGATTTACTCATACGCGAACTTTTTTCATTCAACCTAACTCACTGAAAAAAACCAGAGTGATGAGTAAAAATCAACTAATTTTTCCGTACACATCATTCCGAGGATCTTGAGTCTTCGGTTCAAAATTTCTCACTCAATTCACTCACTGAAGAAGAGTCAGCGTTCAAAAAAATGAGCATGTGTTGACGAAAGCCTCATTCGGTTCAATTTGAGTGATTGATTATGAGTAAACTATTAGCGACAAGACGACACGAGGTGAGCGTGCATGTACAGTAACAATTTCTATGCAAGCCCCATGCGTTCCACGAACTGCAGCTTGTTGTTGTAGCTTGTTTTTGTTTTCGTCTTCTCACGTTTTCATCTGTGCAGAAAAAGTGCCGCTTGCTGCGCGCATATGGAGTAAAATCATACGAGTTGATTTTTGCGAGTTGAGTGTTGTTCTTGTTCAAACAATGATTGTTGAACCGAATGAGGCAAGCGTCCGAAATCATTATATTTAAAACACAGCCGAACAAACTCGGAGTGAAAGAAAAAATCGCACACACCCGAGTGAATTTAAAATCAACAACGAATATGTGAGCGCATGCATGTTGGATCGGCTGGTCCGAACAGTGTGGTTATTCGGCTGTTGAGTGCGTACGAATGTTTTTCATTCAGCCGATGCCGTTCTCTGGTGACTACTTATTTACAGAACAAACCAGTAGAGACAAGTTATTAGGAAAGCAAAAAAAAAATGCGTTGCGGTTCTGCCCAACTTTTGCCAAGGACAAGTAGTTTGCACACGTTTTGGGCCGGTCGATTGGCCACCACAATAGAATATTCTAAAAATTTTAATAAAACTGTTTTCCGTAATAATTTCATTAATTTTTATTATATATTAAACGTTCGATATTTTGAGTTTAGCTGAGTAGGAGATTTACAAATAACAAATAGCTTCAATACACATATACATACATATACAATACAAATAACAAAAATACATATATGGAAGTAAAATAATACGCTGAGCAAAAATTTAATTAAAACTAACAAATAAAAGTAAATAATAGCGATTTCATTGCTAAAGCTAACGGTTAATAAATCAAACAAAACAACTTCACTTTGCTAAAATAATCAACATTACTTAATTACAATTACTACACTGCTTCAAAAGCATACATATATAATGGGGCCAAACATGTTATGACACACTGTAAGCAATATTGTTTTGTGTTGCTTAGAAAGAGCTAATATGTCTTAAACCTTATTATATAACAAATAAAATATTTGGGAAATCGTTAGCTTGTGCGCTTGCTGTTTGCTATAATTATTGATAATTTTTTTTTAGTTTTGTTTGCATTTAGTTAATATCACTCAAATCAAATACATATATTTTCATTCATATATGTACGTATGTAGCTATGTAAACATTACTGTGTGTATGCATAAATCATGTAGCGTCGTCCTTGACATTGCGTTCCCCTGCTATACTCGATCCCTTGCCATTGACTTGATGCGTGTTGGCGTCCTCTTGGCTGGCGACAGTGATTTTCGAATTATTCAAATCGGTCTCTTCGGGTATCACTTTGGTAGCATCTTGATCCTGAGCGTTGTGCAAGCATAAGAAAAGGAAGAAAAAGAGTAATTAATTAACTCATTATATGTGTATTACGTGATTTATAATTAGTAGTGCGCATGCGCTCGTACCTATACACATACTAATTTTTATTTTAATTTTAATTTAACGGAAATCATCGGCCACTCAAGCAAATACACTTTTAGTCACTTTCAGTTAATTACGGTATAAACTTTCAGTTAATAAGTAGGTATATATATATATATATGTATATTTATTTGTTTATCTGAGCACGCTATAGGCCTGTTCAATTTTTTTTTTTTTTTTTGAAAATTATGTCTATAACCGCGCCCATGAGACAATTTATTGTCAACAAAATATCTAGAGAATTAATTATCTTGCCTTTATTTACATATTTAGTATTTAAATATATTAATAATTCATGCAAAATCATATTTTAATTTTATTTTTACAGGAAATAATTTTTTTATAATAAGTTTGCACAAATATATATTTACAACAGATATTTTATACATTCAGTAGCAGTTACTGATCATTCTTCTTCATAATACTCATTAACGATCAAGTAATGAGTGCCAATTTTAAATACGGGAAAGTAGAAAGCTTTTCAAAGCAATTCTTATGTGATCTCCGACTCATAACTTCGGTTTCAAGATTATTAAAAGTCAAATATTACAGAAAATATATATGTAGATCAGCGTAAATAACAATGCAAACCAAAAAAAAAAATCATAGTAGCAGGACTACCATTGGAAACGAGTGATAAAATAACAAAACTGAAAGAAAATAAAAACTGCAATTTTCAATCAAAAGCTTTCAAATAAGGTTTAAAAACTTTCATAAAAAGTTAGTTTTTAAGTTTATTGAAATCTCTACATTCTGACGGTATAAAATATATATATAAAATTCTCAAGAAATTCAAAAGAACACCCATTTAAACAATTCAAAGCAATTTTTTTATATTTCATTCCCCTGTTATTTTGTCAGCGACCCTTTTGTTTCTTTTCACGAATATAAATCGCAGTAAATTATTTTTTCTTTCATTTTTGTTTTCCTACTATGAATTTCTTTCACTTTTCACATTTTTTTTTTTCAAATGCCAAACTGGTCTAATATATTACATAGATTAGATAAATAAATGAGGATTACGCCGCGACCTAAGTTCTACTGTGCTCTCTCCTAAGTGGCAACGATTCACCAAACCACAGTAAATTGATAAATTTCATTGTACTGCTAGGTGCTGTTTAGCCAATGTAATCCCTGTTTGGAAACCTGAGTACATGGGCCTTTATCCTGCGCCTACGGACTGCTAGCCAGTCAATTAGCAGGTGTTCTGGAGTTTCAGATTTCAAGTAGCAGAACCGGTAATTAACGCAAGAAGGTAGGCTCATATTATACGATACATATAAGTGCTTCTGCAGCTTAAAATGGCCAGTGTAGAAGGTGACAAGTAGTTGGAGTTTGTCTATTGGGAGGTTGATTACACATTTATGCCCGCTAAGGTTGTAACCACCCATTAGCAACTTGGCATGGCGCATTTCTTATAGTCTCTCTTCCTACTCCATCCTTCTTACGGAGCAGCTTCTTTATTATATGCGGACCAAATGGTGTCTAATAAGCAAAAAATCAAATAAATTCTAATCTTCCATGGCGTTGATTTCTCATTTGTAAGAAAGCAAGACGTTATTTTTATTTTTGTATAAATCTATAAGCCTATATCGTATCACTCTATGAGTCCTAGTATGAATCTACATGAATCCATAACCGATGATGAGCTCTTTATTTGAGGCAGAGACTTTTTCATCACAATATTTCACGTAAAGATTCCAAATTGATGTGATTTCCTAAAAATCTTTCTTTAACCCCTAAAATCCTGTTCAGAGAGTATTCCCAGAGCGTTTATGAAATGAGTAACGCAATTAGCAATTCTTCATCACTGCACAATACTCGTATCAGAGTTCTGTTAGGTTAGTCTGGTAGGCTAATGAGCCACGCATAGACCAGTTTTAGTTCTTTGTGATACCAGATGGAAATCAGTTGTTAAGTCCATGAGGAAGTCATGCTTTAGAACGCCTGTGCATAAGAGATGCTCCACTGTTTTGATGGCGCCTTGCTCTAGACATTTCCTGCAGTCTTCTCGATCTGATATCAGAATAGTCTATGAAATGTGTTCACGAAACTAGTTCCATACTACTTCTAAATCATTACTTTGGAGATATAGATTTCAAACTTTCTAAACGTCTTTTTCTCGCCAAGAAGCTGCCCGTGTTTTGGGAGAACCGATATCGGACTACTTTAAGATATACTATAGGTAGCTCGTCTACAAACTATCAGAAACTAGTCCTTGTATGAACAACTTTTCCATTTGACGAGATATCTTCACGATGTTTAGCACAAATTATTTCCCAAGAAAATGCTACAAAATATTAAAAGATTTTTAAGATAGCATTACTATAGCATATAGCTGCCATACAAACTGAACGCTCAGAATCAATTGCATGTATGAACAACTTTTTCATTTGAAGAGATATCTTCACGAAAATTGGCACAAGTGTTTTGCCAAGTAAGTTATGTAATTTACCAAAAAATTGTTTCCATCGAAATACTATAGCATATAGCTGTCATACAAAGTGATCGTTCACAATCAAGCTCTTGTATGGAAAACTTTTTTATTTGACAAGATATCTTCACAAAACTTAGCGAACATTATTACTTTAGACAAGGCTATTATCTCCGAAAAAATTGTTCAAATCGGACCACAATAGCATATAGCTGCCATACAAACTGAACGATTAAAATCAACCCATATCAGCCAATAATTTTTGCAGGTGTATAATAACGAAGCAGTATACCTGCATGTGCATATATAAATTCCACATAACTATATACTCGTATAATACATACAAATGTATATCTAATTGCACATGCCTGTACTGTGCAGCGTCATAAATAGTTGCAAATCCCCAACGCCTGGCCCGCTTTTAGGCGCGCACACTTACACAACCGTTTTCAGCAATAAATATCAATACTTTACAACTACACGCACACAAACATTTGCAGAGTTCATATACAACGTGTGTGTTTTTACTGCTTTTGCATTGTTTTGTGAGCTTTTGTTTACTACTTTTATAATATTGTTTGTTGTTTTGCACACGGTAGTCGGTAGTTTTTCCCAACAGCTTTATGGCTGTTTATGCGGCTTGTTTTGCATTTCTACATGATCAATCAGGTTGTATTTAAATGATTTTATTGCCGGCGCAAGTGGATTATACCATATGAATGTGGTCATTGCAATTTCTAGGTTTGTTGTTGTATGAGTTGTTGTAGTTTAGTTCGCTTATAAATCGCATTTTCACACGTGTGAAAGTATTGCAGTATACTTGCACTTATACAGGAGCGCACAAACACATATATCGATATTTGTAAGCGCTTTTGTATATGTTTAAGCGCAGTGTTGTTGTATCTTTTGCCAAGCCGACGCAGCAGCAAACAGCAATATGCGCAATTGAGCAGCTGCATTAATGCATGATTGCATACAAAGTGGAAGATACGTGTATCAAGCGCTGATGTATGCAGATAACAGTACACACGCGAACACGAACACCCACACACACACATACATTGATATTTGTATAAGATTTTACATGTGCATGTATGTATATATGTATATGCGTATGAGTATATTTATGAGTAGTTTGTGAGTATGAATTATAAGTAGAGGATGTAAAAAGCTGTAGGTGTGTGGGTGTGTGTGGGTTAGTGCAGTGTGTAGCAAAAGTGTTTGATTGTCGAGATGGAAATCTCGTTCGTACGCTTGATTGGTTGCATCTCTGTATTTGAAGGATATCTGCTTTTTCCATCTGCAGTACTTTATGCCACTTGCATGCGAAAATTTAAGCAACTAAAAGTAGAAGACATATAATTGCATTTGGTTTGCAGCACAAAATGGCAATTAAGTATTGTGTAATTGGGCGATAGTAATACGTTTTCTGTATTTACTTTTTAATTTGTAGATGAGAAATTGTATTACATCTTGAACAATACACCGTGCCAAATTTCGTTATGATATCTTGTGCAAGAAAAAAGTTTTTCGTACAAGTACTTGATTTCGGTCGTTCAGCTTGTATGGCAGCTATATGATATAGTGGTCGGATTTGTACAATTTTTACGGACCTTGCTTTATTGCTTTGGAAAATAATTTATGCCAAATTTCGTGATAATATCTTGTGCAATAAAAGAGTTGTCTATACAAGAACTCTATTTTTTCGGTCAGCTTGTATGGCAGCTATATGATATATTGGTCCGATTTGAATAATATATTCAGAGATTATGGCACTCTTTAAGACAATAATTCGTGTTAAATTCCGTTAAGATATCTTGTGCAATAAAAGAGTTCTTCCTACAAGAACTTGATTTTGTTCGGCCAGTTTGTATGGCAGCTATATGATATAGCGGTCCGATTTGAATCACATATCTAGAAATTGTCGCACTCTTTAAGACAATAATTCGTGTTAAATTTCGTGAAGATATCTCGTCAAATGAAAAAGTTTTCCATACAAGCACTTGATTCCGATCGTTCAATTTGTATGACAGCTATATGTTATAGTGATCCGATATAAGCGATTCCGCCAAATTAGCAGTTTTTAGGAAAGAGAAAGATTTCTGCAAAATTTCAGATCGATATCTCAAAAACTGAAGAACTAGCACGCGTATATAGAAACTGAGGAACAAGCACTTAGGTTCTTACACTGATCATTTATACATATATACTTTACATGGTCTCCGATATCTCCTGCTGGATCTTGCTGAGTTCTTGACCAGCTTGATATACCCTGTTGAGGGTATAAACATGAATTGAAACACTACTTTTCCACTCGGAAGCAGTATCAAGCCGGAACCGCAAGGTGCCCTTAAGTATTACCCAAAAATATGTAAAGGAAGTTACCAATTAGTTTGAATAGCTCAACTTCAAATATTACCCTTCCTCAAACGAGAGCGTGAACTATGATTAACCTTTCAATTGCTGCTCATAGCAAAATTAAAAGAAAGTTCTGTGAGTAAATAGCTTGGGTTCACGGAAAGGTTTAACATATCTACTAAATTTCGAAAGCCAAAATGACTTTACTAGAATTTTTCTTAATTTTTGTCAAGTTAGAGTTTATATTAAACTTGAAGCTTTAAACACGACGCTTAAACTCGTTTCAAAGTTTCTGCAGTAAGTGCCTTTCTTCGCACGAACTCATATACATATATATATTTAAAGAATAATAATTTATAGTGCTCTAGTTTTCAACAATAACTAAGGATATACATATACATATGTATATTTGCACAACACGTACAAGTACATATATGCAAAAATGTTGCACTCAATACGTACACACCTCACTGGCGCACGCACACAGGCGGTGCAGCAATATACTCAACGAACTTTTATATAAAATGGAGTCAAGTGCCATCAAGGAGACAACGCACTAACGGCAAACACTTTCTCAAGTGTGCTTCACAAAAAACGCTTATTGCAAGGCAAGTGGAGTGGAGCGTGCGAATATGTATATCTATATATATATATAATACTATACATATATATATGTATATGTATATATGAATATATCAATGCAGGCACTCAAATATAGAGTTGCTGGAAGGCCGAAAGCGTGTATTGAACGCAATACTTCAAACTGTGAAGCACAAGCCGCACTTCGAAGCAACAACAGTATCAAAAAAGAAAAACTGTTGATAATATCCTTCACGGGTGCATTTTTTAAAGCATGAAATGTATTAAAAACATTCTTATTTTGATTTTGATCAATCAGTTTGTATGGCAGCTATAGGCTTGAACAATTTCTTCGGAGATTATAGCAAAGACTTTGGTAATACTCCATGCCAAGTTTCTTGAAGATATCTCGTCAAATAAAAAAGTTTTCTACACAAGGTCATGATTTCGAACATTCAGTTTGTATGACAGCTATAGGCTATAGTGATCCGATTTGAACAATTTCTTCGGAGATTATAGCAAATACCTTGGTAATACTCCATGCTAAATTTCTTGAAGATATCTCGTCAAATAAAAAAGTTTTCTATACAAGGTCGTGATTTCGAACATTCAGTTTGTATGGCAGCTATAGGCTATAGTGGTCGGATATCGGTGATTCCGACAAATAAGCAGTCTCTTAAGGAAATATGGATGTTCACAAAGTTTCAGCTCGATAACTCAAAAACTCACGAACGAATTCGCATACATATATACAGACGAATACGGTATAAAAAAGGTACAAAAAATATTTTATATCAAATTTCACATACTGTAAAGAATACAAATCAAAATCGTTGTACCAAATATGTGTATTTTGCTCAAAAGCTAAGCAAGCATTGGAAAACTGCTGCTCCATCCGATGCAAATCAAGTTATTAAAAATTCTGGCATTCGATTTACACACACACACACGCCCATTAAAAATATAAATAAATCACAAACAACTGCAAACAAGCACTATGACTAGCCGCAAGTATGCCGCACACACATAAATTACATAGTTATTCTTGTTATTTTTGGCATTCGAGCAAATTTTCCGCAAAAACAAAAATGACATTCCCCAGTGACATGCAAAAGCTTAAAAAAAAAATGTTTTAAACGAAAAAAACAGAACCAAAAAATTTGCATACAAAAATATACGAATGCATTGCAACGATATAAATCAGAAGTAAACTAAATAGAAAGAAGAACATTTTGACGTCTACTAATGGGCGCCGTGGCCAATAGACCCACAGCTATGCGCACCTGTGAGCGCCATGCATAAATGCAGCTGCCAAACGAAGCATGCAACGCGAAACGTGCAACACAAAAGCTACAAATACAACTGCATATACAACAACAACTACAACTACAACTGCAATTTCAACTTCAACTTGCCGCATGCCCTCAACAGCATGCCAATCATGCGCCTTTGTGTGTGTACGTGTGTGTATGTGAGTTGATGTTTTCGCTTTGCTTTTTTTTTGCTTGTGTACATTACCATCAGCATTGTGTTGGGTATAACGGACAAATCCATCGCTGGTATTGATGTTAACAAACCACTCGGATACTTTTTCATGCGGCTGGGGAAAAAAGTTGATTCAACGCCCTGCAGTTTGCGTATGCGCGGCACAGTGAAGCAAATGCGCCAATAAAAAAGCAAAAAATTAAAAACAAATATAACAAAAAAATAACTAAATAAAGCAAAAATCAGCAAACATAAATTATAGTAAAAAAACGCAAGCATTGGGAGTCGTAGAGGAACAAAACTGTGTGAGAGCAGCGCATAAACAACAAAAATATTAAAAAAATCACTTATAAAGTGTGCTCTACCTTTTGGGGTGCATTGGGTATGGTTAGCGTGAACAAATCATAATCCTCAAAAAAACGGAGAGTAACAATTTTTTTCTAATCAATCAGTAGTCCATCAGTCAATTCGTAACGTTACCGTTATATATTGAATGGCCACACATAACACTTTTTGGTATCCTTAAAAGTGAACTTCTGTGTGACTAAATTTTCTCATAAATTTTTGTTGCCTCGATTTCTCTCAAATCATATGAACGTATAGTGCCTTTCAAAATTAATAGTTTTTCTCTTTTTTTTCTTCTTCTTTTCAAACCAACAATTACTCTTCTAAGATATCCTTAATTCTTGACCAAATTTTTTTAATACGCATTACACAGTACGACACTATTCTCGGTATTGTAGCAGGCAAAATTTATGAAATTTTTATTTTTTCGAAGATCCGAATTTACACTCTTATAACATATGTATATGTATGTACATATGTATGTAGGTCACATAAGCTTGACCAAAATATGTTGTATACTATTCTTGTTTATTCTTTTTTTGCTGCTTTCATACTTTTCATACTCGTACTATATTTAATAATTATAATTTTGATAACTTAAAAGACGATTTCTCCATTTTTTTTTTTCGAAGTAAATCTCTCAACCCGAGGTAATTTACTTCGAAATTCGAAATCAGGAATTCGAAGTTATGAATTTCGACTTTAGGGGTTAACTTCGAAATCAGGAATTTGAAAAAAAAATTTCGACTTCGAAAAAAAACGGAGAAATCGCCTTACAAAAAGTCGAAACATTTTACTTCGAAATTCTAAATTTCGAAATTCTCAATTTCGAATTTAGACTTTAAACGTTAACTTCGAAAAAACGGAGAAATTGACTTTTATCTTATGACCCAGTCTTCCAAAAAAATTAGCTTAGAACAAACTCTGCAAAAAAGTCGACTTTGCTGGATACTAAGATTGCTTTTCAAATTTCGGGCTTAGAAGATAAACAAATATTAATCATCGAAAAACGCTTTATTGTCCCTAAAAATATTTTTCCTTGAGATCCATATACTTTTCTAGCGTTTAAACCAGTTGACGAAACACTTTTCATCCTTTGTTTGAGATATCACCAAATCATGCCTTTTGAACGCATCAACCGCCTCTTCAAGTGTAAAACAACGTTGACCTCTTGATTCAATTTTTACGGGAATAAAAAGAAGTCATATGGTGCTGAGTCAGGATTATATGGTGGATGACTCATCAAATCGATGTTTCAAGTGCTCAAAAATGCGGTTATTTTAGTCGATGTATGAGAGGTCGCATTTTCGTGGTGAAGAGTCTTCGGCGATTTTTTTTTCCCGAAGAATTTATTGTATGCCACTCAGATTTTACTGTTCTGTTTGTTCTAGTGATATGAGTATGTCTCGTGTTGATTAGTCGAGAGAAATGTTAAGAAATTACGATGCGGATGTTTCGAAACACGTAAAAGGAGACGAACGTGGATTTATGCGTATCAGCCCGAAAGTAATCAACAATCGATTATGTGAGTATTTTCAGATGAGCCGAATCCAATAAAATGGGTGCTTGGGAAACTGGGCAGCATCATTAAATTTAATTCCCCATACTATCGATAAGCACTGATCTTTATTAGAGTTCATCGATGAAGTTTTTATTTCCATTTTTAGGCCAAGATGAATATTTTAAGTTACTGCAAGCAACACAAATAGCGCTCGTGTGTTAAAACGTTTTCAATATGTATGCCATCAAAATTGTCAAATTTTACGATGAAGTTGTGAGTTGTGCGTTGTTCGTTGCAATACTAGGTTTACGATATCTCCAGTTGTTCCATAAAAAGAGACAACACTTTACTTGAAACTAATTTTGTTTACAATCAACTGACCATGTAATATTGAATGTTTGCAGGTTCCACTAATACCTAACATGTAGTTGTCTCAATCTCACGAAAGCTAACGTGACGATCTTGCAATGTCAGTTAGCGCATAGCATCAACAGTTTTCAAAAGAACAACTGATTTTGGACGACCTTCACGACGATTTACGACCCCGATTAAATTCATAATTCCAACTTTTAGCCAAGATGAATATTTTAGGCTACTAAAAATCACAAATAGCGCTTGTGTGATAAAACGTTCTACTACATTAGGGTTGCCAAATCCTGAAATACAAAAATAATCCAACGCACACCAAGGAATTAAGAAGAAAGGTTGGATGATATCCGTACATTTATTTTCATTATCGCACAATTTCTCGAAAACATGGTTTGGTCCAATATTCAGAAATCATATCAAATCCACCTATTCTATGTTTTGTGATATGTCTACGAATAGTCACGAATATTTTGCATAATTTATCCGCGAATTTTGTTGATTTTGCCTAAACTTTTCCTACAGACCTCATCAATACAAATTGTGTGAATTTCGTGAGTGTTTGAAACTTCATACAAAATGTTTATGCTTCATAAATGCAATAATTGAAAAAGTTCAACCCCAATATCCATGGTATGATTTCAGTATTCAGTTTATAGTATTTCTCTGCGTTAAAGTAACGATGATTTATATTTATAATATTACTAGCTGACCCCGCAGCCGTTGTCCTGCGCGAAATTATGTGTTTTGAAATGAAAAGACAAAAATTCATATTTTATTGATAATCATTTATTTGCTATTTGTCTATATTTTTCTTCAATGTAACGCAGCTTGATAAACAAAATTTTTTGGTTTCTGTTCCGGTGCGTAAATGTACAGAGAAGATGGTTTTCCAACTCTTGAGCACGCCACGTATATCTGGCCGTGTGAAAAACATAGCATTTCCAAATGTATGCCACCCACTATGCGACTATTCTGTTGATCGTCATTTTAAATTCAATTTTCACTGGAAACGGAATACTTTTGAACCGAATTGGCAAATCGTTAGAACTCAAAAGAAATCCGTAGAATCAAGCATTCTGTCCCTTATATTTGATAGGTGCATCACAATCAGATTGCGATGATGCGGTGGCATACCAGGCCTCTCCAAAGAATTTACAAATTCCACTGGTAATTCAAGGTGTCATCTTCATTGTCAGACGATCGATCGATTTGTATGATTGCAAGTCTCCTGGAATTTGACTTTGAATTTTCCAGTTTAAGTCAACAACATAGGTATTTGGGGCAGCTAAGATTGCTCGTACACTCAAGGAATCGTACTTACGACAGTTTGGCCAATGTTCGTATAAACATTCGTGATGAGTCCATCTTTCGTGAATTGATAAACGGCATATGGGCAACATACATTGATATCAGACCATGGGAAGTATCAATCAGTATTGACCCATTTCCAATTCTTAGCGTATGCAATGTAAAATGTCTTCGGCAATGTAATTTTTGGTCGTATCCCATAACGCGGATTTGAAGGCTGATCATCGCGAAATGTGTGTGAACTTCAGTGGCATTCGTTTTTCGGGTGGATTGTGTAAGTTCATTCTAATGCATTAGTTGAGAACACACCTGGATGTCCATCTACTGGATGACCCTGCTTTCTGCGTAACTATTCGACCATGCATTCCATGTACAATATCAAGGTATTTTCGAATAGAGCAATGTTCTCACAAACACATCACTGACGAAAGTTAAGAAAAAACTCGTCAATGTTAATTTTGTTTTGTTTGTTTTGTTGGCGATGTTTCCACTGGCTATACTGTATTCTCTGGGATGAAATACACTCTTTGGCCATTCTACAAATTAACTGCGAGACGCACAACAGTCGGAAAACGTTCATGAATTTCAAAAGAAATATCCTACAAAGCACTTTATTTCAGTTCACGTATCGACCGTGTCGTTTAAAACCAATAACCGCCATGTTGCTTCCTATGGTGACGTATTTACAAACGCATTTTATCGATTACACCAAACTACAATACGCAACATTCACATGACTTTTGAATGTGAATTAGACAATAGTGGCGAATATGGTACGACCCATGTGTTGTCAACTTTGATGTGTTGTTAACTTCGATATTTACGCCGATAGAGTGGATATCCATCATTTCCAGCTTGTGTTTCAGAAAAGCACATGGATAATGTTTCGCGCATTTATTGTCAGGCATACAAACCGAAGTGTGATTGTGGTGTCCGCAAGGTCCATGTCGGTTTTCGTCACTTCATATAATACTGGATCTTTCTCTGCATCATTAATTTCCGCAGAAATGAGTTCATCAATTTGATCTGGTGTGACAACCATCCACCATCCAAAGAAGAATATGTACGTGCGACAAACCTCTCTTTTGCTACTCAACAGAGTACATTTAGCATCTAACAGTACCACATATACCTACCCTACTCCAAGATAAACTCCATGAAACATCGTAACTGTTGTTTGAAAAGTCGTGCTGTGACATCGTGACGATCGCTTGCTTATTGACCGCGATCCATAATACCGCACGTATGTCACCGCATCCTGGGAGTACTTCTTGCCTTGCCTTGCCTTGCCTTTGGCTGCCATACTTTGATGGACCGATATTAGGGCGACCTCTTCGTGGCTTCGTAACAAATTTCAATCTGCAATTGACCTCTTTGTGTGAAACGCACGTAAAGTTTCCACTGAATAATTTTTCTTTTCAATAGCCGGAATAAAAAAGCAAGCGACCGAAATTGAACTATTCAAATAATTTACAAATCAAAATATTGAAAAACAAAACATACAAAAATGTTTATGGAAAAAAGATACTTTTTGGTATTCTCGTTGTTTGGGCGGAGACCTATCCGAATTGGTGGTAATCACCGAAATCGGTCCAGGCGTTCTCTAGTTATAAGCTTAGTAACTAACATCACTTTCTTTTATAGATATTAAGCGATGTGATAAAAACTTGATCCACAGATATCGCCTTTTTCTTTGGCATCGTTTTGTTTAATACACGTTTACACCAATTTAAGGTTTGAATATTGGATACTGCGATGGGAGCGCCATCTATCGGTCAAACATTTCAAATTTAAAAATTGATTAAAAATTAAAAAATAATTTAAAAAACATTTTCCAGTGGACCAAATTGTAAATATAAACCATTCCCGAATCTCTTTGAACGTACACACAAAATTTCATCAAAATCGGTCCATCCGTTTAGGAGCAATCCCAAGGCAAACACACGGTCAGAAGATTTATATATATAAAGATTTATTTTGTTTTTTTTTTTTTTGGTAAATAACAGTGGCAGATTGGAGAGCAGAAATATTTCGCTAAACATGATTTCCATGTTGTAGGGGAAAGATTGGCAATATAGGGAAAATAATATGGAGTATGGAGTACGAGTATAGAATATAGAATATATAGTATACTATGGAGTATACATATGTATGATAAAGAATATAGAATATGAAATACAGAATATGGAATATATAATGTGAAATATAGCATATTAATGATAGAAAGTGGAATAGAATGTATAATATGGAATATAGAATATAGAACATAGGATATAGAGCATATATTAAGGAATATGGAATATAGGAAAAGGTTTAAGCAATATGGAATATAGAATATGGAACATAGAATATAGGCTACAGAAGACGGAATATTGAATATAGAATATACATATGTAGATAATAGAACATCAAATATCAAATATATAATAGTGAAATAGGAAAAAGTCACACGGAGCCATGACTGACGGAGGCTAGGTGATCTGTACAGTCCTACTTTTTGAACACCTCTCCTATAGTCTAAAGGTATGAAGCGTAAGAAAATAAGCAAACATTTTTATAAATAAATGTAAGAAAAGAAAAGACACTTCGACGTGTACATGGCAACATACAAAGCATATTTACAAAAAGGCACTAAAGAAGTGTTCTCATGTTATTTCACATACAATAAATACTTTTTGAAGACAGCAAAATACTATAGAAATCTTGAACCACTAAAAATATCGAGTGTTATTCAAACCAGTCTTACAGAGCTCCTCCACAGAGAAAAAATATACGGTCCACACATCAATTTCTCGACTATATTTTTCACATAAAATTCAAGTCTACAAAAATCTTTAAAAATTAAACTTTATACTCAAACCGAAATCGCAATCAAAGCGGGAAGCCGCTTTACTAAGCATTCGACGCCCTAAGCTATTTGAAACAAACAAAAGTTAAAATCATTTTCCGGAAATTTGGCAAAATAGAAATTTGCATAACCAAGCAAAAAGTACAATAAGTATGAGTATTCCGTACAGACACAGCCACAAACGCCAAGCCGTCGCTCGATTGCCATTTCCATTTCGGCAAATATTGTTGTTGCAATTCGTTTTTGACGCTCATACAATTGTTGCCTCGCACGTTCGACGCCAAAACGCTACAAAACCATATCATTGAAAGCAAAGGTCAAAAACTGTGAAAAAACTAGCAAAAATACAAATAAACAGCGATACCAAAGCGAGAAAAAGCGGAAAATTGGGCAAAACAATTGCGGCGATTTCACAACAGCAGCAACAGCAGCTGCCACAGCCGCCAAACAGCAATGTAGCTGAGGCTATAATGCCAGCGATAAGTTGAAACAAGGAAAAATGAATCGAATGGTAGTCGCTAACACAGCTCTGCATAGGCGGAAAAGCAGGGGGGCCAACAGTACGACGCTTACAATTGCTTTATAACGGAAAATAGCCGTAAGCCGTAGCAATGGAAATGGCAAACAAAATATACACAATGGCAACAGCAACAATGAACATAAAAATCCACTACAAATCAACACAATTGACGGCAATCAACGCGTAGGTGGAGTCTGCACGCCGCGAAAATCAGAGGCCTACCTGAACGATGAACCAATGAACCAGCGTAGCACCAACGCACCCACGAAGGTGCTTAGCTTATGCGTTGTAACGGATTTTAAGCACGCACCCCAATACACGACAGCAGAAATGCACGCAAACAGGCACTTTCCGCTTTTTACACTTTGCGTTCTGCTTTCCGGCGACACGCACCAGTCAGCCAACAGTCATGCTCAGCCAACAAAGCGGCAGCTCACGCACACTCTCCGCGCGCAACACGCTGACGCCATTAGCAATTTTATGCGTGCATTCTGCAAACGCCCAACCATCGAGACCAGCACACTGCTTGTCAAGCACACACCCGCCCCCCACTTACCTCGAGCACAACACCCTCCAGCGTTGGCTGTGAGATGTTCTTCATATTGCTGTGATTCAATTTGGGCGCGCTGTCGGCACGATTTCGGCCTAATGATTGATTTGATGTTTTGTTATCGGCTTTGCTCAGCACCGAATTATTGGAGGATTTGTGATTTATATCCAGTGTTGAGCGCAAAATGTCAACCTTCGAGGCGCTACCAATGTGACTGCCGTGCCGGGGTACACGTGTTGACTCGACATTATAGCTGCTGCGGCGATGTGACAAATGGTCGTGTATATCCGCCTACGCAGGTGCAATCAAGAATTATATATTACGGTACAGCAGCATAGCAGCCCGAGGATGTCCCGTTGCGTAAATGGTGTGAAAAGTGCACGAACGTAGACGATGCGAAGAAAAGCAAGAATATAATGAAATAAATTAGAATTAAATTTTCGTGATTAAGCAAAGTGCCAGCGAACGTCAGCACAAAAGGAGTGTGGTAGGGATTATAAGGTGGTAATACAGTTATGTTAAGAAATAAATGATTCAATTAGAAGTTTTTTAATTTGTTAAATTTTGTGATTTTCGAGGTTAGATAACATTCAACTTACCCTCGAGCCACGGGGCAGTGAAGTCAAACTGCCTATCTGATTGTATTTGATCATCAAGCTGAGACGTTCCAGTGACATAGATGTACCTTGTTCTTTTGTAGCTGGTTCGGTGAGTTTCTCTGTTTCACCATTCTCCATTGCCTCTGCTTCTTCTTCACAGTCGTCGAGGTTATGATCGAACTTACGTAGCCAAGCCAGATGTAGTAAGCCGTAAGCGATGCCGCCTACAACAGCCAATAGACCCATATAACGGAAGGCATCTCTTGTACCAAACTGACCGATTAGTAGACCACCGGTAAAGGAACCACTACCGCGACCTAAAAACATTTAAAGAAATTTTGTAATATAGTAGTATTGTTAGACAAAAAAAGTAGCTTAGATTTATCGAGCTGGCTTGATAACTTTTAGATATTTCCCTCAGAATTTTTGGTGAAAGAAGTGGGATATACATTTTTTGGTTATTCCAGCAGGTTTTCGATCTAAATAAATGCCTTATTTGCGTTGCAGCTAGATGACCATCTGATGTCTCTCAGACAGTTCTAACAGTTTGTTCGTCCACAGTGGTAGCCGCTCGTATAACCAAGAAGTCCCGTCTTGGGCTTCTTCTTCGAATAAGACATTCTACCATCTTAACTGAACTAGTGAAACCCACTCGGGTTTACACTTCGTAAATTGTTATTTTCTACGCTTTCTCTTCTTCTTTTTACTTCCGTCACATAAGAAGCAGAACTCCCGTTTTTGTCTTTTTCTTATTAATCTCTGAAAATCTTAACAATTTGTTCATCCACAGTGGTTCTCGTGTAACCAAAAGTCCCACACTGTGGTTTCTTTTTATTAATCTCTGAACGCCTGAACAGTTGGTCGTCCAAAATGATGCCCGCTCGTGTTAACACTTCGTAAATTGTCGTATGTTTCACGCTTTCTCATTCTCTTTTTGTTCTTACCCTTCTTCTTTTTATTGCTCTTCTTCTTCTTCTTCTTCAAATAAGACATCCCACCATCTTAGCTGAACTCATGACGCCCACTCGGGTTTAAGTTTCGTCAATTTTCATAAGTACCACGCGTTCTCTTTTTCTTCTTTCTCTGCCGCTTCTTCTTCTGCTTATTCATCTTTTCGTATACCAAAATATTATTTTAGTGAGTCATCTGGCATCTTCATTATATCTATAGTAAACGGATCGAATGGATCTTTGTCCAAAAATATTTAGAATCCCTTATAAAGGAGGCATGAATGCAAAAGAGTCTGTGAAACCCATTTAGGACCTAAGTCCGATAACAGTTGTAATGTCTCAAAAAATAGCTACGAGTGTATGGAACCTAATTTAACCCCAACTCGATGAGGTCAGTACTTATTTGGACAAATTTTTACATGTGTTATACAGAAGACGAGCTCTTCTGTTCTAGACACTTGCTGAGCTGTTCGATTAGTATCTATCATCAGTCCCTCGATTCTAATATTTCCCGTCGCAACTTCTTTACGCTACTCTTTCCAACTCAATACTCACCCAAGCTGAAATGTGCCATGCCCAGCACACCAATCAATGTGGCCAACAAGCTTTTCGGTGCCAAAATTGAGCAATAAGTGGCCGCTGCCACCCACATCAAATGGCAAGACAGAGCCTCCATCGCTTCGAAGGGAAAACACCACCAGGCATTTCTGCAGAACAAAAAAATAAAACCAAACCAAAAGGAATTAAAAGAGCAGCAAAACAAATCATGAATGCCAGCACCACTTACTCAATGAACGAATAGCCCACGAGGCGACCGGCATGTGAGAAGAAAGCAATGATAATCAAATTAACGTGTCCAAAGATACGGGTGATACGTTCGGCGCCATACAAGAAGGGAATACTGCTCACCGTGCCAACAGTGATGGTTATGCCTATAAATAGCCAAAGCAAGCAAATTTATCAACGTAACTACATACGGCCAAATACAAAGATTCACAAGGGAAAATAATAAATGAATACTGTGTGGAATAGCAAGTGGCACAACGTAATTTGATTGAAATCGTAATTCGTTTCGATTCGTTGTCACTCACGCTCCGACAGTACAAGCGAACAACCGAACTAAATGTCAACGTTCAATTACAAATGGCATGACAGCTACACTAACTGCTTTTACTTACCGAGTAAATAATTGGGTGCGCCCAACTCCTTCAGGTATAGGAAGAGGAAACTCTCGATGAAACCCCAGAAATTGCCCAAAATGAAGAGGAAGAAGATGAACGTAATAACATGTGGCATCTTCAGTAAATTCCACAAATCCCGGAAAACATTATCTGCCGGCAATTTATCGCCCAACGGCATCATCAGCACCGAAACTGTTGAAATCACCAACAACAAATCGTAGGTATAAAAGGCAGCCGAGTAGTCGGTGTAGCCGAGACCACGCGAAAA
This sequence comes from Bactrocera dorsalis, assembly GCF_023373825.1. Lineage (NCBI taxonomy): Eukaryota > Metazoa > Arthropoda > Insecta > Diptera > Tephritidae > Bactrocera > Bactrocera dorsalis. The sequence goes on from NC_064303.1 coordinate 102,000,279, forward strand.
ATAATCAATCATTATGCCAGTAATTGGCGAAAAGATGGCCATGCCAATGCTGGAAAAGAGACGCTCACGTCCAAAGTCACCGCCGTACTTCTCAATCATAGTCAGCGCTATGGGATCCATTATGGTGACACCGGCAGACAGCATGGTAGTGGCGAGGAATCTATCAAATGAAAATATAATCATAAACATATTAACGTACATTACAATAAAGATATCTACAGAGTTCGTCTTGGTGTGCACAAAGTTCAAAGGTGTCAGTTACTTTTGGTCCAGATACCAAAAATCAAGACGGTATTTGCTTAATATCAATTAATTACAATGCAACGAGGATAAATACAAAGAGCACGTGAAGGGAAATCTACTGTCTAACGTAATATGGAATTTAGCATTAGCAATAAAAGCCGAACTTGGTTTTAATAAATTTCGAACTCAATGAGACCCTATAAAGTATATGTATAAATTATCAGCTTGACGAACTGAAACGCTTTAGCTTTGTCTGTTTAGCACACAGTGTACACTCGAAATTTAGAGGGAACCCTTCTCGAAGCTGTTAAATGGCACTTCCGCGACCAATGAAGAAGTCCCCAAGATGAGGTGAGAACAGCTCTTAGGCGGCTTAAGAACTACAAAGTCCCAGAAACCGTTGAATTACCACCTGAACTGTTAAAAGCTGGTGACAAGAAGCTAGATAGGGTTTGGTCGGATAAAGACATGCCCAATGATTAGAATGTGAGTGTACTCTGCTCAATCCACATGAAGAGAGATCTTGCAGTCTGCGTTAAATATCGCATTCTTAACATGACATATAAGGTTGCTTCGACATCATTGTGTGGAGGACTTAAGTCCTATGCAAATAAACTAAGAGAACCTTATCAGTGTAGCTTCAGACCTAGCAAATCTCCCGTTGACCAAATTTGCACAATACTTGAAATCCTGGGGAAGCCGCTTGTGACAGCACTTACAGAAGCTGTCTGTTCAACGCCGTCCAATGCGATAAGCATCAGCTCCGTCAAAATTGGAAAGTACATTTCCGAGCCATTCTATATCAGGCGAGGTTTTAGAATTGGTGATTCCTTTGCATGCTTTTTTTTTCAAAAAATTCGCTCTCATTATTCACGTGCTATTACTATAAGGCGCAGAAACATGAACGATGACGAAGCGAGTCAAAAAAGTACTTAGAGCTTTCGAGAGAACTGTTATTCGCAAGATTTTTGGGGCGATGAATATCGAAGATGATGGAACAACGAACTGTATGAGCTCTTCAGCAATATGGATATAGATATGGGTGGAAAACGCAAGCAAGATGCCCACGCATACAATGGAAGGATCAAGACCAGACCCTTCGGCATTAGAATGTAGAAAAAGAATGACTTCGCAAAGGAGAAGAAGAAGAGTTCTGAGATAACCATCTAAAAATTTGCATACAACCATTTCTCACAAAAGAGTTGCTAATTCCTCGACACCGCCAATATCGGATGACTATAGCATTCAAGTCCTTATATGGATTGCCGAGTTTTGACATAAATTATTTTCTGAGGCATTTCTACAATCTTGGAAGAAACTTTTCAGATCGGACAATTGTGGTCTATAACTGCCATATAAACTGACCGATAAAGTTTACTTTTTTAACTTTATTTCTAAACTTTCGTATTTTTGATCAATAAAATGTCATAGTCAGCTCTAATACTCGCCTTAAGCAAGATTTCGGCACACTTTACTTTACTTACCACAACAATTGAGCTCTCACTCTGCCGTCAATAGCCATCACAACATTCACTCACACTCACCTCAATAAGAAGTAAATCCAGAATACACGATCATCTGATTCTTTGTAATCGGGCGGACAAATCTCCGGTGCATTCATTGTGAATACACAGCGTTGCACCATACAGCTGACAGTGCCATTTGTCAGTTGTGACATGTTGGAGCGACGCACCAGACCGCCGCAACGTAGATCCAATTCATCCAAATCGGTGACATTGATTTGCATATCCCACAGACGTTTCTCGCCGAAGCGCTGCTTAAAATCGGTCACCGTCTCATTGTCGTCCGGTTCGATTTCCATGCCCAATTGCTCAATGGGGTCAGCCAAATCAGGATGCATTTGCAGCATAAAATAGGCAGCGTCCGTGCCATCCGAATGCACCCAGCTGTTGGGGTTGTACGTACTGTCGTTGCCCACTTCGCCTGCCTCCACTAATTATTATTATTTTTTTCGTTGTTGTTGTTGTTGTTGCAAAGTTGTTTTGAGTGCCAGCAATAAAAGATCATGTGAATAAAAGAAAATAAATAAATAATGCAATGCTTTGCTAAAAAAAGACACACAACTGTGTCTACAAAAGAAGCGAGCGAAATGTGTGCACGAAATAAACTTGTTAAAAGGCGCACAAATCCACACAAAGGGTACACAACGCAATGACGTGTGCGCTTTGACTCGGCAAACAACTAAGCGCACACACACAAATGCACACATTCAGATGTTCCACTGGTTGATGTGTATGTGTACAGTCTGTCCGTAAAGTCATGCATACAAATAATAATACATTGAAATGTTTGACTTTTGTGCTGAATGTTAGGGCGAGAGTAAGAATGACAGCCACACAAAAGAGAATGACAAATGCACAAACACTATATAGTCCATCACATTCGCCAGCTAGAAATTCTGCATGGCAGCAACGGCCATGCATTTCAACAATAACAATTAGATGAGAATCTGACAATAGTTGGATATGACAGTAGTGGGTCTCAGCTTTTGGTGGATGGATGTGTGTGTGCAATTTTGCACTTGATGCAGGGTTGGTTCGAAGATTAAGCGGAAATTTAAGAAAAGTGAATAGTGAATTAAGTTGGTATTCTGGTCCAGAAATTTTTAAAGTTACAACCAATTTTGTGTCGTGACAACTCAACTTTAACCTCGAAACAACTTTTTTCAATGCGTTTGTCAAAAAGTCTAAAATTCTATATAACCGATTTACTTCAAAATCAGATAGCTAGAAGAATGAAAACCGTGGGACGATGAAGCAAATTATTTTTTTTTTCTTCAAAAATTTTTTATAAATTTCTGAAATTTCAACTGATAAAAAATTACTTTATATATGAGTTAAAATCCCGTTCAGCTACAGTCTTGAAAATTTTAACTTCAATTTATATTTTATTTTGATCAGTCCGGGTCAAATTTGATCAAATGGAACCGTGTCAAAGATAAAGAAAAACAGCTCTCCATATAAAGTCTAAAAGCTTTTATCTACAGAAAAGAATAAAAAATTTTGTACGATGCCCTTCAATCAGAGTTTCTTTTTAATTTCAATCCTCTTCAGAACACTATTCATTTTCTTTTATAAATAGAGCACAGAATTTTTTTTGTCTATTTGTAATGAGCTACGTAATCTTGAAAAAAGCTTAGCTCATAATAAAACGCAATCATTTTTTTTATCAGTCCGGGTCAAATTTGATCATAGGGAAACGTGTCATAGGAGGAAAAAACGATCTCCATATAAAGTCTAGAAGCTTTTATCTTCAGAAAAAACGAAAGCAATCTAATTTTCGTACGATGCCTTCAATCAGGGTTCCTATTTTCCATGTTCTTTAGAACACTATTTACTTTCTTCGATAAATAGAGTGAGGATTTTTGTGATTTTTCTGTCTATTTGCAATAAGCTTCGTAAGAAAACTTCGCACCAGTCCGGTTCAAATTTGATCATGGTGGTATACAGTGGCAATGAAAAGTTCTAACGGTTGCAAGAAATGCGTTCTAAAATTATTCGAATTGGTTTCAGTTGCAAAAGAACATTTCAAACGCTTGTAAAAAAAATGTGTTCGAAATTATATTCGAATTAGTTTTGTATTTAGCGATATTTTTAAAAATTCCAAGATTTTCTCGAAGTCTTTTAGGTAGTCCGGGTCAAATTTGATCATAATCGCATTCAATTGCAATGGAAATTTCAAAAAGTTGTTAAAGACTTGCTATGAATCATATTCAAAACTGTTTCATATTTCTTAATATTTTTAAAAATTCTAAGATTTTCTCGAAGCTTTTTGTTCAGTCCGGGTCAAATTTGATCATGATTGTTTACAGTGGCACAAAAAATTGTATAAATATGTTCTTAATTATATTCACAATAATTTTTAGGATATTTTTAAAAATTCTGAGATTTTTTCCAAGCGTTTTGGATAGTCCGAGTCAAATTTGATCATGATGGTGTTCAGTTGCAATGAAAATTTCAAACGGTTGTAAAAAATTTATTCTAAATTATATTCGAAATACTTTCGTACTAAACGATATTTTTTACAATTCTAATTTTTCACAACATATCGCTTAGTCCGGGTCAAATTTGATCACGGTTGTAAAAAATTTGTTATCAATAATATTCGAAATGCTTTCGTATTGCACGAGATATTTTTTAAATCTAAGAATTTTTCACAAGTTTTTGTTTGATCACGACGGTTGCCAGTTGCAATGAAAAGTTCTAGCAATTTTAAATTTTTTTTTATAAATTATATTCTAATTAGGACTGTATTTTTAAAATTCTATGACTTTCTCAAAGCTTCTCCGACCTATTAGTTGAACCGCCACCGTATTTCAACCACTCAAACATGGAATCTGTAATGCATAGAGTTTGTTATTTTCACGCCTGGCTTATATTTCTGTTCTGTTATATTTATGCATTCATACTTTGTCACTTTTCAAACACAAGTACGCACCGGCACATACGCGCATACATTCATACATTTGTACACTGAAGCTCACACATTAGACACTTCACACTTTAGAAATGCACTAGACTACATCAATTGTCCATTTTACAAGCGTTTATGCATTCATTTATTCATTTCACACTCCCAAATACAAATAAGACGACATCAAGGCAGATAAGTTCACGCACACAACACTGTACACACACATACACGCACAGAACACCAATCTTCCAGCAGTCGTTGAAGGAGTGAGCGCTCGTGGTGAAGAGCAATGTACACATGTATTTTGCACACATTAAATGCCTCGCATACAAGCAACCTATACATAAACACTCACATATGTATACATGCATGTATGTGTGTGCATTTAGACGGCAAATAGTTAAACAAACAGTTATACTGGCATGCAGACAGGCGGACAAAGAGAAAGGCCAGCGGGTCATAAGTAAACTTGGCAGTCATGGTAACACAATCACAAACACACACACACACACATACACACGAACTGCAACTGTCACTTACAATTCCATCCCTGCTCCAGCTCTGACAAGGCCGAAGAAGACGTCACCACCGGCGGGAACATTGTCGATGACATATTAAGTACATCTTGGAAACGGGCCACTGAGCTTGGTGTCGTGAATGCGGCAGCCGCCGCTGCTGCTGTCTCGGCGCGAGCGGCTGCTGCTGCTGCCGCCGCCGTCTCCGTCGTTGTAGTGGTCGTACTGCGCGCTGTTGTCGTCGTCGTCGTTGCCGACAGTGTTGGTGGTGGCGCAGGTGGAGATGGAGACGTTGTACTGCCAGATGGATCCAGTATTGCTATGGCGGTTGGTGTTGGTGACTCAGCGGCGGCTGCAGCGACTATTGTTGCTGTCGTTCCGATTGTACCCATTGTCGTGGTTGAGCTCATAGTTGTAATTGTAGTTGTTGTCGTTGTTGTTGTGGGCGCACGTTGCGTTGTCGAATAATAATCGGGCGATGGACCATATAACGAGGGTTTAGGCGATGGTTGCGTTTGCTGTTGTTGTTGTTGCTGCTCTTGCAGCAGACAATAGTCCACACATTGACTCACAGCCAAATCAAGCTCCGGCTCCTCGGGGCATTCGCGACTGGGACAGGGTGACCACCAGACCTAGGAAGGAAAGAGAGCAGAACGTATCAATGCGTTATAAATATACAGTTATATGTCTCTCTAGTTGTATATATCTATATATGGTGAGGAGTTGGAAAAGCAATAGCAGTTTAAAAAATCTGTGTTCGACGGCAATGTAAGTATTTTTGGCTCGCTGCGCAAAAAAAAGAAAACAAAAAACGAGAAAAAGCATTGAATGACAAGTGGTGAATGGTAAGAAAGGAAACTAAAGAAAAGTTATAAATACACACAAACACTGGCGTATGAACAACAATGTAGTAAATTGGTGCAGTCACCTACTTTGGGGCATGCCACATGACTTCACAAGTCGTGTGCGCTCACATTCGCAGACAATTGCGAAAACAGCTGTAATGGGAAAATGTAAGAACGAAGAGTGAATATTTAAAATTTAAATAATAATGCAAGAAATTTTTTATAAATTTCGGACCCATAACGCCCGCAATCCATAAAGAAACTCCCCTCTTTTCGTTACTTGTATTTTAGCAATATTTTTTTACCAAATCAAAAAGCTTTCCAGACAAGCACTTTATTGTGTACGATCGCGTTTGTATGACAGCTATATACTTTAGTGCTTCGATATCGGCGGTTCCGATAAATGAATAGCTTCTTTGTGAGAAAAGAACATGTGTGAAATTTCAAATCCAAATCTCAAAAACTGCTAGTTCGCGTATATACAGACAGACAAAAGGACGGAGAAAAAAACATAGTTAAATCGACTCTACTCACCACGCTTCGAAGCAATGGCCTGTTAGAACCCTCACATCTAGGGAGATGCTGAGATCAAAGAGCTTACTGTTTCGAATTCTGAATGCACATTTTTTTAACTCAATGCTTGTGTCGTCGCCCACCTATCAGAATAGTAAATTCTCTGCGAAGAAATAAATCTACCACCACCTTAATGGCTGCAACTCCCACCAATCTTACCCTGAAGCTTTGATCCGTCCATAAAGAAGCTCACTGCACTTCTTTTGAAACGGCTTCAACCCACCCACAAATCCCACAGAAAGTGTTGAGGTGTTTCCATCTCGCCTTCTTCCTCACAGTTTGGACAGCGATGCACAACTAAGAGGAGGCTAGTATTACTGCTGGTAAAGAGCTCACTGAATCTATTCCGATCGATCTTAGGCCAAAAGGCAATTCTCCTGCATCGATTGCTTTCGATTCTGCTGTGGTTTGGCACCCATACTAGTGCTATTACAAAGTGACTTGATGCCATTGATAACAAGGTTGGGCATTAATTAAGCAACCCGGACCTCATGGTTGGTGAGCTCAAAGCTAATACCGTCGCCCGAGTGGAGAGTCACTTCTTTGAAGGAGGCTGCATTCCAGAGCAATAAATCTACCTCTTTCTTAATGACAGCTTATCGGCTTTAAAATCACTATATTAATCAGGAAGTCTGAAGAAGCATTTAGATAGAGATATCTTGACAATATAACCTTCCTTCAGCCTTTCCTTGTACTTTGACCCATCCGTAAAAAATCTTACTGTCCCTCTCTTCCAACGGCTTCTGCCTGTTCACAAACTTTGCTGGTATATGCCGCCAGAATTTAAGTGGAGACTTCGTGATTCAAAAATCTGGTATAAAGTCAAATCAAGTAATTCTTCCGAACATTCAGACATGTCTTCATTTTAAAGCCCAGATTCTCTGAGTCTAATAGCAAGGTTCGCGATAATAAACCTCCCAGCGATATCTAGGGCACTTATAGTATGTAGTTCTAGAACCACGTAAAAAGTTTTCGTAAATTTTCATGTTCACATACATTCGATTTTCTTCTGAAGTCAACTCGACAGCTGCTTCGTTACATACAAGAAGAGATGTGGTAGTGAAAAATTTTTCGGCGAGACCCAACTCCAATAATGATGCTTATAAGGTAGTTGTTGAACTTGTTGGATGGGGTTATATGTAGAAGTTCACGCAAGTGAGGAAAGATCTCACAGCGCTACGCACTTGGGAGTGCCCGGAAACGATTTTTTACATAATGGTCAAGCACCTTGCGACTTCCGGTCTTAGACCAAGTATCCTCTGGGTGGTCAGACAGTAGCCGAAACATGCCCTTCTAGGGTTGTGCGCTGGCATTCGGACCCGCCAAATAAAAAACACCCCCAATGAAAATCATAAGACAGCCTCCGATGGAAGACGCCGCTTTTGATGAACTCTTGCCAACGGGTGCTACTTCGGACTGAGTAGAAAAGTAAAGTCGTCTTGATCTATTTAGCAGAACACACTCTTCGTTTGTCACATGTGGGTAAGATCAGTTTAATTCGTTCAAAGTTGTGAACGGCATTACAATTTGTATCTATTTGAAATGCAAATGCCATCTTTTGATAGTTCTGGGTAAGATCTAAAATGTCTGTACGTCAAATAATTCAAAAGATTATCCAACCTTGGAATCTCATTGCCTCTAAACTCCGGTATTACTATCCCATATAAATAAACTTGAGAACATCGTGTAGAAAAGCTACGATTTTTAGACTTTCTGTCCATTCAGAAAATTCAGAATTTGCTATTATTTTCATCATTGTTCAGACATTAGTATTGTCAACGAAGTTTCTTAGATTAGATGGTATTTATTGTTTGTGAGAACGGAGAAAATATCAACATCGCAAACTGCATTGTACAGGCCTGTGTAGAGAGCGATACAGGCTTGCTTTCCTATTACACGCTAAGTCAATCCAACTTATGTTACTATACTCCAATTCATTCTAGACCAAGTCGATTCGTCGAATAAGATACCTTCGAAACTTGCTGTGATAAATGCAAAACTGGCATATTATGCGAGCAACAACACTGTAATCATCCGGGAAGTGGATCGTAAAAAATGCAGATAAAAACAACAATGCTGCGCTGCGCAAAATCTACAATCGCGTCGAACGAATGCCATAAAACACATATGAATAAGTGCAGCGCATTGAACCCAGCAGGTAAATGCAAAGAGGCTAGACAAATCCGCAGTTCAGTACTTGGCTAACTACACCAAACTACCAAATTATGGCCAGCAAATTATAGAAAAATACTTAAGCAGGCAGCTTTAAGTTTATAACAAAAAAAGAATCGACAGCGGCGTCGGCTGAACGTGACAGCTTCGCTTTCTATATGTTTCTCCTCAAAAGCTAACAGACTTGACGCACTCGTGCCGAACCAGTTTCGAACGAGTGCTTTGCTTTGCAAGGGAAAAATATTGGAAACTCAGCCACTGGCAAGTGCTTCCATCATAAATTTGTATTCATATGTTTTCATAGACTCGTATGCACCTCATACTTTCGTACTCCTGCTTACTGGCAGTAGTTTACTCCACTGTCGCTACTCGTGTTACGGTTTTTATTGCTAATGTTGCTATTTATGTCTTGGCAAGATTTTATAATGCGGCCAGCTTTGCGCAGTGTTGTGGCTTTTCGAGTGGCATGCCAACAATTCGGTAGTATTTTTACAAGCCACTCGACATTTTAGCCTTTTCCAGGTCGCCACGCATACCCCTTTCTTATAAACACACACACATGCATACATGTGTAAGAGTTTATGTGGGATTTTTATGAGAGCGGAGATATTTTTATGCACATTGTAAGATATTACATAAGTAGTTGTTGTTGTAAGCGTATGCATAGCATATCACTGCATATAATTTGCATAGAAATGGAGCTTCTGCAAAATGCTGCAATATTGAAAGCAATCTGGACATGTGTGAAGATAAGCCGCTGTGAAATGTTGCAGAAAATGAAAATTGTTTCTAGAAGAAATTTATTTAATAATTCTAGTTTTTATGGGAGATTTTTGTGGAAATTGATAAAAAGAAAATAATTGATATTTTTCTATCAGTTTTATTCCTAGTCGTTTCTTCTTTTCGCAGTGTGGCGCCAATTGGAGATTCCGAGTAAAGCTAGGTCCTTCTCCACCAGGTCAATGCAACAGAGGTGATGGTTTCCTCTTCCTCTGTTTCCTTCGTCGGGTACTGCGTCGAATACTCTCAGAGCTGGAACGTTTTCATCTATTCGCCGGTATTCGCCGTTGCCGTTCTCTCGAAAACTCATAACACTAACTCATCAGATATTGTTATCGTCCACGCCTCTACACCATACAACAAGACGGTAGATGATGAATGACTTGTCGAATTTGGTCTTTATCCGTTGAGAGAGGACTTTACTTAATGGCTGCAATTCCCACCAATCTTAGCCTGAAACCTTGATTCGTCCACAAAGAAGCTCACTGCACTTCCCTTTAAACGGCTTCAACCCACCTATGAGTCTCACAGAAAGTGTTGAGGTGTTTCCAACTCGCCTTCTTTCACACAGCTTTTGCAAGTCGGTAAGATTCTCAACCTTGCAGCATGGATGACGATGGGACAATGGTTGCGTAGTACCCCCACAACTAGAGGAAGGCTAGCACTACTGATGGCAAAGAGCTCACTGGATCTCTTAGGATGGATCTTAGGGCAAAAGACCAAGCTTTACTTTTTAATTGCCTACTCAGTTGGAAGTAACACCTGTAACACTGTCAACAGTGACGTGAAAGCCAATTCGCGAATGTGACGACAGAAGATATTTCGTCTTGCCCTCGTTCACTACTAGACGCATTTGCTTTGCTCCTTATCCAATGTGGAAAACTACAAAACTAGGTGCGCGGTTTTTGAGATATAACTCTTACAGAAGATGGTTCCTTTTCTCTTTCACTCAGCAGCACGAATTTCTTCCGGGGTAGATTGAAGAAGTCGTCCGATAGGGAGTAGCCTTGTCTGTAACCTCATTTGTTATCGAACTTCTTGGAAATGTCCTTCGATTCTGATGGAGCTTGTAGTATTGCTACGTCTGTTTTCACAGCCATATTAGCTTTTCGGAGACATAGCGGCATAAAGAAAGCTCATTTTCGGGCTGTCAAAGGCAGCTTTTTAAAGTGACGAAGAGGTGGTGTGTGCTGATCCCTTTTTCACAGGTCTTTTTCAAGATTTGGCGTATAATGAATACCTGGTCGGTTGTTGATTTTTCTGGCCTAAAGCCACACTGATAAGCTCATTTCAGTTTGTTGACGGTGGGCTTTAGTCTTTCACATAATGCCCTCGATAGAACCTTATATGTGATGTTGAGGAGGCTTATCCCACGGTAGTTGGCGTAGATTATGGGGTCTCCCTTTTTGTGGATTGGACAAAGCACACTTAAATTCTAATCGTCTTACTTGCTTTCGTCCGACCATAATCGACAAAGAAGCTGATGCATACTCCTTATCAGTTCTTCGACACCGTGTTTGAATAGCTCGGCTGGCCAGGCCGCTTTGTTGTTTTTCAGATGGGTAATAGCTATTCGAACTTCTTCATAGTCGCGCAATGGAACGTCGGCTTCATCGTCATCGATTGGGGAATCGGGTTCGCCTTCTCCTGGTGTTATGATTTCACTGCCATTCTGCAGGCTTGAGAAGTGTTCCTTCCATAATTTCAGTATGCTCTGGGCATCGGTTATTACAAGTAGATCACCTCCGTCTTAGTCGCCCCACCTTTTCGTAGAATTTTCGTGCATTATCTCTGTCGCCCAGCTCGTCAAGCTCTACATACTCACGCATCTCGACCTCTCTCTTTTTTTATCAGGAAGTGCGTCTAGCTTCCCTCTTCAACGCTTGGTATCTATCCCATCCCGCTCGGGTTGTGGTCGATCGTAACGTTGCGAAGTAGGCAGTCTGTTAACTCTCGCCTGCGACACGGCACTTCTCATCGTACCAGCTGCTCTTTTGCCTTTTTCGAAAACCAATGGTTTCGTTTGCAGCTGTACGTTAGGTGTTTGAATATATAAATATATCCGTCGCAAATTATCTTCAGGTCACGTTCAACCATTACATTTTAAATAATTTAATCAAACTAAAGGGGAGTTAAAAGACTCAAAAACTTTCCAGCCAAGCAGATAACTGTTTTACTCAAATATTTATCTAGATTAGTTAAAGGGCAGCACCAGCTCATCTTGAAGCAAGGTAATGTTTATACATACACAAGGGTACCAACATATCTTATACATATTTATGTTTATTATTTACATTTATATTTATACATACCTACACACAGTTATATATATAAATATATATTTTCTTCTTATCAAACCTAAATTACAAAAACTCTCACCACAACAAGTGAAATGTAGACCCAACAGCTCAGCTGCCTAATTGTCTTAGAGCTTTAAATGCCAAAACCAATTTGGCCCGTGACAAGACTTAGCAAAATATAATTCAACAAAATGTCAATTTAAAGTTAAGTTTTCAATGTACAAATAAATAAAATTAAAATTGACTTAAGGATGAAAAATTGACTTTTACAGCCGTAACTTATGCATTGAGGTGAATATTGTAAGAATTCGATAAAGCAATTTTTCACATGGATTTGCGTGCATCTTGAACTGTCACAACGAATATTGTTGCATTGGAAATGTCGGCAAAACGGAAGAAGATTTTGGAAAATACAAGAAAATGTAGCAACTATGTTTAAAGGAAAATGTGTGGTGCAGAGGCCAATGGGAATGGAAATATATGGTAATAGTATGTGTCTTTCGGTTATGTGTTTGTGTCTTTTGCATGTCTGTGTGTATCTTCAAATATTCATGTGTACGAGTATTTTCAAACATGCCTTTGCAGTTGTAAATACGGTGTTGTACATAAATATGTAGACCTCAGGAAATTCATTAGAATTCGCTTGATACACACGACATTTTCAAGCATATTTAAGAGATTAGTATTTGCAAGGACATGCCTTAGCAAACAAATCACAAATTTCAGCAGAAAATATTTTTAATAAATGCATGTTTTCGGACTAAGAATTTTATTATAAGCCAACATGAAATATGAGAGCAGTATATACATATATTTGCATATACTTTTATATTCTCCATATACAATATATACATATAATATGAACAAGTATGTATGCATATGTATTTTGCCATCTAAAATCCACCTTGAACTCAAACAAATACGGCATAAGGTAAATAAATAATATATTACAATGTATTATATATGGCAATTGTGCAGACTAACGGTTTGTTCGTTCGTTTGGAAGCAGTACAACGCCAGCGAATGCTTCACATTTATTATCCCTGCCAAAATTTATGCTGCAGTGCGTACTTATGTAATCGCAGCAGCGCAGCATATACGATAAAAGCGATTTGCACACACTCACACAGGCTTTCCATGAAAGTCAATCGCAAAAGGAAAGCTGCTTATTTGTTTTTGTGTGTGCGTGCGTGCTTGTAATGTCAGTTCAATAAGACGCCCTCGTATGTTTATTTCATTTTTATTGCATTTGCGCCGATAAGTATGCTAGCTCGTGTAAAGGCATAACGGTAAGTCTACACAACGTCTGTCCAGTGGCTGAATAAACATTTCTATTTGTATAAACATGTGTGCGAAGCGGTTTTTATGTGTGTGTGTGGGCGTGTGTGATTGAGACTGTCGCATATGTCTGTGACAAGCATAAAAGTCGTTACAAGCCAATAACCATGGCCAAGGTCCAATAGCAATAGCTAACAGCTCATATGCGGAAAGAAAAATACTTTTCGGTTTTTATACCCTGAACAGGTTAAATTTGCAATGAAGCTTGTAATAGCCGAAAAGAACCATCGGAGACCCCGTAAAATATATATCTAAATTAACAGCTTGAGTCGAACCGTCAGTATATATTATATATATGCGAACTAGTCCCTCAGTTTTTGAGATATCGATCCGAAATTTTTCGTACGTTCTTTTCTTTCTAAGGAGCTACTCACACCTTGGATTCACCGATATCGGACGACTACAGCACATAGCTGCCATACGAACTGAACGAACGGAATCAAGACCTTGTATGGAAAACTCTTTTAGTTGTCAAGATATTTTGATGAAACTTAGCATGAATTATTATCTAAGATAATTGTGTAATATCTGAAGAAATGGTTTAGATCGGACGACTATAGCTTATAGCTGTCATACAAACTGAACAATGGGAATCAAGTGCTTGTATGGAAAACTTTTTTATTTGTTAAGATATCTTAACCAGATTTGACACAGATTCCTGCAAAAGGCTACAATAGAATCCTTGAAGAAATTGTTCAAATCGTATCACTATAGCATATAGCTGCCATGCAAACTGGCCCATCAAAATCAAATCCTTGTATGGAAAACTTTTTTATTTATTAGAATATCTTCACGAAAACTGGTATAAATTGTTTTCCAAAGCATTGCTATGATATCCGAAAAATTTGTTCAAATCGTATCACTATAGCATATAGCTGCCATGCAAACTGAACGTTCAAAATCAAGTCCTTCTATGAAAAAGTTTTTTATTTGACGAAGTATCCTCACAAAATTTGGCACGAATTATTTTCCAAGGCAGCACTATGATATTTGAAGAAATTTTCTAAATCGGACTACTATAGCATAGAGCTGCCATACAAACAGAACAAACAAAATTAAGTTCTAACGAAATTTCGGTATATGTGCAGGGTATACCAGCTCAGGTGCAGCCGCAGCTAACGTATTTTCTTTTTTCGATGTCTTTCCTCTTTTATTCAATTTTTCTATTTATTTCCACATTTCGTTTTTGGCCATAAATTTGGCCAAGCATGTAATTTCGATTAAATTACTGCATAAAATAAATAAACGTTTCACATTGTTAATAATGTATGACTCTAAGCATGCATGTATGTATGTGTGTTTCAAGCTATGTGTATGTCTGCTTACATATTTAAATAGTTTTCGTTGATGCTCTTTTGCCTTTCTCCCCTGATTTTCGCAGCTATTTAGCCGCGTGTGATTTCATTGAGCAGTTATGCTTTCAAGTGCAATGAGTTGTGAGTGCTTTTCGTTTGCGCTATTTGTTGTTGTTGCGCATACCAATGTATTTATGCATGTGTGCGTATATCCGTGTAACTGTCATTTTTTCGGCTTTGCGCATTTTTGCCGTTTTTTCTGGTTTATTATGATTTTTATTTATGCGGAAAAGTGCCAATGGCGGAATTGATCAAACTACCGTTGTAAATAAATGCTTGATTAGCGTTTTATACTTTTATGTTTTCGTTATTTCACCCAATTTACCATTAAATCTGATTTGGGTAAAACCATTTGGCGAGTTTTTCACCGCATCTCTAGTTTTTTGCGTGGCTACATATCTAAGCTGATGGCATAAAATCATTGATAACCACTTAAATGATATTTGAAATGGGAATTAGTGTGAATGCATTTAAAAAAATTCGTTTGCAATGCATGTGGCTTGGAATTTTTTACAATTTTTTTGGTGAGAAAAATTTAGTGCAAATGCATGATATTATTAAAATTATTATTAATATAAGCTAAAACACTTTGTTGCGTAAAAACTTCATATACTACAATATATTAAAAAAAAACAATTATTTTTCAAAAGTTGTCTTTAAAAAATATTCAATTAAATATTAATAGTACGTTTTATTCATTTAGACATTGTGGTTTCCCTTTTTTGTAAAAATTGTGACAGCTGTGAGCCGGAAATTGTAAATAGAAATCACATGTTTTAAAATAAAAAAGGTTTTAAGCTCCACTTAGTAATACTTTACACTAATTGATCAATATTATGAAAGTTGCTTTGATGATTTATGGAAAATAAACGTTTTTTGAAATACCGAAAACGAACTGTTGACAGAGTCTAAAGTCTATGCGGACAATCCCATTTCCATTCAGGCTTTGGAGCAAAACACATTCAGCATACAGACCTCTGTGCATGGTTGGTACAGCAGAAAAACTGGTGAAAAGATTATTGAAACTACGCGTCATAGCCGCCATAAATAATTTTGGAGGCCTATCAGAGCGACAACATGGCTTGAGAGCAGACAGGTTCACCACCGGAACCGTTGAAGACGTCATCTGTGGCGTGAAGGAAGCTCATCGAAGAACAACTTCTCGAGGTCAAAATATCCTTCCTCGCAACAGCAGATATAAGAAACGCATTCAAAATCCTCAAAGTGGGTCAAAAGGATAGGCGTACTAGAAAGTCGATCCAAAACGCTAACCTACTTTATGATAATGATAGGTACTATTATATCTTAAAGGCAGGGCACTACTATATGATACAAGTGTAGGCTCTCATAGAATGGAAATTAACTCTAGAGGAGCGCCAACTGCGACGAAATTTTAAACGTCGAAATGCCAGAGGACGTTGTCTACAAGATAACAGTCGAGGAAGCAAGCACTTGAACTCTGGCAAGACCGATAGAAAAGGTAGCTCAAAGAAAGATGGATAGCTAAACTGAGGCGAGGTGAGCTATTATTAAGCACAGATACTCTCCGTTCATGGATATTTCCATAAAAGCCTGTACAACATGGGCAAAACTCAATATCCTGCATGTATTTACCGAGACGAACTACGTGACGATGCAAATCACACCATTTTTAAATTGCAAAAGCGTAAAGGACATTAGAAAACAATCTTGAACAACTAAATATGGAGAACCGAATAGAAAAATGAAAGCGGCGAAAGCCGGCAGCAAATTGCCTCGAGCGTGGAACACATTATTTTTCTTCTTCTTGGCGTTTGTGGAGATTTCAAGCGTAGCCAGATCATTCTCTACCTGGTCTTTCTAACGGAGTGGAGATCCATCCTTCCTAGTCTCAGAGCTGGAGTGTTTTCATCCATTCGGACCACTTGACTTGTCAATGTCATCGTATATTTCGTACAGCTCATCCATCGACTGCGGTATTTGCCGTTGCCAAGGCGCAAAGAACCATAAATCTTCCGTAGAATCTCTCTCTCGAGAATTCGTAACGCTAACCCATCAGATGTTGTCACCGTCCATGCTTCTGCACCATATAGCAAGACGGGGATGATAACTGAATGACTTCATATAGGAACATGTATTTACCACCCACTAAAGATAGTGACATGAACGCAGATCCAGCGCCGGAGAATTCAACTCAATAAAAGGTGAGCCAAACAGTTTGAAAAGCTACAAAATCGTAGACATCCCTGGACACAGGGACTGGAAACTGGTTCGCAATTGGGTCTTCATGGAAAGCTTGCCCTAAAGTAATGCGAAAGCAGTCCCTGGGCATGAGAAAAATCCATGATAGGAGCGGGGAGTGTTTAAGTGGATACACCGCTTATGTGAGATGACGATCCCATATAAGTAGTAGCTTTTTAAAACTCCTCTTATGGCTAAAAAAATAGCTAACAAACAAACTGCCCTACCAAAATAAAGAGTTACTCCCATTACTATTCCTGAGAGCAATTCAAATTCTATTCCTAGCAATTAGATGAACTAATTATACAATAAATTCATATAATTCAGCAGCTGCTTATACCTTAATTTTATCCATTACACGTAGTCTTATAGTACTCGAACACCTAGCAATTGAGCAACAATTCAACCGCGTGCAGTTCAACATACCACATCTCAACAAAGCTTTTCTATTGAAGCCTGAATTGATTGAAATTTCACCTTGCTCTGAAGCACATGCGCTTAGCAATGCACATTCATTTACACGCTTAAGTGTATTAGATACACGCCAGTGTGTTGTAATCAGTTGCAACTTCGACTCAATATCGACTCACAACAAAAGTGGCAAAATGCAAAACAATGGCTAAGATGAAAATCCTACACACCAATTACGCACGGCACAAAAGGTTAAAACGCAGCACCAAAACAGCAACAATATTAATGAGCATTGTCGGTGAAGACAAAGCGAACAACCGCAATTTCATTGGAGAAAAGCATGCTGAAAGACTCACATTCATATGAACGGAATCAGACTTATGCATATGTACGTGGAGCATATTTGTCTATTGTAGTGCGGTGTGTAGTCGCTGGCCACTACATCGGCTTTGCGAGCCTTTACCGGTTGGGTATATACAAAGAAAGCACGTATATATGTACGGACATAGTATTTACCACTCAACCACATAAATTGTTGTAATTAAAAGGAATTTCTGAAAGCACTCATTTCTGATAGCGAAAGAGCTCGGCCAGTGTCGTGAATCTTGTGGGAAATTTACGTAATGAACGTAAGGCATGTCAAGGCTTGTTTCTGAACGAAAATTTGTGTACGTGGAAGAAAATTATTGAAGAAATGTGTAGACTTTTAGGTTTACTAGACATGAGTTGATCCGAAATGGATATAATTCGTTACTTACTACTATAGGACATAAAGACTTTTCATACCCGAAATTGCAGACAAACCTAAGCATGTCGATAGTCACACTTATCGAGGAATGCTTTACTGACCTTCTCATCGCTCATGTTAAGCAGTATCTTGTAGAGTTTTTACCTACTCTGTTAGACTATGATAGTCCGAACTTATAAATTTGACCATTTTCCAAACATCAAATCGAAAACACGCGCCTTATCGGCTCACAAATACTATTTTCTGTAATAATTTGTCACTAGCGCCATCTAGCGGATTAAGACTTCACAGATAACGGGTGATTTTTTTGAGGTTAGGATTTTCATGCATTAGTATTTGACAGATCACGTGGGATTTCAGACATGGTGTCAAAGAGAAAGATGCTCAGTATGCTTTGACATTTCATCATGAATAGACTTACTAACGAGCAACGCTTGCAAATCATTGAATTTTATTACCAAAATCAGTGTCCGGTTCGAAATGTGTTTATCGACAAATTTTGTTCAGCGATGAGGCTCATTTCTGGTTGAATGGCTACGTAAATAAGCAAAATTGCCGCATTTGGGGTGAAGAGCAACCAGAAGCCGTTCAAGAACTGCCCATGCATCCCGAAAAATGCACTGTTTGGTGTGGTTTGTACGCTGGTGGAATCATTGGACCGTATTTTTTCAAAGATGCTGTTGGACGCAACGTTACGGTGAATGGCGATCGCTATCGTTCGATGCTAACAAACTTTTTGTTGCCAAAAATGGAAGAACTGAACTTGGTTGACATGTGGTTTCAACAAGATGGCGCTACATGCCACACAGCTCGCGATTCTATGGCCATTTTGAGGGAAAACTTCGGACAACAATTCATCTCAAGAAATGGACCCGTAAGTTGGCCACCAAGATCATGCGATTTAACGCCTTTAGACTATTTTTTGTGGGGCTACGTCAAGTCTAAAGTCTACAGAAATAAGCCAGCAACTATTCCAGCTTTGGAAGACAACATTTCCGAAGAAATTCGGGCTATTCCGGCCGAAATGCTCGAAAAAGTTGCCCAAAATTGGACTTTCCGAATGGACCACCTAAGACGCAGCCGCGGTCAACATTTAAATGAAATTATCTTCAAAAAGTAAATGTCATGAACCAATCTAACGTTTCAAATAAAGAACCGATGAGATTTTGCAAATTTTATGCGTTTTTTTTTTTTAAAAAGTTATCAAGCTCTTAAAAAATCACCCTTTATAATTTGTGAACTCCACAAAGGTGTCCTAAAACCAAAAGTAAAATCTGTTATATAATTTCAGTTCTGCCCAAAACAGATTGTTACTTAAAATTAACTGGTTTTGAGCCTCCACTCGTATCAGTTATCAATCTATCAAAGCCTTCTCTTTGCCCGAGAGCAGTTCCTCGAAGTTATGGCTTGCAGCAGTTATTCGCTCCCAAAAAATTAACATACAAACGGACTTTGCAAAAATCTTGTTAATTCTCTCTTCACAGTGACAACTTCTGGAGATTTTTCCGAAAGTATAAAATCTTAAACATCATTGGTTTTGAGGGTCGACAAGAGCGTTTTAAAAATATTGAATCGATAATCGACCCAAAATTAGCATTTTCTCTAATAATTTGACGCTGGCGCCATCTAGCGCGCTCAGACTATACAGGAATATCTTCTGGAAACCATAAAGCTTTCCGAAAACCGGCAGTAAAATCGATACTGTCATTTCCCTTCTGTCTAAAACAGAAACTTACTAAGAATTAAGTGAAGAAGTAGATCTATAATAGACCCACAACTAGTATTTTCTGTAACTTGACTCTAGCGCCATCTAGCGAGCTAAGGCGACAGTAGAATCGGTATTGCAATTTCCCTTCTGTCTAAAGCAAAAGTATGTCTTCCCGGCAACAAATCATCGACTTCAACGTTTCCAGCAGTTATGCTCTCCCTGAACTCTCCCTAAAAACAATGTGCAAACGAACTCTGCAAAAATCATGTTAACTCTCTTGACAGTGGCAACTTCTGTAGGTTTTTGCCCGAAAGTAACCAAAAAACTTTAACATCACTGGTTTTGAGCGCCAGCATCCGCCGGCAGCCGTACAATGCAGCAGCCAGTTTTTAGTCCACCAAGGAAAATGAAATACCAAAGGCAATCAACCGAAAAGGAGTGGGAAAAGCGAGCAGGAAAAGACAAAGGGCTGATGTTGTAGTGGCATTACAATGCGGCTCACACACGAATGTACATATGTATGTATACCACAGGTATGCAGTATGCGCTGGAAGCACTTTGTACCTACAAAGCGTGCAAGTTGGTAAAACAATGAAATTAACGGTACATAGCAGGTTGAATACTTTTGTGTGATTGTTGAATGAAGCTGGAGATGGATGAGTAAATATTCAAGTGTGCTGTGCAACTCACCTCTATATCGCCGGTATCAGGATGGCGCATAACAAACGCCGATGGCACAATACCTGGAATCTCCTGTTGCGGTATAAACAAGAGCGAGTGATGGAAAAGTGCATTCAGCAGCAAACTCATTATGACGACCGGTTTGTACTTGCCAAATTTATCGACAAGGAAACCTGCAGAAACCAAAGAGAGAGAGAGAGAGGAGTGTAAAGAAAATGAAGAGTGAAAATTTTAATACATTTAATTAAGATAGTAATTAAATCAAATATCGTACAATTTGCGAGCAATGCAGGTCAGTCAATTACTGCGAGTAAAAGTAAATGGATTTTAATGAAATTGTCTGTGTTCATGTTGCAATGCAATACACTTTGCACTTTGCCTTCATGGCTTGGGTGTGCCGCATCTAGCAACGGGCTGGCTGTTTAACATACCTGTAATTGGCGGACTGAGGAAAGTGGTGAACGGCAATGCCAGATAGATGATGGCAATCTCCTCCACTGTTAGACCGATCGATTGCATGTGTATGGTCAAGTAGGGCAGTAGCGATGATGTTGCTGCAAATATTCGTATAATAAAATTTAGTACAAGGAAGTAAGAAAATTTATTGTAAAACAACAAAATATTATTGCATAAAGTAGCTATCAAGCAAAAGCTGGAAAGCTTTCATTAAAAAGTTTTATAATAGCGTTGCCATCTATGCAAAAACGCAAAACTAAACAAAGTTCTTAAAAATATTTGTGGTTATGTTACCTTGCAAGAAATCGATCAGCTCCAGAATTATAAGTCAAAATGATCATCTTAAAAGCGAAAAGTGCTCTGGGAATATTCCCACTATCCCAGAGTATTTGAAAGTGTGAACACCCAAACAAACAAAAAGATAGTGTTGATATATTTCCACCTCGGTTAAACCCCCCATAACTAGAGAGAGGCTAGCCTTACTGAAGACTAAGAGCTCACCGAAGCTCTTAAGATCGATCTTGCACCAAACGGATCTAGCAACAACGCATAAACCGTTGACAGCCCAGCGCTTGCCAAGTTCCTACCAAGCCCAGCTATCTAGTAGTAGAATACACGAGAAGAGGAAACAAATACCCGTTCCCATTCCACTACTAGTGAGGCAAGGATACCCTTCCTTGCCAGCTCATCAGTTTTGCTGTTGTCTGCGCCTTCGCTGTGGCCTGACACCTATACTAGTCTTATTACAAAGTGGATCGTGTCATTGATAACGAGGTTGCGCATTGCTTAACCAGTCCAGAACGCATGGTTAATCGCCGGTCTGCTATCAGATTGTATAGTCACTTGTCTGAAAGAGGTTGCATTCCGAAGTAGTAAATATAACATTATCTTAATGGCAACAACCTCGGCTTGAAGCACACTACAAGAGCAAGGAAGTCTAAAACTGCAGTTTATAGAGGCTTCCTGACAATATATCCCTCCACCAACCTTTCCCCCACGCTTAGTTCCATCCGTAAAGAATGCCCCCTCTGCTCCAATGGCTTCCACCCACCAATAACTCCCTTGGAGGTATGTGGGCAGAGAAAAAGCCGCCGGAGTTTGGTTTGGCGACTCCATGGTCCAGAAGATCTGGCATAAAATATTCAGACATGTGTTTATTTAGAAACCCGGCTTTACTGAGTCTGATAGCAACTTTTGCGGCATACACCTTTTAGCGCTATTTATATAGTACTTATCCATAAATAACGCTAAATATCTTTAAGCCCAATGGTAAGAATGGACGTTAGAGGACCGCAAATGTTGATTAAAGCCGCTGGTTCAACGTTCTCGAGATTTCATGTAAGCTTCTTCTTCTTTACTGATTCAGACACCGCTACGCGGTTTCTTTTTTTCGCAATTTGGCCCCAGTTCGAGATTTTAAGTCCACCGGGTCCTTATCCACCTAATCTCTTCAAGTGAGTGAACCTTCCTCTTCCTCGGCTTACCTCGGCGGATACTGCGTCGAACTCTGAAAGAATATTTTCATCCATTCGGACGACAAGACCTAGCCAGCTTAGCCGCTGTCTCTTAATTCACAGAACTGTGGCCATGTCAGTGTATATTAATCGTACAGCTCTTGGTTTCATCGAATGCGATGGATGCCAATGCGCAAAGGACCATAAATTTTTCGCAGAATTTTTCTCTCGAAAACTCGCAACGTCGACTCATCGGTTGTTGTCATCGTCCAAGCCTCTGCACCATATAGCAGGACGGGAATTATGAGTGACTTATAGAGTTTGGTTTTTGTCTGTCGAGAGAGGACTTTACTTCTCAGTTGCCTACTCAGTCCGAAGTAGCACTTGTTGGCAAGAGTTATTCTGCGTTGGATTTCGTTGTTGTTGGTGTTAATACTGGTTCCAAGATAGACGAAATTATCTACGACTTCGAAGTTATTACTGTCAAAAGTGCCGGGGGAGCCAAGTCGTGAGTACGACGACTGTTTGTTTGATGACGGGAGATATTTCGTCTTGCCCTCGTTCACTACCAGACCAAGACCCATTTGCTTCGCTTGATATCGGCGATTCTGAGAAATGTTAGCTTCTTGCGAGGAAGAGCACATACGCAAAATGTCAGAACGATTTAATCAAACTGAGAGACATAGCTAAATCGATTCAGCTCATCCTTGCAATTAATTTCAAGAGGTATATAGGTTAAACAATGATATCTAAAATTTTATATACTTAGCTTGTCTGGCCGTGAAATGTCTACAAAGCGACCTATTGAAAAAAATTTAATTCTGCGCCTAGAGACAGAAAAATTATGAAAGCGTCAAATTTATTTGCTAAATTTAGTTATCAACACTGAATAGTTTTTATTCTAACGCGCAAATAATATATTAACAAGTAAGGAAGGGCTAAGTTCGGGTGTCACCGAACATTTTATACTCTCGCATGATAAAGTGATAATCGAGATTTCATTATCCGTCATTTACATATTTTTTTTATTTTGGTTCCTAATGTATATATTGTATTATACAGAGAAGGCATCAGATGGAATTCAAAATAGCGTTATATTGGAAGAAGGCGTGGTTGTGAACCGATTTCACCCATATTTCATACATGTCATCAGGGTGCTAAGAAAATATTATATACCGAATTTCATTGAAATCGGTTGAGTAGTTCCTGAGATATGGTTTTTGGTCCATAAGGGGGCGACGCCATGCCCATTTTCAATTTTTAAAAATAGGCTGGGTGCAGCTTCCTTTTGCCATTTCTTCCGTAAAATTTTGTGTTTCTGACGTTTTTTGTTAGTCGGTTAACGCACTTTTAGTGATTTTCAACATAACCTTTGTATGGGAGGTGGGCGTGGTTATTATCCGATTTCTTCCATTTTTAAACTGTATATGGAAATGCCGGAAGGAAACGACTCTATAGAGTTTGGTTGACATAGCTATAGTAGTTTCCGAGATATGTACAAAAAACTTAATAGGGGGCGGGGCCACGCCCACTTTTCCAAAAAAGTTACTTCCAAATATGCTCCTCCCTAATGTGATCCTTTGTGCCAAATTTCACTTTAATATCTTTATTTATGGCTTAGTTATGACACTTTATAGGTTTTCGGTTTCCGCCATTTTGTGGGCGTGGCAGTGGGCCGATTTTGCCCATCTTCGAACTTAACCTTCTTATGGAGCCAAGAAATACGTGTACCAAGTTTCATCATGATATCTCAATTTAGCAACTTTGTTGCGAGAGTATAAAAATTTTATAAAATGAAAAAGCATGCACAATGAACCAAAGGCCAGGGCCATACTTAAATTCAATCATATTGTTTAAATTTTTTGCTACAAATCGTAAAACAATTATCCGACAAATTTTTTCTATTAATTTAATACATAAAAATTCTCTGAATATCCACTAAGAAATAATTGAAAATTGCATTACACAGTTTATTGTGAACATCAGCATATAATAACTATAACAACATACGCCTGCATGTATGCACACAAATGTACATACATAAAAAAATGAATCCAACAAATTTGTGCATAAAATTTCATATTTTTTTTTGTAGTAAACAGATTTTTAATACAGAAATTTTTGACAGGAAACCAACGCGTACGTGTTAATAAAATATTCATGATGTAAACAAAGCGCTGCTCTAAACCATAACTCACTTAAATATGTATGAAATATTAGTATATTTGCGCAAAATTATTCTAGCAAAGTATTTTCTATATTTTTAGCCGTCCGTCAACACGGCAGGCGCTTCAAACGCAGCCAAATCGCCGCAGGCCACATTTATATTGCAAAAATCACTGCCGGAAAACTCACACAACAACAACAACACAAAACAAATGCGAAAAAAGTCAAACAGGCTTCAATAAAATCGGCAGAGTAAACAAATGAAAGCCATTTACGGTAAGGTAAAAAAAAAAAATATTTACCAAATTTATGCTGATCTTTAGTAAGGAATTAAAAAAAATTTTGCTTTTGTAATATTTTTTTTTGTATATAACATACAAAACAGACAGCATACTTTAAATGTGCGCTCCCAATGCTTAAATCGCCTGTATTTATTGTAGCACTTTAATTATTTAACACAATAAAGCCCAACTGCAAACAGTAAGCCAATTAAATTCAGTTGCAGGCGAGTAACATACGCATACATACGCATACATACGCATACATACGCATACACACAAAAGCGCATGCACCCAATAGAAATACTGCTATAGAAATACACATATGAAATATGTGGCAAAAAGCGCTGATTCTCAGATCCTTTGGTCCCATATATTTGTACATGCCAGCGCCAATATTGTGGCATTTCGTTGGCAATCACGGAAGTCTCGTATAATCAATGAGCTGCTTTTTAGCGCAACACCACGTAAACACCGTCATACATACATATATGAATATATTATATATATAAGGGTATACTTGTATATTATACTTATATTGTATGTTTCGCATGTAACATTTATTGTCATTTTTTATGCCACTTATGCTTGGCAATTGTTTACGCACAGCATTAAGCAAAGTGAGTAAAAAGTATTTCATGCAATTATTTGCACAAAAAGTCACAGGCAGACAACAACAAAAAGTGCAACACAAAAAAGGCGAGTAATTAAATCCTTCTCTACTTTGCGCGGCGACGAGTTTTTGTGTCCATATTTAAAAGTAACAACAAAAAATAATAACAAAGAAGTAAGGAAGGGTTAAATTCGGGTGTAATCGAAAATGGCAAAGATCAAAGCCTGAGAAACAGCTTCATTTCGCAACATTTTTTTCAATAGTTGTAATCGAAAAATAAAAATTCTTTCGTCCAAGTCTTTAAGAATTGTATCTCAAGGAGCTGTGTAAAATTTCATGAAGACAATAAAAAAATCGATTTTTGCAACCCGTAAACCCATGGAACCCCTTAAGGCAAGATGATACTGTGTTATTTGAGTTTTCATAGTATTTCTTTAAAAAAAAAACAATAATTGTTGAGGAAATTTATATATAACATCATTCAAATGGCCTCCATGACTTGCGCCCATAAACAATTACCGCTTTCCATTGACAGAAGCAGTATTACCAGCTTAATTGCGAGAGAAGTACGAACCAATGATTCCACCAGACCAAAAACCGCACCAAACTGTCGATTTAGGTGAATGTAATGGTTGTTAATGAATAATTTGCAGATTTTCTTCGCACCATAATCGACAATTTTGTTTATTTACCGCATTACTCATATGCAAGTGAGTCGCAGAGGAGGAAATGATTTAAGGGGGTATTCTAGTCTAGAAATCAAATTTTGGGCAGTTTTTTGAATTTTATTTAAAAAAAAAAAAAAAATATTTTTACCATCCATTTTTTATGGTGTTTTTATTGATATCTTAAGAATACAGAAGAAAAAATTTACAAAAAAATATTAAAAATTAAAATAATTATAGGAAGGGGGGGGGGGAGAGACAGGTGTAAAAAAATGGCGCATCCTGGTGACATTGATCCTGACTCTCTGGTGCTCTGAAAAAAAAAATCAAAAGAAATTCTTAATCAGTAAGGATGCTGTTATAGTCTCTACCTCAAGGAACACGATTTTTTTTTTTTTAATGGCGACTGCCTGAAAATAAATATCATTTTTTACGCATTTTTTTTGAAATTCCTGAACAAGTAAGAACTTGAGATAATGCCGGTACCGTGTGGAAAAAAGTAGTTTCGATAAAAACGCGTTTAAAAAAGTGAGTCTACCTACTGCGTCACTAAAGTAACTGTAGCTCTTAAAATAATTTTAATTTTTAAAAATCCTTTGGAGGATATGTTCTTAAGGGTCTAAACTTTAAATACATGAAAAAAAATCGAATTTTTCAAAATCCTAGAGTAGAACACCCCATTAAAAAAAATCGTTATCGTTTTGAAGTTGTTCCAATATAAAGCAATGTAAAGTAAAACTGAAATTCGAAAATATTTATATTAGGTATTTGGGGACTAAGGGAGCTCACAGACTAAATTTAGTTGAAATTGTTCTAACAGTTCCTGAGATATAGATTTTTACCTAAAGGTGACCACGTTCCTCGTCAATTTTTACATCCAATCTTATAAAGCCCTTGTAAAATTGTGGGGCGTTTATTCAGTGACTTATCGTTTATTCATATGACTAATTTTTCAAGAAAATCGTTGCAGGATTATGAATGAGCTTCGTGATTAACTGATTTTACTCATTTTTTCAGTATATGAAGAAGTTCTAAAAAAGACTTTTTGTCAACAAAGTTGGTTGACTTAACCTAAGCGGTTAGGAAAATATATACAATGTCTGTCGCAAAAGAAACAGAACTTTTTAAATCTAACTGTTTCTGGTGGCGCCACCTATTGGTGGGTATATGAAATAAAAAGTTTGATCTCTTGTTGCCATTTCGTAAAAATTTTAAGACCATTGGATAACTACAATCGATGTTATCGATCAAAAAGTGACAGCAGCTTTTGGTCATCGGTCGTAAAATGCATTTTAAAAACGAGCAAATATTAAATTTTCTTTTAAACTTGGGAAAACGTTTACTGAAACATTTCAAATGATGAAAAAAGTGTATGGTGATCACAACCTATCCCGTAGTAATGTGCATGAGTGATTTAAGCGATTCCAAGAAGGTCGTGAGGACCTCTGTGACGATCAGAAGCCACCGAAAAAAAGTCGTCTTCAGAAGTCAAAAATAAAGACAATTCTGATTTGTTTTTACGTTTCCGAGGGTATTGTACACCGAGAGTTCGTCCCACCTGGCCAAACGATTAATGCTGTGTTTTACCTTGGTGTTATGAAGCGTCTTTTGTCATGCATTCGTCGTGCTCGACCTCAATACCCTGAGGCTGGGTCCTTGCGCCTGTTGCACTATAATGCGCCGTGTCATCGGTCGACGCTTGTCACTGATTTTTTGACAAAAAACTCCATATTAACCATTAATTACTTGCCCTACTCACCTGATCTGGCACCCTGTGATTTTTACCTATTTGGAAAACTTCATTTGCCTATAAAAGGACACTGGTTTCAGGACATTTCAGCTATCCAAAAGGCGACAATCGATATTCTCAAGAGCATTCTGAAAAATGACCTTAAACACTCATTTGAAAGGCTAATTGACCGGGCTAAGCGCTTTATCGAAGCACAAGCAAACTACTTTGAATAACAAAATATAATTCTTAAAAAATATTAATTTTTTGTTGTTTTTTTTAACAGTCCTGTTTCTTTTGCGACAGACCTTGTGCATACATTAAGTCATTTAGAAAGCGGGGCCTGGCCTACTTTTAATAAAAAGATTCCTCTGGCTAATGCGATCACCTGCACTCTATTACGGTTCTGTTCTTAAGTAGTAACTTAGTCATGGCGCTTTATAGGTTTTCGTTTCGTGACTTTTGTGGACGTGGCAATAGTCCGATTACGCCCATTTGCAATTTCAACCTTTCTTGGTATTTTCGGAATTTCAGATCGAAAAACTGAACATCTATTTTTTTATATACAGACAAAAATATTATATCCTATAGGAACTATACCCGAAAAGGATATATGGTTATATCATTGCTAGTCATATATATACATATATACTTGTCGAGTTTCCAACATTTCTTTCTTCATGTTACCCCATGACAAGCTCACCATGTTGTGCTGAGGGTATAAAACTGTTTATATGCGTCTGTTTCTTTTTGTCGACAAATGTGTATTAATTTGTATAAACTTTTATTTTTTTCTTTTTACGTTTGTGTTTTTTTTACTATTGGTCACCACTGTCGCCGTGTACAGTCGATATGCAACGTTGTTTACTTTAAGTATAACTCACTTTTATATGGCTGGAGCATAATTTTTTAACTTGTTTATCAATGTGACAGTTTTTACTTCACATGTCTACGGCGTACTCGTCATTGAACAGATTTTTGGGCGGAATTGCATTACATTATGTTGGACAAGAGCGAGGATTACTTTGAAGGGAACGAAATCAATTTTGATCACAGTATTATATCGATGTAAATAATTTTACCACAATCAGTGCATATATTTATAAACGAACTCTCTTTTGACGACTGGTGTGCGGGCTGTACTCGTATGTTCATACATGTTTGAGGTGGAGTAGTATGAGATTCCGTTTATGGTAATTTCTCTCAGACACCCATGCATTAAATTAACAACGCAAAGGCGGTGAACAAAATGAAATAATTAAGAAAAACATAACCTGCGCAAATTTACATACATACATACGTGCATATTATGTTGCCAGTGGCTACACATAAAAAAGACAAAAACCACACAAATGGCGTGTTGCAACATAACCACAAGCGTTTGGCGCAAATTGCATACTCGAGACTGCAGGAAAAATAATAATTATGCTTATGAGCATCCACTTCAGTTCTCCAGTGGAAATATAACTGAGGCAACTTAAAAAATTTCAAAACTGTTATCTTAATCAGTTTTAACAAGAAGTCTTCACCGCTCAGGCAAACTCAACTACATATGTGTGTACACGACCTCTGGCGACCATGCACGTTTTAGCACTGAACTTATATTTATTTTGAGATTTTCACTTTCAAAAAACAGCCTCAACTAAATAAAAAGCTTTACCACCTTATTTACGAGGGTGAGTGCAACAACAAATCGGCGGTTAGCAAGGTTCACACATTTTATCGCACTGTGCGTTATCTAAAGCTGCATTTACGAGTATTTAGTCTAATTACTGCTTGATGGCCAAAAATGAACGTACAAGTATAAGCACAGGCGAATAAACCAATTAAAGGCAGAAACAATAGCCAATGTCATGCCTACTTGTCACTGATTTCGTCAATATAACAACAACAGACAAAAAGCGTTGAAGTTGACTGTTAGCTGTTATCTTTATATATATAAATCTTCTGACCGTGTGTTTGCATTTGAACTGCTCCTAAACGGATGGACCGATTTTGATGAAATTTTGTGTGTATGTTCAAGGAGAATCGAGAATGGTTTAGATTTACAATTTGGTCCACTGGAAAATGTTTTTCAAATTATTTTTTCATTTTTAATCAATTGTTAATTTTGGAATGTTTGACCGATAGATGGCGCTTCCATCGCAGTATCCAATATTCAAACCTTAAAATCTATGGGTAGCTATAACATTTTTTTCAAACCTGCTAACTATTGGAGGGGGTATTTTGACAGGCAATTTAAAATTGCAAAAGGTCTGGCATAAAAAAATAGCGGCATAACTGAAATGTTGATAAAAAATTTGAGATATACAGAAATCTTTTCAAAGCATTGCACAGAGCAATACAATATTTAAACGGGAACGATGAATAAATATGTATATGTGTACAATTTCAAACTTCCTGAAAAATAATAAAATTGCTAAATATTGGCTCATTTATCATTCGATGAATAATATACCACGGGGATCCCAAAAGACTGATGACATAACCTTGCCAGCCGATTTTTTTGTCTTTCCACGCTTGAGAACCGTTTCTTAATATGCAGTCCACCGGGCTGATAATCGATTGGATTCGATTGATTTCACTGATGCACAGCCCAAATTCAAAAGTATTTTTACCCCAAAAACCAATTCTTTCTTAACGCATGAAATGCTTTTTGATTCATTTTTGTTGCTTCATCAAAAATGCGATTATTCCTTAACTAATACTTATAATCTATCTAATAGAAATCATACAGATGGTATTAGTAGTACTACCTATGTATCAGCCACAGTAAAACGTAGGCGGGTCCTCTAGTATTTATATATATATTCCCATAGAATAATATTTTATATGCTGTTAAGCCCGTAAGCCCGCATGACGCAGGGCGCCACCGACATTATGCCTTAAGCGTTTTTTAGACAATGCATATAAATCATTCCCCGCTGACCTCCGGATTTTTGGGCCAGTTCGGTTATTTATTCAAACATATTGTAGTATATCTTAAAATATTCCACTCTCAGCTAAACAAACTTGTGTTTTGACACTAGCCAGCTCACTAAAGCAGTCTTTAAAACCATATGTTCCTACCTCGCACAATGTACATATACAGTATTGTGCAAAATGTATGACAGCTTTCATACAAAACCATACTTTTTTAATATAAGTCTTTTTAAACTCTGAGTAAATAAGTCTTATAATGATTTATTCTTATCTCTATTAAGTTAAATTTTTGAATAAGAAAAATAAATTCGTCTTTGCAACTGTTTCACTACATATGTATGTAATTAGTCAGTATTTACAGTAACTTAAAATATTCAACTCAGACGAAAAAAAGTGGAATTTAATCGCGAACATTTTCGCGCGATTATTTATAACAAATTTTGATGAACTTAGCAATTGTGGTGATGCAGTTCCATCAATCACCATCGTTTACCGATAGATGGTGTATTCAATCGAGAAATTACCTGATTCGAAAACGAATTTCGTCACTCTAAAACGAATTTCGTCCAAAATCACATTTTACCTCAGAAAACAGGTAACGAACGACATTGCAAGGTCGTCATGTGGCCTATCGAGAGATTTAGACAATTGAAGGCATTACTGGGAAATAAGTAAGAAAAATTTATTCACATTGGATCCCTTATAATTTGTCAATCCGTAATAAATCCAAACAAATAATGGTTGATCCGAGTAGAGGTACTTTTTTCAATAGCCTTTTTTTTGACAGATCACACGTGTGTCATGTCAAGCTGTTTCGAGTCAAATTTTGTTCAGTGATAATGTTCATTTCTGGCTCAATGGTTAAGTAAACAAACCAAATTGCCGCATTTAGGACGAAGAGTAACCTGAAGAGATTCAAGAGCTGTCATTTCATCCAGAGAAATCCGTTGTAACCATCGGTACATATTTCTTCAGAAATGACGCTGGTGACAACGTAACCGTCAATGACGCAACAATAACCAACTATTTGATACCTGAAATGGAAGTTCGTGATCTCGGCGAGATTTGGTTTCAACAACACGGCGCTCCTCTCTACACATCACATCAATCAATGGATTTAATGAGAGAGCATTTCGATGAGCAGATACATAGGCTGCTATATATATTTCTGGACTAGGCAACATTAAGTGTTGCCAGGTGCAATCTGACATATCCATTGGAAAGTTTGACATTTTTAGCATAACATCACTCAGAACGTTTTGTCATTTAATCGTGAATTGTTTTATTTACAGGGAATTAAAAAATTCATCTCGGCCAAAAAATGGAATTAACTCGTGAACGTTTTCGTGCGATCATTTTTCACAACTTTCGACGTGGATTATCACCACAAGAGTGCATCGATGAACTAAAATCTTTGTATGCCTATGAAGCACCATCCTATAGCATTGTGAAAAACTGGCACAACGAATTCAATCGTGGTCGACGCTCGCTCAAAGACGAATTCCGTGAAGGTCGTCCAAAAACATCGATGCCGTACGTGAACTAATAATGAGAGACCGTCATGTAACATACCTTCAGACAGAGGCATGCCTATGCATTTCTCCCACCAGCATACATTCGATATTGCATGAACACCTGGCCGTAAAAAAGGTTTATGCTCGTTGGATCCCGCACAATTTGACAATCGCTCAAAAAAAGGCTCGTCTGGATTGGTGTAAAGAAATGCTGAAAAAATACGATCGCGGTGCTTCAAAAGACGTTTATAAGATCGTCACAGGTGACGAATCATGGATCCATGCGTATGAGCCCGAAACAAAACAGCAATCGACCGTGTGGGTCTTCCAAGACGAGCCAAATCCAACGAAAAAAAAAAACATTTTCTTTGATAAATATGCCTATTTTCATTATTAGGCCAGAAATATATATAGCAGCCCTCGTACTTGTAACTTCACATTTTGAACCGGACGATTGACAACCAAGAAATTATGATATCACAACGTTAGACCCTTACCTGTGGGGACATGTAAAGTCTAAACTCTATGCGGACAATCCCGCTTTATTTCAGGCTGGAGCAAAACATCACGCGTGTTGTTCGCCAGTTACCAAACGAAATGCTTGAACAAATCATTGAAAATTGGACGCAACGGATGGACTATCTGAGATGTAGCGGCCAACATTTGAAATAGATAATATTCAAAAAATAAATGCCAAAAAACGTTCTTTCGAATAATAATAAACATTCCTCATTAAATTGTAAGTTTCTTTGTTTTTTCTTTAAAAAAGTAGGGAACCTCAAAATGGATCACCCTTTATAGCATTTTATAGCTTAGTTTTTGCCCGCAATTGTATATAGTAAATACATATAAAAGATAATTCGCAGAAAAACTAAAGCAAATATTTGACAACTCTCAAAATGTTTATAGCTAGTTGAAGGATTGTTTTGAAACGGTAGCTTTTATGACAGCTAATGACGCATAAAAACTTAAATCCGTAAAACTTAAATAAAACATACAGCCGTATAACAACTTTCATATTTTTAAGCGAAAACTGTTATCTTTCAAAATTACAATTAACGAGATAACTTTGAGTTTAACAGTAGGGCCGCGGACATAAAATTAAAATTGCAATATATTTGAGACTTTGTGTCACTTTTCCGCTCGCGTGGTCTACAATGATAAAACTATATAAAATGCGACAATAATATATACCGTTAAACAGGTAAAATAATAGATATGTATATATATAATAAAAAAAATTATTGTTATTTGTTCTCATTCAGAATTACATAGCAAAAATGAAACATTTTAATTAATAAGTATAACTTTGTAGATAATCAGCGCAAACAATGCAAATTAAGTTATGATAAACATATGACTGCATGTCGTCCATTAAAGCGCCATCACGTGCCCCCTCTCATATGATAACATATTCTTTGCAAAATAAATATAATTTCATTTATTTAATAAACAACGTTGAAAATACAATATTGTTAACCCTGAATGAGAGAGTTGAGTGATAAACGTGCAGGAGATTAATTTTATTTTAGGCAAAATCCAACAACTGTTTAAATGTCGCATTAAATCTAGTAAAACAAACAAAATATTGGCAACACTGTGCAAATTACCCCAAAAAATATGTAAATAAACGATTTTTACTAATATCGATAACTACGAGGGCTGTCCGATAAATAACCGACCTAACCATGATGCACGCGACTTTTTCAAAAATTTTTTTTTTTATTTTTCTACATAGTCTCCTTGTAACTCCACACACTTCTCCCAGCGATGCTCCCATCTCTGCAACCCTTCCAAATAGTACTTGACGTCTTTGTCTGCAAAATACGAGTTCACGAAAGAGATTGCCTCCTCATTTGACGAAAATCTCTGGCCGCCGAGCGCAGTTTTAAGTTGAGGAAACAAAAAAAAGTCGCTTGGTGCTAGATCCGGTGAATAAGGTGGATGGTCAAGCAGTTCGAACCGCAATTCGTGGATTTTCGCCATGGCGACTGTTGAGGTGTGAGATGGTGCGTTGTCTTGGTGGAACAAAACTTTCTTTTTTGGCAAATGTGCACAATTTGAAGTAGAAACTTTTTTTTGAGGTCGGTTATTTATCGGACAGCCCTCGTATATGTAGAGTTCTTCCTCAAATCCGTAGCTCAGTGCTTGTATTCTCCATTTGAATCATGTTTTTCTTTTATGTAGAAGATAACTGTTTTTAAACCGCTGAGATTTGGAGACTGTTTTCACACGCATATGTATGTATGTAGTGGAGCTAGGTACACTTGTACTTACTCTGTTCTCACTATCTTATTTTCTTTCTAATAATCCAAAAAATATGCGTGTGAACTTCTGCACTTGTATACCATGAAATAGCGAGTACATATGTACTTAGATTAGAATATTACTAATTATTATAAAGGGTGATTTTTTAAGAGCTTGATAACTTTTTAAAAAAAAAAAACGCATAAAATTTGCAAAATCTCATCGGTTCTTTATTTGAAACGTTAGATTGGTTCATGACATTTACTTTTTGAAGATAATTTCATTTAAATGTTGACCGCGGCTGCGTCTTAGGTGGTCCATTCGGAAAGTCCAATTTTGGGCAACTTTTTCGAGCATTTCGGCCGGAATAGCCCGAATTTCTTCGGAAATGTTGTCTTCCAAAGCTGGAATAGTTGCTGGCTTATTTCTGTAGACTTTAGACTTGATATAGCCCCACAAAAAATAGTCTAAAGGCGTTAAATCGCATGATCTTGGTGGCCAACTTACGGGTCCATTTATTGAGATGAATTGTTGTCCGAAGTTTTCCCTCAAAATGGCCATAGAATCGCGAGCTGTGTGGCATGTAGCGCCATCTTGTTAAAACCACATGTCAACCAAGTTCAGTTCTTCCATTTTTGGCAACAAAAAGTTTGTTAGCATCGAACGATAGCGATCGCCATTCACCGTAACGTTGCGTCCAACAGCATCTTTGAAAAAATACGGTCCAATGATTCCACCAGCGTACAAACCACACCAAACAGTGCATTTTTCGGGATGCATGGGCAGTTCTTGAACGGCTTCTGGTTGCTCTTCACCCCAAATGCGGCAATTTTGCTTATTTACGTAGCCATTCAACCAGAAATGAGCCTCATCGCTGAACAAAATTTGTCGGACGTAAAGCGCGAAACACATTTCGAACCGAACACTGATTTTGGTAATAAAATTCAATGATTTGCAAGCGTTGCTCGTTAGTAAGTCTATTCATGATGAAATGTCAAAGCATACTGAGCATCTTTCTCTTTGACACCATGTCTGAAATCCCACGTGATCTGTCAAATACTAATGCATGAAAATCCTAACCTCAAAAAAATCACCCGTTACTAAACTCGTATATATACACTAGAGTGGGTAAAAAACAAATATTTTCGCTTGTTATTTACTCAGAAAAAATTGTTCTTAGACACCTCTAAGCAAGGCTCTTCTAGTATGAGCTCTTAATTGTACCGGGAAAGTCCTCGCCTTGCAGTTTTCTATTTTTTTTTTTTCTTATTAATAGTTACACAAATTCATATACAAAAAATTATATTTTACGATTTGATTTTTTTATGAACCTTTTCGTTTAAGAGACATAACCGCTGTTATTGGATCACTGTAGGATATAGCTGCCATGCAAACTGAGCGATCAAAATCAATTGTTTGTATGGAAAACTTTTTTAGTTGACAAGATATCTTCACCATATTTGGCACAGTTAATTATCCAAGCCATCGCCATGATTTCCGGAGAAATCCTTCAGATTGGATCTCTATAGCACATAGCTGCTTTACAAACTGACCGATCAAAATCAAGTCATTATATTTTTTGTTTGACAAAATAACTTCATGAAATTTGGCATAAATAATTGTAATAATACATCGCTTTAACCTCCTTAGAAATTGCTCGAATCGTAGCACTATAGCTTATAGCTGTCATACAAACTGACCGATTAAAATCAAGTCCGAGTGTGGAAAACTTTTTTAGTTGACAAGATATATCTACGAAATTCGGCACTGATTATTATCCAAAGCAACATAACAGGTCGGATCACTATAGCTTATATCTTTCATACAAAATTACCAATCAAAGTCAAGTTAAAGAATTTATAATAGCCTTTTGTGCTATAACAAATGCAACAGTGAAGAATACTATAGCTTCGCTGCAGCCTAAATTAACGTTTTTTTTATTTTTCATTAAAATTATTACCAATTAATTACTTTTTGAATTAAATTTCTATATACAAAAAATATCCACTTTCCACATCTCCGCACAAAACTTCATCGCGCACTCATACGCCATGTCACACAGCTATGACGAAACCGAGTATGTACATATGTACTGCGAAACGTACGAAATGCTCGTCAATGGCATTGCTGCTTGAATTAATATATATCGTTCGTAAATCTAACATTGAAAAAATCGTTTAATCTAGACGTTAGCACTTGTATTAAATTAACTAGAATTTAGAAGCTTGTGTGTGTGCATATATACAATATGGCTGTATGTATTAGCACATGCACATATGTGTGTGTATATATAAACATAGCGAATGTAAAAACAAAGCAGCCAATTAAACGTAGTCACTTTTTCACTTGGTTGCCATTTCTTCTGACTCTGGAAAGGCAAGACAGAAGCGCATAACACAGAGTTATTTATGTGTGTCTTTATTCACTTGTAAGTGTGGTATGTGTATATCAATTACATGGCAATATATGTACATCCATACGTACTTCATTAGGTGAACAGAGTTTCTATAAAAAATATATTTGGTTGTCGAAAAACTCTTTTCGTATTTTGTTAATCAATATATAACGTTGCAGTCGTATATCTATATATATATATACATATATGTTTATGAAAAATCCCCTGGAAGCGCTTTTCTTTTTATCGAATTTGTATAGTATATGTGTATCTTTGCAGAGCTCACAACTACCTTCACCCATACAATTGCAAAAATAGAGCAAGTATTCACCACCTTCCTAACTCAATGCCAAGACATATTCCTTTGACATATGTGGCATCCCCACACTGATTGAGCTGCTGTTTGATGTCGATTTCTGCATTTACTCGCCATTTCTCACTCGCTACTCGGTGACTAGTTTCACTTACTATTTCTCATATGGCTTTTGAGCCTCGGAAATTATCAATTAGTTACATGACACAATGCTTATATACAAACAAATTTATCTAGTTGTAGTATTCAGAAAAAAATCAAATATATTTAAGGGAATTTGCTTTAAAAAAAAGTAAAGACATATAAAAATATAGCACAGCAGGCAGTAATTAAGGCAATCGGTAGCAGTGAATATATAAAAATATAAATTTCTAAGCTGCCTAGATACTAAAAATTAGGCCCAACCGGGTTAGATGAGGCTATAAAAAAGAAAAGTTTGTGCACCGCTGCAAATAAAGTCGCAAATTTCGCTTATTTCAACGAATTTGAAATAATTTTAAAAAATTTTATAAACAAATTTGAGTGCAAGTGAGTGTTAAAGCAACGCCATTGGAGAGTTATGTATGTGACTTATAAGGAGACCAAGTAACTGTTGTACACAAATATATACAAATAGTCACTTAAACACACACGCGTGATATTTCTGCTCTAGCCATATGTGAATTAGGTATAAATGTACCTAATGCCAGTCACTTGTGACGGTCAATGACAATGCTTACTTGTTTGTTTTACTTCATGATTTTATTTTTTTTTTTTTGTTTTTCTATTTTGCTTTTCGGCTTTGCGTTCCATTTTTCTGGATTTCTTAATTTTACAAAACAAAAGCTTACACGCTTACAAACTGCTCACGCGTGTGTGTGTGTATGCATTGCTGTGAAGTTAGTTTGTATTTCTTTCAGTCTCAGCGGCAGCAGCATAATCCACTTGATTATATTAAAGAAATGTGCATTTTTTATGTTTTCTCACTTTTGTGTGAGGGTTATGCGACCAAATTCACTTAGTGCAAACGCCACTTATTAGAATATGTGCTCGCATTAAGCTCTGTGTTGTTATGTTATACAAATTAGCTTATGTAAATATTCGTATCTGATATCTAGCGGTACATCCGTGCGCAGCAAATCTAGTAATTGTTGTTAGTGTCAATGTCACAATTTAATAAATATTAATTAACAAATTAACTTTAATCACAATTAAGCTCAGCGCTTAACTGGCATTAACTGATTGCAGTGAGTCAGCTGCTTAAGTATAAAATGTTCCTCTTCTCGATTGTGTGGCATTAGATGAAGGAAACACGGTGTTATTCAAAGCAGATATAAGAAAAAAATGTGAACCGTACCGCAGCGGGAATACCCTACACAAACAAGAAGAAGTTTTCATACAAGAACTTAATTTTGATCGTTCAGTTTGTATTGCAGCTTTATGCGTTGCCTTGAAAAATAATTTATGCCAAATTTCGTGAAGATTTCTCGTCAAATGGAAAAGTTTTCCATACAATTTTTGATTCCGATCGTTCAGTTTGTATAACAACTATACGCTATTGTTGTCTTATTTTAACAATTTCTTCTGAGATTGTAGGTGCATTTTGAATAATAATTCGTACCAAGTTTCGTGAAGATATCTTGTCAAATAAAAAAGTTTTCCATACAAGAACTTGATTTTTATCGCACAGTTTGTATGGCAGTTACATATATGCTAAACCCGCCCCGATGTCAGTAGCAATGATGACAAATAAACAACTGTTTCGAAAGGAAATGGCATGTGACACATTTCTAATCGATATCTCGAAAACAGACAAACAGATAAAGATGACTAAATCCAGTCAGGTCATCAACAATCGTGGAAAACTTAATAAACCCAGTTCAGGGGAAATTGTATGCAATCGGAAATTTGAGTTAAGATCGTCATCTCTCTCCATTTTTTATTAGAACACGAGATTTCCTCTCATCTAATCGCTGCTTTCTGAAGGTTATACATCTCCAAGGTCTACCTATCACCAGAACGCTGGCATCCCATTTTCGTGCAAAGAGCTCATGGTAATATTTCCCCCTATTCATGGGAGACTTGCAACTTTTAGAGGATAATTTTTAAGTTAATATGTATAAAACGGATTCATAACCTTGTCTAGGTTTTGCTATTTATTAGTGTGTGCAAAACCTCCGCGCTTAGCGATTTGGTTCACGTGATTTTGGGTCCAATATTCGCTCGATATAATCACCAATCATCACGCTTGGTAATTCGAGCAACCATGGATCGGTTCTGCACCACATTTACTCTATTGGATAATGCACAATGAGTCCATCCGCCAAAACGCGCAACTATTGGAGCTATATCCATCTTCTTTATAGAAGATTTTGTAGAAGAATCTGCGTTTGCGGGCGTACAAAATTCAACTCGTGTAAGAATTAACGCCGAGTGCCCATCAAGCGCGTTGCACGTTCGCTGAATGAGCCCAAATGGGATCAGAGGGCTCCCTAAGTCATTGTTCAAACGTCGTCGCATGTCCAAAAAGTCACTGTTTAAAGTACTTTGTGAG
Organism: Bactrocera dorsalis; assembly: GCF_023373825.1. Taxonomy (NCBI): domain Eukaryota; kingdom Metazoa; phylum Arthropoda; class Insecta; order Diptera; family Tephritidae; genus Bactrocera; species Bactrocera dorsalis. Next base: position 102,039,887 of record NC_064303.1, read on the forward strand.
CAGATGTAATTATTGGTCCATATACAAAAATCAAGCCGTCCATGGTTACAAAAATACGGCGGTACATGCCATATAGCGAACAAAACGTTAATTTTGTTGAAAGAAACTTTTGTTGAACGCATTATCTCGCGTCGCGACCTTGTGGCGTGGTCTCCAAGATCGTGGACTATTTTTTGTAAAATTATATTGTTTATGGAGATAAGCCCGAGGCGAATGACACTTTGAAAAGGAACATTCAGCGCATCATTATAGATATATGGTTACAATTTCGACTGCAATTTATTCAATCCAGCCGCTCCATCGAGCGTTCTGTGGGAAAGATTAAATTCCACCATCAACAAAATAATTGGACCTTATCAGTGTGGCTGTAGGCTTGGAAAATCAACAACTGTCTAGATATTCACTATGCGGCAAATCTTGGAAAAAACTCCTGAAAATAGGATCGGCACGCCACATCTTCGTCGATTTAAAAGCTACTTTTACCAAGACCTCCTTCAGGATCGGAAAGGACCTCTCCGAGCCTTTCGATACCAAACAAGGCTTCAGACAAGGCTCTTTCTTATCGTGCGAATTATTCAGTCTACTGCTGGAGAAAATAAATCCAGCCGCAGAACTAAATAGAGAAGGTACAATAATCTATAAGAGTGTACAGCTGCTGGCGTATGCCGATTATATGATTTCATTGGCCTCAACATCCACACCGTTAGTTCTGTTTTCTGCAAACTTGACAAGAAAGCGAAGTAATTAGGTCTGGTAGTGAACGAGGGCAATATGAAATATCTCCTATCATCAAACAAACAGTCGTCGCACTCGAGACTTGGCTCCCCCGTCACTGTTCACAGTCATAAATTCGAAGTCGTAGATAATTTCGTCTTTTTTTGAACCAGCATTAACACCAACAATAACGTCTGTCTCGAAATCCAACGCAGAATAACTCTTGCTACCCGGTGCATCTTCGGATTGGGAAGTAAAGTCCTCCCTCGACGAACAAAAGGAAATTCTACTATCCTATCCTATCCTATTATATGGTGCAGAAGCATGGACGATAACATCATTTGATGAGTCGGCCTTAGGAGTGTTCGAGAGAAATGTTTTACGGAAGTTTTGCCCCTTTTCACATTGGCACCGCCGAGCACAACAGTCGATGGAACGACGAGCTGTACAAGAAATATGACGAGAATGCCATAATTCAGCGAATTAAGAGACAGCAGCTGCGCTGGCTAGGTCATGTCCATGTCCTCGGAATTGAAGAAAACACAGATGAAGCAGTGAAGGAAGAGGACCTCCACTTCGTTGGAAATACCAGGTGGAGAAAGACCTGGCGATTTTTGGAATCTCCGATTGCTGCCAAACAGCGCAAGAATCTCTGGCGCGCTGTTGTATACTCGGCTATAACCGCTTATGCGGTGTGTACACCAATAAAGAAGAGGATGCCGCGAAGGCCACATTCCCGAAATCATTTTTAAAACATATCATTGGAACTGTTTAAGAAATTATTTTCTAAAGACCAATTATGAAGGCGTGAAGAGACCTGTGGACTAACGATCATTTGAAATGTCACTGATATTTATATGCTAATATTCGTGGAGCTACGAATAACAAAGCAGCAATTCGTGCCAAATTTGCATAGTTATTAACCACAACTCTATATACAAATATACATACATATAAGATTATAAAGCGTGTAGAAATCATAATAATACTCACCGCCATACATGACGAACAACGTTATCTTCAACATTATCAAATTCGGATTTATGCCATTGCGTCGACAGAATTCGCCAAATTTCGACGGTTTCACCTTCTCCACCGGCACCATGTCAATGGTCTCGGTAGCAGTCTCCTCACCACCTATTATTGCCATTTTGAGTGCTATGCGTACACGCTGCCGTTGGCAATATCACAATTGCAAGTTTTACTATTTCTGGTAAAATGGTTAGACCTTAGTGAGGCGCCAACGCTGCACCTTTGCTTGTTGATGCTTACGCGACGCGCTGGGTTGTGAGGCGCGCGCAGCTTCTACACTGCACTACTGCTTGTCTACACTACTTCACCACTTGGCGGTGGGTGCAGTAAATTATGGCGCTGAATGTTTGTGCGCCGCCACCGAAATGTAAACACCGTAAATATAACAAACTCCAAATGCGTAGTGCTGCAGCCTGGCGCTGGCGCTGACGACACTGGTTGGAGGTTGGAGGATGTGGTATACAGTTGGATGGGGGCTGCAAGCTAGTTGAATGTTGGGTGCGTTGGAGAGAGTGGGCTAGTTTTGGATAGTTAGGACGTTGTGAGGTGTTGGCGCGTTGTGGAGCTTGAGCGCGTTGTGTAGAGTGGGCGCCTTGACGATGTGCCGCGTTTGGGTTGGCGTTATCGTCACGTATGTGTATTTTAGTTGCCACACTATAGCTTTACGCGCCCGTGTGCGTGTTTTATGTCGTTTTTATGAAATATATGCACAAAACGGAGTTTGATTTCGCAGTTGTATCGAGTTAAACACGCGCTTTTGCGTCTATACGTCGACTACAGCACTGTGATTTCAGCGCCACACACATACAGAGACGCAGTTTTTGTATGAAGGTAGCTCAAAGACATACGTTAGGCCGCCCAAGCGACCGACTGACTAGTGTTTTGTGCACAAGTGTTCAACAAAATTGTTTCTACTGCAGTGCAATAGTATATGTGTGGCATGTATGTATGTTTTTCTTTGTATGTATGTATATGCTATATATGCTATGTGCGACACAACGACTCCACACAGTCGCTAATACGTTGATTTAGGTGTACACTATTTGTATGTGCATCAGTGCTTCTAAAGCTCCATATATGTATATGTATGTGTGTGTGTATTTTCCAGCACAAGTATGATGTATGCTATGAAACACTTGAAATTAAACGTCCGTTCGTCTTGATTAAATTCAATTTAAGCAGATAATCAGCGATTTATTTCAATTCCATTCACAAAACAGACTAACAACAACAAAAAAATAAGAAATAAAAAATAAAATCACTCAACGAAAAAGTAAAGTCCGCGTCTAAGCGGCCACTTTCTGCCGTCACACTGCTGCGCTATTGCGCTTTGCTTTGCTCACACGTTTCTTTCACTAGATTTTCGTACGTTGTTGTTGAGGAAAAAAAAAATTTTGTGCAATGGTGTTAGTGTGTGCGTGTGTGTATAGTATAGTGGGTGGGTTTGTGTGCGCTCCTGAGCTTTTAAGCTGTAAGCTGCGCTTTCAATTTACGTGCGCTTTTAATCCAATAAATGTTCAGCAAATGGTCGCGGACAACGTTGTTGGCATTGAAAAAGTGAGCTGCTGCTCGGCGAGTAGTTATGATTAATTGATTTTTAATTCGTAAATTGTCGTTTTCTCTAATTTAAACACTTTTTCTCTAATTTAAACACGGCTCGGTTATATATATTTTTCACTTTTCGGCTACAAAAAGTCCTTTTTTAATTTTCTTTGATTTTTAGTATACTATATACTATATATAGTTAGCTACTTAGCACTGAAAATCTTGCACAATTTTAAAATTCGCTTTCTAGCTTATTAACAGTTATTTGCAGCGTTCGTTTCACATTTTTTACTTAAGCAGCACAAAACGATTTCATTTAATATTTTATGCAATAAATTTGCTAAAGTCTTAATTAATTTTTTGTTATATTTTCATATTTATTACACAATTTATTGCTTTACACTGCACTTTAAGTAGCTTTTTTCTGTTTTCTCTTTTTTTATATTTTTTTATTATTTAATTTTTTCAATTCACCCGCTGCCTTGCAATGCCACTTTAGAACGTTGTCTGCCGCCTGCCACACTCGCTGCGTATGTCCGAACAAAGACTAAATTCGTTTTATCACTCAGACTAAAGTTTTATAAACAGATCTTATACTTTTCATCATCACACTGCTCGACTTTTGCTCACTGTCAACGCGCCGAATCATCTTTCATATTTCCTTACGATCTTTGCTGGCTGCGTCGTTCAACTATCATCGCCTACACATTCTTTCGCTCGTTACTATTTATGCTCGTTTCCACAATTAACTGTGCTTATGCATCTTAGTACATGTACCCTAGGATAGTGTTACTCGTACTAGCTAGTACTGCTGATCATCACACTGCTTTTTTTTGGTGGAAAAATCGGATTTTGTGTATGAGATTTTGCGATAAGTCATTTAGTGGGTGATTTTTGCTTACCTAGTAGAATGACAAGGAGATAAAGATAGGAGATAATGGAAGCGCTGATAAAATCGCACACAAAACACACGCTAGTTCCGATTATGATAAGGCATGTTTGTCGAGATGCAACAACAACTGAATACAGCAGCGTATGCACAGTGGAGTGGCGACAGCGCAAATAGGTTTTCAGGGAAATAGCTGAAGACAGTGAATTTTGCTTTTTTTACAACTGTCTATCTTACTGTTTATCTTACTGAATTTGAAGGTCTAAGGGCAGTATTTCAACTTTAACGGAACAATTAAAGCATATACTTTATTTAAGGGGTTATGCATTGTGACAAAAAAGCACCTGGAAATTATAATTAAATTCCCGGGTAAATTATATTTAAAAAAAATATGTTTTGCTAAGATAGTGGATCGACGATGATTCAATTGTATCCAAAACACAAGCTTACGAGTGGTACAAAGCCTTCAAAGACGGTCGAGATATCGTTGAAAATATGGCTCGTTCTGGACGACCTTCGTTCCACCTTTTCAACTGATGAAAATATAAAAATAAAGGATATGGTACTTGAAAATCATCAGGCAAGTGTAAGAGAGTTGGCAAGAGCGCTCGACATCTCTCGCGAGTCCGTTCGAATGATTTTGGTGGATACTTGTATTTTGGATATGAAACGCGCTCTTGTTCGACTCGTCCCAAAAAAGCTGAATTTTCTTCAAAAAGAGTGCCGTAAACAGATCTCTTTGGACTTGCTTGATCGTGCGAATTCGAATACCAAATACATGGTAATGAATTTAACATACAAACAGGTCAACAATCATCGGAATGGAACCCGTTTTCAGTCGATCGGTAGAGATAAAACAAAATTCGCGGAAGGAGCTGAAGATCATTCCAAAAAGTGTTTATGAAAAGTGTTTCGAGGACTGGAAGAAGCGTTGGCATAAGTGAATTACATCTGGCGAGGATTACTGTGAAAACACCAAAATAAATATTGATGAATATTAAATATTTTGCGATTCCGGGTGCTTTTTTGTCACAATTTATACACCACTCCGGAAAAAGGCGTTTTTTTAGAGCATTTTATTTAATAATAAGCGATTAGTTTTGAAAAGTTTCGAGAACCCTTGATCCATCAGCCGTTATCCAGAAATAAACTTGAAAACCTCTTAAAAAAAGTGGTCTTGCGACGAGCAAGATTTTTCAGCTTAAAATGAACTCAAATACCAAAAAAAAAACAAATTCTTTGATAGCAATAGGTGAGTGCGGATAATAATCGAAGAACTTGTCAAAATTTTGATTTTTGAGAAAATGGCGGTTTCCGAATAAAGGCTATTTTTGAAAATTATTATGAAGAATTTTATTTCTTCCTGGAAAATATATGTATCTAAGACGGTGTGTGAAAGTTTCAAGTCGATCGGTCCAGCCGTCTCAGAGAAATTTTGCTCACCGACTCTGAAAACAGAGTTCGGGGAATGACGCGTTTTTGAAGACACTAGGTATATGGTCTGTTTAACCACGCACCGAGGTATTTAGTAGGCCCTTATTCTATCACCGGCACTAAAGCTCACTAACTCTCCTGTCTCCTCTCTAAACCAACCCGTGATTATCTGTGCAACCTCCAAGACGGAGTTCTTCTTTCCTTCCAAAAAGACTACATATAGCAGTCCACCTGAGATCTTTCTTTCACTTATCTAACCTAACACAACCTAACCTAACATAACTTAATATAACCTAACCTTACCTAACCTCCGAAACGTTGCCAAGAAATCCTCTACCGACAGTTGCGTTTCTTTTCCTATATAAAGCCTTACATTTGCATAGAAGATGTTTTAAGTCTCCTGTGATTTTAGCTCTTGATAACTTCTACAACAGCCATATTACGGCGTTCCTGATCTACTGTCAAGTATGCCAATTAGACAGTGACCTCTAAGCACACCTACTAGAACTTTTATATCATACCTTTTCGACTTTGTGCGACCCATATTCCATTCATGCCTGCCCGTTGCCTGCTTGTTGACCAAAGTAGCGTTTGATTTCACCGCGTAGCCAACTGCATATATTTCTCCTCTTTTCTGGAATCTAATTGTGGTGTAGTGTCTGTTCTGCCTCACTGGTGATACTCCTGACATATCCTGGAACTTATTGTAGGTTTGTTGTGAAATAGGTTGTTGGATCCACTGAGAGGTCAAGGCATTATTTCACTAACTTTGACGAAACCTTAAGAGACGTCATTGTTTTGGAGACACTACGTTCAAAAATTCTTATAAATACGATCATGTAGTATACCCGGTAATGCTTGCGGAATTAACTTCAAAACCTCAAAACATATTGATAGGTTTTGTATTAAATAAAATATTTTTTTATTTTTTTGGCATCGTTTTAAATTATTTTCTGTTACTATTGACTCTAAGATTACAGAGGCAAATCTGTTATTACTAATCATTATAAACTTTTTCTTATATGGAGAGCAAGGTTATGCAGATTTTGTTTTGCCGACAAAAATGCATAGCCGCTGTGCAGTTATTCATCCCAAAAAATCGCTTATGTTATTGTTATTAGCAACCAATGAACCCGGAAAAAACTGGTTCAATGCGAACTGTCGCAAAGCTGTAACGGAGTCGCCGCATGGCAGTTAGGTTTTTATTGACTTGTGTATAAAAATATCGAGCGGCAAGCTTTAATACCTGTATTGAGAGGCACATTTACTGTAATCGACAGTCTTATATGCAAAGCGTATGAAGATCGAAAATAAAATAATTAAAATAATTGCAAATTATTTATATTTAGCGAGCTTTCACCTAATGTGTTTGTTATTTAGAATAACAGATATTTGTTGTAATTTAGTATGGCATGTATTTGTTGTAGAGCAAATTGACCGCGATGTACGAAAAAGTTGAGTGATTACTTGTAAATGATGCAAACATTTTTGAAATTTATAGCCTTATTTTTGTTTCTAATACTTTCTCTCAATACTATATCCTATTTTCGCAAATTTGGCATTATTTTTATTATTATTTTTTTTTTATTCGGTATTAAATCTACCTTAAACCCTAAAACTTTACCTAATTCATTGTATCTATGCGCACTAGTCCCTAAATTTTTGAGATATTCACCTGAAATTTCGTGTATATTTTTTTCTCTTGAAGTAGCTGTTTATTTGTCGGTATCGCTGATATCGGACCATTATAGCATATATGTAGCTACCATACAAACTGAACAATCGGAATCAAGTTCTTGTATGAAAAACTTTTTTGTTTGAAAAGATATCTTCACGAAATTTAGTATGGATTATTTTCGAAGTCAATACTACAAACTCCGAAGAAATTGTTCTGATCGAATCACTATAGCATATAGCAGCCATACAAACTGACTGGTCATACTCAAGTCTTTGTATGGAAAACATTTTTATTTGGCAAACTATCTTTCCAAAATTTGGCGTGGACCATTTTCCAAAGCAATGCTACAATTTCAGAAGAAATTTTCCAGATCGGACCACTATAACGTTTAGCTGCCATACAAACTCACCAAACGAAATCGAGGTAAAGATTTTTTCCACTTTTTTATTGTATATATAAGAAATATATCTGCCAAGAGTATTTTGTTTCGCCGCAATCGAAAAGTTAACGTTTTTCTATATATTATACCTCCAACCCACCATCAGCCGCCATCAAATGAGTAATTCCTTGCGAGACACAAAAATACGCTTGGTTTAGCCAGCAGTTCCTTAAAAATTTGTGTTTGCACAATTCCAACACTTTTCCGGAAGATAAAACTTTCTTGCATTTCGTTAAGCAAAAGACTAAGAAAAATTGACTATTTCGACTATACACGAGTGCGAATTTTGTCTAACTGCCAGCGGACCATGTGCGTTACGCGACTAATGAAAGGTGTGAACGGCCAAATTGCTGGTAATGCCAAAATATGCTCAAATGTACATAGAATCACTGTAGGCAAGCGATGGCTTAGGCAAATGTGTGATTGATGTAATGTAATTGACTCACATTACTCGACACGCACACACATACATACATAAGTACATACAATTTGATTAAAATTGATTAATTTGGCGACAGTTTCTGGCTATTGGCTATCTATTGAAATGTGGTACCCCTTTGGCGTGGTCACAGCAATGGTATATACAAGCAGACTAGACTGTTACTTGCTTACACATATGTACATACATAGGTGTCTATATATTTCTAGTACACGTGGTGGACTCTTATCAGATCTTGACCATGTGCCGATTCGTATAACGTTCTTCTATAACTTTGACATAGCAACTTTTCGCTTTAAAGGATTTTATAAAGTTGAAAGTCAGATTTTTTTTTGCTGAAAAGTCATTTTATTTAATAAACAGATAATATTTAATAAACAGATAATAATTAACAAAATTTAATGTACACTAATAATCGGTGATTATATTTTCTTAACTTTGGATTTCCTTAATGCCGTAGCCGATCTCTAGTACGATCTCTGAAAAAATGTATCCGGGGTTGGGAAACATTTTTCTACTTAAATTATCTCAATTCCAAAAACCAAAATATACATATTCTTATAATAGATGATTACAGGTAGTAACTGAGGGATTAGTAAAAATTTTGATTTTTGAAAAATTTAAAATTTTTTTTTCTCAAAAATCAAAATTTTTACTAGTCTTCAATCATTACCTGTGCTAATCCCTCGATCATTAACCTTGATTTCTAACAATTTTTTTTTTTACAAAATAATTTTAAAATTTTTCAAAAATCTTAGTTTTAGCACTTTTCGAAAATTTCTATTAAAAATCTTATTCCTTCAATCATCTGAAAATGTGTCTAAGAAGCCGGTGTGGAATTTTGATGTCAATCGATTCAGCCCTCCAACTCTGAAAACCGAGTTTCGAGGAAAACGACTTTAAAGTCGAACAGTTCTGTGTTTAGAGTAGCTGTCTGACAGTGGACCTAGGCCTTAAAGAGGAACATTTCAAAACCACCGGGAATAAAATCCCTTCACTGCATTTTATACTGTCCGCACAATTTCTGATGAAGTTCATCAGCTCAAAAGGTTTCATCAGAAAATCAAGAAATCCTCGACCGATAGCTGCGATTCTTTTTCTATACAATGCTCTGCATTCACTTAAAAGAGCTTTTTTAGTCTCTTATTCTGCTACCTGCTGACAGCTTTTACAATAGTCATTATATGATGTTTGCTGAAAGACACACCACCCACTTGTCTCTGTCTACCTCGCCTATTTCTCAGTCTTCTTTGGAAAGAAAGGCAATATCCCCGATACGATTTTTATTTTAATTCTATAAGTTCAGAGGACAAGATATCTACTAACTATTATGTTAAATCTGTACTAATAAAGGGTGATCCATTTCAAGGTTCGCTACTTTTATAAAGGCAAACCACAGACACTTGAAATTTAATGGAGAACAGACGGTCCGTTGAGTGCAATTGTCGATCATTTCGAGTGGTAACTGGCAAATGACAAACGTGATGTGTTACTCCAAGGCCTGATTCAAAGCGGGATAGTCCGCCTACACTTTAAACTTTAGAAATGTCACCGAGATCACGGGCTTCAATTTCGTAATATGGGCCATGTCCTTCCATACTTAAGTCTATCGTTGGTCACACGTAAGTTTTTCCATGATGACTGAACAAAAATAACATGACAGCTTAACACGACTCACACGTGATCTGCGAAATAAAGAATACCTCTAATTTGGATCACCTGTCATAACTTTTTTAATTATGCGCGCGACTAAGCCCCGACATAATAATCTATGTGGGCGTCATTAGACCACGGGAGGGGAGTCAATGTACTTAATGGAATAAAGTGCAGCGCGGCTTACTCGCCCAGTTGGCTCCCTACGAGGCGGTTCTGTGCGGAATTAAATACAAATAATATATATTAAACATTCGAAGTTCACATATCATATAGTATATGAGGTCCTCTTCCCTCAAGTGGGTTGTCATATAGAGTGATCTCCTAGTATCTATATAAATTCAAACATACTTGTAGTATATACATATAAAATATCTATGTAGCATAGTATTGTATACAGATCGTAAATTAGTGTTGCTGACATCAATGTTGGCGTTGTCAGTTGTTGGGAAACTTTATTTTTTATCTTTAACGCAAATATTTGCGTCAAAGCACAAACACCTCAGTCAAGCTAAACGGCAACAACAACAAGTTGGTAGCGATAGTGTTACAGATGACAGAAAAGCGCGGATGATAGAGTATATACATACATATTTTTATATGTTTATACATATTTGTGTGTAATTTGTTGAGAGAACGCAGATTATCAGCTACTAGAGTATTTGAAACAGCTCAGGAACCCTAATCTACTAACTAAATGCAATTTGTTGAAAGCAAATATTATAAATATTTTGTATTTAAACTTACACATCCCTTACGTAGGAGGCACTACTGCTATTTATAGCCATATTGTGATAAATATGAATATGGTTCCAAGTTAGAAAATAAGTGAGTCTACAAGACAAGATTGTTTGCAAAATATTTGTTTCCATAAATTTGCTGAAAGAAAAAATTTAAATAATTTACTATGTAAAAATATTTTGTTTCTTCATTAAATTTGTATATAACGTTAGTAAATGCAGATAACGGTATTAGAAGTTTCGCTACAGAATACATACTGAGTCTTATCAACGAGAAATCTGTCTGCCAGCTTTCAGATAAAACCATCACCAGCAGCAGATAAGCAAGAAGCATTGTTTACAGAAGATTCTGAATAAACTATAAAGCTACTTGTGTCATTAGTTCGCAGAGAGTAATATAACATTGCATGAGATATCATGGGAGTGTGGCGCTAAGAAAAGTTAAAGTTCAAAATTTTCGTAATTTTTTTAAACCTTTTGATCTGCATGAACTTTGAACAGAAATGATGTGAAATACAAAATATTATTGATAAAGGGTTGAAGAATCAACCCTTCTGGTTTTCAATAAGGCAATACTTTTTTCGATTCCACAATCGATGACGATGGAGTCGACGTTCCATTGCCCGACCAAGAAGAAGTTCGAATAGCAATTAGCCGTCTGAAAAGCAGCAAAGTGGCGGAGGCTGATGGATTAGCTGCCGAGCTATATAAATGCGGCGACGAAGAGCACCTCTTCGTTGATTTCAAAGCTGCTTTTGAGAGCACGAAAAGTGTAAACTGACGTTGAACAATACCAAAAGCTTCTTCAGGATAGAGAAGGACCTCTGCGAGCCCTTCGATACCAAACTAAGTTTCAGACATGGCGACTCCCTATCGTGCGACTTCTTCAATCTGCTGCTGGAGAAAATAATTCGAACTGCAGAGCTGAATAGAGAAGGTACAATCTTCTATAAAAGTGTACAACTGCTGGTTTACGCCAATTATTTTGATATCATTGGCTAGAGCAACCACCCTTTAGTTCAGAAAATGAATGGATGAAAACACTCCGGCTCTGAGAGTGTTTCACGGAGTACCCGCCGGAAGAAGCAGAGGAAGAAGAAGACGTCCACTTCGTTGGAAAGATCAGATGAAAAAGAGCCTGGCTTTAGCAAAGAATCAAGCCGGCCATGTTGTTACAGTCAATGGGGAACGCTATAGAGCCATGACTCATAACTTTTTCCTATCTAAATTTGAGGATGTTGATCTGGACGACCTTTGGTTCCAACAAGACGGCGCTATATATCATACAGTGAACGAAACTATTAATTTATTAAAGGAAACTTTTGGAAAGCGCATTATCTTGCGTTGTTGGGCTATGGCTTGGCCTACAAGATCGTGCGCTTTAACATTTTTATGGAGTTATGTGTATTTGCTGACTACGGAGATAAGCCCGTGTCAATTGACCCCATGGATGAGAATATTCGGCACGATATGTACCAGTTAATGTAAAAAGTGGTCGAAAATTGAGCTTCTTAGCTGGAAATCATTCGAGCCAACTGCGGGAATCACTGGCTCGAAATGACTTTTACTATATAATGTCAAACTTCTATCTTTATAATAAAGCAAAATCCTTGGCTATAGCATTAAACTATATGTGTTATATAATTGTTATTTTCTTTTTCATTCATAAAAACAAAACAGTAGAGCCTTCTTTTGCCGCCCACAAATGAAAAGCGGTTGTGCATATTTCGAAAAAAAAACAGTAAATACTGTCTCAGCAAAGATTACAACCCTACTTTAAATGCCTCAATTAATATTTCCGAAGCGACATCTGCTGATAAGCGTGCGACATCTGCCGGCAAAACATTATCACAAACTCCTCTGTTAAGCTGAAATCCTCTAGTTTTGTTTCCCAAATACCGCATTCTTTCGTTTTCCTTTTCACTTTCGTGTTCCGCTTTGTGCATATCTTGACATTTTTGTATCTGTCAAGTTTCTGACATTCGTACATTAGCTCGTTCGTTCGCAGTCGTCAGTTCAGTTCGTTGTGAAAAAGGGTTTGTGGAAGTGAAATGTGAATTTACGCAGCGTTTAAACAATATAAATTGTGCAAAATAAAGTATGTCTAATTTTCGTGATATATAAGCTCATGCGCTGTGCTAAAGCTATGCTTGTAATTTGTGTATAATAGCGAATATTAAAGGCTCAGCTGCGTTTGGCTAGCCGAAGTATATTTCTTTGTGGCTGTTTGTGTGCGTGTGTGCGCGCACATAGCCGCTGCTGCAGCGGCGCTGTGTTAACGCGCTCTTCGTATATTTCTGGCGTTATTTTGTTGTTGTTGTTATTACATACTACGTTCTTTATGCGCTACTACTTTATCTTCCGTTTGTGTGTTCACTATTCGTTGATTCTCCGTTCGTCCGCAGCGGCGGCGACTACAGCGACGACGATTGCTCTCATCGTTTTGATTACGCAGCGCTGCTACAAATGTCAAATTTTTTGCCGTGTGTCATTCCACACTACGTCGTCGATTCTATTGGCAAAAATGAAATTTTCGCGAAAAGTTTCACTAAATTACACTCGAAAATAATAGTGTAGAAAGGTGTTAATAGCTGAAAAGTGTTAACCGTTGCATTAATTAACAACTCGCAGTGTTTTTTATGTGTATGTCGTGTTTGCAAATAAGTAAAATGTTTAGTAAATTAATGCAACAAATCGATGTGATTGTGTGTAGTCGCCTGCTGACTTTGGTTATGAACCGAATGATCCGAGAATAGTTTGGTGCTGCGGCAACGCTGCCGTTTTTTTGTTTCTGTTATTTGCTTATTTCACAGTTCGGTTCTTGATATATTAAATGAAAAAAATGTGAAAAATTAAGAAATAAGCAAAATTTTCACAAAAACTAAATTTTTGCCTAACGCATGGTGCACATATTGCGAAAATCGTCAACACCCCATCGTGTTATGGTAAAATAAATCATAGTGTGCTGTTTGTAATGTTTCTACCTAAGTTTCAGAAGAAGGAATATTTTAAATTACACGCGGCTTGTGTTTCGATAGATTATGTGAAATAAGTGTTTGCCAATAAGTATGCGAAACAAATAAATATTTACAAAACCTAGTTCAAAGCGTTGAAAAACGCAGAATTTGAGTTATTGGTTTTTAACAATGGAGGATAGAGTGAAATAGAATGCAAATGATAGGTTAAAAGGAATATATTTTACATCATCTATTTGCAACTGCGTTAAGGTCAACACCGGAATTTCTACGCCACAAATACATACAAGAAGTTTCAATTATTTTATGTTGGGACTTATTCTTTAATACTATGGTTATTCTATATATATATTTACATAAGACATTCTTAATTTGATTTTAATAATGCAGCGGATCTTATTGTACTATCAGTGTCAATGTCGCTAATAGAAAAAAATATAGTATATGTAGCCAAATAGTTATATGTACTTAATGACATTTTCTCGTTTGCCTAAGTGTTCCAACCGCATATGCCTGCAAGCCAATATGTCGGGTTTTCGCCCTCGAAAGATACAACGAAAATGTCGAAAAGAATTTTTGCATTCCAATCCATTTTGCTTTCCTCCAGTGGCTGGCTTTGTAATCGGTAAATAGTAGCGCCACAGCAGCGCAGCAGCATTTTTCCGACATCTAAAGCAATGGCAACGAATTTTCTCTTCTTGTACTTTTATCACTCTTGCGCTTCGCACTTTCATTTCTGGTTTGTCTGCATTTGCTTCATTCGGCTGTTTCGTTGTGTCTTCGTGGTTGCGGTCGTGGTGGCTGTGCTGTTAAAATGTTGATTCACTTTTTCACTTTCCTTTTGCCTCTTTCATGGCTGACTACTAACCGCCTCCAGCCAGCCAGTCATCCTTACTGGTAGCGGCTTTTTTCGTATGGAACTTGTACAACTTGTACTATCTCTCCTGTTGAAACACATATAAATTTATCAACAAACTGATGCACATATTATGCATTCGATGAGCAAGTAGTGAACCAAATTTCCATTCTTGAGTTGTTTACTTAAATAAATGCCATTGTATCATAAAAAATATATAATAGAAGCATTTTTGTAGTTGATAAGTTATCATATGGTTTTTATTATTGTTTATGAGATTTTTGACTTCATGAAACTACCGTTCATATGGTTGAATTTATGTTTAATTCCAAACTTAAATTATATGATTCATTAATTTTATTGTCAGTCCGTTTGACTCATCTCTTATTTTGATCACTTCTGTTTTACAATTTAGAGGTGTCAATCCGAGAACCACATTTTGCACTGCGTATTCTGTTTAAACCCGCATAACAGCTGGAAATAACAATGGAAAATTATTTTTCATATGCATATAAACAATTGCACAACTTTATTTTGATTTCAAATAAATCTACCGATCGTATATCAGTTTCCGTTTACTTCCATTTCCCCAACCTCAAACTGAATATGTATGTATGTAGGTCTGAAAGAGTATATGTATATTTACAATCGCCTACTTATATGCAAGCTTGAAGACACTTGCTTCAGAACAAAAGTTTACATTACAGTAACGATAGAAATATAAACACAATTTTATATCAAATCAAAATAAAGTCGTTGTTGCTCTTTTATCGCTATTTCCGTTCGAAATTTATGTGCCATAAACGCATATTTGGTTTTCAATTAGTTCCCATTAATTTCAGCGCAAAACTTTACAAAAAATCAGATTTTTAAGCGAAACTCAAAAAAATGTTTATAGCTGAATTAAACTGGCTATTATCAGAGACAAGTGCTTTAGCAACTCAAGTTGGCAGAACAGAACAAAATATCTTTGGAAGGATTATGAAAGAACATTTAGTCAGATGAATGTAAGAATGAAGACATTGGACATAACGGGAAGACATAGGATTGTTCAACAACAACATTGGACGCTCTGTCGATGTGGATAAAATAACGAAATAAATAGTGGAATAAAGGAAACTAATTTTAAATTTAGAAGTTGTCGAAGAAATAGTTCAGGAAACAGCAGTTAATCTTTCTAACGCTGAGCTCAAGGAATTAGCTGTGCAAGAACAAAACAAAAATATGTAAAGAGTGATTTTTTAAGAGCTTGATAACTTTTAAAAAAAAAAAAACGCATAAAATTTGCAAAATCTCATCGGTTCTTTATTTGAAACGTTAGATTGGTTCATGACATTTACTTTTTGAAGATAATTTCATTTAAATGTTGACCGCGGCTGCGTCTTAGGTGGTCCATTCGGAAAGTCCAATTTTGGGCAACTTTTTCGAGCATTTCGGCCGGAATAGCCCGAATTTCTTCGGAAATGTTGTCTTCCAAAGCTGGAATAGTTGCTGGCTTATTTCTGTAGACTATAGACTTGACGTAGCCCCACAAAAAATAGTCTAAAGGCGTTAAATCGCATGATCTTGGTGGCCAACTTACGGGTCCATTTCTTGAGATGAATTGTTGTCCGAAGTTTTCCCTCAAAATGGCCATAGAATCGCGAGCTGTGTGGCATGTAGCGCCATCTTGTTGAAACCACATGTCAACCAAGTTCAGTTCTTCCATTTTTGGCAACAAAAAGTTTGTTAGCATCGAACGATAGCGATCGCCATTCACCGTAACGTTGCGTCCAACAGCATCTTTGAAAAAATACGGTCCAATGATTCCACCAGCGTACAAACCACACCAAACAGTGCATTTTTCGGGATGCATGGGCAGTTCTTGAACGGCTTCTGGTTGCTCTTCACCCCAAATGCGGCAATTTTGCTTATTTACGTAGCCATTCAACCAGAAATGAGCCTCATCGCTGAACAAAATTTGTCGATAAAAAAGCGGATTTTCACATTTCGAACCGAACACTGATTTTGGTAATAAAATTCAATGATTTGCAAGCGTTGCTCGTTAGTAAGTCTATTCATGATGAAATGTCAAAGCATACTGAGCATCTTTCTCTTTGACACCATGTCTGAAATCCCACGTGATCTGTCAAATACTAATGCATGAAAATCCTAACCTCAAAAAAATCACCCGTTATTGACAGTAGTGATTTCGAGGAATAGCAGAAATATCTTTTGATGGCGTTTGTTAAAAGTAGTTTTACAACTATATCCTAAATTATGGACCAACTTATTGAAATTTAACCAAGTTTCGACAGGAGTTCGTAAACTTCTAACAGAACGCAAGAGGAAAATACAAACTACATTAGATATATTCTTGAGAGAGGTAGAAAAAGAGAGCTTTATAATTACTTTCAAAAAATAGATCAATGCACTTGTAACATAATAATGAGTCTAATCAAGAATCTATTTGGCTATAATACAAATTATGCGCCACAGTAAAAATTGCAATATGGGAATCCCCTTTATTTTGGAAATCCCTGTAATGCCAAAATCATATATCTCAATTTGCATGAACCCAATAATGGCATCGTTGCTGCACATGTATGGGGCCAATTTTTCTAAAACAAACTTCAAATCAGATTATGGCTACTACACAACTTTTGCGCAATACTGTATCATATATGTACATATATCAATTGACTACAAGCCACCATTAATTCTGTGTCCTTAACCCGTTTGATGCTCTGACTAAAAATTAGTTTAAGGCATTGTGTAATAATAATAAGTGCACTCGCTTTTAAGGACTCGCTTTGCAGTGTTACCAAACATGTCTATATACATATGTATATGTATGTAGGTACATACATCTAGCAGAAATAAACATATAGTTTATTTGTTTAGAAATTCGATGCGTTTAGAAATATTTACAAGTTTAATTGATGTTGGCATTAATGATGTACATATGTATGTCTGTATGTCATTTACATTTGACGTTTTCGCATTTATTTATTTATATGTTGCCATTCTCGTATTAGTTTGCCACACGAAAAAAATATAAATAAATAAATAAGGAAGAACTACTACCACTGACTATCGAATGTATTGAAAAAAGAAAAATGCGAAATCAACAATAACAACAAGTACGTAGTGCAAGCTATACAACTTCACGTACACTAGTGAATTTATTATTTTTGCAATGTTTATGTCTGCACATTCGCTAGAAACGTGTGACAGCTAAAAATGTTTGCAAGCGAAACATATGTACAATACATACATATGTACATACATCCATATGTTCATACATACATATGTATCTAAAATCAAGTGTGGGAGCTGCGGTGGGGCAGCATGTACGAGCATTTAGTTTTTAAAATAAATACATATGTTTTTGACGGCAAGGTGGTGGCTGTCGGCGTTCATAGCGTCAACTACACACGGCACTGGCTGCGCTGCCGCCGCGCAGCATAAATGTTAAATGGCACATAGTGCAAAATAATATATAATATACATATATACATATGTATGTATGTATATAAAATTTGAAAATTATTTTGATCG
Organism: Bactrocera dorsalis; assembly: GCF_023373825.1. Lineage (NCBI taxonomy): Eukaryota > Metazoa > Arthropoda > Insecta > Diptera > Tephritidae > Bactrocera > Bactrocera dorsalis. The sequence continues at coordinate 102,057,821 of NC_064303.1, forward strand.
TATTCCCTCGCTACCAGCCACACACCGCCGCTTGACAACAGCGAGCGCATGTTCACGACGCATACGACTGCGAGAGATACGCGACGCGTGAGAACTGTTTGCTGTATTTGGTCGAGCATATCAGCTGGAAAGAAAGCGTTTGCCAAACATCAGTTTCGGACAAACGCCGACGTTATGCGGTACGCTCCAAACGTCACGTCGGCATGAAGGAGCCAGCTTGAAGGCGAAGGCTTGCCTTACGCTCAAACATTTTTCGAAATTTTTTTTTGCGCCCGCTGCGTTGTTATATACATACTTAGTACCCAAATAATTTCTTTTATTTGTTTTTATGTATGTAGATGTGTACGCATAGCATTATCATTCCTCTATTCTACTTTCTTCTCTTATATCGGTTTCTACTCTCTTTATAATATGGTTTTGGCTCTCCAAGTTCATTTTGTCAAAAATGTGCTCTATTATTGTTCACCATTCTGTTTATCAGCGCTTATTCATCGCCACACTATGCCGCTTTCATGGTGCTTTAGTCCAATCCGATCCAATTTTTTTAATTAATAGCCTCGCAGTAGCTAAAAATATGCAAGATACTACGCTTAGTTCCCGTTTAGATATGTATGTATGTATTTATTTTTATTCTCAGACAGCTGCGTACTGATATCACTTCGTTTTGCTTTGCATCGCTTTCATTAATCTAATTTTCTTTATTTACACACACGCTTCTAATAAAACGAAAAAAATGTTTTTATTGGCTACCTTTCTTAATTTTCGAAAAACATTTGTTGTTCTACTTCTCCTCTGTTTACTTCTTTATTTCTCTTAATTTTTTCATGGCCATTGCACTCAATAACATTCGTGACAAAATACAGAAATAATCAAAATTGATTTTATATTTGTCAGAAAGTGCATAATCAAACGCAAACACAACAAAAAATATATGCAAGAAAAAAAGCAAAACAGACAATTGTTTTCAAGTGACTCATTTCCGAAGTTGCAGTTACAACACACATACGTTACTATTATTAACACATTAGGACGGCACATTTTTTTAGTTTCGAAAAATTTTATTAAAAATCAACTGCTTGTTTGTTTGAAAGCAGAGTTTAATGGTGTTAAAAGAATATTGCAGTTGATTTGTTGAAATTCAGTACATTAATAATCGACGAATTGTTTGAAAAATTTGCATTCCTTTGATTTCGTAGTCTATCTCCAGGAGGCTCTCCAAAAATGGTGTCTGGCCGTGAGCAACATTTTTCTGCTTAAAATTAACGCAAATCCAAAAACTAAAAAAATGTTGGGTAGTCGAAAAAGTCTTTTCGCATTTCTAATCAAACTTCAACTTATTTTTTTTTTTAATGAACTTTAATGAACCAAATATGTACCATTTTGGCCAACCACTTTTTGCCATTTTTCCGCTAGATACATTACGAGTATTCCATCAATGTAAAACTTTTCTGGTTTCTCGGCGAAAAAATGTGACAAGTAATTTTCACAGACTTCTCTTTTGAAGCCAACTTTACTCCATTAAGAGAGTTCTGCATTACCTGAAACAAAAGGAAGTCCGATGGTGCAAGGTCAGGGCTATGTGGTGGGTGCATCAAAACTTCCCAGCCAAGCTCTCCCAGTTTTTGCCGGGTCATCAAAGCTGTGTGTGGTCTAGCGTTGTGCTGATGATTAGTTCTGGCCGTTTTTTCGATTGTTGCTTCAAACTCATCAGTTGACAGTAAAATTTAGAATCAATCGTTCGACCAGGCTGGAGCAGCTCATAGTGTATGGTTCCTTTCCAATCCCACCAAAAAATTTCGAGGCGTCAATCCTGGCTTTGCGACCATTTGTTGAGCTTCACCACGCTTGGACCATGATTTTTTTCGCACACTATTGTATTTGATTCACTTTTCGTCTCCTGTTACCAATGGCTTCAGAAATGGTTCGATTTCATTCGTTTCAACAAAGAATCGCCGACGTTAATTCGGTCCATTAAATTTTTCACAGACAATTCATGTGGTACCCAAACATCGAGCTTCTTTTTGTAGGAAGCCTTTTTTAAATGGTTCAAAACCGTTTGATGATGAATGTTAAGTTCCTTAGCGAAGTCATGGCAGCTTATGTGGCTGTTCTGGCCAATATTTTCCATAATTTCATCGACTTTTTCAACGATAGATCAACCAGAGCGAGAAAAAGAAAGATGCACAGATCGAAATTTCCAGAACGGAAGCGAGCGAGCCATTGTTGTGCTATACGAACTGATACAGCATCGTCTCCGCAAACTTAACAAATTTCTGTGGTGGCTTGCGTGGCATTCTTCCCTTTTTATACAAGACTTGTTCGACTAACCAATATATTGGGTACCCAAAATATTTATCTAAGAAAGCGTTGAATAAATTTTATTGTTAGAACTCGACCCACCCTACTAACAGTGAATACACACACAGTAACTACATTAACGTACATATGCATGTATGTAATTCTAACGGTAGTTGTTTGTCAGTCACTAAATGTTTCGCTATTTATTCACTCGTGCGTTTTTATCACTGCGAAAGAATTGCATACACATTATGCGAGTATTTTTGCCAACCGAACGCCTTCTCTGCTTCCACAGCTGTTTTCATCCGCCACTCTTATAATAGTGTTCGTCGATTTAGTAACCGTGAAGAATGCCAATTTGTACAGACAGCAATTATTGCTCATTGCCCATCACTTGCCAACACGACATTCACATATTTATGCACACACACACACTGACACACGTGAATAAACAACTTCAGCTGTAAAGCCACACCACAGCTAACAACAACAACTATTAAACAACGCCACCACCACCTCCATCATACAGCTCGTTACTTGCCACCTAAGAATAGCTGTTCCACCGCGAATGGCGAACTCCATACAACATGTCGTTTATACCACCACACCCCACTTCGCTGTGCCCCCACATCCTCTGCATGAGTTTTATTGTTGTATGCATGTATATGCCGCAACAGCAACAGGAAACTGCAAACTTTTTCTTTTGCTTTCTATCGATTTTTTCGCTTTATCGGTTGTGAAAAGCAAACTGCTGCATTACTACTGTACGCCTCCCATTTCTTCAAGTCGTCGATTTTTTCTACTTCTTTCGCAAACTTTCCGTTCTTCCTTTCTTCGCTGGTATCTCTTTTTGGTCGCGTTAATGTAGCGCGCTGCTTGATTGCTCTTATTCTTTTACATTATTATTTTCACTTGTAGTTTTTATATGCAATGTACCTATATTTGTTCACATGGTCCCTCGTCTTCATTGGCTGCAGTTTCAAAATGCAATTTTTGTTTTGAGAAATTAATAAAACATGAAAAGAAGCTTTAACTTCGGCTGCACTCAAATAAAAAGGTTCCTCGATCTCAACTAAAAAAGCTTGGATCCCCTCTGTCGACGCAAAATGCTTGTCTTTCATGCAAGGAAACAAAAAAAAAATTCCGGGGTTTCCACATCTGGGCCGTAGAGCGGCTGCGGAAGCATTGGAGCCGGGACATTGTCGTAGTGCAACTTCCAATCGACTGCGATGTCTTGTCGGACCCGATTGACCATTCGTTTGAGTCTCTTGCAGACTTCCACGTAAAACTTGACGTTGACGGTTTGTCCAGGACGTACAAATTCATTGTGGACGATGCCTTTGAGGTCAGAAAAGACAATGAGCATCGTTTTTCGCCCTAAAATGCCAGTATTTTTTTACAATTAGTATCAGGCAAAAGACGCATATCACTCAAATGTTATTCATTGTTGAGTGTTTGATCGGTCGGAAGGAATTCGGAGTGCACCATACCTCAATAATCGAAGAAAACTTTCAACATTACCTTAATTTTTACTATGGTCAGTCATTTCCAACGCTTGGTCAGCTAGTCTGAGGATCCAGTAGTGAACTACAAGCACCCAAAGGCGCTCTTACCCGTTCCCATTCAGCTGCAGTAGTGCGACTGTAGTACCTGACCTAGCAAGCTCATCATTTCTGCAGTTTTCTGCAATACCGCTGTGGTCAGTCACCAAAAATACTCTAATCATGTAGTAACTCGAAGCCAGAGATAAGTAATTTAGACATTACTTCACTTGACTTGAGCGTATATTCAGTACAGTCCTACTATCGGAGTGGATAGTCATTGGTCTGAAGTATGCAATGCTCGGAAGCAGGAGATCTACAGTTACCTTATTACAGCCATTTCGGCTTGGAAGACGCGACAGTAATCAGATCAGACTCCAGCCTAAAACTGGAGTTGATGGATAGTTTCTGGCAAGAGGCAGGCCTCTTATGATTATTTTGGTGTAGGAGTTTACCTTCTTTTTATATTATAGTCTACAGTTTGTGTTTACTTTGTTTCTCAATTTGTTGAAATAACATAAAAATTATGCACAAAAGGCAGCTCTCCTCTTGTCATCTTTTGTCCGTATGTGTTTTATGAGTAAACGCTGTTGCTTCAATGAAATCAAACACTTCGCAAAACAGAAACAAAAAAAAATTGTAATTAATATAAGTTAAAGATGTGAAAAAATCAAACAGAACAAACAGCAATAAACGCGACAACAACAAACATACATACATACATACTATGCGTTTTTTCAATATGCATACATACACTGCGCGTCACTAGGTTAGCACATCTTCATCAGCCTAAAACAATTACTGCTGATTTCTTTGTTTCTAACTCTCAGCTACTTTATTGTTTCCTAATTTCCAATCAAAAAATCTCAAACACACTTTTCATAAGCACTTTTTGGGAGGGCATTCAGTTTCTTCAGCGAATTTTGTTTTATTGCTTCGATCAACTGAAAACGGGTTCCACTCCGATGATTGTGGACTTGTTTGCATGTCAAACTCATAATCCCATGTCTCAGCGGCGGTTATAATGCTCTTAATGAATGTAGGATTGGAATTCACACCATCAAGCATGTTCAGAGAAAACTGTTTACGGTACTATTTTTGAAAAAAATTCAACTTTATCGAGGCGATTCGAGCAAGAACGCGTTTCTTTCTCAAAATATCTACCAAAATCATTCTGTCGACTGTCGAGTTCTATTTCTATCTCTCTAACACTTGTCTAACAATTTTCAAGCATCATTTTTCTTTTTTTTATATTTTCTTCAGCTGAAGAGGTCAAATTTCGTTCAGAACGAGGCATGTTTTCAACGATCTTTCGACCGTCTTTGAAGGCTTTGTACCACTCGTTGGCTTATGGTTTCGATAAAACTGAATCACCATAAGCGCTTTCCACACGAAATTTGAGAATTTCAGCTTCTTCAATTTTGTTAGAATTTAAACAAAACTATTTAAACCTGTAGTGTGCTAACCTAATGAAGCGCAGTGTATGTATATATGTACACAAGTATGTATGTATGTTTATAACAGATATTTGCACACTAAGTAGTTAAGTGCAAACCACAATGAAACCAGAAATGAGTTTCTCGCATCAAATAGCATATTTTTAGCGAAGCGTGCAAACATAACCGATATATTTGCTTAGGTATTATTTATTGATGGACATAAGACGCGGCGAATCTGGCGACGAGGCGTTATTTAAAATATGTGTAGTATTAGCTAAGAAAATTCAAACTACGCATTTAAAAACAACAACAATGACAATGCCAGCGCAGCGCACACACACACAAGCGCAAATGTATGCAAATACATATGTATGTACATTAAAATGCCGAATCAGATTCGCATGAAAATTTAACTAATATGTCGCTTTGATCAATAGAAACTGATTATTTAAGAAACTGTTTGACTGATCTACGCTTTATTCTCTGCTCTGTTTCTTTACAGGAATAATTTCAGCGGAAACTGAATCCTCTGTGTGAAACAAAAACGTGTGATGGAATAATTAGCTAAAAGATTAATATTCTAATCAACAAAAAGAACAATCAACCTTAAAAATTTAACAAATTCAATACTTGAGAAAAATAAATCAAAAATTTATTTCTTCAGTTCGTGAAAAAATGCTAAAACACAACTACATAAAGTATAGATGTTTAGTACAAAAGCAAAAAATTTCTAAGATTTTTTGAGTTTTGCTTTTAGTTTATATTTTTTTTTTTCGTTAAGTTACCTTCCACAACCCAACAGTGCGAAGAGTGAAGTGCGTAAATTTCAGAGGTGCTTTGTTAACGCATAAATCGCGATGTTTTGAAAATACAAAAAAAAATCAACTAACGAATGTGTTCTACTGCTTGAAATACAAAAAAAAAAATATTAAAAAAAAAATATAAAAATAGCATAAGTTAAATTGCTTGGTTATGAATAATTTAAAAGTATGCAAATTTGTGTTAATTTAAAATTAAAAGAAAATATTTGTGAAAATGTTGCAAATAACAAGAATAGAATAAGCAAAGTCGACTAGTGCAAGAGCGTCGTGATCAAGGTGAGAGTGCTACACTTAATGGTAGATGGTAGATGTGTATGAGTGACTGTGTAAACCACGAGTTCAACTGAGAGCTGTATACAAAAAAAAATATTAAATTAAGTCCCCAACTTATATAAAATTTTCATTACTATACCGGTCCAGTAATTGTGTCTACATAACAGCAATGCTTATGGCAGCGCCGGGCTATGCCGCATGACTGTTCTCCATGTCTGTTGTTGCACACTATGTATCATCGTCGCATAGCTAACGTCGCTGTTGGTTTACATGTGGACAACGACAAACCGAATAGTGGTAGCCCCAAAAGTATTGTAGAAAACTGCAACAATAAACAAACCAATAATAATAATAAAATCAAAATTTACACTATTAGCAATAAAACGAGCGTCAAAACAATATTAGCAGCAACAGCCACTGTCACTGGCAACGTCGCGGTAACAGTGCACGTCGACAGCAGCACCGAACGTGATACGAGTTATAACCGCTACTATACCGCCATCAAACTAAAATGCGAACAAACGCAGGTCGGGACTTTAGACGCTGAAATCGTAGTCGTTTTAATAGCCATTTTGAGGCGCTGTCTTTGTCAACCTTACGACGTACGTCAGCTAACCAAATCTCTCTGTTATACTGCAGTAACCTTTAAATTAATAGATACAAATTCAGTCGGAAATTGCGTTTCACAGTCATAGTTCAAGTGTCATTGAAATTGGAGGCAGTTAGGGGGTTTTTTCGCGTTGCAAGCGAAGCGCAGATAACCCAGTAGAATTCTCAAAAACAGATAGAAATAATTTCGACCGTTTTTACGTGATGTTTATGAGGAGTTATTAAATGCGCTTAAAAAAATATTATTTCGTTAATATTTCCTACCGGTTAAATCGAATCTTGGCCTTTGAGGAGTATGCGCATTTGAAAAATCTGACCCAAAAATTTTCAAGCTAGATTATTAAGAACAAGAAAAAAGTTAACTTGCAACGAAGCTATAATACACTTCAAAAATATGAAAGGTTCCTTACAAGCACTTGTTTTCGATCTTTCACTTTGTATGCCAGCTACATATATGTTATGGTATATGAACCGATCTAAACATTTTCTTCAGAGATTACATTGTTGATTTAGATTATTACTATACCATATTTCGTAAAGATATCTCGTCAAATAAAAAAGCTTTCCATACTTGCGCATGATTTCAATCGTTCTGTTTTTATGAGAGCTATAAGCTATAGTGATCCGATCTGAACAATTTCTTCGGGGATTACACTCTTGCCTTAAACAATAATCCACGCCAAATTTCGTTAAGATATCTCGTCAACTGAAAAAGTTTTCCATACAAGCTCCTAATTCAGTTCGTTAAGTTTGTACGGCAGCTATATGCTATAGTGATCCGATCTGTACAATTTCTTCACAGATTGCCAAGTTGACTTACATAATAATATATACCAAATTTCGTCACGGTAGCTCGTAAATTAAAAAAGTTTTCCATATAAGCACTTGATTCCGATCGTTAACCTTGTATGACAGCTATATGCTATAGTTGTCTGATCTGTACAATTTCTTCACAGATTGCCAAGTTGACTTACATAATAATATATACCAAATTTCGTCACGGTAACTCGTAAATTAAAAAAGTTTTCCATATAAGCACTTGATTCCGATCGTTAACTTTGTATGACAGCTATATGCTATAGTTGTCAGATATCGGCAATTCTGACAAATGAACAGCTTCTGGGAGAGAAAAGAGGGTGTACAAAATTTCAGTTTAATATCTATAAAACTGAGGGACTAGTTCGCGTATATACAGACAGACGGACGTGGCTTGTCATTTATCAGCTGCTCTTTTATATATGTATATAGTTATTTTATAGCGCCTCCGACGTTAATCCGCGTGTAACAAACTTCGTGGCCAACTTAATATACCCTATCCTGTCCTGGGTATATAAATATAGCATATCGCATATATACTCGTATATGCTTTTTTTGAGCTGAGCTGATCTATTTCTATGAAATGCAACGTACTTGTACTGATGATCAAATTCAATTAAATTTAATTTAAATTTCTATTCTTAAAGCAGTTACCGCTGAGCGCGACCTCATCAACGACACTAATAAAACTGACAACAATTGCAAATACATATAAAGCAACAGCAACAGCAACACAAACAAAAAACCCACAAACTATTAGGAAAATCACAAAAAGCAACCATTTGTGAAATTCGCAAAAGCGCTGTGTACGAATCAGTCCAGTTGGTTGATGTAAATTTAACAGTGTACAACAAATTTAAAGCTGTGACAAGCAGCGGCAAATAAAAAAGCAAACGAAGAATTAGAGCCTAGCAACAGTGAATAAAAAATCGTGTGTTTTGCATACTCATGCCGAAGTAATCGATTTAAAATTAACTAAAAAAAATACATATATATATATATAAATAACGCATAGAATTTAGTAGTAATTAAGTCGTAAGCTTAAGTGCAAATAGGTGAATTAAACAAAGAAACTCAACTTGAAGCAAATTACACTAAGGCAGCCGCATATAATCGAAACCTATACCTTTAAACTAATTACAAAATCGATAAGATTTCTACATTTGGATACGGTTACTTTGCAATAAAATCATTCGTCCTGGATTATCTGCTAAAGACATTGCGCACCTTGAAAAACCCGATTATGGCCGAGAATCAGACCGCCACGGAAGATTCCGGTCAGCAATCGCAACATCAGCAGCAAGGGCAGCAGCAGCAACAACAGCCGCAGTCGCCGCAGCAAGATCAGCCACCTCCCTCTGCACTCGCATCGCCTACAACACCGCCACAAGAGAATAATTCCGCATCATCGCCCGAAGACACCCAAACCGTTGTTGCACCCAACACCAATCATCATTCGCACAATCACAACCTCCGCAATCAGCAACAGCATCATACAAATCAAGTGCATCCCGAACAAGGCCATTCGCTTACCATAATGGATCATCATCAATTCTCTGATATGTTCAAGAGTAGCACCATAGCAGCACAGCGCCGCAACACAATACAGTCTCACGCTCCCATACGTGCCGCCAGTACCACAGCGATTAAGAAGCCGCCGTTGACTAAAATGACATCGCTATCAAATGCAAATACCGGTGGCAGTGGTGGTGGTGGTGTTGCGAAAGCCATCAACTCGTCGGACAAACGTCATCATCACCATCATCCACAGAGCGCCCATCATTCGTCTCTGCACCAACATAATGTGAACAGCAGCGGCAGCATGAATCATCATCACCATTCAGCTTCAACGGGTGGTAGTAGTGGTGGTGGCGGCACCACTAATGCAGTGCATCGTCGTACCAGTGAGAGTTTGCGTCTCAATGCCGCTGTCAGTGGTGGCAATAATGGCGGCAGCAGTGGTTCTGGTTCGGTCGCTAATTCGTCCAATACGAATCTTTCAAATGCGACCAGCAATAGTAGCATTCACTCGAATGTGACTGCAAACAGTACCAGCTCGAGCACATCGGTTGCACCACAGTCAACAGCCACTACGGCTTCGACATCGACGAAAGTCACATCGCCAAACAACAATGGTGGTGGCAGTAGTTCGGCCAGCACCAATACAAGCCGCACTCATCACAGTCATGGCCATGGAGGTGGTGGTGGTGGCGGTGGTGTAAATGGCGCTGCCGGCAATCAGCACCATACTGCCGCTTCGCAGCCAAGTAAAAAACCAAAGACGACCTCATCTTTTCAGATTACTTCCGTTACTGTGGGACATCCCAAGGTGAATTCCGATAATGGCGATGAGTCGGCTGACGACTTGGATGAATCCCATACAGATGAATCTCATAGTCGTGTTACCGATCTCGAAAATGAGACACCTTCAATGTCAGAAGATACATTCTCCAAAGAGGAGGTGTATTTCTCCAATAATGCATTGAGCACTACAGCACCGGTGATACCGACCAGTTCACAGTATGGTCTCGTTGTTGTAGATCCCATTGGTCCATCGCTCGGACAGACTATACAAAATGTACAGGTCAATGTTTCGGACAACATTATAAATGTGGTGAGCGCTGCTGTCACACCAGGCGGCAGTAAGAAGAAGGACGACATCAAAGAGACGCAGCATCGTAGCGAACGTTTCAAGGTGGTCAAGATCGAGTCGACTGAGCCGTTCCGCCGTGGACGTTGGATGTGCATGGACTATCTCGATCACTCAACTGTAGGCACCGGCGGCAAGGAGGGCGGCGGTGGCAACAATAATGAAAAGACTGTTTCCTCCGAATCGGGTAGCGGCGGCAGCAGCGAACCGGCAAAGACTACACAAAGTATGATAATTGGCACGGGCGCCGCACAATTGCTCGAAAATCATGTGGATGGCGTTGGAAATAGTTTGCAACTTACTACTGGGGGCGGTACCGTTGCCAATGCTGCGAATGATGACAACTGGAACTTTGGCGAAGGTGACGGAAGCGTCAGCTCACCAGCTCAACAGATGCATCAACAAATGTCTGCACCATCTGGTATTGCCACCGCACCGGCTACAGTAGTACATGGCATGCAGCACTTTATGTCCGAATCAGCTGGCATGCAGCAGGGACATACACAGCAGCAACAGCAGCAGCAGCAACAACCACTACAACAGCAACAGTCACAACAAGTATATGCTGATAATGCGAATGCCAATAACACAGGCGTCGGTGGAGGCACTCAGGATGTGGTTCACGGGCAAACATTGCCTATGGATTATGCAACAGTTGTCGCACAGCAATTGCAACAATCGTTGCAGCAACTAAAGAAACAGGAGGAAGCGATTGCCGCTTCCGAGGAAGCTGGTACGGTTTATGTGCCACCACAGGCACAACAGCAACAGCCGCAACAACAGCAGCCGCAGACGCTTCCTAGCAATTTGCAGTTTCAAAACGGCAGTGTTGTCATGTGTGAAAACAATAACGGTGCTGTTAGCATGCAACAGGTTGAAAATGCGCAGCAACAGTCCATGCCAACAGCCTATGTAGCACAACAGCAAGGTGGCAACTACAGTCAACAGCAGCAACAAAACTTCCAACCCGCTGTTACACAACAACAACAACAGCAGCAGCAGCATCTTCAACAACCGCAACAACAACAACATCAGCCTTCTCCTCCGCAAATGATGGCCAACGACGCCATGAATATGCAACTTCAGCAACAACAATCATCGCAACAGCAGCAGCAGCAACAACAACAACAACAAAATCAATCGGCTTCCGCCCCGACATCGCAAATCGATGGCGCAGCCACACAACCACAACAATTCCAGTTCCAGTCACAAGCGCAGCCACAGTCGCAGCAACAGCAGCAACAACAACAACCAACACATCCACCACAGTATCAACACCAACAATCAGCTCCAGCTGGTCAAACGATGCCCATCGTAACTCAATTGACAAACTATGAATTGCAACAACAGTCTGGCGGCCAGCAACAGCAACAACAACAGCAGCTGCCACAACAAATGCAACAAAGTGCGCCGCCAACTATTGCTGATCCTAAGGTTCTGGCGGCCACCATCCAGGCTCATCATGAACAGCAGCAACAACAACAACAACCAGTAACGCTTGACAATGTCCAAATAACCAATCCAACAACAATTGCGAATATGCAAAATGAGACATTGCAGTTGCAGCAACAGCAACAAATTCATAGTGCTAATAATATGAACAATGCTAGTGCTAATACTAACAATAACAACAACAGCAATAATGTTGCAACTGTGACTACAGTCGAAGAACCGTCACCGGTTCAACAGCCAACTCCGCCGGCACAACAACAACAGCAGCAGCAAGTACCACAACAATTGCAACAGCTACCACAACAACAACAGCAACAGCCACCACAGCAAACACAACCGAATGCAGAAACAGAGACTGATAGGTGAGTCAACATTTTGCCCATTAAACTTAAATTTCTTATTTTTTGTGTATTTTTGTTGAAATTAATATTATTTGCATGGATCCAAAGTCTATATAGTTATCGATAGTTGATTAAATATTCTGTAATTGAAATTATCTAAGTATAAATATATCCAAGTTTAGCTTTAGACTCAGTGGAAAAAGTGTTCTGAAACAGTTTTAAGTTTGACTGTTGTCTCTTAATTAAACCCCCAACCCTCCTTTAGTAGATCTATGTGAAGTATATTATTTTGTCATACGGAAAAACGCCCTGGACCTATCACAAATCTGCTTAGGTGTTATACTTCTAGTTCCGCTTTTTCACCTTGATGTCTAAAATGATGAGGTCGGGGTGTTTTTGCTTTGATCTGGCAGAAGCGCGGCAGTTAGAACTCCTACAACTACTAAATGATGGACCTTGCTGTGAGCGAAGAGCTCCAGACTTCGTCCAATTTATCCAAAGCCAGAAAACCCTTATGACCTGCTAGTCGACCAGCGCTTGCTGATTTGGCCTGAGGCCCCACAATCCAGTAGTGAGCCACAAGAAACCAAAGAAGCTAATATTCGTTCTCTTTCCGCAGTTATTGCGACTGAAGTACCTGCCCTAGCAGGCTCATAAGCTTTACTGTTTCCTGTAAATACTGCTATGGCCAGGCACCCAAACCATTCCAATCATAAAATAACTAGATAGATATAGATATAAGTGTTTTAAATATCCTCAACTCGAATGTCCTACTCTAGAAATGAATAATCACCAGAGATAAGGATTCTATATATCCTTAACTAAAGGTTAATATCGCTACTCTATTATCGGAATGTACATATAGTCGTCAACATTCTTCAGGAGGCTGCGCTCCGGACCAGTTGATCTACTGCTACCTTTATGTCAGCGATGTAGTCTTCTTCTTTATTAACCTAAGAAACGCTTACGCGGCTATAGCCAAGTTTACAACAGCGCGGTAGTCGTTCTTCCTTTTCGCTGGTCCTTCTTCGCCTAGTTTTTACCACGGGGTGGAGGTCCTCTTCTTTCTCTACTTCCCCCGGCGAGTACTGCGTCGAATACTCTCATAGCTGGAGTGTTTTCATACATTCGGACGACATGCCCAGCCAGCGTAGCCCCTGTCTTATAATTCGCTGAATTATGTCAATGTCGTCGTATACCTTCGTCGTTGCCAATGCGCAAAGGACCATAAATCTTCCCCTTTCGGCGTTACCTTTCCCTCGAAAACTCGTAACGCCGACTCATCAGATGTTGTCATCAACATAACCTGCAGCGTTCGGGAAGTCTAAAACTAGAGCTAATACAAAGTTTCCAACGTGTACTCCTCCAAACCTAACAAAGATAATGAACTTTCTAGGCTAGAGACGTTTATTTAAACCCAATGTTAAAAAATAATAATGTCTTTCAAATTTAAACTGATCTTACCTGAACAAAATCCGACCGCAAGTGAACTTGGCTTTCCACTTTAATCAGCTACACTTCAAATTTACCTTGACTAACCTTTTATTGCGAAAACCGTTATTAAAAGCACATATCCATACATAGCCCGACTCCGACTCCGACTGGTCTATTCATATTTTTATGAGCGCAACGCGCTCTCACTCGTAAATTAAAGTCCGAACAACAGCCGTAGATTTCTTCACATAAATGTCTTCCAGCAGACGCTTTGATTGCTGTCTGAAAGAAAAACTCGGTTGGCCAAGTAATTGAATTGAACAACTCGGAGGCAGTCAGTAGCTAAGAAAAAAATGAAGAGAGCAGAAATATATATGAATAGACATGTGTGTGTTTGTATGTAACTGCATATTAAAACAGCAGCAACAATACGGCTGTGAAATCGCCGGCTATTGCAGTTAATGTTTGCGTATGTACATACATATTTAGCAAAGTTATGCATATACATATCCAGACACACATATGTACATGGGCATTACAAGCAGACACACACCGCCAACCTACATGAATGCATTTGAGTTTGCGCGACTCATGCCGCCGATCAGTTGCCGGTCGCTGCTGCTGTTGTTGCACATGCCGACAATGCTGCTGTTGCCCGATTGCCCGCTTATATGCCGGTCTCGGCTGTGGCGATAGCTTTGTGGCTCGTATTGCCGGCTGGTGGCTGGTGGCTGTCTATGTTTGTTTATGTTGTGTAGCGAATGCCGTCGTGGCTGTCTGCAATGCAAGTGGGCCACGCTTTTGTTGAAGCAATCCTTCTTTTTTATTATTATTATTTCTTGCGCTTTAAATTTGACTTCGCTGCGCAATGGCTGGTCGTTTACCCACTCGCCGTCTCCCAACAACTTGTCGCATGCAACAAAGTACGACTCTGTAACATTATATACATATACACACATGTGTGTGTATGCATTTATATGTGTGTCTGTTCATCGTCATCAGTATTAACAATTCGGTGTTTGCCTACATCTTGTTGCATTCGGTTAAGCAGCGGCGAAAATAAAAATAGATTGTGAAAAAAGCGAAGCTTGCGCGTGTTCGTATTAACAAGTACACAAGCCACACTTAAAACGCACACAAGCACACGTACATCAAACGAGCACACCCATACTTACTGACGTACAACGATATATGTATGTACATATATATCGAATGTATGTATGAATGTAGTTGGCTTATTGCCAACGCGCGCTACGCAATCACAAACAGCCATAATCATGGCCACAATAACGATCTTAGTCGGCAAATTGAAGAATTTCGCGATCTTCGCGTCGTTCGTCATATGGCGTATATGCGAAAACTTTACACACCCTCCTGCTTTCTAAATCTGCTTTTGAAGTTGCAGCGGAGGCGACGTTTCAGCGTGTCGTGTTGGGTCGGGTCGATATAGACATGTCCGTCTCTACATACGCGAACTAGTCGCTCAGGGTTTGAGATATCGCTCTGAAGTTTTGCGCACGTCCTTTTCTTTCCTAGAAGCTGTTCATTTGTCGGAATTGCCGATATCGGACCACTGCAAGCTATAGTTGCCATATAAAATTATCGAGAAAATCAAGTTCTTATATGGAAAACTTTTTTATTTGACAAGCTATCGTGACGAAATTTGGCATAGTTTTTTGTCGAAGAAAACGCAAAAATTTCCGATAGAATTGTTCAAATCGGATCACTATAGCATATAGCTGCCATACAAAATGTTCCGTCAAAATCAAGTTTTGTTAAGGAAACCTTTTTTATTCGACGAGATATCGTGACGAAACACTACATTCTTCTAAGAAATAGCTTAGATCGGACCAGTCTAAGATATAGTTGCCATACAAAATTATCGAGAAAAATCAAGTTCTTATATGAGAAAATTTTTTATTCGACAAGATATCGTGACGAATTTTAGTATATATAAGGTAACGCTACAATCTCCTAAGAAATTGTTCTGATAGGACCACTGTGAAATGTAGTTGCCATACAAAATTATCGGTCAAAATCAAGTTCTTATATGGAAAACTTTTTTATTTGACAAGATATCTTGACGAAATTCAACTTAGATTTTCCTCCCAGACAATACTACCATCTCCTAAGAAATTGTTCCGATCGCTTCACTATAGCATATGGCTGCCATACAAAATGACCGAGCAAAATCAAGACAATGTTGTTTTTATACTTTTCAGGTAAAAGAAATGCACCTTTGTAAGGGTTTTTAGCTTCAGTGTAGTGTTATTAGAAATTCGAAACGGTTAAATTCTCGCTCTACAAAACCATCGCATTAAAAAATGTCCAAATTCAAAAAGGATTCATAAAACCTTTATTAATTGCTTAAAACCCCGAAAGCGCCTATTATTTCCTTATTAAAAACGTAATCTCCCTTCCCTTCACTCCCTCCCTAACACAACCTTAGCAATACCGATATTTAGAATTTATTTAATTTTCTAAATTTCTCTTTCACCTTCTGGCCTGCTTTGTTTGTGTTTACAATTAATTTAAATATCGCAAATATTTTGCACGTTATGGCGTCGTACGTCAATATATTCAATCTTCGGTGCATTTTTTAAACTCAATAATCCAATAGTTATTTATTTTTTATGCTTTATTGAATTATCTGCTTTGGTGAATGAAATAAAGCTGCCATTAACGCTTTGAGCAAAAATATTTACAGATATTGTCCCTCAAACTTGATTGACGTCAATGCTACACTTTGAAAAAAAGATAAAGTCATTTAGATAAACAATGAATACGAGTATCACATACATATGGTATATATAGGTTATTTGCACACTCGACACACAAACCAAACGCTTTGTAAATATTTTGTAAGCATGTTTTCAGAGAGTTTTGTCTTTCTCACCGTTTTATTAGTAAAAAACTTTTTTGAAAAACTAAAAATTTGCTTATAAGATGTGACATACATATATGTATGGTTATATGTGTTTGGTCTCAAAAATATACTAGAAAGCGAAGAGTGGATCTAGAAACTGTTTCCGTGCCAACAAACACTATACATACATTGACGCACAACCCTAAAAAAGGCATGGAAAGGAGGGTACTCATTTCTCCATATATTCATTCGTTAGAAAACTTGTTTTTTAATGCCTGAACAGGGTATATTAAGTTGGCAACGATGGCTGAAACGTCGGAGTTCCTATGAATTGGATCAATAGATGATCAGCATGAAGAGTCAAGTCGATTTAGCCATGTCCCGTCTATTCGTCGTTTTGCCCGTATATACGCGTATTAGACCCTTAGTTTTTGAGATATCGATCTGAAATTTTGCACTTGCTCTTTTCTCCCCAAGCTGCTGCTTGTTTGTCGGATCCGTCTATATCGGACCACTATATAATATAGCTGTTATACAAACTGACCAATAAAACTCAAGTCCTTATATGGAAAATCCTTTTAACTGACAAGACATCTTGACGAAATTCAGCACAGACTATTATCTCAGGCATCGCTACAATCTCCGAAGAAATTGGATGGATCGAACACCTATAACATAGAGCTGTCATACAAACTGACCAATAAAGCTTAAGCCCTTATATGGAAAACCCCTTTAATTGATAAGTTATCCTAACGAAATTCAACACAGATTACTATCTCAGGCAGCGCAAAAATTTACGAAGAAAGTGTTCGGATCGAACAACTATATCATATAGCTGTCATACAAATTGACCAAGAAACACAAGTCCTTGTATGGAAAATTTTTATATTTGACGAGGTACCGTTACGAAATTCGGCACACATTAATGCCTAAGACAAGGCTACAATCTCCGAACATATTGTTCGAATCGAACAACTATATCATATAGCTGTCATACAAACTGACCTGTCAAAATTGATTTTATATTTCCTTAGTGCCATGTTAAGGCACATTTTCGGTTAGAAAATCACTATATCAACACATGCTTAGTTTAAATCTTAAAATTTTCAAACTTCCGTGAATTTCATATCAGTAACAGAAAAAAAATTTCATATGAAAAAGTCATTTGTTCAGCGAAATTTTCTTACATTGTAAATATTGTGGTTAAATAATCATAAAATTAGAAGATTGTCGAAGCTACGCATACAAAAATGCGAAGATGCATGCATATATACACAACATACATACACACACATGTATGCGTATGCAAATACAAACGTGTCAACCGCATTGCATAGTTGCGAGATGACACATAGTGACAGAAATAATTAGCGGCTATTAACCCCGCACACACTTGTCGACAGCGCAAGCGCGCAGCGTTGCCGCTACACCAGCAGCTACTATGCACACAATGGACAATCATTCGGTTTTTTCATTTTCTTCTTTTTTATCACACATATTTTTTATGGCTAAACAGTCGGCATGGCGCGTGTTGAACATTTTAATTTATTAAGTGTATTAAACATTGCCTGGAAACGGCATTTCGATTGGAGCATAAACTTTCAACGTGAAAGCACTTAGCATTAAATTCAACAGCGTTAATTTTTAAAAGCTGTACAAATATCTATAACACAAACCGAACACATAATTTCACACCAAGTCGCGTTGAATGTAATGTTAAACATTGAAAAGGTTAAGCGTTTGTGGTGCGACATTCGAATGTTGCTGGTAGGTGGATGGGGGGTGAGCTACAGCTGCTATCGAGCGGTGTGCTGATTATGCAATTAGCAACCATAGAAATGAACGTGGTGGCTAGCTGCCTAGCGTAAATCTAGTGTGTACGCACGCGGGCAGATTATATTACGTGAGAATCGATGCGTACGCCGGCAGCGTTTAAAGGCGGAAGCGACGTGTAAGTAAAGCACCGAAAGCTGCCCGCAATGCAAGACATGGCGCCAGCTTATTTTGCATTTTGCACTAATGTAATTTGAGCGTTTTATTTTGTATTAATTCAATATTTAACTAAATGCAAGGAAATTCGCAATTTCCATAAACAAGCCGGGGGGACTGTCGTATATTTATATAAATATGTGTATTAGAGCAGGTCGATTTCTTTTTATAAAATCACATATGTGGGAAATAGTCTATGGGTTTTTCTGAATAACTTTCTCTAAGGGCCTATGGGTCTGAAACAGGTTTAAAGTCATCGATTTTTAAGGTGTTTACTTGGGTTGCCTCGGGTTAAAAACAGCGCCTTTTAAACAAAAAAATGTCATATAAAAAAATAAATATTTTATTAGAATTTTTTACTGTTACAAACCTACCTACCTTTTGGAAAAAAATATTTTAAACTCCGCCATTGCAACGCCGTTTCCGGTGACTCCTCGGAAAAAAGATGCGCCCGCGTTGGCAGGATAACTCCTTACAGGATCATCTAAGATGAAAAAATACCTGTTTTAGTTAGAACCTTAACTTAGAACTTGGGCGAAGGGGGAAAAAGAACCGAAAATTGAATTTTTTGCAGACATTTTTACAAAAGAATTAAAATTTCACTGAAAATTTCGAGATATTGTTTTTTTTTTTTGAATAGTTGTAATCGAAAACAATCCTTCGTCCAAGTCTTTAAGATTTGTATCTCAAAGACGTGTGTAAAATTTCATAAAGATCGGTTCGGTTCGGATCGGTAGTTCCAAAAAAATCTTACCAACCGACTTCAAGAACACAGAAACACGCGTTTAAAGATGGCGCACTTAGCCTATCTAGCCTAGAGCGAACAAGTTCTCAAGGCTCTATCTCCGAAACTATTATTCGGATCAACTTGAAAATGCAGGACAATATTCTGGAGAGTTGTAGGTTTTAATAAAGCAATAAAAAAAATTTTTTGAAACCCGTAAACCCATGTATCTGAATAAAATTGAATACATAGGTGCATTTTAATATTCTATCGAGCATTTATCCGAATCACTCAGATCAGATTACTATAGAAAATGAATAAAAATGAAATTAATAAAAAGAAAATCGGAGAAATATAACATATATCTGCCTTACAACCGATTATTCATTTTTTTCTGGTATAATGACTTCAATGAAAAAGTCAAGAGCTCGTAACCGGCTTAAGACCCATATTCCCTTAGGCAGGGTTGTTCAAAATGAGCCGCATATGCGATTTTTTCGGCTTTTGGCTCCCTGTAAATCAACCCGCCCTAATGTACCTGTATAATATATATTATATGTAAAAATATATACAAAACATATATATAAACACACCTACATACACCCCAACACTCATCATGCAGCCACACTTATTCACACGCCAACTGTAATTCATCAATTTAAAAATAGCCATTCCACCGCTTTCGCATCGATCACTGCACAATGTCTCATTGTCGCATGTTAATACCATGCCATGTTGTTATTCCTATTGTTGTTGTTGTTGTTGCTGCTTTTCCTGCTTTGGCTGCTGCCATTATGCGAGTAGTGCTGCAGCTATTTTCGTACTGAAGTTAATATCCATTATCCATGAAATTTTCAAGCAACCAACCGCCCGGTTGCTAAGTACCACCATTAACACTGCACCAACTACCATACACAGCCGTTTTCACTCTGCTTGTTGTCTCATACTGCTGCTGTTGTTGTCATGCGCTTTTTATTGTTGTTGTTTTGTTTGTGGAAGTTCAACTCCCCCTTAAAATGCACTTACTCATAGCCATTACATATGCATAAGCAGTCGCATACACATACATACTCATACGTAGATATTTATAAATGTGTGGAAGCAGGCGAATAATAAGGAGCGCCAAGGTTACTCTTCCTACCTTCCTGTATTGGCGCCTTTCCGATTATAGGAATGTATAAATGTATTTCTGCAATAATTAATAAAAAGTGCGTTTACTCTCTATGGAATAACACTGAAAACTTGCGGAGTTCGAAGGTGTGGTATATGATATATTATTCTGATGAAAACAAAAATTGATTTTTGCTGGTGTCTCGGTATACTTTTGGGTTCATATATCATAAAACACTTGATTAATTTTAACTAGATTTAGTAAATTATAAGAAACCCTCATAACATACTGAAATCGGCCATCATCTAAGCTCGGAAATAATATGAAATTGATCTATAGCTTTTAGTTTTACGCCTCTGCCTAATTTAGTGCGAAATGCACTTGAATTCAGTCGATGTAGTCCTGCTATTCGCTGTATTAATATGTCCTTCTGGTTGACTTAATGTTGTATATATCCGTCTGTAAGTGAGACCTTTGTTTGGGTTTTGGAATCCTAAGCTCTCATGTAATGAGTATGCCGTCTGTCCGGTGGACTTTTACGAGAAGAACTCACATAGAAAATTAGGTATCTTATGAAACTAAATACTAAGGATCAAAGATTGCTAGATTACCTTTAAATATATCGTAGTAAAATTTTTAATTCGATGTATGAAATAGTTTTAGGGCTACAACCCATTATTTTTAATGAGATCCATCTTTTTTTAGCTGATCTTTACTCGGGTAGACACGGTTACCAAGGTTTTCTCTACCTGATCCCTGCAACGGAGTGAAGGTTTTCCACTGCTTCCACGGGAGGATATTGCATAGAATACTTTCAGAGCTAGAGTGTTCTTATCCATCGTGATAACAAGATCTAGCCTAGCATAGCCGCCGTCTCTTGATTCGCTGAACTATGTCAATGACGCCCATTGTTCCATCGGCTGCGGTTTCGCCGTTGTCTAAGCGCAAAGGTCCATAAATCTTACTTTTTTTTCGAACATTCGTAAACCGACTATTGTCGTTGTAGCGGCAGAATTCTGTTGAGTTAACAGTCCTTGCACGAATAAAAAATCCGGGTCCGTTCCGGTTACTTAGATCCGACTGTTGTTGGAACGGCTCGAAACGCCAACTCATGAGATGTTGTCATTTTCCATTCTTTAGCACCATTTAGCAGGACCGAAATTATGAGGTGGTATATCGATCTTCGGTCACGAATATTTTCCAAGATTTTTGCGCATAGTGAATATCTGGTCAGATGTAAAACCTCATTGATAAGCTCCTATCAGTCACAATACGCTCGATAGAACCTTAAACACGATATTAAGGAGGCTTATCCCACAGTAATTGGCACAGATAAAGAGGTCCCATTTTTTGTAGATTGAGTAGAGCACATTTAGGTTCCAATCGTTAGACACGCTTTCATCCTACTATATCCTGTAAAGAAGGACTTAGTATGCACCTTGTCAATTCTTCATCGCGATGTTTGAGTAACTCGTCCAGCGATCCATCGGCCCCTGCCGCTTTGTTGCTCTTTAGGCGGATGATTGTAAACCTACGAAACCCTTTATTTATTTATTTTCATGCCAAATGGTCCAACATTTTTTTGGGTGAAACTCATTCCATAACGCTGCCATTTTGTCAGTTTTCGATTTTTTTCGACTAAAGTTTGTTGTTCGGTCAATATCTTCCAGCGGAGGCTCATTTTTAGGTTTCATCCACGCAGAAATCACTACAACAGTGGAGGAACTTTTATTTTATCCGTCGGAGATCGCTTATAACTCGAAAATTATATATATTTTTTTGAGACAACTCGAGTGAGTGGCTCTGAAAAGCAACAATATTACAGTATCTTCACATTTCCTCCAGTTTCGAAAGTCTAAGTTATCCTATACGGAAGGTTATGACACAATTCAACAATATTGCTACATATACATACATATGTACATATGAATAATATGAGTAAATAATACAGTACATCAATACCTCAATTTAATAATGTGCTTACTTCAAATTCTTTTCGCCTTGTCCTCTTACATTTCTTATGCAATTTAAAGTATAAAGTGCACATTCAAGAAAACGGGTGTGGCTGCGTTGTCTGGTGAGAGTTACTCATAAATATTTATGTGCTTCTTTTTGCCCTTCCTGTAACTGCTGCGTGCGTCGACTATACATATATACATGTATATGTATATCCACATTCCATGATATAAATTTATACCCGCCTGTGCATTTATGTTTATGCATTTCGTGTGTGCGTCACTTGCTTAGCGGAAGAGTGTCAGTGAATTGATAAATTTGACAAATTAATGGTTTCGGGAATTTAGTGGGTGCGCGTACGCCCTTTCCTAAATGATATGCGTGCATTACAAATACAACGTATGCTCGTCGTGTGTCAAAGGTCACACCATTAAGCGGATTAAAGTAATTCACTTTTATACAAATTCAAATTTATTTTTGCTTAAGCTGTAGAAAACATCACAATTAAGTCTAACTGATTTATTTTACATGCCTATGTTGCGGAGTTGCAGAAAAAGCTCTCGAAGGCATGTCATTGTACCGCACATTTTATGACTAGCCTCAATGTCGCTGCCCCCTATTGTCTATAAATTTAAAGCAAAACATTCTAGAAGTTGTAAGAGTTGCGTTGAATATGCCAAGCGTTGGCGAGTAGTGAATGGAACAAACTATAGCAGTTGTATAGGCTAATCCATTTCGGGGTTCACTACTTAAAAAAAAAAACACGTAAACTTCAAATTTAAGGAGAAATGGTTTTTTTATCATTCGAAAGAACATTCTTTGTCATTTCTGTTTTGAATATTATCACTTTCAAATCTTGGCCGTGGCTACGTCTCAGATGGTCCATCCGTTGAGCGCAATTTTCGATGACTCGTTCTAGCATTTCGAGTGGTAACTGGGGAAGGACACATGATGTTTTGCTCCAGCGCCTGAAACGAATCGGGATTATCCGCATAGACTTTAAACTTTTCATATCCCCAGAAAAAAGTCCGACCTTATCATACGATATTGGAGGCCAATCGGCAGGCTCAAAATGTGAAATTATCTGCTCACCGAAGTGTTTTCTCAATAAATCCATTGATTGATGCGATGTTTGGGAAGTGGCGCCGTGTTGTTGAAACCAAATGTCGCCAAGATCACGAGCTTCAATTTCAGGCATCAAATAGGCAACTATCATGGCGCGATAACGTCGTCATTGACGGTTACGTTCTCACCAGCATCATTTTTGAAGAAATATGAACAGATTATGCTTTTCTGGAAGAAATGTCAGCTTTTGAATCTCTAAAGGTTGCTCTTTGTCCCAAATGTGGCAATTTTGCTTGTCTACATACCCAGTGAGACAGAAATGGACTTCATCGCAACAAAATTTGGCTCGAAAACGTCTGATCTTCTTGGAACTTTTCAAGAGCCCATAAAAGCGAAGGGATGTCGCTTGGAAGGGTCGAACGGCTTCAGTTCTTGCAGAAGCTTTATTTTATATGCTTTCAATTTAAGATCTCGACGTAAAATGCTTCAAGTCGTTCCATACGTCAGTCGGAGTTGCTGCGAACGGCAACGAATCGATTCTCCATGGTCTTCCTTCTCAGCTACGGCTGCTATATTGATGTGTATAGTTCTATCTACCTGAAGGTAGGTCATATAGCGATCTTGCAATTAGTTTGCGCATATCATCAATAGTTTGCGGAACAACAACTGATTAAGACGATCTTCACGAAATTCGTCTTGGGGTGTTGTACGACCTCGATTGAATGCACCATAACATCAATGAACATTGAACCTTTATTGTCACTTAGATTTAGTTAAGTTAATCAATGCACTGTTGCAAATTTTTGAGATTTAAACCCATTTTTTTGGTCACGATGAATATTTTGAGTTACTGTAAACAACACAAATTGCGACTTAGTCCCAATTTTTGGCCGAGATGAGTATTTTAAGTTACTGTAAACAACACAAATAGCGCTCGTAAGTCAAAATGTACTGAATATTTATAACGGCAAAAAAGTCAAACTTCACAGTAAAGTTGTGAGTTGCCAGATTGCAACATTAGGGTTGCCAAATCCCGAAAAATAAAAGGCGAAAAAGTCTGCTTGCGGCAAAACAGACTTCTATTTTTGCTTGCATAGTGCTTCGTAATCATTTGGCGACAATTGTTTGCTGTATTTTTTAGGCGTCACTACCAAGTACACCTGTTCACTCGCCTCGCATAGTTTCACACATATGTACCTCCATATGTCTGTATGTGATAGGAAGCGAGCTCGTAGTTGTCTGTAGTGGCAGGTTTTTGGAGCACACGTGCAACTTCCTGTGGCAAATTTGTGTCACAGTCACCGCTAATACATTGGACACCTATAATTATGAAGTGGAAACCGAAATTCTAGTTCGCTTAAACGGAACTTTGTTTCATACAAGCGGCTTGTCATGTGAGACAAGTGCGATCGAAGCATTTGAGTTATGTGCATTAGCATTTGTAATATGCATTCAGCACACTTACAAACATATATGCAACGAACACCACCGACAATTCGCAAGTTTACTTGAGCAGCACACAATAATAATTTCTAATGTTATTTACACAGTGTCGAGAGTACTGACCTATTATTGGTTGTACCTTGATTTGTCTGTTGCTTTTTGGCACATATTCATATTTACATATAATTTGCAGATACATACATATACTATATGTTCATACGTGTGTGTTCATGTGTAATTATTCATCGAAGTTTGTTTATGCCGAAAATCGCTTGTTACCTGCGCCTGTCCTCATAATTTTTTGTCGTACTATTTGTTTACAAAACAAATCGGCGGTAATGAGTCTACACGCACACACCTGCGCTTACTTACTTTGTTGTGGGCCGTAAATTGATCTTGTACAGCGACAGCAGCCAACACGCGGCCGGTGGTTGCTTTTTGTTGTCTTCAACACACTTACTTACACACCTAATTGCAAAAATGCTAAGCGTGAAAGCAAAGAAAGACACATTAAACGCTATGAATTTTGGCGCAAGGTCGTCAACAGTAACAGCAACAAAAAATTAGTTCGAAAATCGTCGTACACAAAAAATTTGACAAGCAATCACTGAAATCACATAAACAACAAAGCTATTTCACGGTCGAAAATTATAAAAAAAAATTATGAATTGCTAAGTCGCTATTAAATGACCTACATTCGTCGAGAAAATAGCAAAAAAAAGTCATAACGGAGTACTTTGAATGACTAACTTTTAAAAATAATGAGTAAGTAAATTGCGTTGCAAGTTCAGAATTTTGGCGCTTCGCCGGTTAGTGAGATATATTATTCTCATTTCATTATCTAACATGCATTTTTATTTAAACTGAAGTAAAGAGAGGTAAAGAGTATACGATATTTCCTTTGGAGCGTTTTCGCAAAGATATAATTTATGGGTTTTCTTTGATAGCATTTGCCTTCTCTCAAATCAGACATTAAAATAAAAAATTGTTGTTGTACAAGAAACTATTTTATAATATTTTTTTCGAAATGTTTAGTAATCATAAAATAATTATTTTAGGAGAAAAATTCGATAATTTTTTACTTCCAAACTCTTTTGAAAAAATATAGGCTGATTTTGTCTTTCCATTTTTCTTTTTTTTTTTTAATGCTTTATTAATTTTTTAAACTTGTTTTGTTATTATTTTTTCATTTTATGTTTTTTTATTTCCTTTTTTTAATTTTTTTTTTAATTTTTTTTAAATTGTTTAAATATTATTTAACATTTTTTAGACATATATATATTTTTTTAATTCTTATGTTTTTATTTGTTTTAATATCTTTAATATTAATTTTTTTATTTTTTAACTTGTTTTAGCATTTTTTATAATCTCTTATTTTTATTTTTTTTTTTTTTAATATTTTTAATTCTTAATTTTATAATTATTTCTTAATTTTTTGTAATTTGTTTAATAATGTTAAATTTTTATAATATTTAAAATTTTTTTTTATATTTTTTAATTTTTTATGTATTTTTTAATTACTTCTTATATTTTTATTTATTTTAATATCTTTAATTTTAATTTTTTTATATATTTTTATTTTTTAAATTGTTTTTTACAATCTCTTATTTTTTTAATATTTTTAATTCATAATTTTATAATTATTTCTTAATTTTTTGCAATTTGTTTGATAGTTTTAAATTTTTATAATATTTAAAATTTTTTTTATTTTTTTTATATTTTTTAAATTTTTTTGTATATTTTTTTAAATTTTTTTATATATTTTTTAATTACTTCTTATATTTTTATTTATTTTAATATCTTTAATTTTATTTTTTTTGTTTATTTTTTTTATTTTTTAAATTGTTTTTTACAATCTCTTATTTTTTTAATATTTTTAATTCATAATTTTATAATTATTTCTTAATTTTTTGTAATTTGTTTGATAGTTTTAAATTTTTATAATATTTAAAAATTTTTTTATTTTTTTTATATTTTTTAATTTTTTTTGTATATTTTTTCAAATTTTTTTATATATTTTTTAATTACTTCTTATATTTTTATTTATTTTAATATCTTTAATTTTAATTTTTTTTTTATATTTTTTAAATTGTTTTTTACAATCTCTTATTTTTTTAATATTTTTAATTCATAATTTTATAATTATTTCTTAATTTTTTGTAATTTGTTTGATAGTTTTAAATTTTTATAATATTTAAAATTTTTTTTTATATTTTTTAAATTTTTTTGTATTATTTTTTAAATTTTTTTATATATTTTTTAATTACTTCTTATATTTTTATTTATTTTAATATCTTTAATTTTATTTTTTTATATTTTTTTGTTTTTTACAATCTCTTATTTTTTTAATATTTAATTATTAATATTTATGCATTAATGTTTTTAATATTCTTTGTTTTTTATATTTTTTAGTTTTTTTTATATTTTTAAATATTTTTTAATTAATTAATATTTTTTGCTATTTTTTATTCTTTTATTTTTTGTTTGTATTTTTTTAATATGTTTGTCATTCTTAATATTCTTTTTTGCTGTGTTAGGTTAAATATTCTTTGTTTTATTATATTTTCAGTTTCATTTTATATTTTTAAATATTTTTTATTTTTTTTTTATGTTAAAAATTTGGTTGAAAATATGTTGAATTATTCAGACAATTTATTTTTTTTTTATTTTTTTAATTAATTAATATTTTTTTAATTCCTAATTATTTTTATTATTTTTTAATTAATTAATGTTTTTTTAATTTTTAATTAATTATTATTTTTTAATTTTTTTATGGCATTATTGCCCTTTTTAATATTATAATTTCTTTTTATATTATTTATATTTTCTTTAATTTTTTATAATTTTTTTATAATATGTGTTTTTTTTTAATGGTGTTTTAATGTATTATTTAGTGTTTACTTTTATTTTTTATATATTTTTTATTTGTTTAATTAATATTATTCTTCATTTATTTGTATATTTTTATTATTTTTATAGATTATATTTTTTTATAACATTAATTTTGATAATTTTTTTTTTTGTTTTTATTTTTGTTTCTTTAAATTTGGACGATTTCAAAACTTAATAAAATTCTTTTTATAATTTTTTGTCAACTGCTTTTCAGTTGCTTTCAGTTTCCGTATATACCTACATACTTATAAATATACATATATTTTTAGACTATTAGCTATCATGCTGAAGAAATCTACGCAGATTTCAGTATAAAAAAGTTAGATAAACCTTGAAAAGCGTTGACATTGAAGATTAAGCATGTTCGACATTGACAAAATGGGAGCAGCATTGAATTTCGGCGACAACGATCGTAAGCCGATTTGGAAAATCTGCTCTTATTCTGAATAATTTATATAATTTTATAGCGAAACACAATTGCAAATTTCATGGCTCCAAATTCACATATTTTTTAAACCAAGTTTTTTATTTTATTGAATTTTTATTGCTCTTGACTCTACTTCTTAATGTCGGTGATTATTTTGAATCGTAATGGCAAAAGCATATTTATCTCTATATATGGCAATATAGATTTATACATTAGTATATTTATCTGCATTTATTTTACTGCGTTCTTTGAACTTGCAACGCTGTGCAACGGCCCACAATGAGTTGCCACAGCTGCCTCTAACCTTATATTCGTAAGCTATCAACAAACAGCGCATCACTTGGAGCATATTTGCTCTCATGCAGACCGCCACCACCCAGCTGCGTCAACGCCTGTTGCAGCATTGTCAAACCGATACTCTTCGGTTTGCTAACTACTCACTCCGACTGGTACTCTTTTTCGGAACATACTCTTGCTAAACACTGCACTGATCAGCCGACTGGCTAGCTTCTTTGCTTTGGCTGTGTTATCGCCGTTGTTGTCTGCCGTTGGTGTGCTTGTTGTCTCTGGATTACAACACTTACAGCGGCATTCGCGACTCTGCACTTAAACTTGTTTCTTTTTTTTTTATTATTGTGTTCATTTTTGTTTTATTTTTATTTTGGTGCTTATTTTTATTTTGTGTAGTCGCCGCCAACGTCGCAGTTTCGTTTATTTTTGTTTTTGCCGTTTCTAAAAATAGCAACAAGTATTGGCTTTTGTGGCGATTATCAGCGCGCTTTGAGGCGCGTGTGTCGTGGGGCGGGCGGATGAAGTGCTGCGGACCGTGCTACGTACGTTTGTACTTGTCTATATGTATGTTTATACATATGTACTCATATATACTTATAATGACGGCGCCTTCGCCTCAGCAGACAGTGTCTCACTTGAGTCCATTGTTATTATAGTGTATGTATTTATATATTTATTTCGGTTTGGGTGTTTTGTTTTTAGAGGTATAAAATTTTTATTTGAAAGAAAATGCAGAAAAACTATTTAAATGCCCAATATTTTGGCTTTTTTAGTTCGTAATTTTAATGTCATATAGTTGTTTTTGAAGAGATTGGTAGGCATATGAATTCGATGACTGTCTTAAGGGGTTGTATGCTGTTTTGAATTTTAAAAATTCGAGTTTATCGTTTGCTTATTTATCGTATGTACATATTTTTGAGAATACTCTTCGAAAATTTGAAGTTGATCAGGCAAATAGTTTCGGAGTTATGAGCGCACTTGTAAGCATTTTTGAATATAGTATCTCGTTCCAAAACTTTAAACTCATTTTCCTCGAAACGCTGTTTTCAGGGTCGGAAGAAAAGCTTCTTAACGGCTGGACCGTCGACTTGAAATTTTCACGTGACCTTTTTGATGTACACATTTTCCAGGTAATTAACGAAGGAATATGATTTATGATAAGATAAGAGAAGAAGACTCTCTTCACGATCTGGTTCAGTCATCAAAAGTTCGTTCCAATTGAGAAAATTTAAAATAGAGAATACCAAAACCTGAGAGTAAGAGTAAACTTTATTAAATCTCTAATTGATGAGTTGTTTGTTCGATTCGGCACTTTCTAAGGTGTGATTGCAATAAAGCTTTTTACACTAGTAAAGTTCTTACCGAGACTGTTCTTGGACTTTCAAACAAACTATCACTTTAAGACCTAAGACCTACATACATATATATTCTGCTAATATCTCTACCTCACCGCAAAGCATTTTTTTAAGAATATATATACGTAACCGCAATCGCCATTATGTGGCGCATTGTTGTTATTGCTTGAATTGTATATAATTATCTACATTGTAGATACCAATGAACCTCTTCCTACTATCTTTTTTTACTGTTGTTAATATGTGGAATGCTTGAGTTGCTCGGTTATTTTCGCTGATAGTTGATAATAGCAAAACGCAATTGTCCTTATGTCCGCCACCGTCTCATCATCACTTTGCAGTGATATGCTATTTGCGACATGCATAATACGTGATAAAGAAAAAATGTCATTTAATAAAAATAAATTCTTCCAAATGATAGCATAGTAGCAACGCAAATTCTTTAACTAATTGTGTGTATGTATATACATATTTAATGCATAGATTATATGAATATCTATACTTTTCATACACATTTCTTTAACATTGACTGAATAATACAAATTATATTTTATGTGTGGAAATATATTATAATCGCAGTAACCGAACGCTTTGGGAGCATGTCTACCATTCGTTAAGAAGTGGGTTCAAATCTTAAATGCATTGAGTTGTGGAAAGTCACTCTGCTACCAAAAAGCTTCTCAAAAAATGGTATTAGCTATACCAAGGGTAGTCATATCTCCTTGGCTTTGCTAACTCCTTCACTACACTAAGCCTAAAACATTCTCTTACTGAATCCACAGCGACCTTATTCACCAACTTCTTAATGGTCATTCAAAGACCTCAGCATTTTTGTTAATGACGTTAATTACGCAGCCGTAATAAGATCACCTGAATACAGCAGAAAGCAGCTAAATAAGATACATAAAAGTCAAATTACTGCCGTCCGAACTATCACAGAATGTCTCCTGATCTACCCCTTCATACACCTATACAGTAAGGTCCGCATGCTTCTGGTTTAGGAACATAATGCACTCCTATCCGAACAGTTTCTGCGGAGATATAATGTTTTCACTGAAATCATCAGTGCAGTCGTTTGCTTGAAGCGCTACCGCCTCCTAGGAACATCAAAACAAACATTCCTACAATATGTCGACCAACTTCAAAAATATACCGACTAAATTTCACACGCCATCAACTTCAGACGTGTACTGAAATCCAATCATATCGGACCTTTTAACACTTTCATCGACTCTCCCCCGCAATTGGCGTCCTTCAATTGGAAACTCTAGCCATCGCCGTCCGTGAGCTCCAAGGTTAAGCAGGCGCAACTACTTTCTGTATACTATAGCAGGATATACTCATAACTATCCAAAATATACACCGACAATATACTAATACTGCTTGCAAAGAGTCGTGGCATAACACCAACCACGTCTTTGCAAGCACCCTTAAATGCATTCACTTAACCTCGTCTGCCTTTGGTCCGACCGCATCGAAACCGCACTTTTTCTATCGAAGCTAAAGTGATCTCTCTGTGTAATCTAGCCCCCAACTTATTCTGGTATAACCTCTCAAATAAAGCCCAGTATCATTTTATCAGAAACTGTCATATCCAAATTTTTGACTAGCGTCCGAAAGCAGCAATGATTCAGACTTATCGACATATTAGATTAGGCTAGGTTAAGTTCGATGGCTGACCCGGAGATCGCATTTGGACGGTTGTAATGCCATAAAAGCAGAACTCCTCTAGTCGATCTTATAAGTCAGCAAAGGAAGTGCTGAGACGTTTTCACCTCGTCTTTTTCCATACAGCTTCTGCAGCTGGCATCCAGTAAGATTATCAACAGCATGGACGATGGTAGGGCAATGGCCGGCTGGAACCCATACAACTAGGGAAAGGCTAACCTTACTGAAGGTTAAAAGCTTTCAGATCTCTTACGATCGATCATAGGCCAAAATGATCTTGTGACAGCGCTTGAACCGATGGTGGCCCAGCGTTGACCAAGATCCCGCGAAGCCCAGCTATCCAGTTGTAGAAGACACAACAAGAGGGAAGCACCATCATGCTCTCATTCTACTGATAGCGCGGCTTTCCTTGTCAACTGGTCAGCTTTACATTTATCGATATAACTGTAGGCGGACTATTTCTATGGAACCGGCAATCCTATGCTGTCTAGGTGGCTTCAGCTAACTTGTGGAGTTATTATTTTTTTTTTTTATTGAATAATTGCCTTATTTTAATCTACTATTTATAAAAATCTAATTATTTTTTTTTATAAAAAATTCGAGAAGTTTTGCGGCTGGACAGAGTACCACAAAAAGTTTCGAATCACGTAATAATGACATGAATCACTATACATACATATACTTATGTATATATGTTTACATATCTGACTATATGTGAAAAGAAGAGGAACTCTCTCGCAAACCACACCGGCTCATGGGTTCATTGTTGTAACACTTCAGAAGTCGTAATAAATAAACGAATGGGGCTAAGTCATTAAACGATTGATTGTTGATTTTATTATAATTTGTTTTTATTTTTTCTTATGTTGTTTCAATAATCATTTGCTTTTCTTCATGCTTCTCCCTTGTTGTTATATAAGTTTGTGTTGTTTTTGTTTTTGTTCTTGTGATTGGCGGCGCTACTCACAAATTACGAGTAGTAAATAAATTCATTGAACTTTTCGTTAGCTTTCTACTATGGTGTCTCGCTCCCTCCCTGCCAACACCTTTCGTCGACTCAACACACAGCACAATGATAACACGATCGTTTCAAAGCGAAAAGTGAATGAATATGGTGCACTAAGGAGGTGAATATTTCGAAAACGTATTTTATAGAGAGGGGAGCATACTTGTTGTTCGTCGCGAGCTGGTGGCGAGCTTTGAATTTTGCTTTCATTCGCTTGCATTTATGCACTTCAATAACGAAATGTGTGTGTGTGCGTGTGTGTAGTTGTTTTGGAAGAATGGCGCAATTTGAAAATAAAATGTAAATTTGTAAAAGCAAAAACATACAATTATCAACAACAACAAAATAAATGCCCGTGCATATAAGGTTGCTTAGGCGCGCTCCATTAGTGAACAAGCTCAAAAGCCACTTTGTTTCGTTTGTATTTTTTTATTTCTCGAAATTTCATTCACATTAACTGCTGATTTGTTTTCACACCTACATACATATGTACATATGTACATATGCATTGATGTACATATGTAAGTGTGTGTTTTTTCTACGTTTATTCAAGGGAAGTGTAAAAACGAGGTTGCACGTGTTGCTCAAGTGCCTCAAAGTACTCTATTTTGACCACATTCATTGACCGCATTTCTTTCCAAACTTCTGTTGGCGCACGAATCGCTTCACGTGAATAATTTGTATTTGGTAAAAGTATTTTATCATTATGCAACTTAATGATAGAGGTTGTTACAATTGGTAAACGTTAGAAAATTGATGAAATTTTAATTATTACTGCGCGCCATTTTGCATTTAATACTTTAAAATTGGATATTAACTAACTTTCGGGTATTTCATGCACCCAGTTGTCACTTAAAACTATGTGGGGTACATTAGGGTGTGCAATAAAAAAAGTTAATATTTAATTTGTGTATTAAAATGAGCCTATATAAAGAGAAAGAGAGATTCATCCCAGTTATAACTTGAAACTATATTGGACCAACACATTAGGGTGCGCCAAAAAGGGTAATTTGGAATTTGTTGGTTAAAGTGCAAAAAAAATACGCAAAAAAACAAAATATCCTTGCTGAAATTAAAAAAAAATATACTTGAATTTTATGTAGAGGCTATGCATGAGGGTGTTGAAAAAGAGTAAGTAAAAAATTGTTTGGATTAAAGCGCAAAAAATATGCAAATAAAAAAAATATACTTGAATTTTATCTCTCTCTGATAGACAGGAAAAAATATGCAAATAAAAAAATATCCCTAATATCAGTTTAATAGGTTAAAGTGCAAAAATATCCCTGCAATAAAAAAAATATACTTGTATTTTTTGTTTGATATCGAATTTAGCCGTAAGACCGGAAAAAATATGTAAAAAAAAAATATCCCTGCAAACAGACAAAAAATATCCTCTTATCTTATGTTGGAACTATGCCTTAGTGGAAACCAAAAACACTAACAACGAACTTACGGGTTAATGTGAGCAAATACCCGAACAAATATCCCTTGGGATTCAAAAAAGCTATAGAATTTATAGGTTCATGTTAACATGTAGACTCTCACCCTATTATAAACTATGTTGGATCGATACGTCAGGGTGCGCCAAAAAAGCGGATTTTAAATGTATAGAAAGTGCAAAAATATCCCTGTAAAAATTAACAAAAATATCCTTTATCCTATGTTGGGGCTATACATTAAGGTAATGTAAAAACAATGGATATCGAATTTACGCGTTAGACTAGAAAAAATATGCAACGAAAAAAATTTCCCAGCAAACTGACAAAAAATATCCTTAAATCTAATGTTGGGACTACAAATCAATATCTACGAGCTAAAGTGCAAAAAGGGACTTTTGCAATATTTTTTAACTTTTTTTACAGCGAAAAATCCCTGGAAAATCAACCAGGGATTTTTTTGTTTTCAATCAAAAAATTCGTATCTTCAAGAGCTCGTATTAAGTACTAAAGTCTTAGCAAGTTCTTGGTCTTAGTACCTTCTTGTCTGCTTTTTATGGGTTTTTCATAAAAATAGTGCATATAACAATTCACAATCACTGCATTGTGCTCACTTG
Source organism: Bactrocera dorsalis (assembly GCF_023373825.1). NCBI lineage: Eukaryota > Metazoa > Arthropoda > Insecta > Diptera > Tephritidae > Bactrocera > Bactrocera dorsalis. The sequence goes on from NC_064303.1 coordinate 102,092,341, forward strand.
CTCGCTGTCTTTTTAATCTACTTCTGTGAAGGTTTTGCCATGTTATTACCTTATCAACGGAAATACGAAGTAAAATGAAATAATGAGAAGATCAAAGATAAAATAAAACAAAATGTTACGAAACCAAATAAAAATAATTCGCAAAAATAAACTAAAAGCTATATAAGCAGAGTAACTGCATACTTTTTTCTATTATTTTGCCATTTTTGCCAGCAACGCCGACGCTGCCGCTGCGGTTGACGCTAACAACGTCCATCGTTCGTCTCGTGTGCGTAATTTTTAACCTCTCATTTAATCTACCCACCAACATTTCTATAGACTCGCATAGAACGCGTTAATGTTGTGGTAGGACTGAGACTGAGGTGGGAAGGCGGCGGCGGCAGCGCAGTCCTACATTATATTTGACTTTCGACTCTTTCAAGTGGTGTATAAGAAGAAACTAGAATGAATTACAAAGACGTCAGCTGAGCTAGCAGCGTGTTATTGAGCGCGTGAGCGATTAAAATGAGCTAAATTAATACATTTTTACTGTTTCTGCGATTTGTTTTTGTTTATGCTTTTTGCATTAATTCCTTATATACAAATGTTGTCTGTTTTATCAGTGCTGAACTGGCATTTCTGTCATTATTTCTTAATTAGTATGTGTGTGATTTTATTTAGTTTGAGTGAGAACGCGTGTTAAGCGAACTATGTATAAGTAAAGTTTATTTAGTTTTTATTGTACAATACGGAATATAGCTATATAAATAGTTATAATAATACAAATTGATAACATATGTACGTATGTAAAAGTAAATATAATTAATATGAGAGTAAACCAAAAATCGAAAAATTAAGTTAAAAATAATTTTTAATACCAAAATTTGAGTTAATGTTTTTTTAATAGATTAATATTTTATTTTATGTTTTTACTCTGGTATTTGGGACTAAAATTTTTAATACGCTTTTTGGATTAAAAATTCATTTCGAATTTTTTATAAAATAATTTTTAAACCCAAAACTAGACTTAAATATTTTTATATTATTATAATATGTTTTTAATTTTTTAATTCGATTTTTGGGATTCAAAATTTATTTTTAATTTTTTCAATTAGAAATTTGGGTTGTCAATTTTTTAATGAAAAAATATTAAAAAATAATTTTTAAACCATTAATCGAAATTTCCAATCCCAAAAATATAGTCCAAATTATTTTTTTATTTAAATCATTAAATCATTTTTTAATTGTTTAATTTGATATTTACGAATAAATTGGTAATATAAAGGGTGATTTTTTAAGAGCTTGATAACTTTTTTTTAAAAAAAAAACGCATAAAATTTGCAAAATCTCATCGGTTCTTTATTTGAAACGTTAGATTGGTTCATGACATTTACTTTTTGAAGATAATTTCATTTAAATGTTGACCGCGGCTGCGTCTTAGGTGGTCCATTCGGAAAGTCCAATTTTGGGCAACTTTTTCGAGCATTTCGGCCGGAATAGCCCGAATTTCTTCGGAAATGTTGTCTTCCTAAGCTGGAATAGTTGCTGGCTTATTTCTGTAGACTTTAGACTTGACGTAGCCCCACAAAAAATAGTCTAAAGGCGTTAAATCGCATGATCTTGGTGGCCAACTTACGGGTCCATTTCTTGAGATGAATTGTTGTCCGAAGTTTTCCCTCAAAATGGCCATAGAATCGCGAGCTGTGTGGCATGTAGCGCCATCTTGTTGAAACCACATGTCAACCAAGTTCAGTTCTTCCATTTTTGGCAACAAAAAGTTTGTTAGCATCGAACGATAGCGATCGCCATTCACCGTAACGTTGCGTCCAACAGCATCTTTGAAAAAATACGGTCCAATGATTCCACCAGCGTACAAACCACACCAAACAGTGCATTTTTCGGGATGCATGGGCAGTTCTTGAACGGCTTCTGGTTGCTCTTCACCCCAAATGCGGCAATTTTGCTTATTTACGTAGCCATTCAACCAGAAATGAGCCTCATCGCTGAACAAAATAAAGCGCGAAACACATTTCGAACCGAACACTGATTTTGGTAATAAAATTCAATGATTTGCAAGCGTTGCTCGTTAGTAAGTCTATTCATGATGAAATGTCAAAGCATACTGAGCATCTTTCTCTTTGACACCATGTCTGAAATCCCACGTGATCTGTCAAATACTAATGCATGAAAATCCTAACCTCAAAAAAATCACCCGTTATAACTTTTAATTCGTTTTGGGTTAAAAAGTTTTTTTCTAATTTTTTCAATTCAGTATTCGGGTTGTCATCTTTTTAAATAAAGAATTTAAAAATTAATTTTTATCCAAAAATATAAATTTTTAATACCGAAATTAGAGGTAAAAATATTTTGTTATAAAAAAATTGGATTAACTTTGTTCATATTTTTTACTCGGGTATTTAAGATTAAAATAAAATATTTATTATTAAAATAAATATTTAAAAATAAAATATTTATTTTTAATCTTAAATTCGATTTTTGAGATTCTAAATTTATTTTTAATTTTTTGAATTCGAAATTTAACTTCTCAACTGTTTTATTAAAAGATTTAAAAAATCATTTTTAATTTTTTTTTTTAATTTTTTCAATTTGGTATTTGGATTGTCATTTTTTGAATTAAAATTTTTTAAATTAATTTTTAATAATAAAAAAAATTAATAATAATTTTTTATCGTAAGTTTCAAAATTAATTTTGAGTCTGAAAACCAAAATTTTTTAATTCCAAAATAAGAGTTTAAAAAAATTGTATATTAAACATTTTTTTATGTACTTTTTTCATCATTAAAATTTTCGTTTCCTAAAAATAGTAGATATCATAAATTAATTTTAAAATGTTTAATTTTTATTTTTTCAATCTGGTATTACAAATTTTAAAATTATTTTTCATTAAAATTTTGTGAACTGCAAAAAAAAAAATAAAAAAAAAATTTTCATTTTAATATTGCCTAATTTTTTTCTAACATTATATGCAACACTGCTTTCAATTACTTATCTACTAATTAAAAAATAATAATAGGTTTTCTTTAAGTATATATGTACATACATATATATAATAAATGGAATAGTTACCAAATATAATTAATAAATTTCAATTACAAACAAAGGAAAATATTTGCAAAAGTTGTCAAAAACTGAAACCGCAAAAAATGCTTAACGGTTAACACGAGCATGCAGGTTCAACACTCTTCACTTACATTATGCCCCCGTCCATACAATCGTACCCAAAAAGGTGGTTGTGCTGTTCGGTGCCGGTTGATTTGTGGCGATGGCAGTGTCGGTGGTCAGTTGTTCACTGTCTGGTCTGGTTTGTCATCTGTCTACAATTTTCGCCCACTCATTAAATACTTTCGAGTTATTAAATCAAATTATAAATGCTTATTTGCCTCATTAATACCGTTCGCTCGCATGTATGTATGCATGTAGTACTCGTGTCTAAATGGCATATATTTGCACTCATAAAGATTGCGATCCATGGACTTGAAAACGTTGTCATGACATGCATATGTCGGTATTCGTTGAGTTCTTGTCGGTAGTTCAATTGTGGCAGCTCGTCTGTCAGACTGAATACATGCAGTAATGATGTCACTAAAAGTTCTCCACTATGAATTATGAGAAAAGCTATTAAATATACAAAGTTAATATGTGTATATATTATACAATTGTCTTTATTTAGTTTTCCGCACACTGCGCACAAAAATCGAACAAACAATTCTGGATGTGTATGAATATTATTAAAATATTCTACTTTTCCACTCGGCGATTGCATGTGAATGCACATATTTGGCACGCGTGCATATTGAGGCACACAATCATTATGTAATTAGATGCGAATGGTACCTAGCTTCTCTTATATAGCAATGCATTTGGCGAATTCAATGTCAAATGGCATAATTGCATGGAAAATTTTGTTTTTATTTTTGTTGTTTGTTTTTTTGATCTGTTTATGCAAATTTTTTACTTGTTAAGTCAATTAGAGTGCAATTGAAATTTTTATAATTATTTTTGTTTAATTAACTTTTAAATAAATTTAAAAAAAATCTTTACTTTTGTTATTAATTCTTCAAAACTTTTTGCAAAATATTATTCCTTTTTATTGCTTTTTTCATTTCCTACTTAAATATAAATTATTTTACTATATTGTTCACACTGCAGCAACGCACACAGTTATAATGTCCCCTGATGAATCTCCGAAAGTCAAGTGCTATTGAAATCGAAAGTAGATAAGAAGTAGGTACAGAAAGCAGTTATAAATACTTTCGCATATTATGTAATGTTAGTATATTGCTTATCTCTGTTAAAATTTCAAGCGTTTGTTGCGGCTGATTTTCTTGGATATTAGTTAAATATTTTAAGATATGGTGGTCAATTAATAGAAGTCTTATTAAAAATATAAACAAGAAAACACATTGATTTCGGTTGCTCGAAGCTATTATTATAGATAACCTTCACAGGTTCATTTTAATAGCATAAAAGGGTATAAAAAGCTCTTACTTTTGTGGCCCGATCTGAGAAATATGTTCGGAAATTTTAGCAATGTCTTGGAAAATAATCCGTGCCTAATTTCGTGACGATATCTTAATAAATAAAACATGTACTTGAATCTGAACGTTAAGTTTGTATGGCAGCTATATGCTAAAGTGTTCCGATTTGAACTATTTCTTCGGACATTATATAGTTACCTTGAAAAATACTGTATGCCAAATTTCATCGAGATATCTTGATAAATAAAATAGCTTTCCCTACAAGTACTTGATTCCGATCGTTCAGTTTGTATGGCAGCTATGTGTTGTAGTCGTCCGATATCGGCGGTTCCGATAAATGAGCAGCTTCTGAACGAAAAAAGGACGTGTGCAAAATTTCAGTTCAGTATCTCAAAAAATTAGAGACTAGCTCTTCTAAATAAGAGGGAACTCATCAGGCACTATCGATCGACAAATTATCAAAACTTTTATGATATTAATATGGCATAGCGCTAGTATTTTGGTTATAAACTGTTATAGAGAAGAGTAAGTTTTTGTAAATACTTCACAATGCTATCCTTTGGGAGAACGGAGTCATATGTAGAAGTTCACGCAAGTGAGGAAAATTCTCTGATCGCCATTCACTTGGGAGCGGCCATTAACGATACTCTAACATATGGCTCAAGCAGCTCGCGACTTCCGGTCTTAGATCTAGTATCCTCTGGGAAGCCAAAGAATATATGTACGTTTTAAAGCGAGCTAAAGTGAGAAGGCGAATCATCCCTTTAGAGTGTTCTGCGCTGGGTTTGGGGCCCGCCACGTAAAAAACGCCCTCAATGATATGAAAACAACAGCCTCCGCGCTGTTATAAACTCGGACAATAAAAGTGGTAAGAAGATGGTGCCGGCTACCTTAATGGGACACACAAACTGAGCATTTTAATTTCTTGATGGTAAGTCACAAGAATACTTTGAGACATGAAGAAAAACACACAACAGATCAATTCCATAACTTGATACAAAGTCAGAAGAAAAATAGTATTGTGAGATGCAACACCAGGAATCCACCATCCAGTCCAGTCCATCCAGTGATCCATCATATCTGACAGTCTAAAACATTCCATTTCTTAGAACGAAGTCAGAAAAAAAATTTTATTGCAAGATGCAACACCAGGAATCCACCATCCAGTCCAGTCCATCCAGTGATCTAGACAGTCTAGAACATAGTGATGGTACTAAATGTAATTTTTCAATAGAGTCATAAAGAGTTAAAGATTTAACTGCTCTATGAAACTACGAACAGAAGTACTAACGTCATACATTTTGAAACTTATTCTTATAATACCGTTATTGAAAAAATTAGCTGTAGATAACCACATGACCGTTATGGTGCATGATAAATCAACTGCTTATGATTCAAAATCTTAATGAAAGCAAAAGAAATCCAGTGACAGTGAGTTAAGATTCAATATTTTATACCAAATAACGGACATATGGCGCAGCTGGCAGTTTAATCAACTTTCGTCCAGTTAATAAGAATTAATAAACCAAATGCCGAAGTAGACATACGAACCGCATATGTTCGTATGTTTATATTGCATTTCATGTAAGAAAATAAAAAAAATATAGAAGCAAACACAAACGACGAAGAAAGTTAAAACAAAGAAAAGTTGAATGAAGTCGGGTAAACTCAAAGACTAAAAGCAAAGCTTCAGAATGATTTTGAAGAGCTACAATGTGACTGCAATTATCGAAATTGTATTATAATAAAAAAGGGAAGCCTCCGTACCGAGGGGGAAAACTAAAAAACAAGGAGTTGTGCTAGGACAGGGTCCAAAACCATACTAACACATTCGTGTATAGTCGTATGTGTGCAGAAAAAGAGCCATAAAGTCGCTGCTTCACCAGTGTCTTGGCATGTGTGTGAACGACGATCGTGAATATATACGACAGACATACATTTTTATGTGTGTAATAACACCACCGGCACTCGCTCGTCCTAAAAACTCTCACAACGGTCGCGGTCGCTCGCCAAAGCCGCTACTCTAGTTGGGGTCATTAGCCTTATCTCGCTCGCGCACACATGTCAGCCAATGGCTTTTTACACTCCTTTTTGGTTTGTTGTTATATTTTTGTTTTTGTTTTTTGTTGGCTGTTTGGCAATGATTAGGTGTGAAAAGCATTTACAATAACAACAAGCTTGAGCTTGCCGGCAAAGAAACACATTGCAAGCGAAATAAAAACATGAATAAATACATACATACATGAGTACATATGAACATCCAAATGTAAATGAAATGTGGAAATGAATGAGTTTAATAAATTCCACCGGCAATAATAATAGCAACAACAACACTATCGGTTAGCACTAAAATCGTGCACGAATGACGGGAGAAATGTTTTCATACATACATACATAAGTGCACACACACACAAAGTTGACTTGACTTCAATTGGAGCATTCATAAATTATTTGCAGACTTTTCCGATCTTCATATTTTCTGTAAACTTCATTGCAATCATTGTCGTTAATTGTTGTTATCCTCAATCGGAAGCTATTGTCTAATGTACGCTAACTCTCGGCTAAATTTTAACGATAATTGCCGAGTGTGCATCGATCTTCGCCGCGCTTAATCTATCCCGATTATTTATCACCCATTTAACTGAAAAATATGTGAATGGCGGCGATAAGTTTTGCTTGCATGTGACTTTTTCACACCTCAAAATTAGCGGTTTATTTTTAAAATAAAATATTGTGGATGGCAACAGCTGGACGAATATTCTATGTTATTGATTTCGCGGTTATTTACACATATTCAATATTAAACTTGGAATTTTTTTAATGGCTAATTTTTGTTTCTGTATTTTTGCCACATTTATGAAGCTTTGCACGGCCTTTTGTTAGTATTGAGCGTTTCGAAAAGTGAGTGTTTGAAGGTAATAGTATTAATACATTCACGATCAGTAAGAGGATACCTGTTAGAAGTGAAAGAAGAAGAGATTTTGTAGGTAAGGATGATACAACCTCTATCTATACTGACGTGTCTAAAATAGACTGCAGACTAGGGCCGAAATGATCTCAAAATATCTCTCCCTATCAAACTCAACAAGCATCTTCCCAGCGGAAGTACTAGGTATAGAGAAGGACTGTGGTGTTCTGCTGAATAACTACGACAGGATGCGGAAATCAACAATATACAGATAGTTAGGCAGCATTGCTTACTGGCACGTCAACTCCAATTCTCCATAACTTGGATTTCCGACCACAAGAACATTTTTGGCAACGTCAAAGCCGACGAGTGAGCCAAGTTAGCCACTTTTGATGAATTTGAAATAATACCATGCCCACTGGGAACGATCAAAATATCGTTAAGTGAAATAATCGATAAGTAAAATATCGATCAATAAAATACCGATAAGTAAAATTGTCGAAAAATTAAATAACGATAAATGCAATTATCGATAAATCAATTATAGATAAATAAAATTATCGGTAGGTAAAATTATCGATGGGTAAAAATAATTAAAAAGAAAGTTAGCGATAAATACAATATCGTCAAGTAAAATTGTCGACCAATAATATATTGCGAATTAAAATTATCGATAAGTAATATTACCGATAAATAATCTTAAAAATATAAAACCTTCCTTAATGGCATGGATTATCGATAAGAAAAATTAGCAGTGGGTAATATTAAATATTGATCATCAAAATTATCGATAAACAAAATATCGTGAAGTAAAATTATCGATAAATAATCTTAAAAAATATTTAACCGTCTTTAACGGCATGAATTATTGGCACATAAAATTATCGATAAACAAAAATAAATATTGATCATGAAAATTATCGATAAATAAAATATCGTGAAGTAAAATTATCGATAAATAATCTTAAAAAATATTAAACCGTCCTTAACGGCATGAATCATCGGTAGATAAAATTATCGATGAGCAAAACTAAATATTGTTAATGAAAATTATCGATAAATAAATTATCGTCTAGTAAAATTATCGTTACGTAAAATTATCGACCTATAAAATATTGCTAATTAAATATATCGATAACTAAGATTATCGATAAATAATCAAAAAAATATATTAAACCGTCCTTAACGGCATGACAGCTACAAAAGTGCATATCTAGGAATTTCGTGTTTTAAAATTTATTGCACCACTTTTTTTATTGCTTTTTGTATTTTGTGGCGTTTCATCCAGCCTTATAATAATTAAAAATTTGTTATGATTTATTGCAATTTTTATGGGCAATAAGCGAATTCTTCAAATGGTTGCACATTGCGGGTGCAAGTAGCCCAATTATACCCGTAGATATTGTGGGCAGTTGCTCAGTAAGCAATTTTTTAGTGAAAGCAGTTTTTAAGGCAATATCTCGCGTTATAATATATGTATGTATGTACATATGTATACAATGCATATTGCTTTTGCGCATTTTCTTCTGGCCGAAAAGTTAGCTGTTTGTATATTTTTATTTTCATCAAACAACAATGCGTTCATCAAATGGCAGTGCTGACTCTAACAGCGAATGATTCATGCAATAAAATTGTAGAACTTGTTGGAGATGATGAATAAGATAACTATTTGCTGTTGCGCTACGGCACTTTTTTTAAACATTTTTTTTTAATTTTTTCTTTTTTTGATTTTTTTTTATTTTTTCGCTTTTTTTATTTTTTTTTGATTTTTTTTTTAATTTAGATTTTTTAATATTATCTTTTTTTTAATTTTAATTTTTTTTTTAATTTTTGAATTTCTTTTTTTAATTTTTGAATTTCTTTTTTTATTTTTTTAATTTTTTTTTTCAATTTTTTTTTTAATTTTTTTTTTTTAATTTTTTTTTTATTGTGTTTCAATTATTATCCTCAATTACTTTCCAACAACAACTCTGTTTAAAATTTAATTGGGTTGTAAACGGTGTTCGGTCTAACGATTTTTGTTGCATGCAACCATGCAATTTGTGCTGGAATTCGCTCGAAATACTTGAAATATTCGTCGCTTTGGTTGTGCCCGAGCACTTCTAGACATACATATGTACATACATATACTCGGATATGTATGCATGTACATATGCGTGTGGACAATTTAATATTCAACTGTCTCGTGAAAATATGTGGGTCACTAGTGTAAAAATTCCATTTTAATCTGAAATAGTTTTCTATTCACACAGGCTTCCCAAGAAAGAGTTATTAATAGACTCATTGATAAAAAAGTTTAAATTTTCACACTTGTTTTGTTTATGTATGGATATTAATGCTAATGGCTGTGGCGATTGTGGTTAATTCATATTAATTGCTTGTGTTGCTCCAAGAAGCAGGCATATTTGTTAATACATATTTACATAGTATATATAATATATTTTTAACTTTCTTGAAAAATAAATTTTTACTGTTGCCACTCAGCAACCAATTCATACCATTTTTTGTGAGACAACTCCCTCCCCGACGCACTTTATTTATTTTTTTTTTACACTCTCAAATATTTTTAATTGAATTAATTGCCTCTGACCGTGAGTACTCTATGCACTCATACATCCCTTGACCATTTTAACATTTATTAGATTTTGCAATATCGTACTAGCATACATACTTACATATCTACATATACTTCCATTAGAGTATTCCAGCTGTCAACACAAAACTCTCCAAGCCCAGTGCCGGCGCTCACGCTGTCATTGTTTGGGGCGTTTCGCGGGCGGCACCTATTATTTGTTTGTGGTCAGTAGCTGGCGCCTTCACTTGCGGATTTTTTGCTGTTCGCCTTTTATATTTTAATTTATACATATGTGATATTAATTCCGCTTTTTCGCATGCAATTATGTCATCTTAACACACAAGCAGTACAGTCCGCCCCACAAGTGACAGCAAAGAAAAAAACCTTTTTTGTAATTGCAAAATGGGGGATAGTGTGCAAAATTGAAAGTTACTGCTCAAACTTTTTAACAAATTATGAATTTACATATAAATTAGTACTGAAATGAAGTGAAGTGTAGTATGGTTAATCAAAAGTGTTGACTGAGTGCCGGCATTGCTTGATTGCTGTCATATGTTATATATTATACTGACATAATTAGGATATTAGTAATGTTTTGCTGCTAAATTTTGACACGCCCATAGCGCAACAAAATTAGTTAAATTAGGGTAGCCCTACTACCTCATCGAATTCAAACTTTATAAGGTCTCATTCCACAATTTTGACGTGTACATACAGTCACACAATGAAGTCTACATACCCCCCCAAAAATTGCAATTCTGAATCATCTATGCACAATGGAAAAACAAAATACATACCAAACGAACTCTTATTAAGAGCAATAAGATATTTTGACAAATTTTTTTTAATTTTTATATATTTATTAAAAATATTTCATAAAAATTGTTTTCCAAACACAGAAAAGTCTACATACACCTAACCAAAACGTATTTTCTACAAAAAAGGGTAATAATAATATTTAATTCAATATTTAGTGGGACCACCTCGACTGTGCAGAACAGCGTTTAATCGGTTTTTCATTGAAAAAACAATTTTTTTGGTATAGTCTGTTGAAATAAGATCCCATTCCTCTAGTAGTGCGTTTTTTAGGTCCTGTTTGTTTTTTATCATTCTTTATCTAATACGACGATCTAATTCATCCCATAAATGCTCTATGGGGTTCAAATCAGGCGACTGGGGAGGAGAATGAAGTTGATGAGGTACATTATATAGCAGCCATTCTTTAACAATACGTGCAGTATGCTTTGGGTCATTATCTTGCTGGAAGTACCAACCCTCTGCAAGACCAATTTTATCTGCGGATTGCCTCAGATTATCTTTTAATAAGTTCAGATACACCATACGATCCATTGTTGTTTCGATAAACACTAAATTACCCACCCCAGCCGCTGACATGCAACCCCACACCATTACGGAACCGCCTCCGTGTTTGACTGTACGAAGCAAATTTTTGGATAATAACGCTTCTTTGTTTTTGCGCCAAATTTTTTGTTTCCCATCACAACCAAACAAGTTGAACTTGCTGTCATCGCTAAATAAGACATTGGCCCAAAAACATTCATCTGCTTCAATATATTTTGTTGCAAAATCAACACGTTTTTGTTTATTAATTGCACTAATAAACGGTTTTTTCCTGGGTACACGACTATGAAATCCGCTATCTCTTAAACACTTTCGTACAGTTTCTGGATGCACTGAAGCAATATCCAAGTTTTCCAAGGTTTTCGCAATTTCAATTGCCGAAATTCTGGGATTTTCTTGAACTTCTGCCACAATTTTACGCTTTGCTCGTGATGAAAGCTTAGGCGGACGACCACTCCTTGGCTTGCTTTGTACACTTTTCGTTATATTATAATTCTGAATTATTGTTTGAACGGTTGATTTTGGACGTTCTACTAGTTTTCCTATCTCACGTAAAGATTTTTTGTCTTTATGATAATTTATAACTAGTTGTCGTACTTCAACACTAATTTCTTTACTCATTTTGAAATAATACCACATTGAAAATATTAAAAGTATGCAAATTAGCTTATTTACAAATAACGGTACACTATAAAGACGCTTGAGATAGTTGGTAGCACTGCTGGTATACAGGGTTGCATTTTATCCACATTTTCGTGTTGCCGTATGTAGACTTTTCTGTGTTTGGAAAACAATTTTTATGAAATATTTTTAATAAATATATAAAAATTAAAAAAAATTTGTCAAAATATCTTATTGCTCTTAATAAGAGTTCGTTTGGTATGTATTTTGTTTTTCCATTGTGCATAGATAACTCAGAATTGCAATTTTCGGGGGGGTATGTAGACTTTATTGTGTGACTGTATGTGTGCAAAAACACCGTTTCGTATATAAATAAATTGGCGAAAAATTTGCAAAACGTGAAAACTACTAAACACGCACAAACGCCATATAAAGTTGTCTGACTGCGTAGGCGTGTGTATGGGCAATTTATGTGTTGTTGTGGAAATGCCATTGCCTCAGGAAATGAAGTCGGCGGGTGAAGTAGTGAATCACGTCACTGCGTCGTGCCGACGCTTGCTGCTTCAGCTGGCTGTGCGTGTGTGTGAACTACGACGCTAACGCTAACAGCAACTAGTGACTCAGTCAGCTGTTTAATACAAAAATTTAACAGGGTTGCCAACTATTGTCACGCTTTACTCATACATATGAGAGATGCACAAAGGTAGCATACGACATTTGACAGAATTTGGCATGGATTATTGTTTCAGGTTCAATGCTTCAATCATTGGCATGAACATCCACGACATTAGTTCTGTTTTCTCCAGTCTAGATAAGGAAGCGAAGCAAATGGGGCTTTTAGTGAACGAGGGCAAGAGGAAATATCTCCAGTCATCAAACAAACAGCTGTCGCACTCCCGACTTGGCTCTCACGCCACTGTTGACAGTTTTAACTTCGAAGTCATAGATAATTTCGTCTATTTTGGAACCAGTATTAACGGAAATCACAATGTCAGTCTCGAAATTCAACGCAGCATAACTCTTGCCAATAGGTGCAACTTCGGACTGAGTAGGCAATTGAGAAGTAAAGTCCTCTATAAGTCACTCATTATTTCCGTCCTGATATATAGCCTCTAGCATGGACGATGACAACATCTGATGGATGAGTCGACGTTAGGAGTTTTCGAGAGAAAAGTTCTGCGGAAGATTTATGGTGCCTTGTGTAGTGGCAACGGCGAGTATCTCATTCGGTGGAACGATGAACTGTACGATAAATACGACGGCATTGACATAGAAATAAGAGACAGGAGCAGAAGCAGAGGATTACCTCCACTTCGTTGGAAGGCCCAGGTGGAGAAGGAACTGACTAAGCTTGGAATATCCAATTGCGCCACGTAGCGAAAAGAAGAAACGACTGGCGCGCTGTTGTTAACTCGGCTATATCTCGTAAGCGGTGTCTACGCCAGTTAAGAAGAAGAAGAATCTTTCATATTTTTTTTTTTTTGTTAATTTTTTTATATTTTTCTGGTTTTATTTTTATTTTATTTTTTGTTAATTTTTTATTTATTTTTTGTTAATTTTTTTTATATTTTTTTGTTAATTTTTTTTTATTTTTTGTTAATTTTTTTTTTGTTTGGGGCTATTATTGCTTAATATATTAATTGGCCATCATAACTTTAAAATTGTTTGAGAAAATATCACTCGATTGTTATTTAGGTTCACTTGGCAATTTTTGCTCCACTCTCCTAGCCGAATCAAACAATATACGCCGAGTTAACGATCAGCTCCACACGCTTTAGCAATCACACACAGTCACAACCGCGACTCTCAGCGGAGCGCTGTCGATACACACACGATGGTTGGAGCTGTTATGAAGCGTGCGAACGAAAATGTAGAAACTGCGGGGACTGTGGGGGCGCCTTTCAAGCACTCGTGTGCGAGTTGCGCTTATCTTTTTGTTTCATTGTTTTGACTCCCATTTTTAACTCTTTCTACCTTTGCTTCGCACACACTTCGTGCTTATGTATACGAGTATATGCGTGCAAATCAGCTTCGTATGGTATAATTTCTACGTTTTCGCCTACTTGCATACCTTTTCGTGTCTGTGTGTCTGGTTTGTGTTGGTGTTTGTATTTTCGCATTCAATGATTGATTTTGTGCCACACTTTGTTTGCAAATTCGCCTATCCGCACGTTCGCTTTGATGCGGAAAGTTTGCGACAATCGACTTTTTTGTTGTTGTCTGTATATTCGCGCGCGGTGAGGTGGTTGTACTCGCCGACGCGTCCGTCGGCCGTCACTGCGCCTTCTGCTTGGCTGCTATTGGCACTTGGCCATTTTCATACACACACACACATTCGCAGACCTAGACCTGCTGTTGTGTAGAAGTGTGTATGTGTGTTTGCGTTTGTTGAAATGTTTGTGTGACATCTAAAAGTCTTTAAAAGATTTGCTTCGGCTTGACTGCTTTCCTCGTCGTCGGCTTTATTAGCAAAAAAAAACACACAAAAAAGAAAAAAATACAAAAAAGAAAAAAGTTAAAAGCATGCGGCCGATAGGTAGTGTGCGCGGTCGCCGGAGGGTGCTATGGCGAATTGGCTGGTGCGCGTGAATCTAGATATTGTCTACATACTTACGAACATACATATGTACATAGCTATGTCTGTCTGTCCGTCGATAATGGCGCCTACGTTTTAGACGGTAGCGCCTCCTCACTATTATTAGTACCTGACATTTGTGGGCTACATTCGAAACATAGAACATAGCAGGCCGTTTGGGACAGCTGTTACTGCGCGCACAGGGTGTCGCTGTCAATCAGTGAAACAGTTTCGACTTCGCTGTGTCAGTTTGGCTGGCGCGCAATTTGTTATTTCATTTATCCAAAAACATTTAAATTTGATACATTGTGGAGGATAAAAACAAAACGCACAATTCTGTTTTGAAGAAAAATAGCGGGACGCTATTTTGGAACCAGGAATGTATTCAATAATCTAAATAATTTCATTTTGATTCAAAAAGTATTATAAGTTGTCGGACCACTGCAGTATATTTCAAGGAGGGGTCTTTGCTATTGGGAAAGCCGCGGAGCTAGCCTCTAAGGCATCTGCAGACAATTCCAGAGTCAACATCCACCAAGGCAGCCAAGCAACAATCAAAGCAGTAACAATGTATCACATATCGGCCAGAAGTATCTTGCGAAGCAGGGCAGCAGTGAAAAGTGTTGCCAGAAGCAAGTAACTTCACTTCTAATGGTTGCCAGGTTACAAAGGCATCGAGCGCGATGAAATAGGGGACGGCAAAACTGATGTACGGCTAACACCCGAAAACGTGTTAAACATTGGGAAACCGATGCATTGCCTATGTGACGATCTGGACAGAAGCACGGTAAAGAAAATCAAAACCCGATGGAACGAACTGCCTGGATGCAAAACTGCAAAAGTCATGTGCAAAACGTTAGATCGGAAGTACACAAATTTCCTATTGGCACTCGATAAAAGAGACTGTAGAAACATGATCGCAATACTAACTGGTCACTGTCTGGTGGCACCACACACGACCGCAGAATGGAGCTGATCGATCGAGAAGATCTGAGTAAGATACTCTGGAGGAGGTGAAGCCACAGAGTCTGTTAAAATTCGTGTCAAGCGCAGGCCTCCTAAAGAATGACTACTCCTCAAGGACCTAGTAACTGAACTCCAACTGGTTTAGCAAAGGCTCAAAACTGGTCTATGCTTGGCTCATTGGCCTACCAGACTAACCTAACCTAAAATCAAAACTATTATGCCGTTACTTAATTATTCTGTAGACACAACTTGGCCTTTTCAAATTCTGTAGTCTTTCAAGAATTCTGTTATTCATATTAAACTCTAACCTGACATTCCGATTCACTTCGAGAAGGTGTAAAAACCTCAAGTATGTAATCGTTTTGCTCTCTGCTTTAAACTGTAGTAGTGGAGAAAAAAAAAGTACGAAATATGCAATTAATTACAATATTTAATGGTCAAAATCTTTCATACGATCTTTAGTTTGTGTTATAGTGGAGGACGTCTTCACACCTGTAGCTAACTGACTTCGAGAAATTGCTCTTTCTTTTCTTCTTTTGCACTATACACGTGCATCAGACTGGATCGAAACCACTCGCAAACTGAAAGTTTAAGAAAAAAACACAGAAACTTCAAATGTAATGAAGAATGTTTATTATCATTCGGCATTTATTTCTTGAAGATCATCTCTTTCAAATGTTGGCCACGGCTACCTCTTAGATGGTCCATGCGTTGAGTCCAATTTTCGATAACTCGTTCGAACATTTCGACTGGTAACTGGCGATTGACACGCGTGATATTTTGCTTCAAGGCCTGAATCGAAGCGGGATTACCTATTTAGACTTTACATATCCACACAGGAAGAAGTCTAACATCACACGATTTTGGTAGCAATGGACCGGCCCAAAAAATCTGCTTCCCGAAGTGTCCTCTTCTCAATATATCCATTGATTTATTCGATGTGTGGAAAATAACGCCGTCTCGTTAAAATCAAATGACGCGAGATCAAGAGCTTCTATTTCAGACTTCAAATAGTCGGTTATCGCTCGAAGATAGCGAGTGAAATGGTGAATCGAAGACAGCTCTTATAGAACCACTGTCTCTTATTATGAACACGAAAATCTGGCAGCTCTCTGTCACTCAATTCAACGCAACGCAAAAGCTTTCGCTCAATTTCGCACTTTGGCATATTTCTCTGCCAACGATTTTGCTTTGTTATCTATCTTTAGCTGCTTACTTCGCTAGCTGCATTCTCTTCGCTGCTCGCCCGTTGACACAGTTACATAAGATAACAGCAAAAAGCGGGCAAATCAAAAATAACGAAACAAATTGTAATAAATATACATACACACATACATACATACACTAACAAAAAGCAATTGCGCTGCTCGCATTTGCTACGGCGCGCTCTTCTCTTCAATGTTTTTATCAATTAATGGCATCGGCTGCAACGATCGCTCTGCCGCCCTGCGCTGCCCACCGCCCGCTGCCGCTGACAGCGTTTGGCAATTATTAAGTGTTTTGTTTTGATTTCTTGTCGCCATTTACGTTTTCAACATTCATTCGTACAACTGCGTTGCGCTGCTGCTGCGACTGCCGCTGCCATCCCGCCCCACACCCACTTAGGTTTTTGCTCCGCGCCGTGTTTGTTGTTATCATGCATTTTGTGTGCATTTCATGCGCCAGCAGCGAAGTCTAGCGCCGTCGACTGAACTGTGTGCCGATGAATGACAGCGGCAGCCGAGCGGAGCAGCGCGCAACCACGACGACCGTTGCGATTGCAGCAGCAGCAGCGGTGGCTTTAGCAATTATTATGGACGTAATAGAAAAATCGAGTACAGCAGACTTGACAAATGACTGATGACAACAACATTTTGCTACAATAATGCATAGCCAAGCGCGCGATTACAATAACAATTATTGACAACATTGAACTGAGTTCTGAGTTGTTTACATTCGCGTTGTTGATGTTGATGTTGATTCTAATGAACAGCAAAGTGTGCAAAATGCGCATATTTCTATTTTTCCCCTTTGCCGCCTTCACTTTTTGCCAATTATTTTGATTTTGCAAATTTTCGCATATGAGGAAATTTACATGTGAATGTGTGCCCATATGTATGTATATATGTATGTGTGTATATTGCGTTTACGCTCAGCGCATAACCAGCTTTGCCTCACCTTCCGCCTTATTTTCGCAACCACAAATGCAATGCATATGGCTGTATGCACATATGTATGTACTTAGATATGCATATGTATATACATATGTACATATAAGTATATATTTATGTGTGCAATTGACTGCATTTGCCGCCGTTATCTTCTCGTTAATACTTATAAGTTTCTAATTTGTTTAGAACGCAATTTAACGCTTTTTCAAACCAGCCGATTCGTTTTTCTTTAATTTTTGCCAATTTGTTTTTGCCAGACATAAAGTAAACATTGAATAGTTTCATATTGCAATGGTTATTGTTGTTGTTGTATTGCCGATAGGTGCTCATTACACGTGCTTGCCGTGATTTACATATGGATGTATGTATGTATATAGTATAAGCATTCATGCAGGCATACATACATGCATACTTATGTACGGGCATATCTTTCAGTAAAAGTTAACTTTTTCCAATATGACGATCCTAGCTCAACTGTTTCGTGTTAGATATTGGAGGAAGGGAATACAGGCAGGGCTATGCAAAGTACTTGTATGGTTATATGCATTTTAGTTTAGTATATCTTTTTTTTATTTGTCTTTTTCCAATTTTTTTTTCCTTTTAATTTTTTGTTTTACTTTCTCCGTATTTTTTATTATATTTTAATTTTCAAAGATATGTTTTTTTTTATTTTAAAATATTTTTTTTTTTTAATTAAAAAAAAGATGTTTTTTTCATTTTTTTAATATTTTTTTCTTTTAATTTTTTTTTAATATTTTTTTCTTTTTTTATATTTCTTTATAACATTTTTTTCTTAATTTTTTATTTAGTTTTTTAATTTTTTCTTTAATTTCTTTTAACATATTTTTGATAATAATTTTTTATATTTCAGTTTGTTATAAATATTTTAAAAATGTCTTTTTTCTATTTTTTTCTTTTTATTTTTTTTTTTAATTTTTTTAACTTTTTTAATTATTACATTTTTTTATTATTTATTTAATTATTTTTTTTTAATTAAATTTTTGTAATTATTATTATTTTTAAATTTTTAATTAATTTTTTCTTTAATTTCTTTAAATTTTTTTTTGTTTTTTTTAATTTTTTTTTTTAATTTTGTTATAATTATATACATAAATATTTTATAAATGTTTTTTCTAATTTTTTTTATTTTTTTTAATATTTTTTTTAACTTTTTTAATTATTAATTTTTTTTATTATTTTTTTTAATTATTATTTTTTTAATTATTTTTTTTTTGTAATTATTATTTTTTAATAATTTTTTCTTTAATTTCTATAAATCTTTTTTTTTTTAATGCTTTTTTTTCATTTTGCTATAATTATATACATAAATATTTTAAAAATGTCTTTTTTCTATTTTTTTCTATTTTTTTTTTCTATTTTTTGATTTTAATATTTTTTTAATTATTTTTTTTTTGTAATTATTATAATTTTTTAATAATTTTTTCTTTAATTTCTTTAAATCTTCTTTTTTAGTTTTTTTTAATTTTTTTTCAATTTTTGTAATTTATTCATGTTTTTTAATTTCTTTTA
This sequence comes from Bactrocera dorsalis, assembly GCF_023373825.1. Taxonomy (NCBI): domain Eukaryota; kingdom Metazoa; phylum Arthropoda; class Insecta; order Diptera; family Tephritidae; genus Bactrocera; species Bactrocera dorsalis. Next base: position 102,111,506 of record NC_064303.1, read on the forward strand.
CATTTTTTATTTAATAATGATTTTTTTTTATAATAATAATGCAAACAATTAAACACTCGTATGACATAAAAGAGTTCGTCTTTAAACTGTCGCTGTAGTCATTAACATTCGCTGCGACATTCTTCATTCTGTTGACAACACGCTAATGTTAAAAATTACCACTGCCACTGCAATGACTGCCAAACTGTTAGCCCCGACACATGCTTCGTATACAAAGCTTTAAAAACTGTTGTAGGGTGTTTACTGTGCGTATATTGCAGCGAATCGCAATCCAAAACGGTTGACTTAGCGCATACACAAACCATATGCAAAGTTTCGAACATTTACGTTCCAATTAACAGATAGCATTCCTGCTAACAGAGTGTTAATCGCAACATAATCAGAGAATGTTGGAAATATTTTAAATATAAAATGCCTTCTGTATTCATTAACATTATCTGTTCTCTGTTTATTAACATTATAACATTATTTGTTCTCTGTTTATTAACATTCTATGTCGAAATTGATGTACAAGCAGAAAATGTTACAGAATTCCTTACAAATTTAGCATAATTTGTAAACGAACTGTTAACAACTAACATTCTGTGTTTAATTGCAATTTTAGTCAATAATGATTGTAATTTTATTATATAATGTAATTATATATTTTAAATTTATATAATATAATATAATATAAATATGTAAATTTTAATATAATATATTATAATTATATATTTGAATATGATACAATATAAGTTTTATATTTGCCAAAGTCTAAATTAATTTATTTCTTCTTAATTTTCAGGTAAGCAACTGTTAAGTGAAATCAGTATTTTCGTATTTAGCAAAAGTATGTAAGTGAACAAAGTTTATTTCTTAACTTAACTTCTTTGAAAGTTAAGCATATGACATTAAATTTATTTGTTGTTGCTTAGCAAACCTTTTCCAGACAAAAAGCCAGCAAAAATTTGCTTATAACTAAAAACATTGCTGTTTACTTAAATAAAAACAGCAAAAAAATACAAAGTCGTGCGTACAGTATCTATAGCTATTATTGTGAAGGATATAAAAAAAAATATAAAAAAAAAATAATAAAAAAAAAATATAAAAAAAATAAAAAAAAATTTAATGGTAATAAATATACTAAAATTAGATTAAAATATTATAAGTACGGTGTCTTTCACAATAATATGCACAGATACTGTACATGCAAAAATGCTTTATTAACACTAATCAATCGTGCGCCTAACCCCAAGCCTTCTGTATATGTCCGGTGCTAAGAAAAATTAATTTATTCAAAATCCTGCTTAAAATAAAAAAAAAAACATTTTCGCCTGTAAATAACCAAACTTTTTGCTAATTCTGCCTATCTAATTGTTATTAAAATTGCTCATAAAAGCTACACATTCGCGAAATTTCTTTTACTATATAAATGTCTATAATCCTCTTGTATGTTTTTCCTGTGTGTGTTAACTGCGGTGCTTTGCTATTTTATGTTTAGTATTAAGGAAAAAATGGCTAATTTATGCAAAGCGAATGTTGCAAAGAAAGCAAAAACGCAATAAAATGTGTAGAAGAATCACCAGCGTCGGCGCTGACAACTGCAGGTTGCACAATGTGGCGGGCTAAATCGGGCGCCAGCCACTCCAACCGAGATTCGCTGCGCGCACCAAGTGTTGGAAAGTGCACATAAATAGCGCGCGAAACAGACCTGCATGTGTGTGTGTGTGCGTGTGTGGCTGTCGGTGGCAGCAAACTCCGGTAGCAGCTGCTGAGGCACCGGCTCCATTCACCCAATTTTCGAAATATCACAACAAAAGGCGAAAACGCGCAACTCCATTTCCTCAAGTGAAAACAAAGTGCAGCCAATGCATGTCAGCGCGCGCATGTGTGTGTGTGTGTGCAGTTGGAAAAATAAAAATTTATAGCGCAAACAAAGCAAATGAGTGTGTTGTTGTTGTATGTGTGCTCGCTTAACAAAGGCAAGCACATCAAAACGATTTATTGTTATTGTTGCATCGTGGCGGAAAATAGTTGGCCCCAAAAAAGACAGATCACAACAAACAGCGGCGCGATAACCGCGCGCCAAACAAAAGTAGCGACGCGAGGCACGAGACGTACGTGTGCCACTTCGAAAAAGTCCTCCAATGCTTTTGTGCCACCAAAGCAACAACAACAATGGTGCATGCGCAAACGTTGGTAAGTGATCGACAGACAGCTGCAGCCGCGTGCAATATTGTTGGCAAATTAATGAGAAAGCGACGATCAACACAATGCAACAACAACAAGTAGCAGCAACAGCAACAACAACAAGTTGAAGTAGCAACAACAAAAAATGCACATATACATATGTATGTATGCATGCATGTGTGCAGCAGCAGCATACGGCAGCCACAGCAACACTTGCAACAGCAAAAGCAGCACTTGCAGCAGCAGCAACAGGCGTAAAGCAGTAAAATTGCAAGTTTACAGTGTGTGCGAAAATATTCGCTACAGCTCTGTCGGAATAAATTTTAAAATTTATCTGCCTTTCTCCTTCCTAAAAGCGCTTTTAAGTGGCAATGTGTTATTAGAATTTCATGAAGACTTGATTTTGATCGACCAGTTTGTACGGCAGCTATATGCTATAGTAGTCCGATCTGAACAATTTGTTCAGAGATTGTAGCGCTATTTTCGAAAGTAATTGGCACCAAATTTGGTGAAGATATCTTGTAAAATAAAAAAGTTTTTCATATAACAACTCGATTTGGATCGATCAGTTTGTATGGCAGCTATACGCTATTGTGGTCCGAAATCAACAATTTCTTCGGATATTGTACCGCTACCTTAGACGACAATACATGCCAAATTTCATAAGAATATCTCGTCAAATAAAAAAGATTTCCATATAAAAACATGATTTCAAATGCACAGTTTGTATGGCAGCTATATGCTATAGTGGGCCGATATCGGTGGTTCCGACAAGGGAACAGCTTTTTGAAGAGAAAATTATATGTGTGAAATTTCAGATCAATAACTCAAAAATTGAGGGACAAGTTCACGTACACCACAATTTTAGGTTATGAAAAATTCATATAAAGAAAAATGCAAACGATTCCCCCCGAGGCTTCTGCTCTCTTTTGAAAATCAAAAGTTAAAGTCACAAGAGAGTTATTCCGCTGGATCCCAATCAAGAGAGTTGGTGAATATCTCATAAGAGTGATATACCTTCGTGACACTCCAACTGGGTACCATTTTGCCAGCTTATATAACTGCTTGTGATGCCTCGGTTTATATGTTGAACACACTGTAGCTGTAAAGTGTACATCGAACTGTCAGCCAAATGACACTCGTCGTTTGCCACAACTGTAAATAATGACGCCTTAAAATGTAATGTGAGTTTTCCTCGAAAATTGCACTGCAAAATTGCTTGAATCACCACACCAAACGAGGCTGTTGCATACTCGCACTTGCCACAGAAAAATTGTTGATGTTATTAAAAGACGCAAAACGGCAAAGGAAAGCCAGCGAAAGGCATGTTTTCGTGATTTGAGTGCCAAGCCATTAGCAAAGCAGCCATTCTCAAGTGACCAATTATCACAAAGCAAGGAAAAGTGCTGGAAAAAAACTTTTTATTGACAAAATGATAAAATTGCCGGGCTTATGAGTGCTCACCAAAATACGTAATGAGTGTGCTATATATGAAATTTCTTTCAAAAAAGTAGGGATATTTGAAATTTAGCGCGGGATATTTGATTTAATTTGATTTTGCATAATATTCGTACGAGAGCTTGACCAAACTCGCTGTAAAATTTAAAAATATAATATTTTTAGCATGTATGAGTGAATAGGAACAAGAAGAAGTACTGTTGTCGTTTTGAGCTTCACTGCTGGTCCGTTGATCTGTGAGCTATGAAAGCGCTGTTCTGTTGCTAGCACTGGTGTAGTCGTAAGGTACTTCTACTCGAGGCAAGGTCCCTTTAGTAAGAGGTCAAGTCAACTCTTCCCTCTCAGCAAAATTAAACCTTCTCTTCTTGTAGTTCTAACAGGTCCGTTCGGGGTTCACTAAATAATATTAACAAGTTTGTTGTTTGCTAGTTCTAGAACTTGCATGAAAGTTGTCATCCTTCAGTTTACTGCTAGCTGGTTGATCAGTGAACTGTGTAAACGCTGGTCAGCCAGCCCGTGGCAATATCCTTATAGTAAAAGATCCAGTGAATTCTTCTCTCCGAAACATTAAACCTTCTCTGGTCAACTGGAGTACGTACTATCAGGTCACTTTTCATTCGAGGTTCAATGAACTGTGCCAGGGCTGATCAGCCAGCCCGTAGCAAGATCGTTATAGTAAGAGGTCTAGTGTAAACTTTCTCTACGCATTGTTAACCTTTCCCTAGTCAACTGTAGCAGATATTTAACAGATTACTGCCTATTCAGGGATCACTCGATAAGACTAAAAATTTCATCGGCCATTGGATATGGTTGCCTGGAAGAAAACGAGGTGGAATCATCTCCACACTTTTTTTGAATGTGCCGCTCACGTGAGTTAAGGGGTAAAATACATTAGATCTCATTTTGTCCTTATTTATTTTCTTTAGATAAACTGCTGAATTAGCGGAAATGGAAAAAAATGTCGGAACAGATTTTTATGTTAGGTTTAAGCCGCTTTATCGAGACTTTATATTCCATACAAGAGTTTTTCTGACTTCACAAAGAATTGTGAATCGCCATAGGACCTAATTTAACTCAAACTAATGTGACTTAGTACTAGCAGACTATTAATTTGTAGTCTCATTCTGAGCCGTAGAGGTCTACTAAATATAAATCATTCAGAATTTAGTTTGAAAAATACTGTATTGATGTAGTTGTTGTTGTAGTGGCAGAATTCTGCCGAGTTGGCAGTCCTCGACCGGATAATTATCAGGGTCCGTTCCGGTTACGTAGATCCGATATTCGTCGAAACGGAGCACTACATTGATCGCTATTTACTGTAGGCTACCTACAAATCTGCCAGAAGGACAAACATCAACACACACTGAGCATATTTATCAAACTTAAAATACTTAAATATAAAATTATGTAACTAATTTGTATCGACAACCCTTTCGGTCACATTGAATCCGTGTCTCTTTTCAATTTATTCACTGCCTCTATGCGCCCATTTCCTTTTTGTGTTTTACCAGCTCTTTAGCTGCGCGTAAACAAAAGCCAACAACAACTGGCCACCCGGATGCTTTGACCCACTGCGCCAAAATAGGCAAGACTGCATTGTGCCTGCTATGCGCTTAATTTCAAATTCTAGTTTTCAACTTCAAGTCCTTACCACGCCGCTTTTGTGCGACCGCACACAATCATGTGAGTGGGGATTTATTTGTGACAACTATGCTTTCGTTTTGAGCTTGCCACATTCGTTTGTTTTCCAGTTGTTGCACATTGCAGTGGAAATCAACAAATATACAGTTGGCTTGTTGTTGTAATCATACTTTGTTAGCTGCCAGCGTTGCTGCAGAGCCAGCGAAGCGTCACTGGTAAACATGTAGCAAGTGATTATGTACACATATACACATGTAGGCACACACATATGTAGATGAACGCACACATTGCGGCAAAATGCGCTCTATATGGCAGGCACACGTTCCCGGAAGCGAAATTTTCAAAACAATGCATTTGAAATCGAAACGAATTGGCAACTAGCAGAAAAATCTAGCCAACTCTCCAAACAGTGCCAGCAGGTTGAGCCAATCAACCAACGCCAGCAAGCTGGTAGCTGGCAACGCCGCCGCCAGTGTTCGTGCGATGCCGCCAAATTTCCTTTCCTTTCGTGTTGTGTTTATTTTATTTTTTATATTTTTTTTTACTTTTTTTTAATTATTTTTTTTTTTATATTTTTTTTATTATTTTTTTTTTATTATTTTTTTATTTTATTTTCATTTTTTTTTTTTTTCATTTTTTTCATTTTGTTATTTTTTCCCCAACTTTATTTCGTCGACGCGCGCCAAAATCGAAAAGTTGCGCAAACATACATACATATAAATAATGAAAGGAAATGAGTAACATAACAATACATACATACAAATACACATACAATGCGTTTGGCGCATTTTCATGCAACTGCCTGCACTTCAGCGCTTTTTTCTCTCTTGCTTTGGGAAAATTTCGTCTCTGCGGAGCCAGCAGCAAACTCACTGCACGCATGCGAGATTTATAGATATTTTCAATTGGCATAATTGGAGCAGAACGCGCATAATAATATACATACGTTGCGTAATTGCTGCGAAATGCCTGCAAGCAGTAGCAGCGCATACACATCCATCGACACCCACACACATCAACACATAGCAAATACAAAAAAGCATCCGTTTTTTTTACAATTCACCACAAAAGCTGCTTTTGTTATTGTTGCTGCTGGATTTGATTGCTGATGCGCGATATGAAAACGCCAATAAACTTTATTAGCTTGGTTGACCACACACGCGCGTATTTGTGCGCCAATACACAACACACACACACACATAAATAAATGCATACTTACAAAAAAAAATATAAAAAAATCCTAGAAATATATACCCTCAAATGGATTATCAAATTGTGGGTTAGCGATGCCACTCAGCGCTGCTTATTTGCTACATATCGACAGCGTGCTGCGCTCAACGCTGCGTATGAGTGACATTAATTGACAGCCAAACTTGCCTATTTGAATTTGCGTGGAATTGCAATGGATACCAAATATATAAACAAAATGTGTTGTAAAATCACAATTATGCAGCGTCAAATATTCACAAATAGTCAGCGTAAAATTTATTATTATTATTTTTGTTGACTAATTGCTATGAACTGGCAAGTATGTTTGTATTTGATGACAGTTGCCAATGTGGCATATTGCATTGGTTAATTGGCTTTATATCAAAGCTACTGATAGCTACCGGAAAACATAATTTGCTTTAGAAATCTATGGGCAGCTGATTTTTTATACACTTAACATACGATCAAATTTGAACCGGACTGCCAAAAAGCCAATTTTCACGTCTATTAAGGGGTATAATAGTCTAAAATTATGAATTTCAGCTAATTTTTAAGGTCTCGTAAAAAAGGCAGTTCATATTCTTGCTTTGCATTTTTTAATTAATTATTTGTTAACCACAAGAATACGGGGAAAAAATACAAAAATTAAAAATTTTTAGCTGATAAAGTCTTTGTCTCAAAAATTGGCACGTAACCATACACACGAATCTGAAATGAAAAAAATATTAATCTGGAATAATGTCACAATGTCTAGAAATATAGAAAAATTATGAATTTTTTCATGAAATGACGATTGTCTGAAAGAAAAAAGAAGAAATTTTCTAACAGTTTTTTTGACTAATTTGATTTAAAAAAAAATTTGTGAAAAATTATGTCTGTCGTTAAGGAAAGTTCCAGACATAGCCAAATCCTTAAAGAAGACTCTCTTCAAATTTCAAGTAAATCGTTGCAATAGAACCTGAGCAATCATGGGTATCTTTTTGAAAAAGAAGAACGCGCTTGAAGTTTCAGTGCCGGCCTAACCAGTTTGGATGCCAAGTCAACAAAGTACCTATGCCTCCGGAATTAATTTGAATTTTAAAACATCCGCTGATGGATATGTTCTTGAATAGTTAAACTGAACTGTAATTAAACTTGAAAATATTGGGTTGTCAAAAAAGTCTTGCGGTATTTTCACTAGTTGGCGCTGAAAGCGCGTAGTTCTAGTTTTATTCGTCGCTTCGGGTCATGCTATGCCCTTTGGAAAGCTCATTTCACGCACTAACACGTGTCTGATTGATTGTCGTTTCTTTTAAGTCGTTCGTGAGTTATAGCGTCGCAAACATGGAGCAATATAAAAAGAAAATACGGCACAAATATTTTACAGTACTACTACGATAAAGGCAAAAATGCATCTCAAGCCGCCAATAAAATTTGTGCAGTTTATGGACCCGATACAGTTTTCATTTCCACCGCACAACGATGGTTTCAACGTTTTCGTTCTGGTGTAGAGGTCGAAGATGCGCCACGCTCCGGAAGGCCTGTCGTCGAAAATTGCGATAAAATCGCTGAATTGGTCGAAAGAGACCGGCATAGTAGCAGCCGTAGCATCGGTCAAGAGCTGGGCATGAGTCATCAAAAATTCATTTCAATTTCAATAAAAAAAACAATAAAAATACCGCAAGACTTTTTTGAATATTTGAAACTAGAATACCCCCTCAATACAAATCCTTAGTAATACCTTCAAAATTAGCTTTTAAACCAATACAAGTAGCTAACGCTTTATTAAAATTTTTTTTACACTTCAAGAATAAGCCTTGACTTCAAAAGCCTTCAGCGAATATTGATTTTTTTCATATGAGTTTAGCATTGACACGTTTCATACCCAAAATATTAACCAAAATGTGCTGAGTCGATCGACAGGATAAGTTGAGAATCTCTATCTCTAGATTCCAACAAGATGATTTCAAGCACTGTTTCTTTGACAGTTGCGATGTTACTGTCATTAAAAGTGATGGATGGACGTCTCACATTCTCAGCAAGTTGATGACTTCACAACCAACACTGAATGCTTTGTGCCACTCAAATACTGGTGTTTGTGATAAAATATACTTTCCAAGAGACTTCTGCTATATTTTCTAGCGATTCCGAAGTTGAAAAACCCTTTAAAAAAAAATTCGAACAAACTCGTAGTCCCATTTTTTATGGTAAAACTCGTTTGACAAACTTCGCGTCACAAACAAACAACTACCAAACAGTCAATAATTGGAATATCGAGTTCAAATACGAAATAACGAACAAACTAACGAAAAGGTAACCAAAAAAAAACAAATAACAAAAAGTTTGTACCAATCTAGGTACACATTTCTATCGATTCAGTTTGCGTACATAGCTTACAGTCCGGGTCATATTTGATCAGATGGTAAAAAGACCAGAAAATGTGTAAAAATTAAAAAAGTTATTTTCTCTCAATTGAAAAACTACATAAAAAACTTTATTAAAAGATTGCGCATTATTTTTTTGATAACAGTTTTTATTACATTTTATTTCTAATCCTTTATTATATGAATTAATTTTCAGTTTATATTTTACTAAAAAAAAAAATTGCTATATGTACGAAGGTTGTCTTGTTATTCTAATAAAAAATTAAATATTTTATTATATTTTTTTATTGTTACAAACATACACTAATAATGGAGATATGCCGAAATTTTTGGAAAAAAATATTTTAAACTCGACCATTGCGGCGCCTTTTCCGGTTACTCCTCGAAAAAAAAGATGAGCCTGCGTTGGCAGGATAACTTCTTACAGGATCCTTAACTTAGAACTTGCACAAAGAAAAAAACTGAAAATTTCGCGAAATTTTTGTGTCTCAAATAGTTGTAATCGAAAAGAAACAATCCTTCGTCGAAGTCTTGAATTACCTTGCCAACCAGTCTCGAGGAACCTTGCCAACCGACTTCAAAACTACAGTTTCCAGAAGAACGCGTTTAAAAACGGCGCCCTTAGACTAGCTAGCCTCCAGCGCACAAGTTCTCAAAGTTGTATCTCCGAACCTATTACTCAGATCAACTTGTAGGGCAATATTCTAGAGGTGTTGTAGAATTTAGTAAGTCAATAAAAAAATTAAATTTTTTGAAAACCGTAAACACATGTAAGCTCTTAACTTCATCGATGTGCTGTTGCTGAGTTAATCTAGGCGAATCTCGAAATATAAACGGCAACCTGCGTAATACTAGATCTACTACTATGTGTACACTCAAAATAGATAACATCATTTTATCGATATATTGGCATATTTTAATGATATATGGACCTCTATTTCCAACTAACTTTAACAGCATAAATCTGATTTTAAAATTACTTAGCTAACCACTACTATTCGAAAGTATATTTGCAAGTTTTTTCTAAGCTACAGTGACTTACAACGTTTCTTTCTAACAAAGAGTACTTAAATACTAAATACTTAAGTGAAATTGTGCTAACGTATAGTTAACGAATGCTAGCAAGCATTTCGAATATTTATAATATCAAACTGTTTATCCAACGAGCCTGTCTAAGTATGACTAAGGCAGTAACTCGCTCACTTTCCTACGTAAGTAAACACTTTCACTATATTAAGCAACTGCAATTGGAAAAAAACCATCAAATTTCTTATAATTTAGTATTACTATATTTATTTAGAAATTTTTTCAGTATAACATACTTACATTTCGGAATTTCTTATATTTTTTTATAAAATATTAGTAATACATCCCTTCCATATCGACCATCCACAAACCACAAAACACAGACCTTGTTTTCCTTACAAAGCTTCCACTTGATACCCTCCTTTATTCCTCAATATATGCACTTCGTATATTTTATTTGAGTTATCTGATTGGTAATATTTTTCTTCTATTCTTTTACTTTTCGTTTTTGAACAAAAATATATGAAATACCAAAAACCGAAATACTTGAATTTTTCGAACCAAAACTTTGCACCACACGCAACAACAACAAAACGTCGCCTTACATAAGCAGTATATCGAGTCTCTCGCAGGCCATGTACCATGGCAGTAATCGTAAGCGTGCCTTCAGCACACCGCACATAACACCCGCCATCTCCACATTGCTCAATATGTCGAACAATGAACGAGGTGTGTTTCTGCTCAATAACAGTAACGGCAGTAATTTTAATATCAACTACAATAACAACAACATACCAGCCGAACGGCTTGTGTACTATATGAAAACGGCATCACCACACGATTTGGAGAATAGCAGAGTGTCTGGCCCATGGATACCAGGTCGCTCCGACACCAATATCTATACGAATCTGGCGCTTGGTCACAATCGCTATAAATTCTTGCCAAATACACAAAATTACGACGCCGCCGAAGATGAGGATGCAGACGAAGATGAAGCCATCGATCAATTCTCACCAACTATTTACCCAACAAGTCGTGCCATTCCTATACCGAGCGGTAATAAACATAGTCCACAGCATTTGTCAAGCGGCCAACAAACTCCACAACTGCCAACATCACCTACACATGTAGCGCACAGCGCCAGCCCGACCACCAGCGCATATCCATACTCTCCCTTCTACGGCAGCTCACCCGATTCGCAAACCACTCTTGGTGGCGGTGGTGGTGGTGTTGCTGGCGGCGGCGGCGCACAAACGCCCATTAGAATGGCTTACAGCTACGATCATGCGTTAGGTGCGAACTTCAAACGCGTGCCCACCTTGACACACCAAAGCTCACAACAACAACAACCACAACAGCAACAGATCGTTGGACGTATGGTGCCGCGTGCCTTATCCCTCGATGCGACGGGCCGGAATGCGGCGGCGGCGTCAGCGGCCGTGATGTTCGCCACCTCGCCGACCACATCATTGAACAGGTCAGTCGGACTGCCAATTGTTTGACTGCATCGTGCGACTTGTGTCTGTGCCAGTTCAATAAAACTCTCAATATCAATCTATCAATCAAACGAAATGAACAAAATTCTTACAAGTGCTTAGCACTGCCAATACATATATGGTATATTTGTTCTTTCGTTCGATTTGTTCACTTCCTTTAATAGCATTGATGTTGTTATTGTTGTTTATTACAGAGATGACCTCATCTTGTATGCATTACAAAATCTGAATGCACTTTTATTGTTGAATTGGCTTCTAATCACTCACTAGTCTAAATATGCACACACACAAGACCACCATTTCGATCACATGGCATCACCATCAGCTCATGCATCAGTACAACAATGCCGTGTAGTTTCATCCATGCCACCTTGTGCCGGTTTGTGGGGCAGTCATCGTACTTATTCTCTTATGATTTGCAACTTTATGTACAGTTTTCGAGTTTCGAAACTTCATGCATTCGCTTGTTTCTCATATTCCTCACCGGTATCAGCCATTCAAGTATCAGCTGACAACATTCTTTAACATTCCTCCTCTCTCTGCATGTTCCATTACCTTCTATGCACAACTTTGGTGGATATTCTCTGTTTTAGTGTTATTAGCATAAATCCGCCCAAAGTTCAATGAAAATTTTGTTTGTAAATAATCCTAGTTCCATTTTTTCAGCATGATTTTTTACCACTATTCGTGAAATATTTAGGCTTAAGTTATACGATATATTAGAATAAAACTTATAAATTCCTATATAATCAAGTATCGGGTAATTATTAATATTTTTTGTATCATTACGGTCCTTTATTTGTACCAAAATAATTACTAATAATAGCTCTCGACTCTTCAAGCGTTGGAGAGTAGTCAATCGAAAAAGCTGTACCAGTTTTTCGAATAAAGTGATTGATCTTGCATTTCAACCCTGCGCTAAACTGTTCTCTGAGGTGTGCGCAATTGTATTTTGCCACATTCTTTGAAAGAGAAATCCCTTTTTCGCTGCAGAAAACATATTTTTAACCTCTTAGATTCGAACCTTGCGATTTCTATAACACTTTTTTATTTCACTCTTAAGAGCAATCTGTCATATGAGATCATTCCAATAGTAAAACTAACCTAAGTCTGAAAGAAAGCATGGTAACTCTATTAAGAAAATGGGAGACCCAATTAAGATTAGCGTGACGAGTTGAGTCGATTTAGTCATATCCATTTGTCTGTTGAATACGCCATCTAGTCCCTCAGTTTTTGAGTATCTATCTCAAATTTGGAACACTTCTTTGCTCCCCAAGAAGCTGCTCATTCACTATAACACAAAGCTTCCATACAACCTGACCGATTAAACTCAAGTCTTTATATGGAAAATATTTTTATTTAACGAGGTATCTTCGCAGTGTCAAAAAAAGCTTCAAACATGTAAACTAACCTATCATAATTAAGATGACGATCTTTTAATACCCTTTTCCTTCTTCTTTATTAGCGTAGACACCACTTACGCGGTTATAGCCGAGCGACAGCGCCCCAATCGTTCTTCCTTTTCGCTGCTTGGCGACAATTGGAGATTCCATTTTTCCTTTCTCTTGAAAACTCGTAGCGTCGACTCATCAGACCCACCGTCCATGCCTCAGCTCCTCAGTAGGACGGAAATGACTGACTTGTAGAATTTGGTCTTTGACTTGTAGAATTTGGTCTTTGTTCGTTGAGAGAAAGCTTTACTTTTCAATTGTCTACTCAGTCCAAAGTAGGAGCTGTTAGTATGAGGAAAATCTGCAAGGATTTCAAGACTGATATTGTTATTGGTGTTGATGCCTTGGAACCAGGTGGACGAAATTATTTATGACTTGAAAGTTATGACTGCCAGTAGTGACGTGCGAGCCAAATCGCTGGTGCGACGATGTTTGATGACAGAAGATATTCCGTCTTGCCCTCGTTTACTACGAGCCCATTTACATACTTCACTTCCTTATCCAGTGTGGAGAAAACAGAACGCCACTGCTGTTGAGGCCTGTGATATCAATATCAGTTGTACACTCTTAGAGAAGATTATACCTTCTCTATGCAGTTGTGCAGTCGCGAGTTATTTTTCTCAGAAGTAGATTGAGGAGTCGCACGATTGCCAATCGCCTTGTCTGAAACTTCGTTTAGTATCGAACGACTCGGAGAGGTGCTTCCCGATTCTGATGGAACTTTTAGTATTGCTCAACGTCAATTTATACAGCTGTACTCGTTTTGCGAGGGTTAATTAGACATAGCGGCATGAAGGCAACTCCTTTTCGTGCTGTCAAAAGTAGCTTAGAAATCGACGAAGGGGTGGTGGAGGTGGGTTAATATCCTCATATGCTATAAAAAAAGCGTCAGTGAACGGTATTCCATCTTCGTTATAGCCGAAGTTAACGTTTTATTTCTTGTTTTTTTTTATGAATCCTATTAGTAATTATCGAGAGCAAACATTGAATGCCCAGTATACTTCAAGTAAGTTTCTTCATTTACTTATAGCATTTTATTAAGGCCCTTCGTCGTACGTGTCTACCGATTTGAGCTTGTAATATACATACATACATACATATGTATATGTACATATTTCAGATGTTGTGTATCAAAATGGAAACAAGAAATTTCTCAAAATTAGAAAATCAAATTTTGTCAATGCTCTGGAATTATGTAATGTACATATGTATGTACTTAGTTCAAGATTCAAGCATATAGATTTGTTCCATGTACACAGGAGCTAAATGCTGTATGGGTTCCCAGTCGAATCAGAAATATGTACATACATACATACATATGTAAATATATACATCCATACTTATGTATCGTAATGTTTATTACGCACTGCCTCTTTAGAAAGATTACCTCACTATTTTTAATTTATCCTTTGCGTGCCTCTTCTGCAACAAATTCGGTAATGCATATTTTTAGACCTCTTCAGTCAGTTACCATTATTGAATTTTTGGCTACGCACTACCAGTTTGCCGCCTCTTCATCAAGAATATCTTGCGTTAGAAACGAAAAGCGAAAACATTTAAGCAAAGCGTGGCTCGTTCGCAAAACTACTGCGCAGTAGAAGACTGGTGTTCACGCACACATCCACACCATAAAGGTAATAATAATAAATTACACAAAAGAACAAATTGAAACGAGAACACTTCAAAATACAAGAAGCTTCCAACAGCGATACGAGTTTATGTACCAAAAAGCGCGAACTTGTGGCTCAAGCAGCAATGTTTTGATATTTTTTTGACTGTCGACGGTCGGCTGTCGTTGAATAAGCGGCCATTGTTGATGGTTGTGTATAAGTAGATACATATGTATGTATAAGTATGTATGTATTTGTATTTATATGCATATATCCATGGAGGTACATAAGTATATGTATGTACATATGTATGCCTAAGTTGAAAAACATCAAAACATAGGAAAGGAAGCAAAACATTAGCGGCAACATAAGTAAACAACAAGCTCATATTTAGGTATAGATGTAAGCGTTTGCCTTAAATGTGGCAATGATGTCATTGAAATATCGCGTGTTTCTTCAGTATTTTTGTTTTCTTCATATTTTTTGTTTTATAAAAAACGAAAGCTTTCTTGCGTTCAAAATTTAGCGCTTACGCCAAACTTGCGAGGATTAAAAGTTATTGCGTAGCAAACTACGCGTTGCCATTATGTTAGTTTGTGCATATGTGGCACGTTGCGCTCTTTTCATACGCCCACGCAGTCTAGATTTATTATTATACCCTGAACTAGGCGTATTAAGTTTGCCACAAAGTTGGTAACAGGAAACGTTGAAGCCCTTATAAGGTTTATATAAGTGCATACATATGTATGTACAGACATATATGTATATAAATGATCAGTCTGACAAGCTGTGTCGATTTAGTATATTACCTGCTAGTATTGACGCTACCTAGTCCCACAGTTTTTGCGATATTGATCTGAAATTTTGCACAGATCCTTCTATTCCCAAGTAACTGCTGATTTGTCGAAAATTGCCGTTATGCGATCGCTATATCATATAGCTGCCATACAACCTGTCGGATCAATATCAAGTTCGGTATGGAAAACTTTTTTATTTTATAAGATATCTTCACAAAATTTGACATGGATTATTGTTCAAGGCAGTGTCACAGTCTCCGAACATATCGTTAAGATCGGGCCACTACAGCATATGGCTGTCATACAAAATGATCGTGCAAAATCAAGTCCTTGTATGGAAAACTTTTTTGAAGATATCCTCACGAAATCTTATATTGGTTATCCTCACAGACAATGCTACAATCTCCGTACATATTGTTCAGATCGGACCACTATAGCATATAGCTGCCATATCAATTGACCAATGAAATCAACAAAAAATTGTTTTATATCTTTTATGATTATCATCTTTTATGATATACATATGTATGTATATACATATGTAAGTAGCACATCTTTTAGGGTATTAAAGCTTCAGTACAATCATTGTTAACGGTTTTTTTCTTTATTATTTTTTTGTTTTTTTATCTGCCAAAATTTCTATTGGGGATTTTCTGCTTTTTCTCCAGAGCATTCATTGAGCTCTCAAAGGAAATATATGCTTACATTTATACATACATACTTATGTATGTACCTAAAATTATTGTGGAACATGTAACCATTTGTTATGTCGCCCTAAATCAAGGCATATGTAGGCACATGTGTACTTATTTTACACCTGAGCGCAGGCGCGAACTTTTATTGCGTTTTGTGGAATACTCCTTCCTTATATTTACGACTATTGCGCATTAACTGTGCTTTAACTACGCAGCAATTAGTGATGACATGCTTTCTGTGTCCTGAAAATGCGATCTAAATTTATAAATAAGTAAGAATGTATGTACATATGTATGTATGTATAAGTAAGCATGTCAAAAAGCGTTGTTAATTAATTTAGAAGCGAAATGGTGCATCATAAAACTATTTTCTAGGTTTAGTTGATTAATTTGTGTACTACTAATCAAAATTAGTCAAAGAAAAGCAAGCAAACTTGCTGCTCCCAATTTGCTAAAGTTGATGCTAAAATAAAATTAAGGTTACTATATTGGTTAGGAGCTTCAAAACGATGGAAAGCGCCACTTTGAACTTATTGTTAATAATTTCTAGTGATTCCAGCAATAATTCTAATTTCCAAAAACTCTAAAAGGATATGCTTAAATACACCATGCAATATACATATGTATAGTAAATGTATGTATGTATATTATACGTTGTGACAAAAAAGCGCCCTGAAATTGCAAACAAAACGCTCCATGCAATAATGCATTATCATCGTTCCGGCCGTTTTCGCCGGATGGTCTCAAGCAAGCGCCTCAATGCGGCCAAAGGGAACTCCTTATTTACCGTCTGTCCCAGCGGAACAAATTAAGAATGCACCAAACCAAGAATATCGATAAAAGAAATGAGCATCACCCTGATTTTTGAACGGTCCTCTGGTTTTTTTTTTTTTGGTTTCGGTTCGTTTTTTTTTCTTTCCATTCCGATGATCGTTGACCTGTTTGCTTGTCAAATCCATGTCTCATCGGCAGTTATAATTCTCTCCATGAATGTGGGATCGGAATTTGCATTTGATCCTGCGTCCAAAGAGACCTGTTTACGGTACTCTTTTTAAAAAGATTCAATTTTATCGGGACGAGTCGACTAAGAATGCGTTTCATACTCAAAATATACACTAAAATCATTCAAATGGACTCGCGAAAGATGTCCTGCTCTCTTGGCACCTTTCTAACACTTGCCTGATGATTTTCAAGCACCACATCCTTCACTTTTTTTATTATTTTCTTCAGTTGAAGAGGTCGAACGAAGGTTGTCCAGAACGAGGTATGTCTTCACCGAAGCCTCGACCGTCTTTGAAGGCTTTGCATCACTTGTAGACTTGCATTTTGAATGGAACTGAATCACCGTAAGCCTTTTCCAACATTCTTAACGATACCCTTCACGAAATTTGGTTAGAAATACAAAATTTTAGACAAATGCTTTGTTCGATATTTTTATCCATTGTTAAAATCGTAACGCACTACTGAGGTGTACCGACTTAAATAGCTGCTGCAAACAAACTTTGGCTAAGTAATTACGAAGAGTACTAACAATTTAGCAAAAAACAATTTCCGGCTACTTTTTGGTCACAATGTATGTAAGTACATATGTTCAACACAGTTGATTTTCGTCAAAAATAATACAAATCCAAACATTACTGCACACATACACGCGTACCAATTTCGACTAACACCAGTCACTGCACTCACTGCAGTAAATGCGAAAATTTGTGCACGCAAGGAGAATTTGCTTAGGTTCAAGGCCAAATATGTGCAACGCCTGTGATGAGCTGTGTCCATTTTAAGGCTGAAACAAAACAAAAAAAGAGTATTAAAAAGCACACAACTGTCTGCCAATATGCCAGCTACAAGCAACTACACCCTATATGACTTTTTTCTGGCAATTCCCATATTGAAATGCATTAAATTTTGAATTTTTTGTTATGCTAACAAATTTATATGGCTGGCAGAGCATGAAACAAAGTTGCTGTACTTCAATGAAGAGTGTGTTTCGAGTGCTTATCAGCGCGGCCCGCTGGCTCACTCAGCTCATTCGTTCGATTTCTCGTTCACTCGTTTTGTGCCGTTCAACATGTGGGTATATTCAAAAGCTCCACTAATACCATTTCTTTTGAGTGGCTTCTTTCCACACCGTGGGTTGTACACACATGTATACATACATACATATGTATGTACATACAATGATGGTGGAATGATGTCATTTTATATTTTTGGCAACGTTTTTTCGTGCGACGTCGATTTGGTTGGCGGTAAGCCGCAGTAAATTGCAACGCAAAACATTCGCATATCAGCCAGGCAAAACAACAAACAGAAAACACACAAATAAACGTTGAATATGTACAATAACACAATTATGTAGCAGACATGTTAAGGAAAATTATGTTAGACCTACACTTAGAAGATGTGGCATTTTCATAAATAACTTCTAATTGACAGCTATCAATAGCCCAACCCAAATGGTGGATGGCGTCAAATTTTCGTGATTGACAATACCAACCATATTTGGTTATATATTTAGCACGGTTACTACCTTAAAATGTATGCTGGTATATAAGTATACATATATGTATGTATGTATGTATATATATAGTATATGTATAATATTTATGTATTTAAGTCTCTCAATATTTACATTTGTATTTATTACAACTTTTTAACAAATACTTACAGCTTATAAGTGTTTATTTATTTGCTTCTTGCGATTCGTTTATCAGCCCATAATGGCTACCCCTACTTCAGCTCGCTTGATATGAGCATGAGTGTACTTTTGGGTACAAGTAGGCGAAGTTCGTAGCTTTTCATATTCTTAGCTCGAAGTTTTTGCCATATATGAGTAAATTAAATGAGTTTTTTTTTTTGACTACAGGCCACGTGTATGACAGCGGTACACTCACCTCTTGCCTGCAATGGAATTTTGGTGTAAACAATTTTTAATTTATTACAAATCTGTAAACATATATTTGTATTTATATACCATAGAGTACAAATTGTCTGCGCTTTACATACTCACCTGCGTTCGTTGGAGAACTTTTTCTTAAATAAAAGCAGCTCCTTTCGGAGAAAAGGCGTAGTCAAAATTTCGGATCGATAGCTCAAAAACTGAGGTGCAAGTCACATATGTATATACTCGTACCGATAGACCGTAAAAGTACAATAATTGGTCCAAATCTCTTCCGGTTCTAGATATTTACATTTCGCCTTTCTAAATCTTTTCGGCACCAACAAAAGCTCTATAGATATTGAAAAGGCTGTCCCAAACTTGGAACTTTGCTTTTGCACACTTAAAAGTTATATACACTTACCAAGTCAGAAAAAAGTTGTGTTTTTGTGAATTTTTGAGAAGAGACATTTCATTTAAATTGTAAATGGGGATTTTGAAAAATTTTGGATTTCGTTGATGCCGTAGAACCTCAGAAAAACGACTTTCGATTGTGAGGAACATGTTTCTCTTTCAAATTATGAAAAAAGTATACTATTAAAATAGTTGATTACAAGTAATGATTAAATGACTAGTAAAAATTTTGGTTTCTGACAAATCGGCAGCTTCTTTAAAAAGGTCGCTTTTTGTAAAAAAAATACACAAAAAATATTATCGAAATCTAAACCCTCCGATCATTACCTCTCACATATAGTATATTTAAGAAATTGGTGTGAAATTTTCAAACCAGCGATTTCGGAAGAAATTTTTCTCACCTAGAAAAACCCGTTTAACGTTTTGGCAGCTGATCCCACTAACTCAAAAAAAATCTTACAAATACTTCGCTTAGCATCAGCTTAGCAATTAAAACATAAGTCGATTAACACACTTATCGATATATGTACATACTTATTGTAAGAACTAAAAATCGATAAAATATCAGCTTTAGAATTAAAAAAAACGATTAATCTAACGATTTTTTAAAAATATGTTTATTGATATTTACAAAACAAAAATCGATAAATTAATCGACTTATGTGTATCGATATTTCCAAAACAAAAATCGGTATATTAATCAACTTTAACATATGTATGTGTATCGATATTTAAAAAAATCGATAAAACATCAGCTAAAGATTCAAACAATCGACTAATCGATAGACTTTTTTTGTTTGGAAAATATGTGTATCGATATTTTTAAAACAAAAATCGATAAAATAATCGATCTGAAAATCTGATATTTTCAAAATAAAAAATCGATAAGCTATTCGATTCGTAAGCTGTTCTTTAGTAGCAACACTTATGTATGTAAGTCTATGTTTCATGACCTGTGTGGCAAACTTACTACGAAACTCCTTTGCCAAAAATGCTGCACACATAAGTATATATCTACACTTTTGTATTATTTTCTTCATTTTTTTCTGACTATAATTACGTTTTAAATTTTGTCAGCAACAGGCAAAAACACACCAGCGGTTTAAACCGGTTCAAATCGGTTCGAAAATAAACTGATAAGTAAATTATTTTTGTATGCATGAAGGCAATGCACCTTAAGCATTAATTGCAACACAATCGCTTAAGGGCGTACTCCTCAAACGTATTGACAGACTAATGAACAAACAGACAGGTCATTAATACATCATTGTGTGCCTCGCCAGCAGTAATTCATCGGTGTAATGAACGTAAAATTTTCAAAACAAAAAAAAATGTTTTGAAAATTTTTTATAATATAAAATTTATTATGCATTAAAAAAATAAATTGTATATACATTACTAAGCATATTCAATTTGTGTCATTGGAAAAGCATAAATTAATTTTAGTTAGGAAAACTATCCAAAGACTGCAACTATTGTACCAGCATCCCTAAGGTTGTTAGCCATTTCGATTTTCATCTAATATTTGTAAATATATACCGCATTACCATGTGTAACTGTACATATATTTTATGTATCTGTACCATATTGTGAAGTAAATAATCTGTCATGTAAGCATTCTTCAGAATGTTACCTTTTGGTAAAATTACTCAAGCATCGACTAACCTAAACATTTGTAATTATTTTTAAGCTTTTAGCAAGTGTTTAATCTTACTGTAAATGTCTTGTGTGTGCTTAGCTGACTTTTATTGTTGTTTATATTTAATTAATTAATGTTGTTTTCTTCATTTCTCTAGGTATGTACTTTACAATTACTACTTTTTCACGAGACTATGGCGGTAAGTCATTTATTAGACTTATTAATAATGAATTATAATAATTGCAATGCGGAACAATTTTAACAAACAATATTAAAACATAAAATAGGCGTTTATCTTCATCTTAAGATATATGCACATTTTTGAAATAACACGTTTTTATTGGATTGCGTGTTCTGTAAAGCGCAATTATTTCGAAATTTATACGCTGTAATTTTTATTACGAAGTAATCATGATGAATCGGCACTTTTTCTCGTGCATGCAATATCTGAAGATTAATTGAACAGCAAATCTGAGATCTTTACCGGTTATAAAATTTTGTTATCGACTTTTATAATCGATTTATTACTTGTTAATCGATTGTTTACTTCAAAATCGGTTTTAGACGCGTTAATAAATTATAAAATTTTATTTTCAGGCTGTGTAAAGTAATAACATATTTTCTAGTGATGTAAATTTATTATCGATTTCTATAAACGATTAAGTTTTTCTTTAACCTTTGATTTCTATTAATCGGCTTATGCCGCAACATTAAATTCTAAAGGTCTATTTTCGATATGTTCTCTATAATATGCGAATTTTCTAATCATACAAATTTGTTATCGACTTTTATAATCGATTTATTATTTGTTAGTCGATCCATTAGTTAAAAATTCTATTTCAGCATATACTTTTTGTAATCATACCGGATTTTTAATCGGTTTATTTATCTGTAATCGGTCGATAAGTTCACAATCGGTGTTAGACGTCTCAATAAATTCTAAAGATCTTTTTTCTAATCTGTGCACAATAGTATATTATAATCGTAATCATAAAAAAATTTTGTTCACTTAAGGTATATAACCGATTAACTGCTTCAAAATCGATTTTTTTTTAATACGCAATCGGTTTTAGGCGGATCAATAAATTCTAGAGGTGTCTTTTTAATTCGCCCATTATATATAATATAAATGATATATAATTTATTTAGTCATAAATAATTATTTTCGACTTTTATAATTGATTAATTGCATTATTCAATTGCATGATTCATTCAAAATCGATTGATTGATCGAATGATTGAATGATTCATTTATAATCGATTAGTTGGTTCATAATCGAACAATTCATTCAAAATCGATTTTAGTCGGGTCAATAAATTCTAATTTTTTTGTAATCTGCCCATAAAATATAATTTTTCTAGTCCAAAATTCTTTTTATAGATTTATATAACCGATTAATTACTTTTTAATCGATTTTTTTTACTTCAAAATCGGTTTTATTCGTGTTAATAAATTTTAATGGTATATATGTTTATTTAGCCTACACGGAAAAATATATAATTTTATAAAAACTTATCGACATATAATCGATAAATCGACTCTTAATCGATATGTAATCGATTAATTAATTCTTAATCAATTAATTACTACTACAGTCTAGTTAGTCAAATTTTCCAATCCTACTTTTTTATCGATTTATATAATCGATTAATTATTTTTTAATCGATTTTTTACTTCAAAATCAGTCTAGAGAACCATTTTCCACCTGTCGATAATAATGTATACAGTTATGTTGTAAAAAAATATTATACACAAAAATTTTATCGATTTTTTAATCGACTTTTAAACAAATTTCTGAGTGCGTAACTCACTATATTTGTTGTATAATGCAAAATACGAAGTTATGGCAGGTTTAAACATCTCCCTCCGAGTCGTTGATGTTTAGGTTACTACGCTCTTTAAGTATCATAATCGACATTACTTCCGCTTAGTCAATTACTTCTGACTTCTCCCACTGCAATTTACGCTCCTGGGTGGTCATTGGACAATGATTTGGTTTCAAATGTTGAAATCCATAAAACCATTGCGCACGTCTTCACTAAACCTTTTAATCGCTATCGATTACACCTATCGGTTTTGCGCTTTCCTCAAGTCAGAAAAGTAAGTAAGCTATTGGTTTGTGTCTGTTTTGCAAATGAATGGACAATTTGCACGCGTCATTCGTAGTTTCAACAAGTAAACAAACACTTTGAAGACCGAGAATTGCATATGAATTCTAAGTGTTTTGCTACTGAAGGCTTATGTACCTTTTTATATACATACTTATGTATATACATGTACACATGTATGTAACTACACTAGGCTGCGACTTAAACGTAATTTTCCAATGTGTCTATTATACATGCAAGCGACGTTTCGCTCGTATAATAAGTACTGACAAATGCACTTTTCACCTCAGCATTCATTCTCATGCTCGTGCTAACTGCCAGCCAACCTTTACTTCAAAGCATTCTCGCATAATATTTGTTGGCATTATTGTCTTATATCTATGTATATATGTATGTATGTATATACCACATGTGTGTGTTAATGTGTGCTTGTGTTTAGTTCACATTAATGTTTTTGCACTTTGGCGTTCACAGACATTGTGGCGACGACAATGGCAGCAAATATGGCGGATGCAACAACAATAGCTGTGCAATAATTGCACCAATCATTATTTTCCACTGTACCGTCTATTGCTATTAATTTCAATTTTTTTCCTTCCTCTACCCAAACCCCCTGCTCGGTAATTGCGTTACTGCAACAGTTAAAACGAGTGTATGCCCATAATGTATTTACGAATTTTGTATTCACATCGGCGAATAACTGCAAAAATGCAGTGCACGTATGTGCTTTTGCTTATAGCATATCTGCGTGCTTTATGATACAAATGCCCACATTAGATGGGTTATAGGATGGATAGACAGTTTTAAAGATTTTTATAAACTGAAGGGAGTAGTATATCCTAAAAAGTATACATATACTGGTAAGTGATCAGTGAACCGAGCTATTTAAGTCGATTTAGTCAGGCCCGTTTTTCGGTCTGTTCGATCATATTCAATTCTTTGTTTAGAAAACTTTTTTGTTTGTCAAGATATCTTCATGAAATTTGGCAAGTATTACTGTCCAAGACAGTGCTACAATCTCCGCACATATTGTTCGTATCGGACGACTATAGCATATAGCTGTCATACAAACTGGCCGATCAAAATTAAATCCTTGTATGGAAAACTTTTTTGTTTGCCAAGATATCTTCACGAAATTTTGTGTAGATGCTTTTCCAACACAATGGTACAATCCCTGAACAAATTGTTCAGATCGGACCACTATAGCATATAGCTGTCATACAAACTGACCGATCCAAATTAAGTCTTTACATGGAAAACTTTTTTGTTTGTTAAGATATCTACAGGAAATTTGGTGTAGATGTTTTTCCAAGACAATGGTGCAATCAGCGAACGAATTATTCAAATCGAACCATTACAGCATATAGCTGCCATACAAACTGATGATTCAAATCAAATTCTTGTATGGACAACTTGTACATTAACCAAATTATGTGCGCGAAATTTGGCATATTTTAATGTCTGAGGCACCGTTACAATCTCTGAACAAATTGTCTAGGTCGGACCTCTATAACATACAGCTGTCATACAAATTAACCAATCCAAATCAAGTCCTTATATGGAAAACTTTTTTGTTTGCCAAGATATCTACACGAAATTGGGCATAGATGCTTTTCCAAGACAATAGTACAATCTTTGAACGAATTATTAAAATCGAACCATTATAACATATAGCTGTCATACAAACTGACAGATCCAAATCAAGTCCTTCTACGGAAAACCGTTTTGTTTGCCAAGATATCTTCACGAAATTTGGCACTTGGCAACTAAAAATAAAGTTC
This sequence comes from Bactrocera dorsalis, assembly GCF_023373825.1. NCBI lineage: Eukaryota > Metazoa > Arthropoda > Insecta > Diptera > Tephritidae > Bactrocera > Bactrocera dorsalis. The sequence goes on from NC_064303.1 coordinate 102,136,242, forward strand.
AACATATCATATAACGCGCCACATGATGTTGCACGTGTAAATTTAATTAAAATTTGTAAAAGTTTTAAAACGCTGCGTGCATCTGCAAACCTGCCACTTTTAAAACAAGCACACATTCACTCGTTTACTTTTCTCTTCAATACCAATTCCAAGTAAAAAAACCGAAATTAGGTCATTTTCATTTTCGTTGCATTAAAAGCGATTAGTCTATGCTGTTACATTTTTTATTTTCCCCTACTGGAGCTGTTGTTGTAGTTTCGCTGTTTTGTGCACCTTAATGCCAAATTAATAATATAATCACTATTGTTTACTGTTGGCCGCTGCAACTGTACGCCATTCAATTGTTGTGTAGTTTTTACTTTTGCTGGCGGTGTTACATTTGATTGATGTCTGTCGAAAATTGGCTGCCTAAGCAACACATTTTGCCGCAATTCGTTACATGATTTTTTGGCCTCCAGCCCGCATACGCAGCAATAGGACGGTAGCAACAAGCGTTGTTGTATTTTGCATATAAATATAGTTTGCAGTTGAATTATTGGCAAATTGCTTTACGATTACTTTCGAACTCGCAGCAATCAATTCAGCGAAATACCAAAGGCTGCGATTTTAAAAGCGTTGTCAGCAAGTGAGGTACTGTTGAGTGCTCAATTGACATATGTAAGTGTCTTATGTGCGGACATTTAGTTATTTTTTTTTTTAAGACCTAAAAGGAAACGTCGATCATATCAAGTATTTATATATGTATGTATACCTATAAAATAGTCAGCATAACGCCTGAGTCGATTAGCCATATACAACGCGAACCAGCCGCTCAGTTTTGGAGATATAGACCTGAAATTTTGTATATATTCCTTTCTTCCCAAGAAGCTGCTCATATGCCGGAACCGCTAATATCAGACCATTATAGCATATAGCTGTCATACAAACTGACGGACAAAAATCAAGTCCATATATGGCAAACTTTTTTATTTGACAAGATATCTTCACGAAATTTGGTATAGATAAATGTCTAAGGTATCTTTACAATCTCTGAAAAAATTGTTTAAATCGAACCACTATAACATATAGCTGCCATACAAACTGACCGATCAGAATTAAGTACTTGTATGGAAAACTTTTTTATTTGATGAAATATTTTCACGAAATTTGGCATAGATGATTGCCCAAGCCAATAGTACAATCTTCGAACGAATTATTAAAATCGGTCCATTATAGCATATAGCTATCATACAAGCTAACTCACCAAAATTAAGTCCTTATATGGAAACCTTTTAAATTTGACAATATATCTTCATGAAATTTGGCATAAATTTATATCTAAGGCACAGTTACAATCTCTGAACAAATTGTTTAGATCGGATCACTACAACATATAGCTGCCATACAAACTGACAGATGAAAATTAAGTCCTTATATGGAAACCTTTTAAATTTAAAAAGATATCTTCACGAAATTTGGCACAGATAAATGTCTAAGGCACCGTTACAATCTCTGAACAAATTGTTTAGATCGAACCACTATAACATATAGCTGCCATACAAACTGACCAATCAAAATGATTGACCTGACCTTATATGAAATATCTTTTTGATTTGACAAAATATCTTCACAAATTTTGGCATGAATTATTATCCAGTGCATTGCTACAATCTACCGTAGCGTACAGCTGTAATAATAAAGTTCATTAAACCTTCAGATTTTGTCTATACCCACCTTCGACAGGAATCCTTAAAATTACTTTTGCTTTACTTAAACCTACCTCTGATACAATTGCACAATAAGATATTATATACCAATATTCTGTTATATTATTGTCACTATTATGCAAAAAATGTGTATTTTCACAGTTTATTATCAAATGAATCTGCGCACAGTTTATTTTGCACTATCTCTTTGCTATTTTTGTGAACCAGTGAATCGGCGAGTTGTCAACAAAAGCTGGTAAACAAAATTTGCATAATGTCAATATTCGTGAACCAGCCATAAGTAGGTGTGTATATAAGTTTTGCCAACCAATATTATGGTTATGATTGTTTAGCAAATTATTGCACAGTTATTTTTAGCCTTTTGACGCGGCTACAACGCAAAGCCACAGAAAGACAAACGCCTTAATATAGTTGTAGCACACCTAGCAACAAAAAAGAGACCACAACCCTTAAACACGAAACACGTATACACTATGTAGACATACATACATATATGTACAACCTTACATAAATACTTCGAATGTAAATAGCAAGCTTGTATGTTAAGTAAGGCAAACCCAGGCAAGCGACCCAACCAACCGACCATGTAAATTCACAGCTTAATTTGGTAACTGTGCACGAAACACACAGCCAACAAAACCACACCGCAATTACCAATACCTCATACCTAACTGGTATATACCCACAACTGTGTGTATAATTTTGAAAAAATTTCGCCTGCTTTTTGCAGCATTTTGTTGGGGACAACAGTACCACCACATTTGCCGTATATTTTTAGAAGTCAACAAGCATTTCCCACTTCATGTTTTGATTTTGTTGCGCTGCTTAAATTGTTGCTTGCTCTTTGCCTCAAGTCAAGGCAGACATTCTGTCGTCAGCTACTCACAGTTATTGTCTCTATTTTTTGTTAGATCAGCGCCAGTGCCCTCACCCCGCTATACCGGTTGGCATACGGAGAAGCTTGAAAGTAAAGTGCATTGATTTTTAGCGTTGCAAACTATTTCTTACAGTTTATACAGGTTATTTACCTCAGCGCTTTCGCCCTTTTTTGTGGCCGCTTGGCGCGCTGCACCCATACGCCGTGTCACCTTAATGCATTAACACCGAGTCTGTGAAGGTTGTTTACTTCCCTAGCGGTAAATGCGACTTTTACTAATTTTTCATGTTTGTATGTATGTATATAAGTTTATTATGTATGTATATATAGTTGTTTTTGTTGCAAGTTTACTATGGCAACCTGTGTGCTAGTATCCGTGCCACCACAAACAAAATGACAATGACTGCTTGTGAACAATCACAAAGTATTTTCACTAAAATAATTGTTTTGCAGGTTTTTTCTATTTTCGATTTTCTTTACTCAATGCATTCTCAGAATTCTTCAACTTGCGCTGCCGCTGCCACTAGTATCTGTGGCCAGCGTCGCCACTGTTGCGAAAACTTTTGCTTAAGCAATTGCAATTGCAACACTAGAATTGCGGGTCAAAAGTTAAGCAGTGCCGTGTATGTTTGTATGTGCTTAGTTTACGAGTGACGGAAAGTTGTTATTGTTGGTGGTTTGCTTGGTTGCAACATTCATGCAATTTTCTCACAATTTTTCCACGAATTTCCCTCTCGCCTTTGGTCCGGAAGCTAAGCAATATTGTGTTCTGACATTTTGCTGTGATTGGATTTTTATTACCTTGACTGTGAGTAAGTCGCTTCAAAGAATGGAAGGTGACTAAGGGGTTTTCATTGAATCTTTTCTCGAAATTGCAATTATTTTTGTGTGCAAATAGTTTGTGTTTCTGAGAAAATGCAATATTGTCTACTTAAAATTTAATCTATGCATTGTTTCGAAATTGTGACCTTTAACATAAGGTCTAGTAAAAGGAAATCCTTTATTTTTACATTAAATTCAAGGTTTTATTCAGCATAATGAGAATGATCAGATTCAGGTAAAATATGCACCGTTTTGTGAGAATGTTGACAATCCTTGACCGGACAAAAATACAAGCATGTTGCGGTTACGTAGATCCGACTGTGGAACTTATCAAGGAAACCCTTATCTCTAATGGCAAGAATGACTTCTATATACATAATTTTACTCTATAAAACCTCTATTGTTGCTGTAATGGCTGAAAACCTACCTGAAGTAATTAAGGACAAAGCCGCTGTCTTGATAATCCTTGACCGAAAAATTCGGACACTTTTCGATTACGTAGATCCGACTGTAGAACTTATCAAAGAAACCCTCGTCCCTTTTGCCAATTATCTCTGACAGTCGATTTTCACAAACTTTCCTTGAAACGTATTTTTCATAAGCAAAATCATTCGGCGTACAGAGGAAAAAGTAGTAATCACTTTGCGCCAGGTCTGAGCTACACAGTGAACACATAAGAACCACCCAACCAATCTACCGAAGCTGCTGGCGAGTCCATAACAAAAAGTGTGACCTGGCGTTGCTCTGATGGAACACAATTCCTCTCCTACTGACCAAATATGGCCGGTTGGGACGACTGCTCCCTTCAGACGGCGCCATTGTTGAAAGTACAGATCCGCTTAAAGAGAGCTCGTAAGTAGTTAACTCTCTGCCAATTCTACCAAACACGTAGCAAAATCTCTCTGTTAAATCTGACCGATCCTGGTTTGGCCACCATTTGCGCGGCTCAACGCGATCTTTTCGCTAGAAGTTGACATAAGAAACCATCACTGGTAACCGTCCATTTCAGTAATGGACCGAGTTTGTTGTAATTCGCCTATGGCAATTCAGTTCATAAGGGGTTCTTTTTATTAAGTCATGTGGTCCCCAAACATCGAGCTCGTCTTTATTAATTCTTATTTAAAAGGTCCAAACGATTTTTGGTGTAATCTTTAACTTTTAAGGAATCGAAACATTACTTACATAAAGGTCGGACTTCCATTACTTTACCGCGATTTTCGACAAAAGGCCTTCCAGAGGAGCGCAGCGCGTGTTTGTCAAAAAAATTAGGGGAACGGAATCGTTTCCCAAATTGCACTTATTTTATTGTTACGGTATCAGAACCATGAACCCTTTCACATTTTCAGCTGTCTAAAAACTATTCTTTCTAATGCCATATAACGAAACCAACCGTAAAATTATAAGTTAGATTACTCTGGTAGGCTCTTGAGCCACGCATATACCAATTTTTGTCCTTAGCGATGTCAGATGGGCTGTCATTACGTAGTTCCTGAAGGATGACTATTCCTTCAGGGTTCTCGCACACATGACCTTTGCAGTTTTGAATGCCTATATTCCATCGGATTTTAAACTTCCTTACCATGTTCTTGTTCAGATCATCTCGATCATCATGAAAATAATGCTTACCATGTTGTCGGATGACAGTCATACACCACTCTTGGCGATCCGTTCACTATCTCATTGTCATCGATGCCTTTGTAACTTGGCATCCACTAAAAGAGAAGTCGCTTCTCCCTAGCGACACTCCTCTGCTGCCCTGTTTTCGAAGACACTACTGACCGATATGCATGATTGCTTCTTGGCTTTCTACGTAGATATTAACTGTGGAGTTGTTCGCTGATGGATTATAGGCTCCCAAAAGCAAAGACCTTTGCTTGAACATACTGTAATGTTCCAACAGCTTAGCCCAACTCTGCACAGTATATCTGGCTCCAGCTCCATCCTCCATTTTCGAGCCATACAGATAAATGTTCGACAATAAAATCTTTGCTCAAAAATATAATATTATTAGACATTCATAAATCTTTCCACAAAAAAAATTATATAATTAAATTATTATGCAACGATTAAAATAACAACATTTAATTTGTCACTAACACCTTGTCATTGAAGGTTGTTAATACAAAATTTAAATAAGTTGATTAGCATTTTGATTTATTATCTTGTTTGAAGTGGCATTCAATGCTTTTTTTTTGTAAATAACCAATAGATAAACAACAAAAAACAACACTTACAACAAGCTACAAAAACTAGAAGTGATCATCGATACCACTTCAGCTTCTCCAACGCACTTTACGCACTGCACGCTGAGTGGCTTAATAAAATGCAGCACTGCCCACAGTCTCATATTTATAGCTACATATTAGCCACTCAGCATATTTAAGTGTTATTTAAAGTAAGCCACAAACTAATGGAATGCATTTACTTTTGTTTACGCCGTTTTTAAGGTTTATTTGTGGCCACTTTGAAAATCAAAAAATACCTTTACTCGAGTAGTGAAAGTTGGAGCTGCACTTAGGGTCGTACGCACGTGCGCAGTACTAATTAGGCATGCCTTTTCAGTGCTGCAAAAAACCATTTAAAATTATTTTTTAATTTGCCTCTTTCGTCGTTGCGTATTTAATTGTTGGTATGCTGTTATTAACTTTGTTATTGCCGGTTCGTATTGGCTTTTAACGGTTTTGTTAGACAGTGATTAGTTTTTGGTTATGGCGATTTTACAGCTATTGTTTCTACATTATTTGTATTACTTTTTAAATACAACAGTTTACGAGTCGTAAATACCATATATAATATAAAACAGTGGGAAACCTAAGCAAAATGTAGTGGAAACAACACCAGTATTTACCACTAAATGTTTACTTATATAACATAATATTTTGTTTACTAGTTTGCTCATTTTATATAATGCTCATTTCAGTTTTTTTTATAATTTTTAACTTTGCTCTGTTATGTAAATTAACGCTGTGTAACGAAATATTTCCGTTATTAAAATGCAGAGTGTTGTCTCTTTAGTATATATGCCTCATAAATCTTGCGAGAATGAATAAATTAAATGCATATTTTGCTCGAAGAAAACACATTTCAAACCACATGAAGGTTATATTTTTTTAATGCGGAAGTTTGTGTACGAGGGCTATATATTTCTGGCCTAATTATGAAAATAGGAATATTTATCAACGAAAATGGTTTTTTTTTTTTTTTGTTGGATTTGGCTCGTCTCGGAAGACCTACACCGTCGATTGCTGCTTTGTTTCGGGCTCATACACATAGATCTGTGATTCGTCACCTGTGGCGATCTTATAAACGTCTTTTGAAGCACCACGATCGTATTTTTCAGCATTTTTTTACACCAATCCACGCGAGCCTTTTTTTGAGCGATTGTCAAATTGTGCGGGATCCAACGAGAACAAACCTTTTTTACGGCCAGGTGTTCATGCAATATCGAATGTATGCTGGTGGGAGAAATGCATATGTATGGCATCGATGTTTTCTGGCACAACGGCTGTTTTTGGACGACCTTCACGGAATTCGTCTTTGAGCGAGCGTCGGCCACGATTGAATCCGTTGCACCAGTTTTTCACAGTGCTATAGGATGGTGCTTCATAGCCATACAAAGATTTTAGTTCATCGATGCACTCTTGTCGTGATAATCCACATCGAAAGTTGTGAAAAATGATCGCACGAAAATGTTCACGAGTTAATTCCATTCTTTGGCCGAGATGAATTTTTTGTCAAATGTCAAACTTTCCAATGGAAATGTCAGATTGCTCCCGGCAACACTTAGTGTTGCCTACGACAGAGATATATATAGCAGCCTACGTACTCTGAAGAGAGTATATTAAATTGGCAATGTTGTTTGTAACAGCCAAAAGGGAACGTCATCAATATCAGAAATATACCGATTTCAGTCCTGAGATTGTTTTTATGATAACTCATGTGGCTCCCAAACATCGAGCTCTTCTGTATCCATCCTATTAAAAATTGCCTAACGGTTTTTGTTTTAACTTTAACTACCAAGTAATCGAAACATTATTTAGATAACGGTCGGACTTCCAATATTTGTATGAATTTCACAATAGGTAACGTGAAGATTTGTTCTTCTGAACCTTCGACCTTCACGAAATTCGTATTGGAGAGATCTACGACCTCGATTGAATTCACCATACCACTGGTCCTTAATAGAGTTTGATTGCCAAAAATTGAATTTAGTTCATCGATGTATTGTTGCTGAATCCATATAGAAAGTTTACAAAAAATAATCTCGCGAATTTAATTCCACTTTTTGGCCGAGATGAATATTTTAAGTTACTGTAAACAACACAAAGAGCGCTTGTATGTAAAAATGCTTTGAGTATGTACGACATAAAAATTGTCAAACTTTAAGATAAAGTTGTGAGTTGCCAGATTGCAAAACCAGTTTTGCTGAATTCCGCCAAATAAAAAGCAGGCCTCTTATGAATGAGCAGCGTATTGAACTGAATCGATTTAATCCCTCTGTTTCTGAGATATCGACCTAAAATTTATCACACGTTCTTTTCGCCCCAAGAAGTTGCTCATTTGTCAGAAGCAACTAAATCGAACCACTGTAGCATATAGCTGTCATACAAACTGACCTTCAAACTCAGGCCCTTGTATGGAAAACTTCTTTATTTCACAAGATATCTTCACGAAATTCGGCAAAGATTTTTTTTATGGCAGTGCTATAATCTCCGAACTTATTTATTTAGATCGATTATGTATAGCATATAGATACCATACAAACTCAGCGATCAAAATCAAGTCCTTGTGTAGAAAACTTCTTCTTTTGGACAGATATCTTCACGGAACATGGCATGGGTTAATATCCAAGTCATCTTTAAAATTTGTTCAGATCGGACCACTATAGCATATACATATATGGCATACAAACTGACGGATCAAAATCAAGATACTGATCTATGTATCCCTTATGCTGCTATGAAAAGTATTACAGCTTTGGGGCAGCTGAAGTTAAGATTTTTTCTTGCTTTATATTAAAAATTAAAAAAAAAATCGAAAAATGTTACATATTTTATTTTAGTAATAATATGTGACTATCTAAAAATCTACTGAAAGTTTTTGTACTGAAATATTTTACACATATTTTATCGACATTTCTACCACACATCACTTAAAGTTATTTCTATTTGCTATTTGCTCCACCGAAAGTAAAACTACCAATATTGACACACTTTTTAAGTTTGTCTGTTTTTGTTTGCTAAACTTTTGAGTTAGTAACCACGAATTGGTTTTCCCCAACACCCCAAGTGTCATTGACAGCAATAATATTTTTGTCGTGTAATATTTCCAAATATCGGTCAAAATCCGACGAGTAGTCAAACAATAGCCAATTTGCTTTTTGTCGTCAGCTAATATTTACTTTTGCGCGACAATTCGCGGTTTGCAAGTGGCTGCTAAAGAGACAAAGACAAATGTGCGCAAATATGTATGCATGTATGTGTGTATGTATATATTTATGGCTGAGTAGGACAAAGTGGGCTAGGTCAACACATAGTATTTAACATATTTGAAACAAAAGCGCATAAACATGAGAAATCACTTTATTTGAATGACGAATCCATTGTGCGTAATCTTTATATATATAAATCTTCTGACCGTGTGTTTTGTATTTGAACTGCTCCTAAACGGATGGACCGATTTTGATGAAATTTTGTATGTATATTCAAGGAGAGTCGAGAATGGTTTAGATTTACAATTTGGTCCACTGGAAAATGTTTTTTAAATTAATTTTTCATTTGTAATTAATTGCTAATTTTAAATGTTTGACCAATGGATGGCGCTACCATCGCAGTATCCAATACTTAAACCTTAAATTGGCGTAAACGTGCATTAAACAAAACGATGCCAAAGTAAACGGCGACATCTGTAGATCAAGTTTTCATATTGTGGACAGAGTTGTTCGTTCTTAAGTAATCAATTGGGTCATTCAATACATCTATGGGTAGCTATAACATTTTTTTCATACCTGCTAACTATTGGAGGGGGTATCTTGACAGGCAATTTACAATTGCAAAAGGTCTGGCATAAAAAAATAATGCCATAACTGAAGTGTTGATAAAAAGGTCTATTAAAATTTGAGATATACAGAAATCTTTTCGAAGCATTGCACAGAGCAATGCAATATTTAAACGGGAACGATGAATACATATATGCGTACAATTTCAAACGGAATGGTAGAATAGAACTGCAATTAAATACACAATGCAATGAATTAAAACTGGCTCATTTATCACTCGATGAATAATATACCACGGGCATCCCAAAAGACTGTTGCCATAACCTTGCCAGCCGATTTTTTGTCTTTCCACGCTTGAGAACCGTTTCTTAATATGCAGTCCACCAGGCTGACAGTCGATTGGACTCGATTGATTTCACTGATGCACAGCCCAAAAATTCTTTATGATTCATTTTTTGTAAACTAACACAAGTTTGCTTCACCAAAAATGCGATTATTCCTTAAATAATATTTATAATCTAACTAATAGAAATCATATAGATGGTATTAGTAGTACTACCTATGTAACAGCCACAGTAAAACATGGGCAGGTCCTCTAGTATAAAGTATATGTCTGTATGGATGTATATTTAAACGCGTGTTTAGTTGTGGAAAATGAGCAAAAATTTGTTAGCGGAAAAATTTTATGGATTATTTCTATGGTTTGGCAATATTTACGCCAACAAAAAGCATGTATTTGAGTTCACAGATTTTACGCAAATAACGGGTGATTTTTTTGAGGTTAGGATTTTCATGCATTAGTATTTGACAGATCACGTGGGATTTCAGACATGGTGTCAAAGAGAAAGATGCTCAGTATGCTTTGACATTTCATCATGAATAGACTTACTAACGAGCAACGCTTGCAAATCATTGAATTTTATTACCAAAATCAGTGTTCGGTTCGAAATGTGAAAATCCGCTTTTTTATCGACAAATTTTGTTCAGCGATGAGGCTCATTTCTGGTTGAATGGCTACGTAAATAAGCAAAATTGCCGCATTTGGGGTGAAGAGCAACCAGAAGCCGTTCAAGAACTGCCCATGCATCCCGAAAAATGCACTGTTTGGTGTGGTTTGTACGCTGGTGGAATCATTGGACCGTATTTTTTCAAAGATGCTGTTGGACGCAACGTTACGGTGAATGGCGATCGCTATCGTTCGATGCTAACAAACTTTTTGTTGCCAAAAATGGAAGAACTGAACTTGGTTGACATGTGGTTTCAACAAGATGGCGCTACATGCCACACAGCTCGCGATTCTATGGCCATTTTGAGGGAAAACTTCGGACAACAATTCATCTCAAGAAATGGACCCGTAAGTTGGCCACCAAGATCATGCGATTTAACGCCTTTAGACTATTTTTTGTGGGGCTACGTCAAGTCTAAAGTCTACAGAAATAAGCCAGCAACTATTTCCAGCTTTGGAAGACAACATTTCCGAAGAATTCGGGCTATTCCGGCCGAAATGCTCGAAAAAGTTGCCCAAAATTGGACTTTCCGAATGGACCACCTAAGACGCAGCCGCGGTCAAATTTTAAATGAAATTATCTACAAAAAGTAAAGGTCATGAACCAATCTAACGTTTCAAATAACGAACCGATGTGTTTTTGCAATTTTTAGGCGTTTTTTTTTTTAAAAAAGTTATCAAGCTCTTAAAAATCACCCTTTATTATCAAGTGTGAAATTCCGAAAAAAAATGTTTTTTTCTGATTTTCGCTTATTTCGATAGCATATAGCTTTGAAAATAGCATGCTAAAATTTGAAATCAATATCTCAAATAGTTTTTAAGTTATTGCTTTCTAAAATGTGGCTGCTCAGTTCAATCAGTTTATCTCTAAACCGTTTTTTCGCAAAACTAACGGGTATATTACCAGTTACTAATCATTATAAAAAATATCTTTGGAGTTAAACCCGGTTTGTTTTGCGACTTTTACACAGTATAATTCAATATATGTATGTATGTGTTCATATTTGATGTGAAACTATATTTCCTACATTCAAAACCACCCTTAGAACAAACCAACCAACCCACCTTCATCATAACTAACCAAATTACTATTGTAGCAATAAAAGCTCGTGCTCATGCAAATATCCACTACTTTGCCAACGTTATCGTTAATCACAGCCAGAAAATACCTTAATAATTGCATGCTTTGACCTGACTTCCGCATGCCACCGCGGCCGCTGTGCGGTTCACATTTGACAGCGCATTTAAACTACAACCTACAGACTAGCTAAATATAGAATGCGGAAGTAGAAAATGTTGCACGTTGCAAAAAATGGTGCATTAACCCCTTGCAGCTCATAAACGCAGTAACAACTTGGCTTTGTTCATATAGGTCACTAGGTCGTCCGCGTCCAATGTTTTCATTATACAAACTAGCATTTTTCAACTCCCATTACGGTGTTGTCTCCGTGCTCAGCCACAGGTATTAGCAACTATGTGTGTATGCAACGGTTTATTTATACTGCTGTCAGCGCCATTTTTCAGTTATGTAACCAACGTTACCGTTGTTCTTGTTGTTTATCGTTTTTACTCCATTTATTCGGGTCTATGAACTCCAACTATAACAACACTGTATACTGCTAAATTTACAAAAAACTGATTGTTGTTTTTGTAATGTCACTACTAAATGTGTAGCGCTTAGGCGGCATAAGGCGGCCATTGAAGAATACATTGCACTTTTTGCTATGAATTCGTTTCATATTATTATGTTTTTCATATTTGTATTGAAAATGGCCGAGTTTTCATAAATGGATGTCAACACATTGTGGATTATTTCTACTTGAAAGGAGAAGGGAAGCGTTCTTTAAGCTAACTACTGGCTTCTGTAAAGGAAATATAACAGCTAATGTATATGGAAAACATATTTGCATGGAGTTAGTGATTGTCAGTAATGCACAGGGTTAAAAACTTAAATCTCGAAAGTACACGAAGGAATACTTATACTCGATATCCCACCAATACATATTCAAGCAATACTTATGGCGACCCGGCTCATGATTTTAGAACTTTGGAGCCAGACTAGGGACATGATATCACACTCGTCCTTCTTAAATAAGCTCGAGCTAAATTGGCATTGCGACCGAGCAAAAGAGATCTATGAGGAATTAAACACAACGTTTTCACTCCTTAGGAGGAAGGAATGAACCAATGTTTCTGTAATCGACAGCTCCAGTGGCGAAATCTGCGTATACAGCGACGGATTAAAGGGTGAAAAGAAGCACGAGCTCGTTTCTTTTGTAGTAATTCATACACAGAAGGTGGCTTCGAACTAAATAACTACAATTCAGCCTTTTAAGTCGAAATTAAGGGCATAGCAGAAAGTGCCAAGTGCGCTTCTGCTCTAACAGGCAAGCCCATAAACCTTCTAGTAGACAACCAGGCGGCATTAAAGGCTATACGTGGCGCCATACTATATCTCACATCGTTAGGTTTTTAGGTTATGCAAACAAGCAATAACTGGTCAATAACTTAGTTAATATCATCTGAGTAATCAGGCATATAGGAATAGAAAGAAATTAAAAGGCTTGCTCGGGGCCAGCTGAAAACATAATTCACCTAAGCTGTCCCAGACCATTCAGTTCTTTCAAGGTGTTTAAAGCAATGGACCCGTAAGGAACACTTCAGATCTTGGAATACTAGGCATACCACAAATTGACTTTATGGTAGTGTTGATAGTTCTGGAAACACAATTCGCCTATGCTGTCCCTGAGGATTCAGTTCGTTTAAAGGTTGTTTGAAGCGATGGACGGTAAAGGAACCCATCAGATCTTGGAACACCGAGCTTCCCACAATTGACTTTAGGGTAGTGTTGATGGTGAACTGACCAAACATCTTCTACTTCTAGGGAAAAAGGAACTTAGTACTATTGTTAGGGATCATCACAGGGCACCTACCGTAAAGATCCAACCTTAAAAAAATTGTAGAAGCTGATTAGCGGAATGAGGGCATGTCCGAGGAATAATGATACGCTGGAACATCATCTCTGCGAATGCGCAGCCTTCGGCCGGGATGCATTCCATAGCTACCAAGGCTCCATCTTAAGATACATTGACCTGCTGGGGTGGAAAAAATCAGATATTTTTACCAAATCTACTAAGTTGTATTATTTTGATGGGCTTTTATCGATCTTTGGCAGATTATACAATACTTAAAGCTCAAAAAGGATGGTAGTCTAGATGTGTACTCGTATCATAGAACGAACATTTAGACATGCTAAGTTGATTTTGACATTTTACTGTCATATCTCTCAGTTTTTCTTTCCATATCTCTCAGCTTTGGAGATATCCATCTCAAATTTTGCACACGTGCTTATTTCTCCAAGATTTTTGTATTTGTATTATGTTATTATAGCTTCAGTGATATCTAAGCTAAGGTTTTTTCTTTTTTTTTTTTAATTTTCGTTACCTTTTGACATGCACATGTCAGCGATGTATACGATATTTCCGGTATCAAAACTGCTCGGTAGAATCTACCAACATAATATTGTATTATATTATAAAGTGAAAACACGCAACGATTTATGATATAGTCAGCATAAAAACTCTTCTTTTTATGTTATTTTATTATCTTAAAAACTTAGCAATCCATCTTTTATTTTTTTTTTAACATACATTATCCAAAGCGGAAGTCTTTCATTTATAAAAAATAATCTTATTACCTACACAAACATTTTGTATGTCTTAATAATAAAGTAGCTAATACAATATAAAATAACTTATGGCTATTAAGCTCATACAATAAATCACAAGTTTTGTGCAAAACACCATTTTGCGTCAATATTCTATAGTTAGCCATGACTTACTATACATACAAGCAAGTAATACGTATATAATATATATGTCTGTATCATGTCTGGTACAAGTGTGTTTACATAGTAAATATTAAGTATATTTGTGTACTTCATTTATTTTGGTTTTCAACGCATGCTTGTTAAAAGTACTGAATAATATTGACACAATTGTTTTGGAAAGGTTGAGATCCAGCTAATTTTTGCTTCAAAATTAATAAATGCGCCGCCTCTTTGCGCTTTTTACAGGCACGAGCGCTCCACTTTGCTCACATCTTTCTCTAAGACCAAAAAATTTGCGCGCAAAAATAGCAACGCGCCGCGCATGCCATGGCCGTCATCTCACCTAAATTATCGACATGGCAAATAGCATCAACAGCACCAAAATGACCCAGGGGCCGATGAACATTATGCAGACGACTTCGGACATTTTTTTTTGCGTGTTTTTCTTCACTGTCGGCGCGGCGATACAATTAAGCGAAGTTGTAACTGTACTTTTTCGTTGATTGCCAACAACCCTTTTTGGTTAACACTTAATTATTTTTTATTATGGAACTTTGCGTCTTTATTCACTGCTTTTCTGGTTTTTGTCACTTTTCGCCTTACTTCCAGCACACACCTGTTGCCGTTTTCTGTTTATCTATACTATTTTTTCCGTCACTAAATCACTGACAACACATGGAAAGCTTTAGCAACCATCCGCTTGTCAAACGCCACGTGTTTCTCAGTTCTTAAACTTTAACAATTTTCACTTACAAAACCAGTAGTCTTGTCTATGTTCATTTTACACTAGCTCTGCACGTGCTTCAAACTTTGCGTCTAACTTCGTTGCTGTCTCAATTTATTTTGAATGATTTGCCATCCGACACGGCGTTATTAAGTGTTTTGACATAACCGCATTCGCTGTCAAACTGACGATACACAACCACTTCAACTACCTGTTTGGGTTATGTACTTTCGTGTGGCTATGTCTATTTTTGCCCTCACCGCACAACCAATCACACAACGTAGCGCAGCGAGCGCACTCTCTCACTTGCCACTCGGTAGCCGTTTGCCTGCGAACAGCTGTTGCGTTTGAGTATATAAGTAGTATTCAAGTTTTCCCTTGTTCGATTGCAGCTGATTTTCGCTCACTGAAGATCTTGCACACATCTATATACTGCTGTCACGCTCTTGCTCTCTGTTGTCATTGTTTGGCTACTCACCTGTGATGTAGGAGAGCCGTTGCTTAAGCGCAGAGCGGTGCACCGCAAGAGAGATATAGATATATGTATAGAGGGTAGTAGCTCTCTCGTTTTAACTTATTTATTCGTCATCTATTGAGAGCATGATCTGCGCCATATATTTTTCAATTTTTATCTACTGGTAATAAATAAGTTTTGTCTGAGTTCCATAGTTCAAGGCACGCAAAAGTACTAGGTAAAATCCTTGATTTAGTGTTTTTTTGTTTTTACCACTTCAGGTACTTAACTTATCTGTCACATATACTATATACTTGTATATACATGCATATGTATCTGAAGCTGTCAAAGTTTGACTAAGTGTTTAATTTACTATATTTTCCTCAATCAGTGCTCTAAATTTTATCTTCATGGTTTAAATTTAATTTCTTATCTTTCTTGTTTGTTTTTAATTTTTCGAAGTAAAATGTGTCACCAATCCAAAGTTCAAGTAGTTAAATCAATAACAAATTAATACAAAAATATTCACGCAGGATTCTAGCATATCTAAAATCTGGTTCTTTAGTACAGTTTAGCTAGAGTGAGTGAGATATCCGCATACTGTCTCTTATGATTTCAACCAGTTCAAATTGTTGTTGTTCTCACATGTACATAAATTTTTAAGCAACAGAGCAGCGAGCTAAGATGGCGAGCAGAGCAATGGCGAATCGAACAGAGCTAATGAAGCTTAGGTATTAGGTCGCTAAGGTTGCCTTTTATATTTCGGGATGAGAAAACTGCAATAAAAATTATTGCTATCGAAATCGCTTTATTGCTTTTGAAAATATGTATTCTCTTTGCTTGCCTTTGAACCAAATTTCGGAACTATTTTTGTCACTCGAACTGAGGTATCTCCAAAACATTCCTTTCGAACCCATCAACCGTCTTTTAGATGTCGAAAACCCTTGTTTTTAGTTTATTTCCGGAACAGCAACTGATTTTTACGACCTTCACGAGACTATTTTTAGAGATTGAATTCTCCTTCGATAAACACTGGTCCCTGATTGATGCATGATCTGATTCATCGATACACACGTCGAAAGTTGGAACAAATTATCTCGCGAATTAAATACCATTTTTCGCGAGTTGAATATTTTAAGTAACTATATACAACACAAATAGCGCTCGTTTATCAAAATGTTCTGAGTATGTAACCATCAAAAATTTACGAAAAAGTTCTGAGTTGTCAGTTTACATCACCAGTGTATCCAAAATCCCACCAAATACGAAGGCATATTTATCTTTACACCAATCCACACGAGCCTTTTTTTGACGATCGTCAAACGGGCCCCAACGAAAACAAACCTTTTTTACGGCCAGGTGTTCATGCAATATCGGATGTATGCTGGTGGGAGAAACGCATAGGCATGCCTCTATCTGAAGGTATGTTACATGATACGATTGAATTCGTTGTACCAGTTTTTCACAGTGCTATAGGATGGTGCTTCATAGCCATACAAAGACTTTAGTTCATCGATTCACTCTTGTCGTGATAATTCACGTCGAAAGTTGTGAAAAATGAGAAAATGTTCACGAGTTAATTCCATTTTTTGGCCGAGATGAATTTTTTAATTCCCTGTAAATGAAACAATTCACGATTAAATGACACGTTCTGAGTGATGTTATGCTAAAAGTGTTAGAAATATATATAGCAGTGTATGTATAATTGAGTTATATTACATGAAAATGTTAAGAATAAAAGTAAGTAATATTTTAAATTGTTGACGGCAACTTGATAACCATTTTTCTGTTCTGTCAACTGCCTGATCACTTATTTTCTTCGATACTCTGTTCTCTTTTTTCAATTTAAAAAAAAAATCAAATTTCCAAAAATATTCAGATATTATGTATTTTATTTTTACTAAAGTCTGCATTTTCCCGCCTATCAATATAAATAACTTGACCCCAATTCTGCATTTTAATCTAATCGCTTTGCGTGTGAATATAAATTTTTGAAATTTCGACACCATTTAGTAGGTGGCAGCAAATAAACAATGCACTTACATACACTTCTAGTCTACAATGGCTAATAATCTCTGAAATAAAGTGATTTCGTGAGCAGTGTTATTGTTTGAGTAACCCAGTTTTCGCATTATGAGACTCAGAAAAACACCTAAGTCACATACTTAGATACTCAAGCATACATATATTTATATGTAATATCAGTATTTGTGCACGCTCCTCTGAAGAATTTTCCTTAAGTTTGCTGTAAAAAATTGCTGATCTCATGTGCACATCATACAATTGAGTTTCTAAGATCAGCACTTTGACCCTGACAGCCATCAATTATATTAATTTCCACCACAAATAAGAGTGAAAATTGCGCATTTAGAAAATATTTGCTTCCAATTGCAGTAATTACAATTTTATAAATTTAACTGAGCACATTAAATGTGCATTGAAGAAATAGCAAGTCGTGGGGGTGTTAAGTGATTCAGATAACAAATTAATTTTAATATTTCTTCGCTTTTTACACCGCAGAAGAGTGAGCAATTTCAAAATGTATATATTGTTTTTGTTATTCTCTTTATGGCACAATATTTTTTTTTACATCCCTCCATGATTCATAAACATCTGTTCAGCAAGCAATTTTCATTGCAATTTCCGCGGAAAATTTCTACTGCTCGCTCTATGACATTAGAAATGACCATATTGCTCTGTCGCCGGGTGCTTAGAACGAAAGGTCATCGCAAGTACAATATGTATGTAATCATAAGCAATTATTTCAAGTGCCTTGAAAGGTTAATTTAGAGTAATATACATACATATATAGAACAACTAATAGAAAGCAGGGGATCCGAGTTGTACATTCACTTGTTTGAATCCTTGGAATCGTTACAGCGATTATATTTGCAATGGAAATACTTCAAAGAGGTCATAGAAAAAAACGGCATACAACATTACTCTTGCCGGGACGAGACTTCAGTATAGTTGTCTATACTAATACTAAAAGGTGTTCCATTTTGAGGTTCCCTCCTATTTAGAAGAAAAAACATAGAAACTTCAAATATAAGACGAAATGTTTATTCACATTCGAAAGAACATTCAACGTCTCAGATCGCCATCCGTTGAGTCCAATTTTCGATGACTCGTTCGAGCATTTCGACAGGTAACTTGCGAATAACATACGTGATGTTTTGCTACAATGCCTAAATCGAAGCGGGGGTGACCGCATAGACTTTAGACTTTACATATCCCCACAGGAAAAAATCTAACGGTGTGATATCACACAACCTTGGTGGCCACCGGCCCAAAACGTGAAATTATCTGCTCACTCATTGCTCAATAAATCCATTAATTGAAAGGAAATGTGAGAAATGGCGTCTTCTTGATGAAACCAAATGTCGTGGAGATCACAAGCTTCAATTTCCGGCATCAAATAGTCGGTTATCATGGCGCAAAAGGGGTCGCCATTGACGGTTTCGTTACGTTCTCACCAGCAACATTTTTGAAGAAATATAGACTGATGATTCCACCGGCCCATAAACCACACCAAAATGTTGTTTTTTCTGGATAAAATGACAGCTTTTGAAACTCTTCAGGTTCTTCTTCGTTCTAAATGCGGCAATTTTGCTTGTTTTACCATACCAATTGAGCCAGAAATGCGCCTCATCGCCGAACCAAATTTGACTCGAAAACTTTGCATCTTCTTGGAACTTTTTAAGGGCCACTAGAATGAAGCGCTGTCGCTATAATTTTCTACAGAAAATATTGAGCTTGAGCCAATATCATGAAATAAAGTAGTTAGCTCCCTACAGAGCGATCGTGTCGGAATTAAATATACATGATAGCATACTAAAAGTTCCCTGTTTACATCTCATCGTCTATATGAGGTTCTCTGCCCCCAAGTGGGATGGCAAATGGAATAATCAACTAGTAAAAGTTAAGAAATGTTAGTGGTTAATCAGGTGAAAGACCACCCTTTTTCAAAAGACATAGTTTGGCTCACTACTGAGTTCGTTCCAACTGGTGAAAGCGACAATCAATAGTAACACTTATCCAAATGAGACAATTAAGTCAACTCTGAAAGAGGCGCTAAGGTTCGATTGATTGCTTAAGTGGGAGTCAAATAAGACGCTAACGATAGTATAGACTCAGTATTTAAAATATAGTATTAGAGTTCTGTATTAAAATCAAAGGTAAGCTTTTGACAGTCACATTTACACCGCGGTTACTCCATTAAAGGCTGTACCTGTTTTGCTTTAATCTACCCACATATTTAATTTAACCCCTATATTACGCCATCATTCTAGTAAGCTTTGTTTACATCATCACCAGAATGAAACAACATCTAGGTACTTACATTTACATGTTTCTATTACGTGCTACACTTCTCATCATGTTTATAACTACAAGTTTGACGATTGTATACAATTGTATCCAAGGTTAGAACACTTCAAGTCAATGCTATTTTCCTGAGCCTTGAACTTTTCTTCTAAGCTGTTGCTGAAGTACTTCCGCGACGCAAATGGCATAAAAGCTTGTGCAAAGGCGAAGAAAATTCTTTATTTAAGGGGTGTTCTCAACTAGAGTAAGGTCTCAAAAAATTGGCATGTGACCATATCCACCATTTCAAACATTCTGGAAATCTGAAACCACAAAAAATTTATAATTATTACGACTGTCTGAAAAAAAAATTATTTTTGTATATTCTTTTGACTGTTTCGAATTTTAACATTGATATTTGGGAATATGAATAAATCTAGACATGGAGAAGTCTATAAAGCAGTTTCTCTAAAAACTTCAGTAGATCCTGAGAAGTCGTGGGTAAGATTTTGAAAACAACAGTTTTTTGAAAAACGCGTTTACAGTTTCGCGACCTGGTCGAACCTACCTCCATAAGTAATTTGAATTTTAAAAATCCTTCTGTAGACATATTCTTGAACAGTTAGTCTTTGAAAATATAAAAAATCGATTTTTCTGGAGCAGAATACCTCAAGACCGCACGAAAACTCAGAAAATTTCAACAAATAACTAGATCAAACTTCGTTTCGGCTAAGGCTTTCAGAAAGTCCTTTATATTTCTCGAATGTATTTCAAAAAAATATTTTCTTCTTTAAGTCCTTAAAATCGAGCTTTCATAAAGCTTTTTCTGAAGCTTTTCTAAAACTTTTTCAGAAAAAACTGCATTTTTCAAATACCTAACCACTTGTCATTGATAAGTAAAACAAAAAATGAAAACCCACATTTGATGCCTTGTTTTGATGACAGGGTGGTTTTGCTGCGTTGTGCGAATTCCAAGCGTTTTTTCAGGAAACGTCGGTATGTTTTACACATCAGCAGCACATTTACGCGATTTCATATTGCGCCGAGTGTAGGTGTAAATTTGTACGCTTAGGCGTTATCAATTCTTAAGTCATATTCCATACAACAATTTAATATACTTGTATGTAGCTGTATGCTCTTTGCAGAAATTACGGTGTGTACACATGTGCTGATTATGATTAGCTCATTGCAGTGCTCGTTGTGGCAGAGCAGTCGCCTTGGTTTCTGTTAAAATTCTTGTATACTTGTATTTGCTACTCTTCGCTGAGCAGTTCTGCACAAAGTTAGCTCTCTATTAAACGTTGTTTATGCGCAGGCGCTATGCTGTTGTGTCAACTCTTCGTTGCTACTTTGTAATTTGTGTATCTGTAATAGCAGTCTCCACTGAATGATAGTGGTTTTTTTTTACAAATATTTACGGAATTAAATAATTTATATATAATATATTCACTATATTTTTTATTCCGCTTAGTGCCTAGATTAGGGTGGGTACTAAATATCAGAATATTTTTCTCGAACTGTGAGTTCTTAAAGGAAATATTTTTTAAGTAGTTCGAAGTGTGATTTGCGTTTTTCTACCAAGTACCGAGTGAAACAAAATTTCGATATGTTTTTACCCACCCTAATATACATCTGTACGTTTATAATTTTTGATTTTTTGCTGTTGGCATACAAATATAGATCTCCATTTGATATATTTAGTCGAAATATAGGGTCTCAAAAAATATATACATTAGGGTGGGTAATAAACAAATTATATTTTTTCCCCTTGGAGCTCTGAAAAATAGCTGCTTAGATATCACTGCGGAAGTCTCTCCACCTCTGAGCTCTTAAACGAAATATTTTTTAAATAGTTAGAAGCAAGCATTTCTAACTGATAATAATAAAAAAACTTAAAAACTATAAGACGTTCCCGTTATAATTAGGAGCTCATACTTGGAGAGTATTTCTCGGCGGTGTGTAGCGACTTATTTTTCAAAGTAACAAGCAAAAAAAATTTTTTTGACCCACCCTAATAATTTTTATATTTTTTCTGTTATACAAATATAGATGTCCATTTGATATTTTCTAATATTTCTTTGTCATCCGATTTTAATTTTGGCTTTTTGGATCAAAACTGTTACTGGTAATTTTTTTTTACCCACCCTAATATACACATATAATTTTTGATTTTTTTCTGTTATCATACAGATCTCCATTTGATATTTTTAGATACCGCTTTAACATCTGAAATTTACGATTTTTAGATCAGAAATGTTACAACTACATACATATGTATGTATCTATAGCTTATTGAAGATTTATTTTTAAAGTTGCAAAGCTTTTTCAAAATCGTTAAAAACCTCAAATTATTTAAAATCTTATTTTATACACCAAAAATCAAACCTTGTTTTCAAAAACTCCAATCGCAGCAACTTCAGTGCTGCCAACAAATTGCCCGGGGAGCTCAACCTAAAGTTGCTTATGATATTGCTGGGTTACACACAGCAAACAAGCTGTGCAGAGCACCACATAAACTGAGCGTCTGCAATTCAAAAGCGGAATGTACAGAAACATGGTATCACAGCAAACTCATACATTCTGACACAAGAAGCAAGCTACCTCAAGGCGCTTGTAAAACGCAGAGAACCATGTAACAATAATACCAACAGCAACGGCACCCACAACCCCTGCGTTAAACAGTGTGATGGGCAGGGTGAGGCAGCGCGTTCGTTTGAGCAGCTCACTAACCAACAGTAACTCGCAAGCAAACAAATGCGAAGCGCACAGCTCAACTCTCAGCACTGCTTGTCACATGGCTATATGAGTGCTGTGGCGGTAACGTTGTTGTAATGACATGCGCTGCCTTAAACTGACCTGGCCTGGTCGGTCAGCTTGTCAACTTGGCTAGCTGGTTCACAACCGCCACTACACAAGCTGCTGCCAACCAACGAAACCACATACTCGCACTTTAATGCCGTTAGTACATCTGTATGTACTCGTATCTGGGCATTGTTTGGTTTTTGAAGCTCTCGCAATTACAAATGGCAAGTGAATCAAAGCGCTTGCTAATTTCATCTACTTATATGTACAGCTGCGGTCAATATAATAGCACCACGCATAAATTTATACTAACTCCGTTTATATCTCTTTAACTCTTGGGCCAACTCAACTCATAACAAAATAATAAATTCTTTGATGCTAATAGTTCATTATCATAAAAAAATTATTTGGTTTTTTTTAACAGTTTTTAATATGTTAATGAATTTAAACAAACACCTTAAAAACTACACAGTCAAAATAATAGCACTTCAATTCATTTTTAACAAAACTAATGGTATTTCTTAAAATAAATCAAAAATTTTTGTCAGATATCTTTTAGATAAATTAATAATAATATTTTCAGTACTTTGTCGCGTGCCCTTTGTTTGCTATTACAGCGGCACAACGCCTTCCCATGGAATCCACTAAATGCTGGCATCTTTCAACTTTTATGGAGCTCCAAATTTTCTGCACAGCCTGCCAGAGCCCTTCAACAGTTGTTGGTTTTATTGTAGATACACCCTTCTTTATGTCGGTCCACAGATTTTCGATAGGGTTCAAATCCGGGGACTGTGCAGGCCACTCCATTACATTGATGGAGTTATCGTTGAACCATTTTTTTGCCATTTTGCTGGTGTGTTTGGGGTCATTGTCTTGCTGGAAGACCCACACCAGCGGCATTTCGTAGGAAGCATACGGCAGCATAATTTCATCAAGGATTTTTACATAAACCGATGAATCCATAACGGTTTTGATCCAATATATGGGACCCACACCTTGATATGAGAAGCAACCCCATACCATAATACTATGACCTCCATGTTTGATTGTTTTTGATGTGAATTGTGGCTTGTATTCGCTGTTAGGTGGCCTACGGACAAAACATCTGGAACCCTTTCCACCAAAAAGAACAATTTTGGATTCGTCAGTCCATAGCACATTTCTCCACTTTTCCTTTGGCCAATTTAGATGTGCTTTAGCAAAAGATATTCGTTTAGCAATATGCTTAGAGGAAAGCAGTGGCACTTTTCGAGGACTACAGGCATTCAGGCTGTTGTCTCGAAGTCTGCGGCGAATAGTTTCCACGCTCGCCGGCACATCCAATGTTTTTTTGAGCTCCGTAGCTGTCATAAAAGGATTTGCTTTAGTCGTCCTTACTAAACGTTTTACCATTAAGGGTGACAAAACTCGCTTTCTACCACGGGATTCAACTTTTTGTTCATATCTTACAGCATTTATTATCATTTTATTGGAACAGCCCAGCATATCCCTTATCTGGGAATACGATTTACCCTCGGACACAAATTTTTTTATTAGTTCACGTTTTTCCGACGAACAATGCTTTCCGCGACCCATAACTATACAATTTTTTGTAAATTATTACACGATTTAATAGAAAATATATAAAAAGATGTTTATTACCTTCCGTTTTCACTTTTTTCCACAAATTTTTGCAAAACAAACAAAAAAGAGTCTACTGGTGCTATTTTATTGACTGCACGAAATGAGAAGGGTTGACAAAAGATCTGTTATAACTCATTAACCGTTACGAAATTTGACAACAAATGCACACACTCGGAGAGAGCATAAATAATGTAACGGTTTTTTACACTCAAAAAAATAACATAACAAATAGCTGAAATTTTTACATCACTTGAATCAGATAATTGCAACTGGTGCTATTATATTGACCGGCACTGTATGTATGTATGCATCTATCCCAGCGCATTGCACACCCTCCCTCATACAATTTGGCATGCAAAATAGTCGAAACGAGACTAGTCGCCGTCTCATGGCCGCCGTCATCGGTGTTGTGGAAGTCGTCGTCGTCGTCGTCGTGCCTCAGTGTTCCTCAATGAAAACGCTTTTTCAGTGAGTAGCCATTTTGGCTGCACAAAAACACACCAGAACGTAGCAAGCCAACAAATGAGACGAACAGCCAGCAAGAGTGCCGTTATACATACATATTTACATTTATTGTACAGCAGAGCGTTGTTAGCGCATGGGAAAAAAGAAAATTTTTGTGACAGCGCACGGAAAAGTGGCAGCACTGCAAAGCGTATTCTGCTTTGGCCACCACTACGACTCTCAACCTCTACGCTGAGAAGCTACGCTCGTCGCTCGGCCTGTCAATATACACTTTGGCTTCATACTATCCACCAACAAGCAACCAAAATACACAAATTTATTAATATTAGAAGCAAAGTTTTGCAAATTAAATATATATAAAATAAAAATAATAATATATAAATTGTAAAAAAGTAAAAAATATTCAATTTAATTTATATACAAAAGAAAATACCGCGCTTTTTTCTCGTATACTACGCAAATAAAATAAAAAAAGAGGAAACACCACTGCAATCAATAAAATACGCAAAACTTCAGGAAGCAAACACAAATTACGAAATAAACGTCGGTAAACGTGTAAAATATAAGCAGTGTATATATACGGGGCATTGAAAACAGAGGAAAATCGCAACAAATAAAAATTGTGTAGAAAATTATAGTGCTGCGTGAAAGCAAGAAAGGCAGCGAAATATTCATAAAAGCAATAAAAGTTTAAAAATCTCAAGAAAAAATACGCAGAAAATACGCACGAACGCACGAAATAAAAAATTAAACGACGAGCGAGTTGGAAAAAGATAATAAAAAGCGAATGCGAAGCAAAAATCAGAGTACAAAAAACCAAAAAATAATTTAAAAATAATCAGCAATTAATTTGTTGCTAAGCGCGCAGTAAATGTAAAAGCTGTAAATATTGCAAAAAGCAATAAAAAGGTAAATGTTGATAAAGTAATGAGAAAGTAACACAAAAGCGATTTAACGAAATTGAGTTATATAACAAAAAATTTTGGTTATAATATAAAAAATTATATTAGAGCGCTGTCCTAAGCAGAGTTGTTAGTGTAAAAAGTCACTAAAAATTAATTTCGAAATTAAAAAATATTTTTTATATTTAATATAAACAAAATTCAATAAAAAAAGGTGAAATTAATTGGGACAGCAAATATTTATTACAAAAAAAAATTAAAAATAAAAAAATATAAATTAATAATAAATAAAAATAAACAAATAAAAATTATAATAAAATCTAAAAAGTGAAAAAAAAAACAAATAATAAATAGAAAACAAAAAAATAACACATAAAAATAAAAATAATAATAAATAAAAAAACCTAATAAAACCTGAAAAAGTGAGGAAAAAATAATAAAAAAAAACCTACAATAAATTTCAAAGAAGTGAAAGTGCTAGAAACACCTAGAAACACACACAAAATATTTTCCAAATAAAACGTCAAAGTAAACTACTAGGTGGGCGGTAAATTTCACGCCACATAAAAATTAAATCGCACATCAAGTGCTCGTAAAAGTGTGCCACAAATAAAGCGCTCTACACGAGAACAAACCCAAGACAGTGGAAATAATTTAGCAATACTTCGTAATACCACCAAAATCAAGCATTTTACGAAGCGCATACCCACCCACTAGTTTATTGTGCTAACAAACCATCGCGCTCCTGATGCCAAAGCGAAGTTAAGCGAGCTCTTCAAAGCTATAAAATCGAAAACTAACACTACGCATTTAAAGCGCACACAAAGCTGGAAAGCAGCGCCTACGCATTACCCCCAAAGCTGGTCGCAAATCTACTTCGTTTACTTCCCGCACACCAACGCAAGCATACTTTATTTTAGGTCTATCGAGTGTGACTGTATCTTACTGTGTCTCATACTTGCCGACAGCTCCGTCATTGTTCACCCCAACTACATTAACGAGCACAAAGCAGCGCCGCTGAAGTCCCTACAAACCGCCCAAGCGTTTAACCAATCAAGCCAACCGTTTAGTGCCTCCAAACAAAAAACATAAATAAAGTAAATGAACACAGTTAACTAACTGTTTGATAGTGCAACATCTTCGACACAGCTCTAAATTATTTCGACAAGCGCTCTGTCAGGCTGTCAACCTTAAATTGATTCGTCAAGCGCTCTGTCAGCGCCGCCAACACATTTCGTCGCTTATCGCCACCTATAATCCTACGTCGCAACGTCGAAATTCTTTGATTTTATTTGAAATTTTATTGAAATCTCAAATTTCGTCTTCGAGCGTTACTTCGTTTAGTTTTTACGACGTCTAGATCATCTGCTGTTGCCAATAAAACAAAAACAACATTTATGGAAAACAAAAGCAACTTAGAAATTGCATTCAATAACGGGAATATTTTTATAAAAAGGTAATGTAATTTGAAAGTATGCTTTCTTATTTGAGCAAAATTCATTTTCGTTTCGTATTATTATGTTTTTAAACAAAAATCTCAAGGGGGTATACTAGTCTAGATGGTCGAACTCTGGAACTTGATAAGAAAAGGAATTGAATTTTTTGACCTTACAAACTTTTTTTCGGAAATCGATAAGAAAACAAATAGAAATTTTTGACTATACAAACTTTTTCTAATATAAAATTCCGACTGCTCAAAAATAATGTTAAATTTTTCACTAATTGTAAACTTTCTCGATTTTATATTAAATATAAGAAATTAGAAAATAACAGTTCTTGTTGTTTCAAATGTTAGTGTGATATTTAAAGCATATTGGCACCAAAAATTGACTGTTTCGAACTTGCGCAATCGCAACGCAAAAAGTGGTTTTAAGTAAAACATATTAAAAGCTTTACGTTACGTTCAAACCAAACACGCTACAACTTTAAAAATAATTTGAATTTTCAAAAATCCTTCGGAGGCGATATCTATGTTTAACTAAACCATAGAAATATGTAAAAATATTTAAATTTTTTTAGACTAGAATACCCCCTAAAAATGAAATGAACACACTAGGTCTTAGCTTAGCGTTAAGTGAATTAAATTGTGCCCCTGCGTACTCCTGCCTGTTAGACGTTGTTATAAATCCAGTTATTGAGAACAATGACTACAAACTAATTTTTATTTTTTTTACACATCCTACCGTTATAACCGTATTTTTTCGAGGTATCTTTCATATCTATAACAGAACTGATTTGTTTAATATGTAAATATATTGTGTTGCATGGAAAAAGTCGTTATAAATTTCTTCTCAACCAAATTCTGTATATTATATTTTATATGTACATATATTTAAAAAAAATTTTTTTTTTTTTTTTTTTTTTTTTTTGAATTTTAAGCATACTTGATAAAATTTACTGAAAACATGAAAACAAAATTCGTTTTATTTACTTACTTCGTATCCATTGTTTTAGCATTTTTTATATTTAAAAGTGGTTCCTATGTTGTAAAGATCTGCAAAAGAATAGTTTTAGTTTTTATGAAAAAGGTGGAAATAAACTTCAACAGATTCCAAGTCTGCGAAGAACCTTATTTTCTGTGACCAGAAGATCAAAGCGGGACAAAAAAAAATTTCTAATACAAGTAATATGTAAAATAGAACTAAAAAACCCAAAGGTTTTATAGCCTTCACCTGATAAAGAAAATAGATTATTATTATCAAACATCTCTTTATCGTTTTTCAAAATATTCTTCCTTGAGATCTACACACTTTCGAATGTGTTTGAACCAATTGTCGAAGCCATTCTGCCACTCTAGTTGGGATATCAACGACTTCGATCATATCATTAATAAACACTGGTACCAAAAATCGTGATGGAGCTATTTAATTCCATTTTCTGGCCGATATGAATATTTTAAGTTACTGTAAACAACACAAATGACGCTCCTGTGCCACTCTGATTGAGGTTTCTATGACTTCAATTAAATTCATCGATAAAAACTGGCCCTTGATGTAGCAATTTAATTTCATTTTATGGCCAATAAGAATATTTTAAGTTACTGTAAACAACAGATAGCGCTCCTACGGTCCGAATGTTATGCCACTCTGATTGAGGTCTCTACAACTTCGAACGAAACACTGGTCCTTAATATAGCAAATTAATTTCATTTTCTGGCTGAGGAGAATATTTTAAGTTACTGTAGTAACAAAAATGGTGCTCGTTTATCAGAATGTTATGATTATCTATAACATAAAATATGTTCAACTCTACGATAAAGTTGTGATGTGCCAAATTGCAACACAAGGGTTGCTAAATCCCGCCAAATAAGTGGTAACCCTCGTATATAAGTATAAGTTTACTTAGTGCTGCGATGGTATCTAGTTCTCGAATTACTAAATTATGCTGACAGAGAAACAGCCGTCAGATATATTGTTATACACAAACGAACTTTCAATGAACTATCTTTAAACTATATAAAAATATGCCAAAAAACAAAAAAACAATTTTACTAAATACTTATTTCCTCCTCTACAAATATCTGCTGCACACAAAAATGTAAATTAACCCAAAACACACACACACAACAAATACGAAGCTACACGTCATTGTTTAGCATAACATTGCCTCGGGCACTTGCCAAAAATAGTTTCTGCTGTGGCAATCTTTTGTGTAAGCATGCCACATTTTTGATACCCGAAACTGAGTGTTCAAACGCAGCAAAAAAAAATAGAAGAAACAAAACAGCTTTTGTCACGCAAATCGCGCAGCGCCAACCAGAAAGGTTAAAGTGTGAGAATAAAGCGCAAATTTCAAAGAAAGAAAGGCGCAACATATTCCGCTGAGTCGTGGCTTGAGAACAAAAGCGCTTGCCAACATTTGACGTGTTCATAAATTGCTAGCCTGATAGTTGAAAGCGTAAACCAAGAGCTGACACGGCGTATGATAAACTTTCCATGCTGCCACTGCGCTATTGTGATGACGTCATTTATTTATATACATATATTTTTGAAAAAGTTCCAAATAAATATATTCCTCAACTGCTATGAATATGTAAAGTATCACTTTTACATATTACAACAACCTCTCACCGACAGCACGTTTCCTCCTCTAATGTACGCTCCACACTTTCTTCCACTACCTACGAACATTACTTATTTCTTATTTATTCCCAACTTTGCATCCACATGAATATTGACCCACTTATAAACAGTATGACTTACAAATGTTGTATCAAAACCCAAACACTTTGCATACTTGCTAACTGTTTTTTTTCGCTTGACTGTACTAAAATCAAGCAGTTAACTTAAGCAAGTTTCTTTTCAGTTAGCTTTTAAGTCTCAAACTCTTTAAAAGTTTCTAAGCTCTTTGTAAACGTGCTTTTTGATGTTGCCATTTTTTGTTTTACCAGCAACATGTTTTTTTTCTTGGCATAACTCACATTACACTACATCCTTCATAAATATGAGGGAACATTGTATATACTTACATAATTGTATGAAGTTTCTCCTGCGAGGGAGAGGCGTATCAACTCAGTTTGATTGTCGTGTAGTAGCTACTCATCACGTCAACACTTATGAGTGCGGAAAACTTATAACGGTGTTGTGAAACTTTAAGCGGCGCACTTAGTGTAACAGGTCATTTGAAAAGTCCTCGGCCTACTGCAGTAAAACACATTTTTTTTATTGACAAAATTCTTTATTTTTTCTTCAACAAAGTTCACTTCAAGGGTGAATACAGAACACAGCGATGCTCCCAACTTTTTGATACCTTTTATGGTTGCATTGGCCCTTTCTTCAAAATAGGTCTCAGGAACGGCCTCTTCATCCCACGGAAATTTCTTCCCAGCGTGCATTCTTTTGAGATTTGAGAACAGAAAACAGTCGCTGGGGTCCAGTTCTGTAGAATACAGTAGATGTGGAAGCAATTCAAACACCAATTCATGGATTTTTGCCATCATTTTCACTGACTGGGGATACGGTGCATTGCCTGAGTGAAACAGATCTTTTTTTTCTTGAAATGCGACGCTTTTTCGTCCTTCAAACGGTCCGATAACGCTATGTAATAGTCAATAAAAATTACTCTATGTAAATCCCAAAATGCAGATGCCTTAACCTTGCCTTGATGCGTTTTTCCACGCTTTGAAACGGGTTCAACGTGTGCATCCCATTCGGATGACTGTCAATTGGACTTTGGTGTCAAATAATGGAGTCATGTTTCATCCATTGTTACGTATCGACGTAAAAACTCGTGTTTATTACGCTTGAACGTCTTCAAATTCTGCTGCGAATCAAAAACTCGTCGTTATTTTTGGTCAAAATTGAGCTCCCTAGACAGCCACTTTGCTCAGAGCTGTCTCCTATCCAAGTATTCGTTCGAATTCGAAATTCTCTTTCATGCATTTTTTCACAATAACAAAAGTGGATTCACTCAAAATGTTGTAATTGACAAATTAATGATCCGACAGCTGTCAAATTTATACACCAAGCTGCTTTTGAAGGTTAGGGCTAATCCACGGAAGATCGGTCGAGCTTATTAATCAAATGTTGCATAAATTCTCATTATGCTTTAAGTCAGGTCTTCGGGCAGGTCATGATAGGAGCTCTATCGATGTTTGATCGAAAAACCCAACTTTTGTGTTTGGTTTCTTTATTCCGCAGGTCTTCTGAACCCATTTTTTGCGCTACAGGCTCTACTCAGCATCTCTACGTAGATTTCGATCATCACTTTGCCTTCGACCATTACCTGATTTGACAGACCACTGTAACTAAAGCAGCCCCAAACTAAAACATTTCTACCCCCGATCTTTATGACTCTTTCGCCAAACTTTCATATTGTTGAACTAAAATCTGCTCTCATCTCTCCAAATTGTTTTTTTTCTAAAGAACTTGGCGGCTTTTGATAATTCTTTTTGGGAAACTCCAATTGTGGTTTCAAATTATTTTGGCTGATTAAGGGCTTTTTAAGCTTGTAGTGGCCGGAATAACTATCTTTTCTGATTTAGCGCTAACTATTAATCGCTCAGAAACATTGATCTGAAGACTCTGCTGAGTAAATCGAGCTGAAATAATCGGTTTTTTTCTTCATTTCTCTGATCATTTTAGTCCCTCCGCGAGCAGTAGTTGCGCTTGGGCGGCCTGATTGTGTTACGTTCTCCGGTCCACTTTTTCTTTTGTAACTTTTGATCACTTTCAGGATTGTGGGCTTGTTCCAAAAATATTTTTCTATCATTTTGCCGTACCTCAGTTCATTTAAATAATCCTGAACAATCAATTTTTGCAAGTCAAAGCTTCGTTCTGCAGATTTTGGCATTTCACTAAATAAATTTTATATGTAAGTGGTGGGGTATCCATATCCATATCGCATACGGTATATAAAAGTGTCATTGAAATCTATACACGGAAAATATTTTTTTTTGTAGTAGATTATTTTTTGTGTAAACTCTAGCGACTGTGAGTGAGTGTCTGATGAAGCGTTACATTTATGATGTCAAAGCTAATAGCAATTAAATGAAGTGATCTAATCTCCAAATATTTTTAATTGAACGAAAACCGTTAGGTTAATAATATCGCTTACGTCGATATAATTTTCTAATTATGTCATCGAAAGACAGACTTATTATACTTTCATTAGAATTCGCTGTAAATGAAGCTGAAATCCGTTGTATGATATACATATGTATAAAATTGCATACATACATACATATGTATGTACATTAGACTGGATCGATTTTTTTCTATAAAATTACGTATCCGGGAAATATTCTACGCCTCATTCTAAACATTTTAGACTAAGCGACTATGAGCTCAAAGCTTTAAAGATCACCAGTTCGAAACCAGTTTTAGACCCATAGTCTCTCCATAACTGATGATTGCTGCTTTCAGGCAGTCCAATAGTTGACAGTAGTCAATTCTCAATATATGCATGAGGTACGACTTTGGCAATGGTGTATAGCGGATGATTATATACATATATATACCATCAAAAACATAAAACATTACGAGTCACCGAAAATGTATTTGCGATTTATTTACGATCGAATATATGCTGTTGCTTCAAATACGTGATACTTAATGGAAATCTAATTCACATTCCAGCTGAAGCTCAAAGGTTGAAATGGACGCGACATTATAGTACATATATATGTACAAACATATTATAGTTGACTGGTGTCCGTTACAAAAACAATAACAGCTGCTGTTTCCCACTGTTAATGCCAGAAAGACACCGCCACGCTGTTGGACGCCGCCATAGACGCTGTCGCCATAGTGTTTTGGCGCCCAAAAACTCAAGCAATACGTGACAGGCATTCGGAAAATCATTTTCCCTCAACAGTTTTCTGATAAAGCGCGCACTCACTGAACACTGAGAATGTAGCAACACAAGTAGTGAGTAGAAAATGCGTATGTGCAGCTTGCGATGGGAAACTTTAGGCAGACACTTGGGTGGTTTTGAACTGCGGAGTGTTTTTTATACCCTGAATGGAGTATAGTTATATTAAGTTTGCCACGAAGCTTGTAACACCCACAGGAAATCGTCAGAGATCCTAGAAAAATATATTTAAATAATCAGAATGGCGAGTCTGAGTTGATTTAGTCATATACGCGAATAAGTCTCTCTTCTTGCGATATCGCTGCGCTATTTTGCACAAGTGCTTTTCTATTCAAGCAGCTGCTTATTTGTCGAAATCGGTGATTTTCACTCTAGCATATAGCTGCCATACAAACTGTATGATGAAAATCAAGTTCTTGTATGGAAAACTTTTTTGTTTGATAAGATATCTTAACGAATTTTGGCATAGATGATTTTCCAACATAGCGCTACAAGATCTGAAGAAATTGTTCGGATCGAAAGACTATAACATATACCTGCCATACAAACTGTTCGATAAAAATCAAGTTCTTGTATGGAAAACTTTTTTGTTTGACAAGATATCTTTGCGAAATTCGACGTAAATTATTTTCCAAAGCAACTCTACAATATCTAAATAATTTTTCAAGATCGGTTCACTATATCATATAGCTGTCATACAAACTGAACAAAAAAAATCAAGTTCTTATATGAAAACATTTTTATTTGT
The DNA here is from genome assembly GCF_023373825.1 of Bactrocera dorsalis. NCBI lineage: Eukaryota > Metazoa > Arthropoda > Insecta > Diptera > Tephritidae > Bactrocera > Bactrocera dorsalis. The sequence goes on from NC_064303.1 coordinate 102,169,814, forward strand.
TAAGGGTATTCTACCAAAGCTCCGGTGCAATCGCAGTTAAAGTTTTTTTTTTGTTGTTTTATATGTTATTTATGTACATACGTATTATGTTGCTGAGACCAGCAGCAGCGACAGCACCCATTTAAATCCACCAAGTATTTATCTTATGGCGCGCTTTGAAGCCTTACAACACTATATTATCACATTAAAAGACATTCGTCACTTAAACATCTGACGTTTGGATGACTGAATACTTGTAAAGGGTGATTTTTTAAGAGCTTGATAACTTTTTTTTTAAAAAAAACGCATAAAATTTGCAAAATCTCATCGGTTCTTTATTTGAAACGTTAGATTGGTTCATGACATTTACTTTTTGAAGATAATTTCATTTAAATGTTGACCGCGGCTGCGTCTTAGGTGGTCCATTCGGAAAGTCCAATTTTGGGCAACTTTTTCGAGCATTTCGGCCGGAATAGCCCGAATTTCTTCGGAAATGTTGTCTTCCAAAGCTGGAATAGTTGCTGGCTTATTTCTGTAGACTTTAGACTTGACGTAGCCCCACAAAAAAAAAAAAATAGTCTAAAGGCGTTAAATCGCATGATCTTGGTGGCCAACTTACGGGTCCATTTCTTGAGATGAATTGTTGTCCGAAGTTTTCCCTCAAAATGGCCATAGAATCGCGAGCTGTGTGGCATGTAGCGCCATCTTGTTGAAACCACATGTCAACCAAGTTCAGTTCTTCCATTTTGGCAACAAAAAGTTTGTTAGCATCGAACGATAGCGATCGCCATTCACCGTAACGTTGCGTCCAACAGCATCTTTGAAAAAATACGGTCCAATGATTCCACCAGCGTACAAACCACACCAAACAGTGCATTTTTCGGGATGCATGGGCAGTTCTTGAACGGCTTCTGGTTGCTCTTCACCCCAAATGCGGCAATTTTGCTTATTTACGTAGCCATTCAACCAGAAATGAGCCTCATCGCTGAACAAAATTTGTCGCGAAACACATTTCGAACCGAACACTGATTTTGGTAATAAAATTCAATGATTTGCAAGCGTTGCTCGTTAGTAAGTCTATTCATGATGAAATGTCAAAGCATACTGAGCATCTTTCTCTTTGACACCATGTCTGAAATCCCACGTGATCTGTCAAATACTAATGCATGAAAATCCTAACCTCAAAAAAATCACCCGTTAGTTGTAGCATATCATTTGCTATGCGCGCTCGCACATATCGTATACATATGTATGTATTTATGCATACAAGCATGAACACTCAAATACACACATATGTATGTAACTCAGTTGCTGCTAGATGACAAGGCAAAACTTGAGATACAAGTACGTTTTCAGGTCAAGGTTGCACGAAATTCTCTAAAAACGCACTAAACTAAACTCAACGCGCCCAACAACACAAGCCAAGGCATTTGCACGCTTATATAGGGCGCATAGTTGTTGTTTGGCACGTGCGCGTGCACCGAACGAGAATCGCATAAAATTCGCTGCGTATAATAAGCGCAACATATTCGCTAATGCATGCATGCATATGTGTGTTTGTATGCGTGTGTGGCATGCATGTCTTATTCATTGCAGCAAGTTGCCAAGTAGTCGATTGCTATTATATGGCGCATATGTGCCTGCCACAACTTGTATTCTTTGTGCTCTTCATTACATATTTTCTTAGTTGCTTTTATTGCCCCCTTTATGTTCTTAAACATTTTTTTTTTCATTTTGCACGTGTGGCAGGTGGCTCTGCCCGACACCTAAGCATTGCTGAAGTGGCTGCCGCTCGTTAGGGCAGTGCGTCACAGGCTTCGGTCGGTTTTGCATAGTGCGGTTGCCCGACTTGCAGTATATTTTTATTTTTTATTGCTTTGTGGCTTGTGGCAATCATGTCAGCTGATGCTATCGCGCTTATGCGCTGTTGCCGCGGCTGTTGCGGCTGTGTGGCTTGGCACATCTTTTATTTATGCAATTTAACACTTCTACGCTTCAGCGCCTGAATTGTGCCGCTCAAGGCTTAAGCTGGTACAAGTGAATCCTGCTCAAGGACTCGTTTCTATTGGCACACTACCACCATTCATTTACAGTTTTGCGCTTCTATTCATAACTACATATCTGGGTATATGCGCATATATGCAAATACAATTGACATTTTAGCCTATAAACAATTTGTGGCGTATTCAAAGCTGTTTTTGATGTTTTGCAAGAAAAATGTTAACTTCAGTTTTATCCAAGCTGGAATACCCTTCCGAGCATTCCGTTTGTATGGCAGCTATATGATATAGTAGTCCGATGTGGACAAGTTTTTCAGATATTGTAGCCTTGCCTTAATCAATATCTCATATCAAATTTCGACACGATATCTCGTTAAATAAACAAGTTTTTCATACAATAATATGATTTTCACCGTTAAGTTTGTATGGCAGCTATATGCTATAGTGGTCCGATATCGGTCGTTCCGACAAATGAGCAGCTTTTTGGTGAGAAAAGCACATGTGCCAAATTTCAGAGCGATATCTCGCAAGCTAAGGAACAAGTTCGCACTGAACTTCCCAGCTTAATTGATGCAAAGTATCATCAGGAGATCGAAGCTTAAAAAATTTACATGAATATGTTAAAAATTTCATTGTTTTCATTGAGTAAAACGAAGCTTTTTTATGTAATATATTTTTTTTCCACATCCTGCGGAACTTAAAGACTTCCTTCTTTGTGCAAAAACTTACAGAACACAATCTTTATCATATCCTCTATTCATCTTTGCTGTTCTGCAGTGCAAACAGGAAGTTCAGAAAGGAAATTAATATACACGTAATAATAAAAAACAACAAACATTTTATTTGATTGAGCATTCATCTTGTCAATACTCCTTCGTGCATAAAGGTCTTCAATTTAAAAATAATCATATCCATCATTATTTCCTCACACTGCACACAAACACACTACAACAAAGTGTTGTGAAGGATTGCTAGCGTCGTCGTTTTTATTTTTCCTTCACTCGTGCGGAAAATGCAACGGAAAATTGCATTGACCTAGTTTGCCATTTGTCATTTTCCAGTTGGCACGCAACGTTTAAGTGGAAGCTCAAGCAAATATAGCAAAATATTTACATATACATACATATGTGTGCAATATAAATGCAGAAGAATTAAATATGGTGAACAAGGTTGCCATACAGAATGAAATTTTTATTTTGTTGAATGTTTTTGCAAATACATTTTTTTTAATATTTTTTTTAGTTTTTATATTATTTTTCATTTATTTTAATTTCAGTTTATTTTGATTTTAATTGTAATTTTAATTTTTTTTTTCAATTTTTTTTGTTAAATTTAATAATTTTTTTATATATTTTTTTTAGTTTACTTTTATTTTATTTATTTTTTTTACTTAAAACTGCTTGCATAACATTCAAAATTATTACCAAAAATATTTCCTTTACAAATATGGACACACTGTATGATAAAAATCGTTAAACATGCCGAGTTTTACTTGGAATGCTAAACTATGCTTGTCCTTTATATATGTATTTCCTTTGTCCTTTATATATTCATTTTTATTTGTGTTGTCCTTAGCGATGACATTCATCGCAACTTATCAACAAAATAAGCTCGAAGTGATATGCGCAGATATATGTATGTAATATAATCTGTTTCTATATGTACGTATATTAGGGTGCGCCAAAAATTATGGATTTAATGAAAAAAATATTTCATAAAAATGTGCCAAAAGTAAACATATCAAATTCATGGGTTAAAATATGCAAATGAAAAAATATCCCTAAAGGGAAATTTTTCTGGAAAAAAATTTTCATTTAAATTGCATATTATTAAGTATGGGTGAGCCAAAATGTATGGGTTTAATTAAATAATTTCTCATAAATATGTATATTAGGGTGTATCAAAAGTAAAATAATCAATTCATGGAAATTTCCCTTCAGGGATATTTTTTGGGAAAAAATTCTCATTTAAATTTCATATTATTGGGTAATGGGTTAAATTAAATAATTTCTCATAAATATGTACGAGTATATTAGATTGCGTCAAAAGTAAACTAAACAAATTCATCGATTAAAATTCGCAAATAAAAAATATCCCAGGTTTTGATATGGTATGGGCCTTTTTACATATTAACAAATCTGTTTTCCTTAAAAACAAAGCAGATTCTTGTAAAGCATAAATTCCTTAAAAAATATACCATAGTGAGATTCTTAAAATTTAAAAACTTAAAACTTTGAAAAGGAAAAAATCTAAAAATTTAATTATCAAATAATTTAATTTTATTTTTTTTTTTATAATTTACGGTATATTATTAACAAAAAGCTTAAATGCAAAGAAAAAACACAAAAACTCAATTTTTTTTGGGCTCACCCTAATGTACATATATAAAAATCTACACCCTGTGACATTTGCATATATTTTCTGTTTTTTTGTTTCATTTATAGTTTCCTTTTTTATATAGTTCTTTTATTTATGAAGATTTTATATTATTTCTTGCAACAGAAAAGTTCCTATAAGTTTTGATTGTATTTACATATGTACATATGTATGTATATATTGTGGCAGATAATGCTTTTATTTTTAATTTAGCCAGCTTTGTTGCTATTATTGTCATTTGTTCCCAGCAAATTTTGTAGTGCGACAATTTACACCTTAAATTATAACGGTGTTTTCACTGACTGACAAACTGTTGAAGGCAACGCTGCACTGTCACATATGCTACATACTACATTTCATATATTTGCTCATACTGTACATATGTACCCTTGGTGAAATGGCACGATTATGCCAACATCAACATCGTTGGAACATTGCGTTGACTGCAGCGCATTTTAATGACTGTCAGCACATCGGTCGCTCTTCGGTTGACAGTTCTCTCATGTATGCAACGCCAACAGTATTACTTTCTACACATCCATCTTATTGTTGTCCTAATGAATTAGTATGGTTTCATATAACGCTCTATTGTTGCATGTGATGATATGTTGACAAAAAGTGTGGAGCTTGGAACATGGCTGGAGGAAATAGAAAAAGCTGTCGTGTTTTTCATAGTGGTGAGAATATGTCGTCGTCTTAAACTTTTCATGCTTCAAATTGAAAAAAAAGCTATGCACTTTTTAGATTATAATATTGTAAGCGGAAAAAATTAAATATTACTTCTTTACCGGAACCCCTTCTTGATTTTTTTAAATTTATTGATTTCTTGAAAAATACTGGTACAAGCCAAGAAGTTACTGGGATATTACACGGTAATTATTGGTGCGGAATGCTTCCGTTTTGCACCCAAACTGCCAAAATACAAGTATGGTATTTCATAGCGCTTTGACGCTTCTTTCTTTCAAGACCCATTGTAAAATTTAATGGTTTTTGAATTTATGAAATCCTTATAGTTTTCTTGCATCAAATCTTGTTTGCGAAATGAATATTCTTGTGCGGACACGTTGAAAATGTCGCTAAAGAACTTCGAAGATCAAACTATGGCACAAAAAACATTGATAGGAGCTAGTTCAACGCGGGCCGAGAACGCCTTTAAGACGGATCGCAGTCTAGACCGATTGCCACGTTCAAAAAATTAAAGATTTGGTGCTTAGAAATCGTCAATTGACAATTAGAGACTTGGTAAATAGAGTTTGTATATATTTTGGCTCAACCCAAACCATTTTAAATATTGTTTTTTGTCCTAAACGCATTGAATCTTTATTGGTGCCCAAAATCGCTCAAATGAACGTGCCATACTGCATTGGTTCTTCACCATCTTTTTTTTTTTTGCTTGGAGCAACTTCTGGCTATTCAACAAATTCAAAAGATTGAGTGGATCAAGATTAAAGAGATAAAATCTATAAAGATTTTAAAGGCTGTACCGGAGAGGGACGATAAACCGTTAGCAAAAGTGCATTTTATAAGATAGGGATTACTTTGAAGGGTATGAAATTGATTTGGTCGAGTCAAAATAAGGTTCCTTAATAAGGAAAAAGATCTTTTTTATTGTTGTTATTTTAACGGGTACCTAATCTCCGTTAGGATCAAGGTCATCCAATGATAAGTCTAGGAAAAGTTCTGTTTCTACGTTGATCGGACCATAGGGAGAGGGGTGTCAAATGTGTAGGGTTAGCAAAGCATGCAAAGAGGTGGTTAATGTCATGCGGAGATTCGTTGCACATTGGACATATATTTTATATGCCAGGGTCGATTCTGGATAAGTAGGAGTTAACCTGCTACAGTAACAAGAACGAAGCTACGTAAAAGTCACTTTCAATTCTCGCGGCAGCTCGAGGTCTTCGTCTCCAGTCGGAGGTTTTTTGACTCCAAGTACGCCATTCACTGAAGTTTGTTGCGTCCGAAGTCTGGTTGGCGTATTGTTTTATGTCGACGACGTAGTTGATACTCCTAGGAGGCTGTTCCACTCGAAGCTGGTGACTGCAGGGATGAATTCTGCGAAAGCAACCCAGCATAATACATAGTCATCTTCATTTTGATTTGTCAGTTTGTAAGGCAACTATATGCTGTTCGACAAATGAGCATCACAAACTAAGGGACTAATTCGTGAGTTATGATTTAAATTTGGCGTTTCCGTCGTATCCTTCTGGGTTTTTATGGCAAATATAATCTTCTGAAAGATATGCCTGGGAAAATTTTCATATGGGTCTTCTTAAATGGACAAAGTTGATACGGTACGATCTGTACGAATGATTTTAACCGCATTTTGCTTGTTCGCATTTTTCGTGCATTGTAAGTGATTAATTTCCTTTTAATTTCGAATTTTCATCCTACAATTAAAATTATTGGTATGATTACTCTATTTTACCCCAAAAAGGGTTGTATTGCTTTTACTTTTTTCATCAATATATTGTTTTTAGTTTTTAGTATCTTAGACGAAAAATTTACCTGCTTTTTCCAAACTTTCCAATTCTCCTGAAAGTATGCTTTCATGTGTAAATAGAATTGTAATTATTGTTATGCTATATATAAAATTATATTCTTATGTATGCAAAATGTATATGTATGTTTAAATTTTTTTTTTTAATTTGAAACATTTTTGGAAAATTTTTTTTTTGGAAAAATAAAAATTTGAAAATTTTTGGAAAAAAAAATTTGAATTTTTTTTTAAGTAAAAAATTTTGATTTTTTTTTTAAGAAAAAAATTTTGATTTTTTTTTTTTAAGAAAAAAATTTGAATTTTTTTTTAAGAAAAAACATGAATAATTTATAAAAAACAAAAATATTTTATTTGAAAACATATCTGAAAAAAATATAATTTGTTTTCCCACTTATATGCCAACATATTATGAAAGATACAGACACTTAGATAAACAGGCTTGAATTACGAAGCTATTAGCGATGATAACTGACCCCGTTAGCTAATGTTAAGTAATATATGTATAACTTAAGTATATGCTTATTAATATTGGTGACTAGCAAGTATTGGCTGCCATTTATGTTGTTAGAAGCTATTGGTCTAAACAAGTACTCGCATGCTGTGTTAAATATTACTTTTGTTGTCGTGTTTGTGTACCTTCTACCTGTTAACAGTAAAAAAATTCATTCTTATAATTTTATAAAATATTCGGCTTTATACATACGAAACACTGAACATTCTTTGCGATTGCGCAGAAGAGTTACTTTTGTTTGCATAAATGTTGTATCAAAAAAAAAGAAGAAGTAAGTATGTAATTTAATGAAACAGCATTGCAGTTGAATTAAGACTGACAAGGAAATAACTGCGACAAAAGCGAAAAACACAAAAACAAAAAAATAAACAAACAACAAGAAAAAAATTACTAAGAAAAAGGGAAAACGTAGCAACTTTATTGAGGAAACTAAAAAAAAAATAATCTGCAGTGTTTTTTTTTCTAAACTGCACACACACATGCGCAAAAGCACTGCGGTACCCAAAACACGCACACATGCACGCCTTAATTATGTTGCTGCACAATGTCCACACCGTTGGGCGACGACACCACCACAACTAAATCGGCACCAGACACGCAACAACGTGCCACAATCACAACAACCACAACAATAAACACTTGCGAACAGCATGCCAACATGAACACCACTGCAGCAACTGCTGTTATTGCAACGAGCGCAACTGCAGCCACAATCACAGCAACAACACGCCACACTAACCACATACACAACCACCACCATCAACAACAACAACATGAGCAACAACAATCCTCACAGCAACAGTCATATTGCACGCCAATCGATGTTGTTGATGGTAATGTTGTTGCAATTGCAACAACAACATCGGCTGTGGTAGATTGCTGGCAAACACCACAGCAACAGCAAGCACAACAAAACCAACAACAACAATTGCTCTTGCCACAACGTCAACAACAACAGCAGCAACAGCATGCGCCGGGCAACAACAACAGCAGCGGCGGCAGCAGCAATCCTTCGAGCAGTCATTTTGTTTGCTACTTGCCCGTGCTAAAGCCCGATGTGGTGCTCAGCGATCGCGGTCTATTTACCGTTTATTGTTTTGTCAAAGATTTCGTTAGGTAAGTACAACAACAACAAAACTATTTGCTTTGTAATGTGTACTTGTCTGTGTACTCCTGATGATAACGCTTTGAATTTGCAGTTGTTCTTGTAGTTGTAGTGTTGGAAAATGTTGACGCTTTTGTTGTTCTTGTTGTTGCTGAACTATTTCCATACACCAAAACAAATAATTTTCTTTATACGTGATAACACGGTAGCACTTACGGTACATACATATACACGTACATAAATAGATACATACATACATACATGCAAACATATATACACACATACACATACATTATATACACACACACCGCCTTGCTTGATTTTTAACTGATCGCCATTGCGCCAGACACCCTTTAATCGCGCGTTGCGATAAGGTGCTCGCTCCTCCATATGGAAATAAAAAATGCTTGGGCGGCACAAAAGCACGTTTAAATAAAAAAGTGTCAACAATGATAGTGAAACACACATACACACACATACAACAATTGTAATCACATCTCCAGCGCCCGCCATCGCTTATCAGCTGCTATTCACACATATGTATGTGCGTGTGTGATGCGTATATGCATACACCGTATATGTACGTATATGGCGCTAAAATTGTGTTCTTTATCAATTTGCTCTTGCAGCCTTTAGCATTTTGCTGTGCCCCTGTTATTCCACCACTAGCTATCACCTGTTTTTTCAGCTGTGATACGGCACATCGCACATTTTATAATCGCAACACTACTAAACAGCAAGTGTTTTCCAACAATAGTGAAAAACAGCAACAATTATAGCGGAAAAAAGCAAATAGACATAGTCTAATAATATAATTTTGTCTACGATTATTGCATAATTGCGCTCCATTTGTTGCTATTGTTGCCACTGTGCGGTTTCTCATCCCACACGCCTTTGCTGCTCGCATAGCAGCGTATAGAATATCCCTTAAGCGCGTCATTTTTCAAGTGCCTCCGTGGCGCAATTGGCTAGCGCGTTCGGCTGTTAACCGAAAGGTTGGTGGTTCGAGCCCACCCGGGGGCGACAGTATTTTTTATGATTTTTTTTTATTTATTTTAGAACTATGTTTTATGATTTTTTTTTATTTTATTTTTATTTACTAAATTTACGAGAATATAGGAGAAAAATAAAAAATATTCAAAATTTCTCAAAAAACTAGCCCGTGAAACTGCCCACGATTACAACTTTTCTTACAATCTGAAACTAAAAAAAATATTGTTGATCTACAAGAATGTCGCAATATCTGGTTCTACGGAAAAGTTATAAAACGATTTTTTCACGAAAGTGTTTCAAAAAAGACGTGTATAAAGTTTTGACAGCCATTACGCTCATTTCTGGAATTATTTGCCGGATCGAGTTCAAATTTTCGAAAATATTGGGTAGTCGAAAAAGTCTTTTCGTAAATCTTATCAAACTTCAACTTATTATTATTTTTTATTTATAAATAAATAAACAAATATTTACCATTTTGGACTTCCCAATATAAGAATATGTGCATTAGGGTGGATTAAAAAAAAAAATTATTTCGTTTGGTACTCTGAAGAATAGATGCTTTTGACAAAAAAGCCCTTTTTATTTTGTTTTTGAACCACCCTAATGCCCATTCAGTAAAAAAGAATGCTCATTCAATATACATACATATGTGAATAGATAGATTGATTAATTAATTAGCTTTGCACCGCGACCTATAGTCTATTATACTCTCTCCTAAGTCACAACGAATCACTTAGCCCCAGCGTATTGATAAATTCCAATATACTGCTAGGTGCTATCTCTATTTGGAAACAAGAATCCACGGGCCTTTATGCTGGTTCTGCAGTCCGCTGTGGAGTCAATTAGCAGGTGTTCTGGAGTTTCAAGTTCCATGTCGCAGAACCGGCAATTTGTACAAGAAGGCCCACGTTATATAAGTGATTCTTGAGCTTACAATGGCCAGTGTAGAATGCGACAAGTAGCCGGCGTTTGTCTCTTGGGAGGTTGATTACATATTTAAATCTGCTAAGGTTATAACCACCTATTAGCCACGTGGCATGGCGCATGCCTTGGAGTTGTCGCTACTACTCATTCCTCCTTAGGAGACAGCTCTTTGTGGTATGAGGACCAACCGCAATAAGGGGGTTCAGTTCCTATCATGTTGGTATATGATGCTATAACCAAATAATGCGCACTCGATTACGATCTGATAGACTATTCAGTCGCGTTGAAGGTTTATCTCTAGGCACCGACTTAAAGCAAAAAGATCTGCTTGGAATATGCTTGAAAAACTTCGCACATCTATAAAGAGTTAACTTTAAATTTTTTTGTGAAGTTTACTCTTTTGGTAATGCTGTCCCTTGAAAGAAGAGTCAAAGGTATTTCGTCACTTTATTATTACCTTACCTTACTTCTGCCAAACCCTCCTGCTTTCATTTGAAGCAGTGTATGTTTCGCCACCTGACCGATTACTACGAAGTGCTGCCATAGGGTATGTGCGCATGGCATCCGACACACAGATTCGGAGATGCTTATTAGGCCAAGCCACCGCTCCATATGTGATAATCAGTCGCACGATCATGGTGTACAACCACCACACAATGCTCGGCTTGCGGCCGCCTGATCTACGTGCTAGTAGATTGCACACCATTTATGTTTTAGTGGTGCTTTCACCGCAGAATGGACCAAGAAATTTGACCATATTAAACTTCTCTACCTCTTTGTCGCCAACAGTAAGGTTTCTGAGGTCGGGCAGGGACCTATGTCGCGTAAACGGAACGATGATCTTCAAGGGGTTGATGTTAGCCAGGCCTAATCCCCTTTGTACGATATCGTAGAGGGTATCCTCGAATCTGACAGTGTATGATTCAAGTGGATATAACCCTTTAACAATCATCGTATAAGTATTTAATTTAGAATAAAAAATTCCAATAGTTTTCTTGCATTTTTGTGCATTACAACAATAAAATTATTATAATTGCAATTTTCCGTAACTATTCCAACATTATGTAAACATTTCACCACAATTACATGCACTTACTTACACCCGTATTTACTATGAAATTGTACACAGTCATCAACACAACATATCACAACTAAAAACCAAAACAGACAAACAAAACATCAATCAACTTTCGAAACGTGAATTCCCGTTGCACTCTGACTCAACATAATTCTCATCATCTGTCTAATTATTTCGACCACCAACGGCGTCGTAAAGCATTCGCGCACGCCATTTAATTTCAACACTTCTAAAGAAATTCACAAAATAAACATAAATGGAAATTCTTTAACGATCACTTAACCTCTGACGGCCATTTTCACACATGGCCGCGACGAAGCTCAATTATTATGCCAAAGCAATTCCGAAAAGTTCACGTAAGAAAATTAAAATGAAAATGCGTCATACATAAAAGTTGGTGGCCGCCAATAAATAAATAGAAAATCGCTTGTGCATAGACTAAATAAGTTGGAACTATTTCTCATTACTCGGTTGGCTGACTTATTGCCAGCACGCGCTGAATATAAATTCGGGGTAAATTTTTGTTGAAGTTATTCCATGTTAGCTGGAGATTCTACCGAAACAGTGGCCGAAGAATCCAATTTGAAATCTCAGAATTGTACTGATTAATTCTAAATTTTGTTTACCTGATTACTAAAATAATTAAGTTCTTTGAAATCTGCATGCTTTGAGTATATGCCTGTACAAAGAAGCAAGTAAATATTTTCTTGCCGCTTTAGGAGAAAATGTGTACCCCTAATTTCACTTTTATCGCCTATACTATTCACTTGACCATATTTCACGTAAAGGGTGATCCACTTCGATGTTCACTATTTAAGAAAAAGAAACATGAAACTTCAAATCTAATGAGGAATGTTTATTATAGTCCCAAAGAACATTCTTTATTTTTGGAAGATAATCTCTTTCAAATGTTGGCCGCGGCTATGTTTCAGATGGTCCATCCGTTGAGTCTAATTTTCAATGACTCTTTCGAGCATTTCGACTGTTAACTAGCGAATGACATGCGTGATATTTTGCTCCAAGGCTAGAATGAAAGCTGCATTGTTCGCATAGACTTTAGACTTTACACATCCCCACAGGAAAACGTCTTAACGGTGTAATATAACACTATCTTGGTGGCCAATCGACCGGCCCAAACGTGAAATTATCTACTCATCGAAATGTTCTCTTAATAAATCCATTGATTGATGCAATGGGTGGGAAAAGCGGCAGTCTAAATCGGTTATCATGGCGCGATATGTTCCCCATTGACAATTACGTTCTCATCGGCGTCATATTTGAAGAAATATAGACTGAAGATTCCCACAAACCACACCAAACCGCTGTTATCCTGTATGAAATGGCAGCTCTTGAATCTCTTCAGGCGACAATTTTGTTTGTTTACATACCCATTGAGCCAAAAATGGACCTCATAGCTGAACAAAATGTGGCTCGAAAACGTCAGATCCACTTAGAATTTTATAGAACGTGAATTTTCGTAATAAAGTTAAACGATTTGCAACGTTGTTCAGGCGTAAGTCTTTCCAAGAAGAAATACCAAACAATGCTGAACAAAAATAACATGACAGCTGGACATGACTCACGCGTGAGCTGCCAAAAAAGGCTATTGAAAAAAGTACGTCTACTTGGATCACTCAGGTTTCACAGGTCCGTGTTAGGTCAGCAGGTCGAGCCTAACATGGATCTCCCTTAGACGGCTTAGAAATTCGGTCCGTTGTGTTACTTAATAATATAATAGATCTAAGGCCCATACAAATAGGCAAAGCGCTTTGCGCTTATCACAAACTTCTTGCGATCACTAATCCCAGTTTCTGCTATGCCTGGTTCGCCGAAGATATTTCATACTCAATCTTGCAAAGGCGCTGGACAATGGAGGAGAAAGTCCGTGCCTCCGTCGCACTACTTTCAAAACTTGCATCCGTCAGTGTCCAATAAGAACCCCTATTATTGCGGAAAGATTAACTTTGCTAAGGGCAAGTAGTTCAGAAGCTCTCCTGTGTTTTACAGTAGGCCAAAAGGATCTAGTAGGGGCACAGGAGCGGGTCGTCGACCAGCGTCTGCCAAGCGCACTAGAGGTCCATTAGAGCAGGGCTGGAACGCAAGATGCCAAGTGAGATCTAAATCGGTTGCATTTCAATGTGAGCGGGGCAAGGGCGTCCCCACTGGCTAGTCGGCTTTACAGTTTCCAGCGATTTCTTTATGACTAGGCAATCAAACAAGTCTGATGATGAAGTTGCTTGATGCTATTACAAGTAAGGATAGGCAGTAAGCGAGCTCAGCGTTTATATCGCCACTCTGCTGTCGAAGTGACTGTTTATCTCTATGAAAGAGGCTGCACTTCGAAGTAGTAAGTATGCCGCCATCTCAATAGCATCCACTTCTGCCTGAAAAATACTACACAGTTCGGTAGCCTAAATCTAAGATTGACTAGAGTTCCTTACAGCTCCGCCTCCGACCTTCCCTCCAAGCTTCGGCCCATCCGTGAAAAAGCTGAGTGCGCCTCTTCTGCAGCGACCGCTTCTCATCTACATATCTCTCGATGGTAATGTGAGCAGAAAAAAAGCAACCACGAGTAGTTTTTGCCATTCAGTGAATATTTTTATAAAAATCCACTCTTTTTTAATTAAATATAAAACAAATTGATAGTATTGAAGACATCCATAAATAATTAATAACTATTTTTTAGTTTATATAAATTCTAAAAATTCGTAAGTTTCACGATAGTTTAATTTAGACATGGCAAAGCGGTTTTCTCAAATACAAAATAACATTTTTAATATTTTCAATTCAAATTGCCTAAAATTCTCGTGATATACATTTTTCATATAATTTAGTCGACAACATTGTTCTTTTATGGGCGCATGTTCTCGATTGCCTGACTCATTGTCAGTCGTACCTGTAAGTCACTATTTCTACTGTGGTTTTTCGAACCAATATGTCAACTACGCTGTTAAGAAAATTAAGCAATAAAAACATGAATATACATATATTTGTATAATATGCAATGAAAATTACTAAATATAGTATATATCGTCACCTGAAATGCAAAATAACGTATCATCAAAAAATTCGAAATTGAGTGTCTTATTGATTACGCTTCACTACTTCAAATTATATACATAATATTAAATATGTTCAACATTTTCAGGTTCTGCGGTCACATATAAACCAGTTTTAACCAATATTAAAATTTTGTTTCACTCATGTTCCATTTTATTTCGTCTTTCATTCATGCCACTGTAAATTTCCGAAAATGTTGTTACGTTATTTTGCATTTCAGGTGACGATATACATATATATAATTTTAAGTTTTTTTTTTTACTTTTCCTCAGCAATTTTTCATTTCTTTCTGAAAAGTGCAGCTTTGTGCAGCTGACAGCTGTAAAGGAAAATTTCTTTAATGTGCTGTGACACCAGCCAAAATTGTACAGCAGCAGCCACAATGTATGCCACGCCACCCACCGCTTGGTGTTGACAACTATATGACTTTATTTGGTTGGCATAAAAATGCTTTGTAAACTTGTTGAGCTTTTGGCGCTGCTTTTACTCACTCACTGCCTGTTTATGCGACTTGTCGACCACCGACGTCTGATATCTGCCTGCCTGCAAAGATTATACAACACGGCGATTGCCAATTACGTAGTAGCGTACAAGTAGTCTTAGGTATTGTCAAAGGGCGTTCATTGGTGGGGCCATTCAACACCGAGTGACAGCCAATCATTGCCACTCAATTAACGGTGGCAATCAAATGATGGCATAAGGGGCGCAAAAGCAACAACAACAGCCAGCGAGTGCAAGGAATGCAACGCAGTTATACAGTTATATGTTCAGAAATAAGAATTATATGTATTTTCGTATGAATGTAGGTCTATGCATTTGCTTCCGTTTGTGTGGCTGCACTTTCTTATGCATACACACATAAGTATGTATGCCTTCAGATATATAGCGTTTGCATTCATCTGCTGGTTGCCAGCCACAGTACATTGCTTTGCTTTGAATTGCAACAAATTCAGCGAGTTCATCGCTTGCTAATGTCCACCGCCAAGTTCCACAGCTCATTCGCCACCGTATGCGTTCGTTGGTGCAAAATTATTTGGCATTTTCTTTTGGCCAAGCGCCAAATTTATTTCAACTTTATTTATCGTTAAGGACGTGCTTTTGTCGGGGCGCAATCGCCGATTACGTTAATTAATTATGTACGTATGTCTGTGTGTATGCGTGTTCGAAACGCATAAATGGCGAATTACGCACACCCGTCGGTTTCTAGGTGTCTGTTTGGATATTGACTTTTGTGGTACTTAGATTTAATTTACGCAAAAGTCAAACTAATTCTAATTTTATAGTAATTTATTAAAGACGCTCTGTCAATTTGGCATGTTAAGTGAGACTCGTTAAAGTAAACAAATTTACTTAAGTATATGTGCAAGCTTCAAATGCGGATGTACTTAAGTTTTATGTAAATAAAATTGATAAGTAAGCGAAAAAGAAATTATAAACAAATAAAAATCATATGAGGTGACAGTTAGAATTAAGCTGAATTAATTATAAAATGCACATACAGTAAAACCCGCTTAAATGTCTCACGAAAAGTCCCAGCTTTTTTGGTACTTAGATGGGTTGGGTACTTAAGAGAGCCCGTTTAAGTGCCTCGTTGCGTATATTAAGCCCGAAATAGTTGGTTATTTATGCAGGTTCGGTTCTTAAGCGTGGAGATACTTAAGCAGGTTTTACTGTACAAAAATAAAGTATTATTTTTTAAACTTATTATATAATTATTTAAATAAATTTTTGAAAAATAGAATTTATTTTCATTAAATCTGCATTTACCATTTATTAAAACATTTTCTATTCTTATTTCATTGCAGGTAAGCATATTCACTGTTGAAATAATGTTGCGGCCGTAAGTAAAAAATTATTGTAAATCAAAAATGTAGTAAAAAATAGTTTAATTAAATTTAATTTTTTATGTGTGCTCTGAACAGGCTATATTTAATTTTATACACCCAGCAGGAAAAGTCAGCGACCTTTGAAGTATATATAGTATATAAGAGATCAGTCTGCCTGCAGAAACACGAAGTAATTCCTCTATTTTTAAGATATAAATATGAAAATTTGCAAACAATTTTTTCTTTCCAAGAAGCTCCTCATTTGCCAGAACCACAAATATCGGCACACTATGTCATGCAGCTCTCATACAAACTGATCTACCGAAATTCATACCTTGTAGGGAACACTTTTTTATTTCGCCAGATATCCCCACGAAATTTGGCATGGATTATTTTCCAAGGTATTGCTACAATCACTGTAGAAATTGTTCTGATCGAACCACTATAGCATATAGCTGCCATACAAGCTGAACGATCAAAATCAAGTCCTTGTGTGGAATACTTTTTTATTTGTTGAGATATCTTCACGAAATTTGGCATGGATTATTGTCCAAATCATTGCTACAATATGCAAAGAAATTATTCCGTTCGGACCGCTATAGCATATAGCTGCCATACAAAATGAAGGATCAAAAGCAAGACCTTGTGGAGAAAACCGTTTTATTAGCCGAAATATATTCACCAAATTTTGCACAGATTATAATCTAAGGCAATGCCATAATCTCTGCAAGAACTGTTCATATCAGGCCACTATAGCATATAGCTGCCATACAAACTGAACGATCAAAATTAAGTACTTGTAAGGAAAACTTTTCTATTTGACAAGTTACCTACACGAAATTTTGCACAGATTACTTTCCAAGACAACGCTTCAATCTCCCAACAATTGGTTCCGATCGGACTAATATTGCATATAGCTTTCCTTACAACTGCCCTACTTGAATGTTGTTTTTGAAAAAAAATTAAAACCACGCTTCTTAAATTGCTTGATAATTATATTTTAATGAGCTGCTCGTAAATTAAAAAATGTATCAAATGTTCTTTTAAGCAACAATTAAAAAAAAAAAAACTTAAAAAAAAAATTGAGCTTAATATGTTTCCATTGATAAAGTGAATTACCTTGTTTTGATAAATTGTTTATATTATTTGCCAGCACTCGCTCAGACAGTAAAAGCGTGTATGTACATAATTACCTTATTGATATCTTATCACAAAGGACAAACAAAACTCATTGTCAATAATAAAGCTACCAGTTTGCAATGTTTACGCTTTTGAAAATCGCTAAGTGCACACAAATGTCTGCAAAAATGAAAAATAGTAAACAAAAAACAATATAAAATAGCATAAAACTTGGGTTGGACAATGTTTGTTCAACCTGCATATAATGCGCAACATTTTTGCAACCTAAAAATTACTTAAAAGAACTGTTATCCTTGGCTTTTACTTATATTACATGCTAAAGCATCATATAGAATCGTATATACACATACATATGTATGTGTGAATCTTCGGTTACTCCAGCATTTTATCATAATGCAATCAACAATTTTCAATTATAACGGTTTGCGTATTTGCACTCAATCAAGCATAGAATGCAATATCAGATCAAATTGTACAAAGATATGCATATTTAGCTGGCAACAATCCACTCATATCCGCAGTTGGTCACGTATACGCCCAGGTGTTTGCGCTAGAGCATACGCTAGGCACGCAAAATTCAGCACTGTTTACAAAGCAACATTTTGTTGATGCAAAAAATTTATACGAAAATTCTGTATTGTGTTGAAATTTTGTTTCTGAAACTCACTGCAGTGTGCGGCAGCAATTGGAAATGAGGCAATAAATTATTGAAGGTCTGTTGGATGCAGGTGTTCGCTTTAATGCCAAGTACAGCCAAGGGGATGGTAGATATACATATGTATGTATATGTAAATATATATGAATACATTAAGGAACCGTGTTGAAATGTTAAACTGCCCAAATAAAGAAAATAGAAATTGTTGCAAGCTAATTATATGCTTATGAGCACATACACAAATGCCATTTCGTCATTAAAGGTATAAACTAAAGCTTATTATTCACGTATTTCACACTTTTCGCGCATCACCATTCAAATTTTGTGCTTAATATATTATAAAAAAATATATTTATGTGCCTCGTTGACTAATTATTCTAACTTGTCGCAAAATCTGAACTGAAATATTTATTTATATTTCTTTTTTATTTCACAATCTCTTTACTCATTCATTGTCGTTTCAATTCACGGTTTTAGACAATTTTGTATTTTTTGAATTTTTTTTCTGAATTTTCGAAATGTATAAATACCACAATCCTCCGCTTATTTTCAATTTAATTTTTTCCAATTTGCCATGCTCAAAAAATGTGCAAATTACATGTGAAAATCATTTTGAAAATCTGCAAAATATGTTCAAAACAAGTGTGTCCGTGTTAATTGGTTGTGAGCGTTTTGTGCTCTGTTGAAGATTAAAGACGAATTCCTTGTACATTTGCGGCGCGGCAAAAGCATACGTAAATCGCCGAAAGTAGAAAAAAAGAATCGCGTGAAGTTCAGTTGATTTATTTTATTTTTGTTTTACTCATAAATGTATATATTCATTTTAATTCTTAATGACTTATGAATTTCTGCTATTTACATACGTTTTAATGGCATGAAATTGGATTAGTGGTTTGTTATCATCAATTTCAGCTACATTGTTGTCGTTCGATTTCTATGACGTCAAATGGCATGTCACGCATTGTCCTCGTGTGACAGTTGTAGCAAGCAATAATTGTGAAAAATGTTAAGTATTTTAGATTATATTATGTAATGCTTCGTATCAGCTAACTTAATTTGTATCAGTATACTTACAGATTTGTTTCTTTTAATAGTTTAATTTGAAAATTTCTTTGTATATTAATATATAATGATGGCAGTTGTTTTGCTCACATGCACAAATGTCGCTATGTTTGAATATTCAAAGCTATTCAATAGCTTTTCCTACATTGGTGCGATCTTTCAGAATAATTTCTGGATATGAACAATATTTCTTTGTTCTAAATACTTCAGCTGAGAGTCACATGTAAATTTCTCCAGAGACGCTAGTTGCCAAAATTGTATGGAGTTGGAAACATACAGGTACTTTCTCCTCCATTGTCCAGCATTTCCAAGACTGAGGCTGAAACATTTCAGTAGTTTTACCTTCGATGAACCAGAAGGCACAACCGAAACTGACATTAGCGTGGAGACTACTATTTGTTCTCAATAATAAATCGATCTTTCATTATTAATTCACGATCTTCTCTCATAAAAGTGAAACAAGAAAAAAGTTAACTTCGATTGCACCGAAACTATAATACCTTTAACAAATAAAGTTTCTACACGAGAACTTGATTCTGATCGATGATTTTCTATGACAAATATATACGCTATAGTATTCCGAACTGAACAATTTTTCCAAAATTTGTAACATTATCTTGGTCAACAATCTAGGTCTTGATCAGACAGTTTGTGTGGCAGTGGTACGCCATAGAGATACCCCAGGGGGCTCTCTCCCTCTCTCATGCACTGCTGATACACAGCTATTGTAAGACCAATTCTGCTCTATAGTACAATAGTGCGGTGGGCAGGCGTATGGAAATCTATCTACCGGAAGCCAATGGAGAGGGTTCATAGGCTCACTGCGCTGTGCATAACAGGAGCTTAAAGAACAACTCCAAAGGCGGTTCTTGAACTGGTACTAAACCTGCCACCTATAAATCTATTCGCTGAAAAATGCGCAACTAAATCGGGTCGACCACTGATTTCAGGAGAAGTGACATATAGAACATTCGCACATATGTAGCTCGGAGGGTGAAGGCGGTTGGGCAAAGACCGACTACCTGATCCCACTTTTCAGCTGGAAAGAAGGTCAAAGTAAACATAGAAAAGATGGATGGCGTAAAGGTATGTTAGCTACGCGCAACACTCCAAAAATCTATACGGATGGCTTAAAAATGGACGATGGAGTTGGTGCGGGAATATACTGTCCAGAGTTAGACATAAGGCAACCTTTTAAGTTGCCGAACCATTACAGTAAATTTCAAGCTGAGGTCTTTGCTATTGCGAAAGCCGCAGAGCTGACTTCTAATGCACCTTCAGGCAAGTACAGAGTCAACATCTATAGCCAAGCGTTGCCAGAAGTAAGCAACTTCACTTCTGCTGGGTGCCAGTCCGCAAAGTCATCGAGGGCAATACAATAGTGGACGAGATTGCCAAGAATGGTCCGAAAACTTTATCAACATTGGAAAACCGATGCATTGTCTATGCGACGATCTCGACAGAAGCATGGCAAAGAAAATCAAAACCCCATGGAGCGATCTACCTGGGCGCAAAACTGCAAAAGTCATGCCCAACTTGGCACTCGATAGAAGAGGCTGTAGGAACATGTTCGGAATAGTAATTGGTCTTTGCCCCGAGACGATAGACGCCCGCTGGATGGGGCTGACAGATCGAGAAGACTACAGGAAATGTATAGAGCAGGGTCACAGGGAATTAATTCGGGAATTAATTCAGCATCTCTTGTGCACTTGTCCCGCAATGGCAAGACTGCGCTGTAAGTATCTGTGGTCCCCACTGATACACTGTGGGAGGTGAGTCTTTTAAAATTACGTCAAGGCATGCTAAAGGATGAGTACGAGTACTCCTCTTGCACCTACTATCTGAGCTCCGTCTGGTATCGTAAAGTACCAAAACTGGTCTATGCGTGGCTTATTGGCCTACCAGAATAACCAAATATAACCTAACCTATATACAGAAGTGAGCCAAACTGATAAATTTCATTGAAGGTTAGGCCATTTCTTTGAGTCTGTGGCAAATTTCATAAAGATATCTTGTCAAACAAAAGAGATTTCCATACAACAA
This sequence comes from Bactrocera dorsalis, assembly GCF_023373825.1. Lineage (NCBI taxonomy): Eukaryota > Metazoa > Arthropoda > Insecta > Diptera > Tephritidae > Bactrocera > Bactrocera dorsalis. The sequence goes on from NC_064303.1 coordinate 102,191,066, forward strand.
CTTGATTTTGATTGATCAGTTTGTATGGCAGCTATATGTTATAGTAGTCAGATATTAGCGGTTCCGACAAATGAGCAGCTACTTTGCGAGAAAAAGACGTCTGCGCAATTTTATTTCGAGATCTCAAAAACTAAAGGACTATTTTACGTATTTACAAACAATCAGACGGGCATGGCTAAATCGAAAATATACTACAAACTAAATATACTCTGTTCAAAATATAAATCTCCAAGTCGCAGTGAATGCCACCCTTACGTTGTCAATTAATAATATTCTGCTGAAAGATTTTGCTTTGTTTTCTTCTTTTATTACGACTTTTAATTAAAACGACATTCGCTTTTACGTCTATATTTTGCAAAGAGTAGCAGTTACAATGAATACCCTTGTTAAAAATCGTTAGGGAAAAATCAATAGTAAAATGTCACAAACAAGTTTCTGATTAAACATTGCGATTAGATAATTTCGATATGAGAACCATTTACAAGCAGACAGGCCGCTTGACTGGCGAGCGGCGGTAGTAAATTGAGCAAATGCTTTTTTTCTCCAAATACAAACGCAGGCAGCGGGGGAGAGCGATCATTTGTATGCAAAATACACAGCTGAGCAAACGGTGGGGTTGTATAACACGCTTGTAGTAAAAAATGAGTATGACAAATATGCTGATCGGGCCCTTGCCAGCGTCATTTGAACACCGCATAGTGCCAGTGCTAAGCAACAATGTAACTTTGGTGCCAAGTTTTTTTTCCATATCATTTCTTAAAGCAGGTTCTCGACCGCAGTCGTCGGCGCAGCCACAGTGGCGTTATTTCTAATCCGACTAGGGAGTGCCCATGCGGGGTAAACAATATTAAATATTTTCATAAATGACATTGAAAACTTGCACAGCGCACAGTCAGTCATTGACACATCGGTGTTATCGTCGACGGGCGCTTTTTTAGAAAATCTAGCGATAAAACAGCTTGTAAAAAAATATATTGAAAACAAATTACTAAACAAAAAGTTATACAACATTTTTATTTTTTTCTGTTAGGCGTTGTGTGCTCTCGCATTTTACTTTTACGATTTTTTTGAATTTTGCTTCATTTTACACTTTTTTGTTTGCGCTATTACTTTTTGTGCTTTATTTTCGAATTTTGGACCGTCTATATAGCGGCTGGCGACGCCACGCTTTTTTGACATTCAGTAAACAAATATTTGTTGCCGGCACAAGTTTGATTGCTCGCTGCTACACGGCGATCGCGCTATCTAAATCGCAGCCCGTTTGCCGTTCGATCGCGTCTTCCAAACACGCCCCGCGTCCACACTAGCGACGCTCGCATTTGTGCTAAGTATCTTTAGCTCACTCACTCGCTCGTTGGCTATTCTTAAAGTTCGATGCGGTTTGAATCGATTCAACCCAGTCAGTTTCTCAACCAGCGGCGTGCGACTTTGCAATCGTTCATTCGTTTGAGAGTATGTGAAAAAGAAAAAAATCGTATTTTTTTTATATATGTGGAATAGTCGGACAGATCTATTCAATTGTTTCCATCTATATATGTATTTAGCGCGCGAGTATGCCAAAAAGACGACAAATCGAAGTGTATAATCAGTGCTAATTCGGCGCGTGCCCGACGGACTCCCAGTGAACAATACGTTATTTGTGCAATGAATTCTTTTACACTTTTTACGTAATGTAACATTACTAGTTTTTACCTTATCGGTGAGCTATACGCTTACTAACACTTGCAAATGATTGTGTAGGTGAAGTGTTGATACTACGTGTGCTGCTTTTAAGATTTGATAATGTAAAAAATATATATATATATTTATATTGCAAGTTGTAACAAGATTTTTTTTAATATTAAGTGAATTTCGTAAAAGAGATGTTCAGGCAATAATTAAACTGATCCTATGTATATAAATGATCAGGCGAGCTGAATCGATTTCGCCATGTCCATCAGTCTGTTTATATACATACGAGTATATACGATGAGATATCGATCTGAGAATTTTCTCACCCCTTTTACTCGCCAAGACGCTGGTTATTTGTCAAAATCGCTGATATCGGTACACTAAAACATATAGCTGCCATATAAACTGAAGGATGAAAATTTCATTTTTGTATGACTTACTTCTTTATTTTTAGAAATTTCTTCACGAAATTTAACATGTATTAATGACCAAAGCAAAGGAACAAGATCTTATGAAATTATTCAGATCGGATCACTATAGCATATAGCTGCCATATAAACTGAAAGACCAAATTCCAGTTCCTGTATGGAAAACTTTTTTATTTGACCAGATATCTTCTCTAAATTCGGCAAGAATTATTTTCCTAGGCAAGGCTACAATATCCGAAGAAAATTTTCTAATCGGAATACTCTAGCATATAGCTGTCATATAAACTGAACAATCAGAATTAAGTTCTGGAATGAAAATCTTTTCATTTCACGAGATATCTTCCCGAAATTTAACATGGATTATTTTCCAAGGCAGGGCTCCAATATCCGAAAAATTTGTTCGAATCGGACTGCTCTAGCATATAGCTGCCATACAAACTGAACAATAAGAATCAAGTACTTGTATGGAAAACTTTTTTATTATTCAAAATATCTTCACAAAATTTTGCGTAAATCATAGTCTACAACAACACTACAATCTCCTACAAAAATAATTCAAATCGGACCAATATATCATATAGCTGTCTTACGCACTAATAGTTCAAAATTAAGTAATTGTATGAAAACTTCTTTAATTGTGAAGGGTATTCCACCTGCTGTGCAGCCCAAGTTAATGTTTTATCTTGTTTTTGTTTATTTCTTAGCAACTAATATAATAATAACAACTCTAACAATACTAACAACTAATCACTACAACCTGCCTATCTCTCAGTTGCCATTTTGTTCACAAATCTCATTTAGAGATAAATTCATTTGGCCGTTTAAAATTTTAATTTATGCCTGTTGCATTGTTGTACAACAAAATTTCGTCACACATTCCATGCACTGTTATTGCACAAGCAAAATTTGTCACAAGAAAAGAGACGAACGTTGGAAGATACAGATAAGACACTTCATCTTGTCGTTTCTCTTAACATTTCTGAACAAGTTTTTCGGCGTTTAATTAAGACGCTGGAGATTTAGATTAAAGAAGAAGGAAACACTGCTGGAAAGCAAGGCACATGTAATGAAATTTTCCAAAATCTTTTCCTTGCTTTCTGATTTATTTATTTATTCTTCTTTTAACCTTGAATTGTCTAATTCATGGCATACTTCCAACAAAGCTACACGTGTTTTCATCGACTTTGTATTAAATTTGTATCTGTGTTCGCATATAAATGAGATCAGTTTTGTAATTTTCCATAAAAAATAAATCGTTTAATGTTTTTTTTTTTTTTATTTTTTTTTATATACATATAGTATTTTTTTAAATATTTAACTTTTTTTTTAATATTTAACTTTTTTTTTAATATTTAACTTTTTTTTAATTTAACATTTTTTTTTTAATTTAACTTTTTTTTAATTTTTAACTTTTTTTAATATTTTCTTTTAATTTTTTTTTAATACTCTTTTAATTTTTTTTCGATAATCGAACGATTTGACCTTTGCCAAGACTCATAAATTATTCAGAAAACCATTGGCACTCGTTTGTATGATACTTGAAGCTGTGTTTTTTTCAATTTTTTCTGAGTGTTAAGTAAGTTTCATTGTTTTTGACAAATTTGTAATTGTATTCACTCCATTACAGCAAATTCTCTTCAGATTTGCAGTTGAGTACTGTAACAGTATGTATAATGTATGTACTCATGATATTTTGATATCTTTTTTTGAATTTACATCTAACCATAGTACTCCAATATTTTTCATATCAGTAGAAGAACTCAACATAATCTCGAGTATAGTATTCTTACCACGACATTTTCAAGTATTTTGCTTCTCAAGAACTCATTATGCTTATACCATTATTTGTACTTATCTCTGTAGACATGAGAAGCGATACACTTCCGCAGTTATTTAGCAGACACTCCATCATCTTTTATGAAGCCCTTAAGTTCTTGTGTACTTAATTTTAGCGTTTACTGAAAAACAATTGCAATTCAAGTTTAGTTAAAATAGTTCCAAAAAAATTTACTTGATCACTTAGCAGTTCAAGTGTATGTTCATTCGAACTTAACTGTGCTAGGTTTTCCAGCACTTGAGCAGCTCGAAAAATGCTGTTTACTTGTACATTTTATCAAATTTTTCCTAATAATTTCGTCATTTGACTGCCATACTTGAAACGTCCTGTTCTGGTGCTATAAAGTTATTCAGTTTCATAATTCCTCAAACTCTCTGTTCTCGTGCCATAAAATTCTCTTCTACTTCCATAAAATTTCAAAAAAAATATGCAAATAAATGTCTATTAAATATTATTTAATTCACACTAAATGACTGCTATCTTCGCTCAAACTATACGCTTGCAAATAAATCACTCTTCAGCTATCTTAATTTTCTTGTTGTTATGCCAAAAACCTGCAATGGAATTTCTCAAAAATAAATATTTCGTGCTAAACGTTATATAAGCAAGCATAACGGTATAGCTAGCAGAAAACCAGCATATCAAATATTTAAATTTAAATCTATTATCTATTATAGTAAGTTATGAGTAATATGTTTGTTTTTTATTTATTTAAAAATATCGATTTGTTTGCCTCCGAAAATATTTTGTACTTTGCTTTGCCTTTGCCGCTCACACAATTCACTTAATAATAATTTATAAATAGAAAACGGCATTTAGTGCTTTCATTATTTACCGCTACATCAATCAGTCAATCAGTCACTCAATCCTTCATCTAGTCTGCCTCTCGCACATCAACGAAGACCACATAAATATGAAAAAAATGTATAGCTTCAGAACAACGAACGTAAGGAAACCGAAATGTGTTGCTTTTGTTAATATAAATGCGAGGTATTAGCTAGTTATTAGCGCTAGATCTGGTTATAAAAGTAAAAGCCATATGCATATTAGTTTATTGGGCACTTTTAGGGTAGATACACAATACAAAATTTATTAGTTTAAGCATATATACACACAAACATACATATATACAAGCTGATTATTTTGCCTGACTGGGTTTTTGTATGGGATATGGTGTTATAAAAATAGATACAGGTTGTGCAGCCAAGTGATGATATAAAAATTATTGCTTTTTAGTATGATAAAAATGTTTGGGAAACAGAGCGTGGTGCTGAGAATAATCTCTCATTGTCTAACTACTCAATTAACCCTTCACCAAAATCAAGTCCTTGTATGGAAAACTTTTTTATTTGACAAAGTATCGTCACGAAATTTTGCATAAATTATTATCCATGGCAATGCTATATTTTAGGAAAAAATTATTGAGATCGGATCACTATAGCATATAGTCTTCAAACAAACTGCTTGCTCAAAATAAAGTCCTTATATGGAAAACTTTTTTATTTAGCAAGGTATCTTCACGAAATTTTGCATGGAGTATTGTCCAAAGCAACGCTACAATCTCCGTTTAAATCATTCAAATTATTCTACTATATCATATAGCTGTCATACAAACTCAGCGATCAAAAGCAAGTCCTTATATGGAAAACTTTTTTATTTCACGAGGTACCTTCACGAAATTTGGCATGGAGTATTGACCAAAGCAAGGTTACAATCTCTAAAGAAATTGTTCAGATCGGATCACTATAGCATATAGCCTCCATACAAACTGATAGCTCCAAATTGAGTGCTTATATGGAAAACTTTTTTATTTGGCAAGGTACCTTCACGAAATTTGGCGTGCATAATTGTCCAAGGCACCGTTACAATCTTCAAACGAATTATTCAAATCGGACAATTATACCGTATAGCTGCCATACAAACTGACCCAACAAAGTCAAATCCTTGTATGGAAAACTTTTTTATTTGACGTATCTTTACTAAATTCGTCATAGTTTATTGTTTATGGCAAGGCTACCGGCTCATTTTTATATTTACATAAAACATTTTACAACTTCTACGTGCTCTCCTCGTTACTTAATCCACTCGTGCAACAATATTTTATACGAAAAACAAATTAAAAGCGCTTACCGCGACACCCTGTATACTTATACATAAACTCGTTTGTTGTAGTTGTTTTATATTGACGATTTATATTTATTTTCGTCTGTGCCACCACATCTCATCATCATTTCTTTTTGTGCTTGCTATTTGCTACAAACATTTTCACCATTTAATATAAAGAATGACACCACCTACTGGCTGCCGACAGGCGGTGAACGTCGTTAAGCTACCAGAGATAGATTTTGAGTATACGCTAGTATCGTGTGTGTGTGTGTATCTGTGTCTATATCTGCTATCGACTTAACCCACTGAACTAATCGCGCGTACACTAACATTTTCTGATGGACGTTTAGTGGCGCTGGTGGCGCCAATTTCGGCACGGAACGGCAGTAGCAGCGTTGAACGTGTGCTTACACTAATTCTAATTCGATAACGGTCATCGAAACGTCATGTACTTGAAGGTGAAATAGATTTTAGTGCAAAAGTGAATACACTGCTACACTTTTTGCGCGAAATCAATCGAAATAAATTATTGAAAAAGGTAAACAAACGGCATAAAGACGAGGCTTTGCGAGTTATTTACTTAAAGGTGTGTGAAGTGTGTACCAAAAAACAAATTAAAAGCTGCTGATTGTATTGAATACGCAGCCATAAATGCATGCGTAGTAATCTATCTGTACATATGTATATGTGTTTGTACGATTTTTGTGTAAATATTGCAAAGTGTAGAAAAGCGCGTAAATAAAAGTACCTGTTCAACACCTGGCCTACACAATCATCATTTGTTTGTTTACAACTGCGCATGTGTTTGCGCGTTTGTGTGTGCTATACTTACTTTGCTGGCGAAAACAATTTTTCTCCTGCCAAATTCAATGCGAAGCCGCCGTCTGTCTGTGCAGCCCACCCGCTTTTGGTCAAATTTATTTATTGCCGTTTACCGTAAAAGTGTTTTTGTACAATGTACAACAAATTTGTGTATTCACGCCACAAATAAGATGCGAAATTTTAATTTTTAGTTCACTCGCTGGCGGCGTGCTGTTAAAAACAAAAATTTCTAAACAATTTCGGTTTCAGTTTCCACAATTCAACAGCTGGGCAATATCAAAAATTTAAGTGTGGTGAAATGGAAAAGTGGTGCCTATGTATATATAAATAAGAAAATAATAAATAAAATCAAAAAAAGTAGAAATATGGAAAATATGAAAAATAAAATGCAGTAAATAAATAAATAAATAAGTGATAATGCAAACACAAATTTTACTATAAAAAAATTTTATTGAAATCTGGCAGTCAAAGAAATAAATTAGTGATAAATGCAAAAAAATTTTACTATAAAATAAATTTTATTGAAATCTGAAGTCATAAACGAAAAAAATATTCTTCAAAATTTTAAAAATTCATCTACTTATGGCTACCTAAGCAAATCCCTACAAATAACACCGTTTAAATACACATTTATACATCGCACAAAAACAAATATTGACAGCAAACTAAAGTGTCCAGCTAAAAATAGCCGCACTTGAACCACAACCAAAGAAATTGTGCGGTCATATCAGATGACATTTGCAGCAACACTACACCTGGCACTGTTGGGCGAAAAATCCCGTTGACTGCGTGCAACAACAACTGAAACTTGTACCAGCAGTTAGCAACAAGCGTGAGCATTGAAGAAATCTGCTAGTCACGCTAGCGGAAAGCCACAGCTAGCCAAGCTGTCCAAGCTAACCACTTTACAGCGCCGGCTTAACCGAACAGTGCAAAATTGGTCACAGCAACGTTGACCAAATCGAGGCGTACTTGCAGCAGAAGGGTGTAGTTGGAACACGCCAAAAACTCATTAGCCCTGCAGGCATTTCGCTGTAAATAATTCAAATCAAAATTTTGCTTTCTACGCGTAGCCAACACTTTACAGTTAAAGACAGCAGAAGCAGCAGCAGCCATGATGAAATATCCGCGCACCACTTCGAGCACATCGTCTGGCTTTTTTGAAGATGATGAGCCTATGATGGATTTGGCCTATCAGGCGTCGCCGCATTCGCCGGCCACACCTGAGGTTTTGAAACGTCACATGGTGCGCATGTTCAGCGCTGAAGAGTGAGTGTCTTATTTTTTCACATTTTATTAATTTTTTTGATTTTTTTTTGCAATTTATTTAATTTTTACAATTAATTTTTTTTTTAATTTTTTTAGCAATTTATTTAACTTTTACAATTAATTTTTTTTTATTTTTACAAATTTATTTAATTTTTACAATTATTTTTTTTTTATTTTTACAAATTTATTTAATTTTTACAATTTTTTTTTTTAATTTTTTTTGCAATTAATTTTCATTATGTCGCATAACACCAAATATTACTTAAGTGCCATGTCTCTACTTTCCTTTTTATTACATTACTTTAGCTTTGTGATTTTGTTATTGTTTTTTTTTATTATTTTTTTATTTTTATTTTTTTATTTTTTTTTTTATTATTTTTTATTTATTTATATTTTCTTTTATTTTTTATGTCAAACCACTATGCGACTTTTTTATAAATATTTTTTAAAAATATATTATGTCTGACTGCTTTGATGGTTTGCCGCCAATTCTGCACACTTTCTACCATTATGGCAAGTCGCTGGGTTTTATTGTTCGCACAAAGCGCGCTTACGAGTGCATATACATATGTACATACACGTACACATCTGAAGTGCCACTTCTTTGCATTCAATCACCAAGTATGGCTCATTATTATTGTGTTATTTTTATGTTTTGTGATTTGTAAGTGAAGACAATTGACCATTCTCTTCAATTACACAATTGTGCTGGTATTTCTTCTGGATTTTTGCTGTCTCCTGACGTTCGTCTGAAATGATTTTTTAATAATTATTTAATTATGTTTAAGTTATGTGCCTGCCGGCAATGATTTCGTAAATGCACACAATGCACATACATACATGAAATTTTGCGCCTAAAAAGTTACTCATACGCCCTGTTTGACATTTTATTTTTTTTTGTCATAAAACGATCATTAGTGTTAACAGCGCGTTTCGAAATTGATTGGATCAGCTCAAAAAGTAGCTTTATCTAAAACCTAGTGAGTGTGGATGCTAATTTAAGTGTTTGTGGTAGTGTAGCTCTGACGTTTTGAAGGCTTCTAGGTAAAGGCACGTAGCAAATGAGAATTTTTTGTTACCAAATTGTATTTTTGATGAAGAAATTTCATAAATACTTAATATAAATTTTATTATATAAGAAGCAAAGAACAATTTTGTACAGTATTGGCATTGGCTTTTTTCGATGTCGGCGCATTTTTGGAGCGCTAATCGCTAGAGAATTGAACAGCTTCGACGACATAATCATAAACCCATGTCCATTGTATGCATCCTCGTCAGCTACGTTGTCAAGCATCTCTTTTGCAACCTCTCCTCGACGTCAGTTTTGTAAAAGATTTGTTTTTTGTTACGAAGTCCGAAAAATAATTCTAAGAATTGAAGAAAGTTTCACCAAGTACGTGCTCTTAATTATAGCGAAAAGTTCATCCGCCTTAGAGTTTTCTATTTTTTTATAATCAGATAGAAAGATTCAAATCTTCAAATCAAAATGGTCTCGTACCTATTTTTCAGTACCAAGCGAAAAATACAAAATTTTGAAATTTTTTACCCACCCTAGTATGTTTGCATATGTATGTATATTGTATATATACTGTATATGAGTACACCTTCTCAATCATATCCAATAAATGCGTCGCTCTTAACAGTAAACCTTAGCAAATACAATTGATAAATCGAATTTACAACACAATTCGGCAACTCGAACACACTGCAGTCAAATAATCGTTAACAAACAATATTAATAATGAAATAAATTACTTGCTAACGCCACAGCAGCAGGAATCCACGCTTTACACGTTCATTGAACGGCGCGGCTTGCGTGTTTGAAATATGAGTGTCCTTAATATAATATTATTTCTTTATTTTCTACTTCCTTCGGCGTTTCTTTTTTCATCTTCCATGCCACTAAACACTCGTACAAGTACATATGTACATTCATTGTACAATTGTAATAATGTCAGACTGAAAGGCTTCCTCCGGTGTTTGCTTGTTTGCGCTCGCTTAGCACGCCACTTTAGCAACGTGTACAACGGTAAAACCACATTAGCGCAGGTTATTGCACTAAGCAATAATACTTTGACCTTAAGTACAGCGAAGAAAAAAATGTATTGAGCAGAGAAAAAGTTAAAGACAAAGCAATGAGTAGTGTGCTTGTATATTGCGGGTAATTAAGGTGCAAAGGTAGCAAAGTATATATGTATGTATTATATGTAAATAGTTAATAATTTGTGTTGTTGTGAGTGTTTAACTTAATATCGTGCTTATCATATTACTGGCATACTACTAGTATGGAGAAAAGTCAAATATATATACATATTGATTGGTTAATTGACGCATACGAAAGTGGAACGTACTGACGTATGTCTTTTATACCTATTAAGCTTGCCAGTAGACCCTCAGCTTTTGAGATATCGCTCTGAAATTTTGCACACGTACTTGTCTATCCAAAAAGCTGGTAATTTGTCGAAAAGCTGATATCGGGTCATTATAGGATATAGCTGCCTTACAAACTGATGAATAAAAATTAAGTTTTTGTATGAAACAATTTTTATTTTACAAGATATTTTTTTAATATTTGGCGTAGATTATTGTCCTTGGTAAGCCTACAAGTTCCGAAGAAATTGTTCATATCGGACCACTATATCATACAGCTGCAATACAAACTGACCAATCAAAATTAAGTTCTTCTATGGAGAACTTTTTTACTTGAGAAGATATCTTGACGAAACTCAGTATAGATTACTTTCCAAGGCAACGGTACATTCTCCGAAGAAATCGTTCATATCAGACCACTATAGCATATAGCTGCCATACAAACTACCCGATCGAAATTAGGTTATTGTATGACAAACTATTTTATTTTACAAGATATCATCATGAAATTTGACATAGCTTATTTTTTGAGCCAATGGCACAATCTCCGAAGAAATTTTTCAAATCGGACCACTATCGCATATAGCTGTCATACAAACTACCCGGTCGAAATCGGGTTCTTGTATGGAAAACTTTTTTATTTTACATGATATCTTCGTGAAATTGGGCATGAATTATTTTCAAAGGCAACGGTACAATCTCCGAAGAAATCGTTCATATCGGACTACTATATCATACAGCTGCAATACAAACTGACCAATCAAAATCAAAAAAATAATGTTTTTATTATTATATTCATACCTATTTAGCCTAACGTTTTTCATTTCTGCCTATACTTGCCGAATGGAAAGACACCAATCACTTTTTTATCGATTTCATGGAATCGAAATATTACTTCTATATCTACCAGTAAAACACCTCTTCAATCCTTTTGCAGGCAAAAATTTATCTGAAAAATCTAATTTCGTGGCACCAAGTAGAATAACTACCTGAAAGATCCTCATTATAGTTGTTAAAGGCCATTTCTGTTTTTTCCAAATTTTATAAATGAGTCATTAAATAAATATTTGTTTTCGTATTAACAGATAAAACAATTTTCCTCAAAAAAGAATTGCAAACAGATGTGCGAATTCATTTATTTTTTCGCAATCAATTTTTCATGGTCACATTGATTTACATACCTTTGTATGTACATACATATGTATATGCATATGTAAATGCACAAACGAAATCGATTACCGTTGCGCCAGCTGCCGTGTACACAGCGCCATTTGGCATTATAAACGGCTTGTTCAGTGTCGGCAAGATTTTATGGTGAAACGCGTGTTTCAAATCTTAATGCAAATATAAAGGCACACTCCGTTGCCGTAAAGATTTTAAAATTTTCATTTTCAACACGGTTCCAGCAATGGATAAATAAACATTCAATTGCTGTATGTGGACAATGTCAATCACATACATACAGATATATGCAAGTCTGTTGCGTTATCGTTTTTTTTTTTTTTGTTTTGTTTTTTTTTTTTTAATTGTATGCCATTTTATTGTTGCTTTTGCATTATTTTTGATTTTTATCAAAAACTGGAAAGCATTTTGCACGGCCAAAGGCCAACAAGTGTAGCATGCCATGAGCTGCTTGAGTGAAAATGTATATAAAGTAATTAAATTAATTATATTTGCAGTAAAAATTGTTGAATAAATGCCTCTATTAAAAATATCTTCACATGTACTGTTACTTATAATAGTCTAAAGTCCAACACTCGTATTAATTACCCGTCTTTTATGAGCATATGCGATTAAGGCCTCTTAATCTGCAAAGAAATTGTAGTTAATGGTATTTCTGTAAACAGAACATCTTCATCTTTGAACTCTCCAATCAGTGCTTTCCTTAAAATTACAGCATTTATTGCAATGATTTCTTGATTTCGATTTCTACGAAGCTGCAATGCAATGTATATTGAAACGCCTCGAGATAGAAATGCACTGATTTGGTGACATGCTGATCGATTTTTTCGTAAAAAAAATATATTTGAACAAACTCATATTTGCTTAGATTCTTCTTTCTGTTTCTTTGGAACGTAATTTGCTAAAACTTAGTGCTCGCCGGTAAGCGGCAGCTGACACTCGTTGATTTTGCTTGAAAATCACTTATTACTCTTTCAAGTGCAAATGTATTAAATTAGCAATCAATTCTGTCGCCAACAGGGGTGCGAATCCCAGCGCAAACTAGTTTCGAGTGATGCCCAGCAATGGCAACAAATTGCAGCAATTATTTCATTACAGCTAAACAAAGTGAAAATATTGAAACTTTGTACTTTCATATTTACAGTTTTTTTGCTTAAGAATTCCATTTGATAAATTGGCTTTATAGTAAGTGCTAATACAGTTGCATATATACTATATATTATAAAATTATATATTTTTTATTATTGGTAAAGTATTCGGATTTCATAATATATATTACAATAATATTTGCTTTTGAAATGATAAATCTGCATATGAGAGTTTCTGTTTAAAAATAGCTGTTGCATTAAAATCATCTATGATTATTGCCACAACCCAAAGTACCACTTAGCAAGCTAATTATTTTCCAATTGCATTATATTATTTTAATTGCTTACAAATTATAGAATGTAGTTTTAATTGTTATAGCTAGTTAATTATTAAGTCTTTAATCCAAAGTACATTCACTAATAGCATATTACAAATTTATCTTTTCTTTTTTCAGGTAAGTCATGGAGTAATAAGCGTGTTCATACTATTTTTATTACATTATAATCCCTGGCAGAGTGTAAGTAATAACATACTAAATAGAGATAAACAATTTTACAAGGGCTAAAACGCAAAGTTGGCAACTACTTCCTAAGAATAGCAATTTCAAAGCTAAAAATTTGTAAACGAAAATATATTTCACTAAAATATATACATTTTGGGCAACATAAATAGTTTAAAATCAGGTTGAAAGTCGGGAATCCGTAGATCGGATATATTGTGGCTAGCAGAAGGCTTGGACTGATTGCAATAACTTTTGGTATTACCCAAGTACGGATTTTGGTCTGGTGGAATCATCGGCCCATTTTTCTTCGAAAATGAAGAAGGAACCGTAACCATCAATGGTGAGCGATATCGCGCAATGTTAACCGAATTTTTCTTCAAGCAAATTGAAGAGGAAGACTTGGACAACATTTGGTTCCAGCAGGACGGCGCTACGTGCCATACAGCAAATGCTACACTCAATCTTTTACGCCCTATCTTCGAAATTTAAAATTTTATATGTTCCAACGCAGTTTTATGAACATACCTCATTCACTGCCATAAAGTCCGCTAGAATAACGAAAATCATTATATTTAATGTATGAGAACTGGAGCAATTCATGGAACGATTTCGCACACTTGAAGCAAAAGTTATTAGAGATATGGAGGTTGACAGAAGTATTGACCCGATATAACCCGTTTTTGGCACTTGTGGACTAAGTATATAGAAACCTGGGAACGTATTGACCCGGTTTAACCTACTTTTGACAAAGCCACATTATTGTCGATAAACCGTCTTCTATGAATTTCACCTTATTTTTGTTAAAAAGTCAGCCATAGGCACTGAGGTCCACAGGTGGTGAAAGTTTTAGTCTAATTTGGACAATTTTTAGATGTTCGATGGCGTTGCATGTCTGTAACATCTGTAGAATACTATCCTAAGAGATCAAGTTGATCCGAGCAATGATTTTGGGGAAAAAGCCTTGAAAAGTTGCTCCCTCGAGATAAGAGATGTATAGTCGCGTAAAACTTAGGACGCGTTTTTCTCGAAACAGTCTTTTCAAAGTCAATTGTCAAAATTTGTCGCGAACTAATCAACCAATCTTAATGAAGGTTAATTAACTAAAATATTTGAAGTTAATGATTTGAAGCAACTCAATATCGCTTGACAAATGAGTATATACAAGAAAATCGATTTTATACCCAAATATAAGATTATGGAATTCTTCTAAATGCACTGCCGTTATGGCTTTGTATCAACTTTAGTAAGATGAAGAAGGTGAATTTATCGCAGGTCTTTCAGATATAATTTATAAGATCTTGAACGCGAAATTTTTTTGTTCAATCTTTATTTCTTTATTGACGAGGGAAATCAATTTTATTTTGTTCAATCACAACTATTTAAAAACAAAAACGTCGAGAAATTTTCACTGAAATTTGCATTTTTTTGTACGGAAAAAATACAATTTTCACTTTTTCTTCGTACAATTATGGTCCTAGTTTATGGTCTTAATCAAAACCCAATTTTTTTCTTTTTACTTCATTTGATTCGATAAGTTCTGTTCTTTCTAAAGGCCTGCCGGAAACTACGACGTATTGACCGAGTTTTGAATATTTTCTTTTGAAAATTTCAAAAAATCTATGTAAAATATGTATGTATTTGGAATAATAAAAATTTTTATTAAAATATTTAACTTTTTATATGAAAAAAACATTCAAAATATACTATTTTTCCTCGAGGAAACCCTTGTAACCACTTAAAGATGCTTTTTGTGCAAAGTTTTACTCGGATAGCTTTACTGGTGCTTCATTTATATACAGAAGCTGAAAGCATCAGAGAAAGTTTAAAATTATGTTATATGAAAAATGGCAGTAGTTGAGGTTCGACTTCACTGATTTTAATTCTAATTTACCTAAAAAATGTCAGAATAATGTTATGCGCCAAATTTGACTGAAATCGGTCGAGGAGTTCCTTAGATAGTAGAGTTTCACCTAAAGGTGGGTGGTTTGAATTTTGATTTGATTTGAAAATGTCAGAGTAACCTTATGCACCAAATTTGGTTGGAATTGGTCGAGGTGTTCCTTAAATAGTAGAATTACACCTAAAGTTGGGCGGTGCTACAGATATACAGATTTAATTTTATACAAGCCGTAACCAAAATGTTTGGCCTAGAATAGGTTGTGACTTATCCACATTCTTAAAAAAGCTGAGTTCAAGCAGAGTTGCGAACGATTTTTCTCTAAAATTTTAATTAAAGTAGGTTATGTTAAATTGGATTAGATTATGTAACATATCAAATTGTTTCATAATCGACTGATTTCGTACTATAATTTGAACCGAATATTTGTATTGCCTTAATACCTTTAGCTTATCATCAACTCCATAATTTTTTACTCTTTGTATGACAATACACGCCCGCGCCCCCATTGACGTCATTGTTGTATTAAATCAATGTTAATTTGAGCTAACACGGTTTTATTGTTATTTTAATGAGATCTTTTTAATTTAAATGCATAAATTTAGAAATTCGTGCATTCATTTGCAGCATTTGCTTGCAAAAACAAGTCACTCGTGTTGCGATTTATTACCGAATGCACAAACCGGTTTTATATCTGCTGCTTAAATACTTAATTATTAGTTGAAAGCCGCGGCGAAATGAAAAATAACATCATCTATTGTATTTATAGCGGCTTTTATTAGATATGAGTTCATATATACATATGGTATATATATCAAAGTTTGCCATATGCATATAATTAAAGTGAATACCTACACGTATAATTACTAACTAATAGCAAGCAATAATTGCGCATGATTTCGTACAAGAAGCCAGAGCAAAAACACTGAAACGCAATTATTATTTGCTTAGTTTTTTCATTCATTTATTTTTGCTGCAAACGCCGCGCTTCCACTACCAGTTTGGAGCAGTTGAAAGATGCCTTCAGCCACCATATTTTATGCAGCCAATACGTCACGAAGTCCGCATGCTGAGTCAAGGTCGCTTAGCTGATTGTTAGTTATGAGCTGCAGCAGTTAACCGCAGCATTTTGTTGCGTATTTTCGCTACCTTTGTGCCAGTCGTGAGGTCATATTTTTTTCGGCTCCGTACTACTACAGCTGCTACTACTTTTGTAATAGATCGACACTATAATTTAGCTTGCAGCTTCAAGCGTCCGTCATTTCTGCAATTAATTGTCGAATACTAGTAAATCCCCTTCATTTTTGCAATTTCACTTACAAATAAAGCTTGTGAATTGTGTTTTTATTTTATTTGTCTTCTTTTTCATACACAGTCGATTTATTAATGTCCAAAGTGTCATATTTTATTAATTGTAATCCAAACTTGTTTTCAACATTTTCTACTCCGCCTTCAAAGCTGGCGACTATTCGACTGCTATGCGATTCCTAACTTCCCAGCTCGCTGTTTGTAGGAATATGCTCAGCAGTGTTTACTTCATTACCTAATCAATGGGTTCCTCTGCTTATTAGTATTTGAGCTATGAAGTAAACAAGATGATTTATTAATCCTCAGCGACGCTCTTCGCCTCAGATAGGGGTGTGTATGCTTACAGCTTTACATAAATTATGCCTGATTTACATTGCAAAATGTCTAATCTCCTCAAGGCGTAAATTATAGACACTTTTTACGGATCGTAAATTTCAAAAACTTTTAACGAATTAAGCACAAAATTTGCATGCAATCGCACTATTAATGCCATCTCTAAGTTGTTGCTAGCCGCGCGCAACTTTTTTCTATTCGGATTTTTTGTATCGCAGGCAACATTTTTTTTTTTATAATAATACGTTATAAGGCTATAATTTTCGCATAATTCAAGCTCTTCAGTTTTCTTTACTGAACGTAAGTTACGTGACTTTCAACATTAACACCAGTAAGAGGCTTGGTTTCATTTCGAAAACAGTGTTAAAGGTACTACTAAGAGCAAAAAATAGTAAGACTTTGTTCATAATTTTAAAATTCTTATTTTATACTTTAAAATATATGTCATGCCTTTCAAAGTAATCTCCCTTGAGCCCAGTACACTTGTGCCAATGATTTTCATAACTTCGAAACAGTTGTTAAAATCAATTTTCAGAATAGCCTTCAATGACTCAGGACGCTTTCCCCGAAACGATCGGATCTAAATCAAACGAATACGGTGGTTGCGTCATGATATTGGTTGCAAATTTGGCGAAAAAATTACGAAAAATTAATGAATTAAGCGATGGTGCAAAAACCACCCCATATTTCTGGCCTCTTTTTACGAATAACTCCACGCAAATGACTCATAATACTCAAATAGTAATCTTTGGTGACAATTGGCTGGTCGGAAGGAACTCGACGTGCACCATACCTCGATAATTTTAGAAAAATGTCAACATAACCTTGATTTTTGACCTGCTTTGTCGTGGCTTTTTCGGCTTCGGCTAACCCTTGCCACAATATTAAGCCGATTTGTTTCTGTTTTCAGGCCGTAAGCACAGATCCAAGACCCAACGCCAGTAATAATACGTTTCATGACATCCAGCTAGTCGGCAAGCATTGTTTCAGTGGCGTTAACGCAACGTTGTTGAGTGATTTTGGAACCAATCGTGCTTTCACTTTTCTTTGGTCCAAATGGTATTTCTAAATGGTTTTCACTGATCCTTCCGATATTTTAACTATGCCAGTAAAATCTCTGACTGCTAATTGTCGATTCTTAAGCACCACTTTCTTTATTTTATTGACATGTTGATTATCAGTTGATGTTGGTGGCGGCCCTGCACGTTGATCGTCGTCAACGCGTTACCGACCCTCTTCAAATAATTTGAATCAATCAAAAACACTTGCTCGCGGCAGACAATTATCACCGAAGGTCTGTTCGAATATTCTAAACGTTTCGGTCCAGAAATTTTATTCCGTACACAAAAATTAATGGAACTTATTTGTTGAAAAATTTTACTCATCGTAAACCCTTCCTGCTTAGAAGAACTTTCTCATAGGAATGCGATGTGAGATTATTGCTTTAATTGCCGCTTAGCTATCGACGTATATATGAAGTTCCTTATGTCAGTTCCTGCGTGGTTAGCTATCTCAGCAGCTTTGCTGACCGCAAAGACTTCACCCTCTAAAATACAGCAGTATTCCGACAGCTAAAAAGACCGCCTGAGATTCCAGAGCTCACTCTAGCAGCCATTTTTGATCCGTCTTTGTATATATTTGAAGCTCCCCTGTGAACCCTACGCCATCCACCCGCTTTCAGCGTGACTTGAAACATTTCCTCACAGATAAAGCGTCAGGGTATGAACCCGCTGCCTATCAAGCTATGTCGAAAGGTACTTGTGTCAAATTCACCTAGAGCCAGCAATCTTACAGGTGGTTTCGCTGCCGCGCTTTCCACTGCAATGTCAATTGGTGACTGGACGCCTAACCTTTCAGGTGTAGCCGTAGTCCCTTTAAGTTCAAATATACACCGCCTTGTTCATAACATTTCGTCATTTTGATAATAATTTCATAATACCACTCTTATAGAAACCTTCGCCTTTATGTTTAAGGCATAAAAGCCTCCCAGTGAAACTCTCAGAACTTCTGGCAAGCCACTATCGTCTCATCTGGCCGCTTTTGAACGATTGCTTGCATCAGATGGTCCAGTTGTTGACAGTTCTCCGGAGGCGAATTTTCACCAGCAAAATATTATAGAGAGGAACACGTAGAAGTAACTTGGTGACAGGGCTATATGATTGAAGCATAAAAACATTCCAATGAAGCTCCTGAAGCTTCTGGCGAGCTACTGTCGATGTCTGTGGCCTTGTGCTGCCCTGATGGAACACAATTCACCTCCTATTGGCCACATCTGGCCGTTTCTGAGTGATTGCTTTCTTCAGACGGTTCAGCTATAGACAGTACAAATCCCAAATAAGAGCAAGGCAGCCCCTCATAGTAGATGATTACCTGCTCATCTCATTGGCCATCATTCTTCGACGTACTTAAATTGCTAGGATATCCCTCAGTTCTAAAGAAAAAGGTCTTGTAATATGCTTGAAACTCTTGTGTCTACGAGTATAAGACAAATGTCACTGCAATAACTGTTTACCGCATTAAAATAAAAATAATAATCTGACATCATATTAAATAATTAACGAAGTTTAATGTGTAAATAATGACGCACTCTGTCTTCAAATATTAAAATTAAATCAGTTTTCCGCGCCATAAGCAACACACTTTCGGCGACCACCAGACACTCGAACTCACCACTCGAGCAAATCAACGTGCGTTCAGACTTTTAATTTGCTTTATGACTCAATGCAAATGATTTATATTATATATACCGCAATCATATATTACATATATATACACATAAATACATTACTTTATTTACTTTGGAACAAAATAATATGCGAGTGTTACGCAAATATTTGACTTTACATCATCAGCAAAGTTAAAGCTGGTCGACGATGGCACTAATGATAAGCGCGCGGTTAAGGTGGCACTGCCCGTGAAGGCGTAAATTACGACAAGTGTGACGGTACTCTTGCATTTACGGTGCCTTCGCACATGCCAAATGTAATTTAGAGGCGGAAATAAAAATTTGCTCGCTTGACTTGACTGCCAGCGACGGCCGGTGGTGCGTTTTTTTTATTAAATTAGTTATACTTTAAGCTGCTTCAATCATCGCTGGCAAATAATAAATTCATTCAATGGCGTGGCAAATGTAATTGCCTGTCAAGGCGTAAGTCAAGTGGTTGACAGTAGGTGGGCAACCGGAGTTATAGTCTCACTTATATAAATAAATGCTCGACGCTTGTAATAACTCACCAAGGACACGCCTTGATCCTTTTAAGCTGAACAAACGGCTACGGGTGTGCTTAATTCTTATCTCTGCGCCTGTTGCTGTCACTACAGCCACTTCAATGCCGTAAAAGCAATAAATATTGACGGCTGTGCAAGCTGCATAAATAAATGCCTTTGTTACTGTTTGCAGGAGGAGGAGGTGGTGGCAAACTTGAGCAGCTATTTCACTGATGGACAGCTAATATAAACAAATGAATTAATGCGAAGATTAATCAGCATATGAAATAGCACGTACTAATACAATGATTTAGTGCTCGCAACAAGCATTTTATGCTTATATATTAATACTAAATTGTTGAAAATTTGTTTTGTATAAAAATATTAGAGAAAAGTTTCACTTAGAAATTTGTGTGAAGACGTTTTCCCTCTTATAAGAAAACTATACACCGTGTTGCTGATCCAAGTGCCCTAGCTACTATAAGATAAGGGTACATTCTATTCCGTATGGCTACTGATCTCACTATTTCATCTGGATGTGTAAAAGTAAGAGATCCGAACAGTTTTCGCTCTCATCCGGTAATATCGCACATTGTCCAGTTGGAACTCCTAAATCCAATAAAAGAGGTGGAACTTCCTGAGAGCGAAGAGTTTCTTAGACTTCTTACTATTTACCCTGAGCCAGAAGCACCTTACGACTGCACAGCTATTGGTATTCGACCAGTACTTGCTGATTTAGTCTGCGGTCCAACAGTCCAGAAGTGAACCACAAGATGCCAACAGAGCTCTTATCCGTTCCTATTCCGCAGTTATTGGGACTAAAGTACCCTCAACCGTCTTTCAGCTTCCTACAATACCGCTGTGGCCAGGAACCTAAATCAGTGTAATCATAAAATAACTCGATACTAGAAATAAGGAGTCTAGAGATCTTTTCACAAGTCTTAAACACACAATCAGCGAACTTAAAGCTAATATCACAACCCTACTATCAGCGTGGATAGTCACCACTCTGCAGGAGGCTGCGCTCCGGAGCGGTAGACCTACTGCAATATTAGCCACGCCCGCTTGGTAGAAGCTATAGTGGTGAATTAGCCTAAAATTGGAGCTGATGAAAAGTTCCCAACTTTGTACTCATTCACTTTCCCTTCCATGCCTCTCTAGATGGTATGTAAGCAGAGAGGCGTCAGGGAGGGCTGGCTTCGGCGACCAGGTAATTCAAGTATACAAATATCAATGATTGTTTCAAATATGACTCTGATCTCAATTATAAAGCAATCGGTAAAAAGCGAGCACTTTAAGAGTCCTCTGATAAAATATAAACAATAAGTTTTGTATACAAAAAATTTATATACTTATGTATGTTTATCGTTGAATACATAATTATGCATTTGTAATAATTGCTTTAATAACCATATCAATTGCTTGGCAACTAATCAACAGTTTACTCAACATTGACTAATCTATATATTCGAGTTTGGTGCCCGTTCGCCTTGTTCTAACTGTAATATCGCTCCCTCTACGCCGCCTTTCAATAGTCAGCAACCGATTACAGATACAGTTCAACCGTTAACAGCCATCCATCACGTGTCTACTTAGTCGATTGCTCATAAAGCTTTATTCGTACATACAAGTATGTACTATACATACTTATATTTATGTGCATATATTTATGTTCATATAATAATATCTATAAATGATGCAGTGTTCGTTTGTATAGATTGTCCTTCAGTTTTGCAGTTTGCAATCGTTTATTTATTATACGATTTGTGGAAAATCACTTCGTGGTGTCTTTTAGAGAAGAGGAGGTTAATAACTCTGAAAAGTATAAAGGATAATTCCACATGTCGGCCGCTGTAGTCGAAAGTGTTTGGTGCGAGGCGTTGACTAAGCTGGTAGTTGGTTAAAATCTTCTTTGAAGGAACCTGTCTTTGCGAAAATTGTTTTCTTTTCCAAGAGTGTTCGCTTGTAGACATAATATTTTAAAGTTTTGAAAGAATTGCTGTGATAAAGAAGCTTTTAAAGGAATGCATCAGTCATTTGAAGGTAGATAAAAGATTCACGTAGCCAATAAATGAAAAGCGACGAAAAAGATTCACGCGGACAATAAAAAAAGCGAACTTATCTCCTTTTTATTTTTCATTAAACCTTCAAAAGGGTATTTTAGTTCTTGTATGGACAACTTTTTTATTTGACAAAATATGGTAACGAAATTTAACATGGATTATTGTCCAAGGCAAAAATATAATATCCGAACAAATTGTTCAGATCGGATCACTATAGCATGTAGCTGCCATACAAACTAACCGATTATAGGGAAGTTCTTGTATGGAAAACTTTTTTATTTGACAAAATATCTCAACGAAATTGGCATGGATTATTTTCCAAGGAAATACTTTCAATCTCCTAAAGTACCGATCAGATCGGACCACTATAGCATATAGCTGCCATACAAAGTGATCGACGAAAATCAAGCCCTTATATGGAAAACTTTTGTAAAGGGTACTTGAGCTCCGGTGCAACTGAAATATATATTTTTCATAGTTTCGATAAATTTCAAAACCATAAATTGGAAAAATATGGCATTTCATCAGCAGCAGTTAGAGTTTAGTTATAATCTAATTGTGCCGTACTCATTTGCTTGCCAAAGAGGGTTGGTTGACATTTACACTGTCATAAAAGCTTAGCCGTTTTTTCTACGTGCAGTATTATTTATATTATATATGCAATAAATGATTACGTTTTCAATGCACTGTGCACTGTATGCATTATTGTTATTATTTTCTACTTTTGTTTTATGCAGCTTTTGTGATAAGGCTCGTCTATTCAATAGCAATTGCAATTGCCTTTGTTGCGGTTCATTTGATCGCAATGACTCGTTGTTGTTCTTTGTTTACATGGCGCCAGAGTTTCTCTTATCACCGAAAGCTACAAGTGTATTTATAATTCTTGCATTGCCAATCATCCACCGTAAAGTGCGCTAATACCTAGATATGTATGTAAATTAAACAATAAAGCGCACACACTTCATGCTTTTTTTGAAGCCTACACTGTACGTGACTACGAAAAATTTCGAATTTAGCACGTCTGCCTGGTAAACAAAGAGGACACTTCATGCAGAAGTTCTGTGGAATTGCATTGCGTCAAGGAGTAGTCAGTCTGTAGGGGTGTCAGTTTCAAAATTTTTCTCCAAAAAGAAAGGGTACGCTATTTGATCCCCCGCGCTGAAGGAAAAGTAAAGGAAGAAACAAAAATCAGGCTGATGAGTTATCATGTATATTAGCAACCTTTTTGCACCTGTCAATGCGTTAATAAGTAATTTGAGAGGACTACAACATAAAATATATGTAAAAATCTATTTGAAAACACCAAACAAAAATTTGGCTAAAAAATAAATCATTGATATACGAGTGAGCCTTTTATATTAAGAGATTAGAGCAATAACTATTGATATTCGAAAATCGCTTTATTGTTTTTCAAAATATTCTCAATTAAGATCTATACGCTTTTGCATCCGTTCGAAACAATTTTCAAAGCACTTTTGCCACTCTGAATGAGATATCTCCAATTCATGCGTACTGAACGCATCAACAGTCGCTTCAGCCGTAGCAAAATGTTTACCTTTTAGTTTACCTTCTACGTACGTACAGGAATAATACTTATACGATGCAAAGTTGGAACTATATGGTTGCTAACTCATCAAAAGAATCTTTTGAGTGCTCAAAAATGCAGTTGTTTCTGTCGATGTGTGTGAGCTCGCATTGTCATGGTGAAGATCACTGTCTTCGGTTCTTGGTTGCCTTGAGTTCTTGAATGACAATTGGCAAGCAAATGGCTGTGTACCCTTCAGAATTTACTTAATTGTGTGTGACCTTCACGAAACTCGTGTTAGAATGATCAACAATCTCAGCCCTGTTGCTGGGTTAATCCAAGTAATAAATAAGTATATGCAATTTAATTTCAATTTTTGGCAAAGATGAACATTATAAGTTACTGTACTTACGTTTCGTTTTTGTTTGGCGCTAATTAAGGTTGTCATGTCCCGAAATATGAAAGGGGTGATGAATAAAATATAAAGGGTGAAAAATTATCTTAACATGAATGAGTTTTAAAAATATTTTTTTTACAAGTTTTTTCAAAATTTTTAAAAATTATTTCAAAATTTTTAAATTTTTTCTCTATTCTATTCTTTCTATTTTTTTTTACAAGCTCTTTCAAAATTTTTAAAAATTATTTCAAAACTTTTAAATTTTTTCTCAGTTTGAAACACGCCAAAGTATCACCATTAAAACTGCTTTTCGGCGACGCGTCTATGAAATACCAACAGAAATCGCGCCCCACTACTCTCATTAAAGCTACAGTGGACTTCCCCTTAACCCGTTTAGTAAAACCAGTAATGATGCGAGCGACAGATGTGAGCCTAAATTGTTTCGCTTTAATATTTGATTTTTTCATTTTGATATTTTTTTATCATTTTGATTTTTTTTTTTCATTTTGATTTATTTTTTTTTTTTTTTAATTTTTAATTATTTTTTTTAATTTTTTTTTTTTAATTTAATTTTCTTTTATTTTTATTTTTTTTTTTATTTTTTTTTTTATTTTTTATTTTTTTTTATTTTTTTTTTTTTTTTTTATTTTTTTTTTTATTTTTTTTTTTAATTTTTTTTTATTAAAATCTCCTACATACACTATTAATTGCGTTGATGTTTATGACCAATAACTTGACAACAAGCGAGCTACGTCACACGCTTCGTTCCACACGGTTGCATATGCAACAGCAGCACGACACCGGCTTCGACTGAGATTTGGCGTCGCGGCGGTTGATTGTGTAACACTTTTAAATAGTCACAACAGCTAAAGCAATAACAAAAATTTAAGCCATCGTTTTCAGTTGCTATTTTCAACGCTATTTTGTACGTTTTTTTTATGACTATAATTATTGCTTCAGCCACAGGTGCCACATGCAAAAAAAAGCTCATTAAATACTTAGACGATTTTGTTGCTTGCCTGTCTTTGTATTGTTGTTTGTGTGTTGTAAACAAAATTTTTAAACAGCCTAGCGTTTGGCCAACAGCAGTAACTCGACTTAAGCGTTTTTTTGTTGGCAATGCTCCGCGCCTGTTTCGCTTTGACAGTTACTTCCAGGAGGCCAGCCATTTCCATTGTCTAACGCTAGCCACGCCGCTGCATTGGCATTGTCTTTGTTCACAAACATTGTTAGGCGATTTGTTTCCTATTACCACAAAATGCTTACACGCTTGTTTTCGTTGTATTGTTCGTGCGCAGCTATGCAGCTCTATGAGCGGTGTGTTGGCAAGCGCGCGCAGCAACAGCGACAGCAGGAGTGGAAAGGAGCCGTAAAACAGCAAGCTTGTTAATTCCGTCAGCCCGTTTATCTCTCAACAAATGGCTGTCGCGATTACTTATCTACAACATTATTTTCTGTTGCTGTGGCAATTATTGTTTTTATACAGTACGTGGGGCTATCAGGTGCTGCTGCTGCTTGCCATTGCAATTGTCATTAATTGTGCATTTCAAACACTCAAGCCGCGCTCGACGATTGTGCAAACGTGCGCATATAATTATAATGAATTATTTTTATAGCTGCTCAATACTGTTTTTGTCCATATTTTTTTTTTTCAATTTTTTTTCGACTAACAAACATATGTTGCTGCCAAAAGAGGCGGACAACTACTGTAGGCGAGTTAATAATCGATGTTGAAATTGCAACTACCGTTATGTTGAAAAGGCGACACCTGTCGGATTTCATGGTAATATGTCGGAATTGAAGTTTTGAGTGTTTTCTAATACCTTTTCAGTAATGAATAATCTATCAATATTTTATTTTTTTTTTGGAAATTGTTTATTTTGTAATATTTTTTTTTGGAAATTTTGTTAAAAAAAAAAACAAAAAATAAAAATAGAATAAAATAAAATTTTATACATTAATTTAATCGAAAGGGGAGGTCTAGCGATTGGTATCTTTTCAATCTTCTACGTTGTAACCTATTGTCCGGCAGTTTAACCGCAAATATGTTTTCACAATGCTCCAAACGAAAGAGGTAATGTCTGATAAATTCCGCTATTGCTTCCTTTACAGTAAAAGAAGTTTGGGTCCCGGTGGAAGACATTGTTTCTCACATAGGAAACCAGAACTTGAAAAGCTTAGGTTAGTTTTAATTTCGAATTCGTTGCACTACCCCTGATTTGAATGCCATTTGTCTAGATCGATCGATTAGTATTACCTTATAAATTAGCAACTTTTTCTTTAGACTGAGGAGGGATCTTGGCCTAAGCAGCCAGTATAGCTGCGCCAACACTTGACAGAGTTCTTTTTATTTTTTTTTTTATTGATATTTCCAAGTGCGCCTCTTATCAATTGCAACATTGTTGATAACAACTTACCATACAAGTATAACGCCACTTGAGGGTAGGATTTTGTGCTTGAGGGCAGCTATAAATATGAAAAACTTATTTATTCACCATTTTCCTCTGCTATATCTAATAGACCAGGATAGATAACACTAGTTTGCATCCATTTTGCGACATTGATGTTAGAGGCTCTTTTTTGATCATTGTGGGTTGCTTAAACTGAAAATGATGGTGAAATTACAAAACTGTAAGTTACGTCCGTTCTAAGATCGTGAAGAGGAAGCAGAGGGGTATATGATTGAAGTTTTAAGGCTTTATTGCGTTTTAGCCCGATTTCTGGAAGAACTACGGGTTAAATGGAAAAAAATTATATGCCGAGCTGGTAGGTTATGAAAAGATCTATGTCTTTTGTATTAACACTTATTTCACATAACCTCAAAATTCATGTAAAAATCTTGTATAAACTTTCCTTCTTAATATCCCCAAAACATTGCATTTTTTATATAAATGTTATGGAGGAAGCATTATTTCGGCTTAAAATCGAAAAACCTCAAACTTTCAGACGGAAATTCCCAAGTCGAAATGTTAGAATTTTTAAAAAGTTAAAAGGCTTTATGTTTGTTGAAATGTATGCTTTCTGATAGTATAAAAAATATACACTTTACTATAATAAATTTTCTCTGAAAATGCAAAAATGTAAAGAGACCACTTTTTATGTGCTGTGCGTAGTATTTTTATATCAAAAGAAATTTTTATATAACAAAGATGTTACTCTTTTATTCAAAAATATAATTTTTCCAAACGGAAGAAACGGAATTTCAAACATATCGATAATACTTTACAACTCGGCTGGGTATTGGACAGAACCATTTTTTTTTATAAGAAACTGAGTTATAAGTGAAATAGATATTTTTCCGGTTTTCGAAGGTTTTCTGCAAAATCGAAATTTTCGAAGCTGGAAGACTCAATTTCGCAAACTTTTCTATGGATTATAGTAGATATGTAATTTCCTAAAGCATTGCCACTATCAAAGTTTTCTTCTTTATTCAAAGGTGTATAGCATTTTTCGTTTTGTCTTATATAGAAGTCATAGCCGAAGCTCCGAAAAATTAAAAATTTTTATATCAAACATTTTGATCTAACTTAGAAACTTTATAGGACCTGTTAAAGAAGCATTACCGAAAAGTGTTATACATAATCTCACGAAAAAATTTATTTCCTCCAAAATCAAGAAAAAAATATATTTTGCGTACGTGTGACCGTATAATGTAATAATGTCGTTATGTTTGTACAAAATTCGCAAATAATTCATAGTTTCTTATATATGTATGTATGTATGTATGTATATGCGCATACTTCAACGTATTTTTGTTTATAAACAAGCAAGCAGATAAAAAATGCGAATACAAGTACATACATACATACTTCCTATACATACGTACATATGTCTTTTCATTGAAGCAACATCTCAATTCGCATTTAATTCACTAATCAAAAGTTGTATCAACAATTGCGAAAAGTAACTAAAAATAAACGCCAATAAATAAGCGCGTACGCGTGTATTGGTATGAGAGAGTGTGTGCGTTTGCTAAAAATAGCCACTACGTTGATGACAATAGTAATTTGCTTCAATTTTATTGTTGCGCGCAATTCAATTAGATTTATTTAAAAAATATATGTACTTAGCAAGTTTCAAGCAATGCCGAACAAAGGCTTTTTAAATCTTTATGCATAAACTGGCAGCTTTTATATAATTTTTTGTATATGCTATAGTTTTCCGATCTGAAGAATTTGTTTGGAGATTTTAGCGCTGCCTTTGGAAATAATCTATGCCGCATTTTGTGAAGATATCTTGTCAAATAAAAAAGTTTTCCATACTAGGACTTGATTTTGATCGATCAGTTTGTATGACAGCTATGTATATGCTATAATAGGCCGATCTTAATACTATCTAAGGATATAATAGCTTTGCCTTGGAGAATGATCCATGCCAAATTTCGTGAAGATAGCTTCTGAAATAAAAAAGTTTTTCATACAATGACTTGATTTTGATCGATATGTTTGTATGACAGCTATATTTCATAATAGTTCAATATTAACACTACCTCGGGATGTTGTAGCGCTATCTTGGACAATAATCTATGCCAAGTTTCGTGCAGATATTTTGTCAAATGAGGAAGTTTTCATACAAGGGCTTGATTTTAACCGATCAGTTTGTATGACAAGCTATATGCTATAATAGGCCGATCTTAATATTATCTTCAGAGATTATAGCTTTACCTTGAACAATAATTCGAGCGAATTTCAGGTAGATATCTTGTCAAATAAAGAAGTTTTCCATACTAGAACTTGATCTTAATCGAACAGTATGCTATTACAGCTACATTCCACAATGTTCCGATATCGGCGTTTCTGTCAAATTAGTAACTTTTTGGGTAAAAAAAAGTGTGAAATTTTTCAGCTCAATGTTTCAAAAACTGAGAGACTCTAGTTCTCGTTGGTGAGCTATCAAAGCAGTGGGCAGTGTCAACTACAAATTGCTTTAATTACTTCATTGAATATGTTCACAAAACGCTAATTTTTCATTACAAGAAATAAAAGTTCGTAGACAGCTCGCTGTAAGCACATCAGTGCAATATATTGCATTGGCATGTTGCAGTCCCATACAGTATTCGTATGTATGTATGTATGTAGCTTCATATGTAGAGAAATGTGCGCCACCACAAACAGCATGGCATATAGGCGACACTTTTATCGCAGTCTCACCAGTCCAACCAAAAATTGTGCGACTTTCGTACATTAATGCCAACATAAAGCATACGCTCGCTCTCAGAGTTAACAGCGCTCACTTCACCACCATCACCAGCCAGCGCTGCCACTTGAGCGATTTTTCATTGCAGTCACTCTCATCAATAAACAGCATATTGCCCAGTACCCTGTCGGCTGTGTGTACATATCACTATCACTTGCCAACACATGCTGCTCGACGACGATTTTTAGGGCTTCTCCACCAGTATTGTACGCACAGCTTCACTGCTATTTTATTGTTTTTTACCTGGGTACGAGTGTACGTGCAATTCAGCGCTCTTCAGCACGTGGCTGAATAGCTGACAAGGTTGTCGTCCAATCGGCCATG
Organism: Bactrocera dorsalis; assembly: GCF_023373825.1. Classification (NCBI taxonomy): domain Eukaryota; kingdom Metazoa; phylum Arthropoda; class Insecta; order Diptera; family Tephritidae; genus Bactrocera; species Bactrocera dorsalis. Next base: position 102,220,592 of record NC_064303.1, read on the forward strand.
TTGTTTTGAGTGAAATTTCAATTTGATTTTTACCTCCCGTGAAAGAAAAAATTTCTTTTGGCTGCTTTGGCGACCAGTTTGTACGTGTATTGTTAACTCGTAGCGTCTCGTATCTGTCGTTGTTCGTTGTTTACAGTTATGAACTGCAATGATTTCCCTTTCTTCAAGTACACAAGAAGCATAGCGAATGTTTTCACGCCCTTGTCTTGATCTTATATTTAATGCGTTTGTTTACATTTTAACAATCAATAATCTCATTTTCGACCTTCCGCGCAGAGCTGCTTTGTTGCTATTGCTGTTGCTGCTGGTGGCTTGCATTAACTGCGCAAGCAAATGTTTCATCTCATCTGTGTAGGCAGACAGACAATTTAATATTGCCATAATTAGTGTGTGTGGCTATTTCCGTCAGTTGTAGGAAAAGTAGAGCTAATTAGGCGATTTCTCCCGGAGTTTTATTGTAGATAGTTGTAGATATGTACATATGTATGTAAGTTTATTCACTAATTGAGACTTATTTCGGTTGTTAGTTGAATTTCGTTTAAAATTTGTGATTTGATTTTCTCATTTCCTTACTGAAAAATATTATATATTTTATTTATCTATATACATATGTATATTAAAAGTACATACATATGTATGTAAATAGTGTATTGTAACGACTACCGTTTACTCTTTTAATCATCTTCTTCACCTTGAATATACATACATGTTTATTTATATAATAGATTAATTATAAAATGTTGTTTGTAATCTTTTGTTGTTTACTCTAATCAAAACAACAGAAGCCCATGGCCAAATTCTGGTTATAATAAGGCTGAAAAGCTCTTCAGTTTCTGCTCGACGAATTCGTATTAGTCACATTGTTATTGTAAAATCAAAAGTCAAACGTTTATAAATAGTTTGTGTGGGCATGATCAGAGTTTCAGTAGTATCAAAGTAGTTTCAGAGTTGTGGGCGCATTTGTAAGAATCTCTGAAAACCTATTTTTGAGATATATTTGAAAATATTCTCCGAAAATTTTAACTTAATCCGGCAAATTGTCTCGTATATATGAAGGGTTTTCTTACAATTTTTTAATTTGGCTTAATCGGCTCCTCAAAACTTGAAATAGTTTTTTCTCAAAACACTGTTTTGTGAGTCAGTGAGGAAAATTTCTCTGAAACGGCTGAACGATTGGCTTGAAATTTTCATATTCGACCTTATTAGATATACGAAAAACATATTAACATATTTGATAGGTAATAATCGTGGGATTGCTTACTTGAGGAAAGCTACAAGTAAAATATTTTTTGACTTTGAAGATTTTTAGAAAAATGGACTTTTTTTGGAAACTGCCATTATACCAAAAATCAAAATTTTGACTAGTCATTCGAACATTACATCTATTCATCTATAGCACTTTGCTGTCCCACGGAGCCATATGATACAACATATGTAGATATCTATAGTACCAATATAATTTTTTGGCTTTTACATTTGAGATAATTTTAAGTAGAACAACTTTGTTGTTGTTCGTTTTTTGTATCGGCAGAAAATATTGCTGAAGTAATCGAGGAATGCTGTACTGTCTAGTCCTTGGCCGGATAAAAATCCGGGTCCGTTCCGGTTACTTAGACCCGACTGTAGTTGAACGGCAGAAAAATCTTCCAACGACCAGACATATTTTTTTGGAGGTCCTTTTTGAGATTGGATTCTGGAATAAAAATATAAAAAAATAAAAATAATTTTTCAAAAGGAATCACCGAGTTTTAAAGTACATAAAATTCGATAATTATACAATATTTTTATTTATTAATTAAAAAAGAGGCCGCTTCAAAAATAAATCACAAAAAACGCACTTTTTCCGACTGGCAAGTGCATATAACCACTGCAGGGGGTACCCTGGTCTAAACCCCGAATTTCGAACATATGTATTTTGGCAATTGTTAAAAAAAGCATTTGATATTTTTACTAATCACTTTTTATGACTTTTTTTTATATATTCGAAGATTGTACAAAATTTATTTAAAAAAGTAATAATAACTCTTTGAATTACGAGTCCTTGAAATAGAGTTGGGAAAAATACCGTGTTCTCGTTGTCCTGATTTCCACCCTTGTGGTCATCTAAAAAATAAAATTATGATGGTTTCTTGATTAGTACAAATGTCGCTAAGAAATTTGATAAAATTAGCAGCAGACTAGACTTAAGGGCGTATAGTCGTCACGTATTGCTCATTTGCACATATTTGAAATAAAATTGCACTACTCTCTATATAAGCTCGGTGTTGGTGGATCATTACTCCGATATTCTACACATTTTTAACAGCAAAATAACGGCATTTATCCTAAAGTGGCTGAGAGCTTTCTCATATTCCTTATTGGGCTGTCATATGACAGCAAAGATAACTTTTAGCTGAAACGAGCTTAAGTGAGGCATTCTAATGCCGCTCCCTCACCCACATTTTCATCTCTGCCCCTCTAACACCACAAAACTGACATATTGTGCATAATTTGAAGCATTATTTTGCACATAATTGTACATACTTAAATCGAATAATTATATTTATGCTTATAAGTGTTTGTATGTTTGTTGAACTGCATGTCAAACCACTTGCTTGAGATGTCATTGATGCCTCGGCAACGCTTCCAACGTTCAACTCGCCACAGCAAATGCAGAAAATGCCAATAACAACACCAATTGCAATAATCATTAAAGCAAGTGTTACTCATAAAGATTGCTGCAGTTGAATTGCAAATCATTCCATTGCAATGGCAATACGAGTATAGTATATGTATGTACTTATATGTATGTAGTTGCTGCCTGGCGGGCATAAAATGTTAATATGCAAAGCACAATTGTAGTTTTCCACAAGTAAGCAATTTTCATTTAAATGCTATTGCGAGCTTAGCTAGCAATTTTTTTTTCATATAATTAGTTTAGTAATAAATATTTACAACTGCACTATGTAAATATTACATACAACTATTGACTATAGTCATTGCGTATAGTATATAATCGCAAGCTCGGTTTTACTTGCAATTTCAAGCACTTCACCTACATACATACAAACAGCTTAACATATACATATATGTATGTATGTTTGTATGTATTTATGTGGTATAAGGTAGAAAAGGTGAGTTTAGCGCACTTACGCTGACAGGTACCGACTGCCGTTGGCTAGAGAATACATATGTATGTATAAGCACTTGTATTTTTAGGTGTGACGCTGGCGGTGCACAAAATCGCTAATTTAAATTTTATTATAATTTTTTATACGCATTTACTTTTCATAAATCATTATGGATTCTGCAATGCAAATTGTACAGAGTACATAGTATGTATGTATGAAGTTATGCTGCATTCTGTGAACGACATGAATTTCAAAATTTTTATTTATTATTTTTAATTTTTTCGATTAATTTTTTTTCTTAGATTTAGTATAATTTTATTATTATTAAACTTTTTGCATTTAAAAATTTTTTTTTCTTGTTTTTTTTTGCATTTAGTATTTTTTTTTTGTTTTTTGCTTCCATTTAGTATATTTTTTTACTTACATTTTAGAATTTTTTTTATTTCATAATATTTCTTTACTTACATTTTTTTAATTTTATTTATTTTTTTAATTTCATTTAATTTTTTTCTTGCATTTTTTAGCATTTAATAATTTTTTTTTGTGTATTTAGAGTGTTTTTTTTTTGTATTTTCGCATTTATTTTGTTTGGTTTTTTTTAGTTTTTTCTCTCCTTAGTATTTTTTATTGCATTTCATAATTTTTTGTTTTTTTTTTTAATTTTTTTTGGTTCCATTTAGTATATTTTGTTTTTACTGACATTTCATAATTTTTTTGCATTTAATATTTTTTTTTACTTTAAATATTTTTTTTTTTGTTTGTTTCGTGCAGTTATATTATTTTTGTATTATCGCATTTGGTTTGTTTTGTTTTTGGTTTTTTCTCGTCTTTAATATTTTTTTTATTGCATTTCATAATTTTTTTTTCGCATTTAGTATTTTTTCCTTGAATTTTTTTTTTTTTTTTTTTTTTATTAAATGCAAAATTTAGTTTTTTTGTTTTTTGCTTACATAATTTTTTACTCACATTTTAGGATTTTTTTTGTGTGCATTTAATATTTTTTTAGGTTTTAGCTTCCTTTTTAAATTTTTTGGGTTTGCATTTATTTTCATTTATATTTTTTCGTCTTTCATTTATTTTTTTGTCTGTCATTTATTTTTTTTTTCTTTTATTTATTTATTTTTTTGTTGTTCTTTGCTCTTATTTTAAGATTTTTTTTCTTGCATTAAAATTTTTTTAGTTTTTTTTTGCTTAATTTTTTTTTTCATTTTTTCTGCATTGCCTTTAGTGCATTTTTTTCAACCGTGTTGGAGTTGAAATTACAGCGCTGCGGCTGTGGTCGAAAGCAATAGTCAATACCACTGCCACCACCACCACCACCAGAACAACAACAACAACTACAGTTGTTCGTATTGTGCTCAATATGTGCATTTCCCCCTCAGCTCTCCCGCTGTTAGCTGTTGCTTCTTACATATCGTCTGATTGTGTTGTTATTGTTGTATTTATGTTGTACATTGTTGGTGGTATGATACGCGAATGGGAAGTGAGTTTTCAAATTTTTCAACAGCATAGTGTAAATGGCATGCATAAGCAGTGAAAAAAATTCAGTTATGGTAAAGTGCTCTTGGGCTTCAAACACGAAGTCGGCTGGTTGTTGGTTGATTGTATGAGCAAAGGATTTATTTTGTGGCTTCCATAGTTTTTTTTTTGTACTCCATAATTCAAACAGATTTTTTGTAAGGTTTCGTTGAAGGCAAAATATAAAGTAAATAAATAAATAATAATTAATGTGTCGTGTATTGGTGTATGTATGTATGTGCGTTGTTTGTGAAAAGTGTGAAAAAATTTAAATTTCTAAAAAGTGATACTGCCAAGCGCCGCGTTAATACGCGCCTTCTACTTATGTGAAACGATTTTAAGTTGAATTAATTTGTGTGCAAAAAAATTATTTAAAAAAAGAATAATTCTAAGTAAATGTGTTGGTGTGCCTAAAAAACTTTGCAGCATTTTCAAAAGCAATAAAGTGCTTAAAATTTTACACACAACTTTAACAAAGAAGTCTTACATTTCGAAATCAACGCGTTAACCGTTCATTTTTTAGTCGCTACTTAATAAGCCACTAGTCGAGAGTACTAGTTAAACGCTCCCAGCATTAAGGCGCACACACACACACATATGAGTTCGATCAGCTCGCACATTGTGCGCCTGCGTTCACTCTCAGCTCCCGCTCTGTATTAAGCGCTTTACCATACGGCTGAATGGTAAATGCTCAAAAAGTTTTGAGTACATTTGCTCTGTTGAAAGTCACAAATACATTTAAATAAACGGCGCGTTACCAATACATACACGAAAACCACAAAGTGCAATTCTATTGTGTGCATGTGTTCGGATTGTTGGAAAGAGCATATCGGGAGAGCGCACAAAAATAAGAAAGAAACAACTTGAAACGCGTTTTGTACGATACAGACGAAAAAGAAGAGGAAGCACCAGCAATAGCAACAGAAAAGTAGCACCAACCAACTAGCAGAGTTTATGTAGCAAAGTTTTTTTTGCTGTCGAAAGATTTTTTAAGAAAATATAAATATATAAGCTATATTGAGTGTAATAAAAATATCATAAAAATCCAGAAAAGTTGGAGTTGCGTGAAAAAGTGAAAAGTGTTGAGTTAATTTACGAGAAAACGTAAAAAATTAAGCAGATGCGGGTACCATAACGAGACAACGTGTGAATGGAAGTGTGTGGAAACATTTAGAATAATGCGTGGCAAATTTGAGTAGAAAAAAATGAGAATTGTGAAATTAATGTCAATGTTGTAAATAAGTAACGTGCTGAAAAAAATTCAAAAACGAGACTAAAACTCCTAAAAGCAAAAAAAAAAATTATAGAAAATTGCTCAATAGATGCTTATACAATTTTACATATCAGTGGCAAGTGCAAATCAATTAAAAGTCTGCTGCAATTAAATTAAATAAAAACTCAATACAGTTGATTAATATAACGCCTAACAACGAATGCTAGCGACCCCTCCCCGAATTTGTTTATATTAAAGAAAAAAACACACACACACACGGGCATATACGCCTGAAATCTCGAAATTCAACAGAAACAAAGCAAAAAGCAGGAAAAATCAAGTGTGTATCCCAAAGTCGAAGTCAACAGACAAATACAACCCATCAAACGTGTAGAATAGGTGAGAACAGTGGCATTTGCACAAGTGGAGTGGTGGGAGCAAAGGCGCACTTTACAGCGCCGCCGTTAAGTTGGCGCTTTTTCGCACCCGCATACAACATTACCGAAAAACAGTTACCGGAAACTATATTGAAGCCACCAGCAGCTCGCATCCCCAGCTGCGACTGCTGCAACCCAACCAAAACAGTAGCGGGCAAACCCTAACTGTATACACAACCAAATAGATAGATACTTGTGTAAAGCTAAGTTCTTCACCTGAACACTAATCTATATAGCTAAGAACACGACCTCACTCAACACGCATAAGGCGCCTTGTGTGACCACAGTAGCCTATATAATAAAAAAAAAAGAAACACAAAAAAAAGTTGTAATTTAGTGCAATTAATCCAAAAGTACCCAAATTAGCTGGTGTTGTGCGGGGCGTGACATTCTCCACCAAACTTAGAAAATCAAGTCAAATTTAGTGCAACAGCAACTGCCACTTAACGAATTCACATCGATCGGTCGTATCATAGGCGATGAAAACCGAGTCAACGAACATCAAGAAAATGGCTTTCGATATGTATCCAAGTATTTCAGGGAAACAAGACCCCGTACGTGAAGTGGTTATGAAATATATTGACTACTTTTTGCCAGAGTGAGTATCGCAATTATGGTACCTTATGTATTGTTTTCAAATCGAAATTGCTGCGAATTACAAAAAAAAAAAAGGTTAGAATCGTATGTATGTTTTGTGAAAAAAGTATGAGTAAACATCAAACACTTCAACTGGTACTACAGATTTCATATGAATCAGCCTTAATGTAAAATATTTGTATAGGGTATGTTTGAGAAAGTAGAGAAGAAACCCTGATTTCTGCTTTTTTTTTTGTAAAAAAACACGATTAATTTTAAATAATTTTCGCTTCACTTACCGATTTTTCAACAATTTCGAATAATTTTTTACATAAATCTTGAGTATAAATTGTCAGTACACCGTTATTGATGAGTTATGCGCTTACAGCTTATTTATTTATTGCAACTGACACAATTTGCGAGTTCTAAATATAGACGCCTTTCCTTGTAATGTGATAAGCAGTTGTAATATAAGTGAAATAGGCCAGAAAAAAGCAAAAAAAAAGAAGTAAGTGAAGTTATTTATTGACTGGCACTTACGATCAAGTCGCAGCTAGCGAAATCAGTACGAAAAGTATGCTTAAAGGTTTATTTTCACATAAATATATATGAGTATATATACTAACAGATATATGTTTAAAAACCTACTATATAAATTCAATATAGAATATTTATATAAAAATTGTTTCAAGATCTTCAAGTGGCATTTTTCGAACTATCATTAGAACAAATCTCATCCTCAAAGGATTCTGCTGTGAAAATAAATATTATTTTCAACTTTGCAGTTCTAGATTTTTGATTTACGTAGTATAAACATATTATATACGAGTATATATTTCCTCTAAACGCTCCCAACTAGCAAAAGCTTTCCCTTTAAACTATTGATAACTGTAAGCGCCTCAGTTAAATACACATGAGAACAAGTGTATAGACCTATTTACTTTGTTTCGTTTGCTTGTTGCCACTTTATAAAGTAAATATTTTCTCCACTCAACATTCCATAGGTCCATTGCCCGCCTATGGTTGTTGTATTCCTTTGTGTGTTAACAAGGTAGCAAAAGTGATGCTTTGTTTAACGCATAAAAGGCATATCGGATGGTAATTAGGTTGGAAAAAAGAAATCTCATGGTTACAAAGAAATATAAATCAGCGAAAAATTAATGCATTTTATGAATAGTAAGGAAACTGAGACTGATTTTTAAATATATTTAGTTTATTTTTATGCGTTTCTTATTGAAAAAATAATAAAAAATGCTTGAAGCTGAAAACATAAATAAGATCTAAGAAAGCATATATTTCGTCATTACTTATTAAGAAAAAGCCGAACATAGCAACTTTTTATGAAATGTATAAGTCGTCCACTTAGAATGAATTCTGTTACTAGAATATCTGGTCTTCTCTGTTGTTGTTGTTATAGCAGCAGAAAACATTCCTAAAGTCATTTCGAGGCATGGTGCCAAGTTGACAATTCTTGGCCTGATAAAAATCCGGGTCCCTTCCGATTACTTCCACGCGACTGTCGTGTGAATGGATCTTGTCTTGCCACTGTTGCTTTGGAAGGTGCAGAAATTTGACAGGGTCGCTTATTTAGTGTTTCCGTCTTTCACTTATAAAATAAGTTAGCTAGGTAATGGCTGATCCTCAAGATCGGGATGACGATAAACTGCCTATATATTATGGAAGTCTTTTGTGAAGCCATAAAACAGAACTATAAGACATTTTAGAAATCGATAAAGCGTCTTGAGGCCAATTTGTATTATATGCTGAGACGTATAATTTCTATTTCCACCAGCTCAGCTCAGCGGGATACATTAAAGTACGAGTTTTCAAGTGTTTCAGAGAGGGAGGATCGCGCAAAGACAGAAAAATGAAAAAAAAAAGAAAAGTTGAAATGTTTCGACATTATCTTCTTCGAAACAGTGCTATACCTGTCATACGGTAAGATTCTCAATCTTGCAGCGTGGATGCCGACTAAGCAATGACAAATTAAAACCACCACAACTAGGAAAAGACTACCCTTACTGAGGTCAAAGAGCTCACTTTATCTCATGCGATCGATCTTGCGAAAGCGCAAAAACTGATGGTAGCTCAGCGTTGGCCAAGTTCCTGCGAAGCTCATAAAGAGAGCGAAGTAGCGGCCCGGTCCCATTGTACTGATAGCGGTGCTATGTAGGGAGCCTTTTGTAGCCAAGTGGTGAGCTTTTCAATTCCCTACGATACCGCTGTGGCTACTAGTCTTATCACAAATTGATTGGATGCCATTGATAGCAAGGTTAGGCATTCCTTGACTAGCTTTGAACGATTAGTGAGCTAGTTATTGTCGCACTGTTATCAGATTGGATAGTTATCTCTCCGAAGAAGGCTGTACTTTGGAACAGTAAATCTACTGGTACCTTAATTGCAGCAACATCGGCATGAACAACGCGACAGTAGTCAGGAAGCCTGGAAATTAGGTTAATGAACAGTTCCTGACAATAAAGCCCTCCACCAACGTTCCTCACCAGCTTTGATCCATCCGTAAAGATGCTCATAATAATGAACACCTACTACTAACTTCATTTCTTCAGAGTATAGTAGTCTGTTGAAATACTCATGCACCGCCACACAGATACCTGATTGCAGTAGCGCTGTGTAGCTATCAGCTTGACCTACATATGGTGTATAAAGAATTTCATGCTCAGCCAAGTCTAACCTAAACTAACCTAACATTTTCTACATCGAAATGCCATTGCCTTTAAATTATCTGCATATATTTACTTCACCTTTGTTAATTCGGCATAATTCCAAATTAAATATTACCGAGTCGCAACACATTTTGATCGCATTGGTATTTAATCCTCATTTCATCACAAAGCATTTGCGAATGTTGCAAGTCTCTTTGCACATACATACATACATACATATGCACATATTGTACATAAATTTATTTGATTAGGTTTGCGCAGCAGTTGTATGTAGGCAGTGGAGGAAAACCAGGTCATGAACAACAGTGTCGCGAACAAAACAAGTTTATGTTGTGCAGTTGAACAAACTTTTACTATGTTTTATTGCTGCTGCAGTGGTGCGCACAAACTAGAAGTCGCCGAACAACGACAGCGACAACCGATAGTCACTAGTAAATGCATGCAACATACATATTTAAGTAGGTATGTGCCTAGTTACATGTGCACAAATGCATATTTCGAAAAACCTTGCATTTATTTTCTCCGATCTGGCACAGGTCGTGTGTGTGTGTGTGTGTTTGCACAAAGCCATATGCACTTAGCTGCATATATTGTATGTAAGCAGTTGCAATTTGTAGTTAAAAGCGCTATTTTACGCGGCGATTTCTTTATAACTTCTTTGTTTCACTTTTTAATTGATTGTAAAATTCTTGGAAGCTTCTACAATGTGGAATGCTGGCGTACTCGCAGGTGAAATTCGCTTACATATTTTGTATTTATTTGTAAATGTGCAGTGAATGCAATGAAAATTATAACTTCATGCTGCCTTAAGCAGGCATATTAGGGTGTTTCAAGAAATTTGTTATCAAGTCTTACTTCTCCGCAGAAATTGTTCAGATTGGACCACTATAACATGTAGCTGCCACACAAACTGACCGATCAAAATAATTTTTTGTATGGAAAACTGTTTTATTTGAAACGATATCCTGACGAAATTTGTCACAGGTTATTATCCAAGTTACTTTGCTGTATTCTCCGAAGAAATTGTTTAATTCGGACCACTATAGCATATAGCTGCCATAGAAACTGAATGATCAAAATATAGTTCTTATAAGGAAAAGTGTTATATTTGACGAGATATCTTCACGAAATTTTGCATAAATTATAGTCCAAGACAATGCTATACTCTACAAAGAAATTATTCACATCGGACAACTATAGCATATAGCTGCCATACAAACTGAATGATCAAAATTAAGTCTTTGTATGGAAAACTTTTTAATTTGATAAGATATCCTCACAAAATTTGGCACTGATTTTTATCCAAGTAATTGCTACAATATCCGAACAAATTTTTCAGATCGAACCACTATAGCATATAGCTGTCATACAAACTCACCCATCAAAATCAAGATAAAAATCTTTTTAAACCCTTTATGCCATAAAAATGCACCTGTGAAATACATTATAACGGGTTTCCTTGTTTTTATTAAAATTGATTTTACACAAAGTAAAAAACAAAAATCATTCAAGTTTTTGGAAGCACCCTAATCCTTATAGTATATGTATATGCATAATGTTGCGCTGTGTCACGCTTGCTCTTGGCAGACGTTCTGGCCACTTAATCCCCGCAAAGTCAATATATACACATATACATAGATACATTTGTACATACACATGGAAGTATCTAGCTGCTTTGTCTGCTACTTTTGTGCGTAAAGTGGCGTGAAAAATTCTCTGCGCCCACACAAAGTCGAAAATCGCAATGCATGAATGCATAACAATCTGCGGAATCATGCAGTCACACATAAGTGCACTCATATTGCATACAAAAGTATGCATATGTAATGCAATGGCGTAAATGTGAACAGTAAATCTGTTGTGCGTGTTGGTTTTTCCCTCTACAAGCACCGTATTTGGTCATACTGCGAGTGTTGCTATGCTGCCACATGCAGCATCCGCATAATACACGTAGCGAGCCGGCGAACTCGTTTGCCCTAGCGGCACATGACAACAAATTAATCCTGTTCACTTAGTCTACTCCTCACTTGCCGCTCAAGTCTTTCATTACAAGTGTGGATTTTGTGCGTGTTTTGATTGTTTTTCTTGCTGTGTCTTCTCTTTACATATCCGTGTCTGCTTTCAGGCGTCAAGCCGCCGTTCAAAGAATATCCACTGCAGCAGTTCGGCTTGACTCTATTTGTCGAAGCTACGATTTAATGCTTTCATTGCGAAATTATTTACATACTTGTGCGTTTTTTTAATATTTTTTTGTTGTTTTCTTGCAATATGTTTACAAATTTTTCGCTCAAGTCATTGCGCAATGAAATCAGTTTTAAAATCCATGCTGCCTTAAATTATTATGCCTCAATGTTGCAGTATTGCTGCGTCTGTTGCTAAGGTCTCCAGCGACTCTGTTTATTCTGTTTTCTTTTTTATTTTTTGCCGACGCTGTTTATTATTGTTTTCTGCCGTTTCGCCTTCGTCTGGTATTCGCTGATTAATGTTTTCCGCACCGGAAGTGTTCAGTTCGACGTTGGTTAAATTGCTGCTTAACCATTGAAGGAGAAATGATTAATCGGAAGAATTTCTTCAGACATTGTTTAAGTGGATAATGAGGTGATTATGTCGCCATTGTGGTTTTTTCGTCAAGATAAAGTTCTTGCAGTTAAGTGCAATCAAAAGAATGGTGAATTCAACATAAAAATAAATTTTATTTTAAACTCAAGCCGACATTAATGATATGAATTAAGTGTATATTTTCTGGAGTTTTGCCATGCATGCGATATATGTAGTATGTACATGTGTTAGTCGTAGAGGCTGGACCAGTTTAACGTAAAAGTATTTTAAGGACCGACTACAAGCACGTGCCACAAGTATTTTCACGTTAAAAAATAAAAAATAAATAAATTAATAAATTAATATTATTTAGTTATTATTAACATGAGTAATGAACTATTGCAAATACAGGATGCGAAGGCATAACTTAGTCGTCGGACATTTATAGCCTGAGCAAGGATATATAATATTAAGTTCGCCATGAAGTTTATAGCACCCAGAAGGAAACGTCGATGACCTTATAAATTATAAACATACTTGATTTCTCACGTGGGAGCCGGCGATACTGGAGAACAATTGCATTTGTCTAACATGAAAAATTATCCATAAAAATCCAGCTCTTGTATGGAAAACTTTTTTATTTAATAAGATATCTTCACGAAATTTAGCATGGAGTATTGTTCAAGGAAAAGCTACAATCCCTGAGTAAGTTCTGCAGATCGGCCCACTATAGCATATAACTACCATACAAACCAATCGCTCAAAATCAAGTTCCTCCATGGAAAACATTTCTATTTATCAAGGTATCTTCACGGAATTGGATACAGACTGTTGTCGCAGACAGCGTTACAATCTCCGAAAATATTTTTCAAATCAGATTACTATATCATATAGCTGTCATACAAATTGATCGATCAAAATCAAGTTATTGTATGGAAAACTTTTTTATTTGACGAGATATCGACACGAAATTCGGTATGAAGTATTGTCTCGACCAAGGTTACAATCTCTCAAGAAATTGTTCAAATCAGACCACTGAAGTATATAGCTGCCATACAAACTGATCGATCGAAATCATGATTGAAGATCTTCATAAAATATCTTTGTTCCTTATTAAGTTATTAAGTAACCTTAATCGATCTTTCTCAACACGCTTTTCTAAAAACGAATATATTAATTACTTTCAATTGAATAATGTCCTCAAAAATTGTTGTCATGATGTATAAAAATAGCACACACGACTTTTTTTAATTTCTCAAAAGATTCGCTGTCAATGGCCAACAAACACGAATTCAAATTCCCAATTTTATTTTTACTCAAATAATTGACAGCTCTTTGTAGTTTCCACTATGATATTTTATTTTTATTGCTTCTCAATTAAAAAGTTCAATTGTCATGTACATATGCTGGGCATGTAAACGCTTACAATGTTGCAACTTACAGCTTACAAGCTGGAAATTTCTAATTTAAAAGCTGCCGGCATTTAGCGTGCGTTGCTCTTTTTAGCGCCGACGCCGTGAATCCAGCAGCAAAGCTCTAGTAATAAATATGAAGACCCACTTTTCATTTGGCATTTCACTTACATATACAAACAGAGCTTAATACACATATATGTTTGTAAATATGTATTTGACAACTTTCAATGCGTAATTAGCACACATGTCAATTGTCAATCGATCTTTGGTAAATCGCTCTGCTGCCACAACAGGCGCCACCACAAATTTCCAACATATTGCCTGCTGTTGTTGTTTTTGTGGTCTTAGCGCACAAACTAGCTGGCTGTCAACGATTTGGGTTGCAACTGAATTCTCCTTATTTTGCTGCACGAGCTTTAATTTTTTTGAAATTTTCATTTTAGTTGAGCTAACATGCAAACATAGATGCTTATGTTGCCAGCAACATGTTGCGACGATCGGTTGTCATTTATTTGTCAGTTTAAAATTATCTATCCATCCGATAGCGCTGTGCGTTTTGCTTGTTTTGCCTTTGCAATCTGTGGCGCTTTGATGTCAGTTGACTGGTCAACGGTGGCACGAATGAAAATCGGCGCTGATTTCGTTGTAGCTGCCGGTTAGTAGTACAAGCAACTTAGCTTGTCTATTTGATTAACTTGCGATTTGTGCGCATATTTTAGCAAATTATGTATTGCAGGAGCTCGACCCAATTGTTTGGACAACTTTATATGGTAAACGTTATAGACTTAAATAATTTCGATGGAAATTGTATATTTTTTGAGGTTATGTGAAGTTAGATAAATATTTTTATTATTAATACGAAGTTTATACATATATAAGGGATAGATGATCATAGTACATCATTTTCTGCCCAAAAAGCTCCTCATTTGTCGGAAACAGCTATGTCCGATCACTGTATCTTAAGCTGTCATACAAACTGAACGATCAAAGTCAAGTCCTTGTATGAACAACTTTTTTATTTGACGAGATACTTACACGAAATTCGTCATGGATTATTGTACAAGGTCCACAAACTCCGAAGAAATTTTTCAGATCATAGCCCTATCATATAGCTGCCTTACTAACTGACCTATCAAAATCAAGTACTTGTAGGGAATCTTTTGTATTTGTGTAGGGTACTATAGCTTCGGTGTTACATCACTCTTTCGACACAAATTAAAATTCAATAAATTTCTTAAATACACAATTTTTTTTCTAATTGATTTTTTTCGGCAAAAAACACAAATCGAAACTGGAATTATCACTTTGTTTTTGCATAGGCGATTTGATGCGGCATTGACGTAGTTTTCACACTTTTTTCTCCATCGCTGCGATCACGTGAACATCGCGCGAACACCGCACAGTCTAAGTAATATGAATTTGAATAGTGTTGTTAAGTTGGGTAATGTAGTAAGGTTTCTACTGATAATCAACAAAAATACAATTCTGATGATAAGTAATAGTAAGTAAATAAGGGGGCAAAATCCTATATTATGTATGTATGTTTTTCAAGTTGAAGCGATAATATATAATATGTCCTTATGTATGTATATTTTATTGTAGTTTTTTTGTGATTTTATAGCAAGCTGGTAGCAAGGTGCGGCGAGCTCAGGGAAGCTAGAAATGATTTTACATAAATCAACGAAAGGCAAACGTAAAGTTAATGCCTCCAACTTGTTTTTAAATATCAGGTGGCAAATTATAAAAAATATATATAAACAATATGTTTTTTTGGTTGATGATTATAAACAATATATGTATATATTTTTTTAATATAAAAAAAATAATGTTTAGCTTTTTTTTGAAAATTATTTTGTTTATAATTAAAAAATTGATTAGGAACAACTTGATGATAACAAGAATCTCTCTCAACTTCCTTTGCAATAAATGTATATATTATATGTACATATATCAAATCTATCATCCATCTAAGTTAGGTTAGGTTAGGTAAATAGGCTGATTTCTCGTAAGGTCACCAATAATCCCACTTGCACAGCTAGAGATGCTTGTCCGTTGTGTTGCTCTGAACTACTAGGTATGGATCAAAAAGCCCGTCGCCTAGTGACAAAATGCATAGAGCCTGCTACAAATTTATTGAGGTGGCTAAAATCAATTACAGTCAATTCGCCGGGTTCGTAAAAAGCATACCGAGAAGCTTCAACTAGAAAGTTTCTAATGTTTCCACCTCAACTTCTTCATTGCAACTTTGACAAGCTAAGATCTCACCGCACCGCTGGAATGCCAATATAATAGTGTCCAGATGAAACGCCTACGATGTGAGCCTTTGTTAAGAGCGAGTAGTTCAATGGACCTTATATGTTCCACTCGGATCCAAAAGTTTTTCGCAAACCCACATGCTGACCAACGTTTGCTGAGATCGTGCGAAGCTCATAGGTCCGGCGCCCGAATTCACGAACCAATGCGGGTAAGGGGAATCTTTTCTTACAAGCTCATCGGTTCACCTTCAGTGATCTCAAAAGTGGGGGGTCCTTTCTTGCAAGCACATCGGTTCACTTTCGGTGAGCTCAAAGTCTGTATACCAGCTCTCGAAGTAGCGGGATACCTCTCTAAAAGAAGCCGCACCTGACGTTTTTTTTTTATACACCTATCTTTATTTTTGCCCCACAATTTATAGCCACAAAACACACCCACCCACTCTTTTGCTGATAAAGTAAAAATAAAAAGTAAAATAATCTTTCGAAATAGATATAATTATTTAATTTATTATTCTGTTTTGACAAAAACTCATAAACGCATAAAAGTAGTTCCGGCCCTTCTGCTCAATAACTGTTAAAAATACGATTTTCTCCTCATTTGAAATAAAGTAAACAAACCGTATTAACAAATATGAAAAGAAATAAATAAATTCACACTTCGCAAGCCGACACCAAAACAAGCATAACGCACCATAAAATGGCCTGCTTCTTGCTTACGGTTGTTTGACTGGCAGTCTGTGTTGTTTGGCTGGGCGCTAGCTATCTGACATCATTGCTAAATATTACTGAGTTCATTTGAACCTTAATAAACCTGACAACATTCGATCGCTGCGTGCTATTGCATATATGTTTTGTATACGTAGCAAACAAACACAATCGCAAATATTGTTCAGCAATGCTGATAATAATAATCGGCAACGCCAGACAATTAACGCGCGACATTAATATGAGGTTTGAACGTTATCGTCCAGCCAAATTTGGTTCGAAAGCACATCAACTAATACTGGTGAAGCCATAAAAATTCATTAGAGCTGCTATTAAGGCGATTAGAAATGTTATTTTGTTTACTATTTGTTATAATTTTTTTTTTTTGTTTTTGATACATAGGCATTTTGCTGATTTTGACAAGATTTTTTTTTGTCGTCAATTTGATTATTTTTCGGTTAGGTGTCTATAAATTAATCTTTGAATAAAAAATAATTGAGATTAAGTAATCATCGATCAAATTAAGCAGAAATCTGTTTACAAAATTGAGACTTGACTCTTTTGTTTTTTGTTTATACATTTCTAGGAAATTGATTTTAATCTATTACTTATGGACATATATATTTACGGATATATACGAGTGTTTTATATCATCTTGTACCTAATGGATAGATAAGTTTAAATTTATGCTTCCATTTTTTTATTTTTCTTTGTAAATTTGAAAGTTTATATCATATTTTATTACTCTATCTGTTAAATTTTTTTTTTTTTAATTTTTTCAATATTTTATTTTAATATTTTTTTCATTTTTAATAATATTTGTATTTTATTTTTTTTTTATATTTCATTTTGTGATTTTTTTAATATATTTATATAAATATTTTTTTTTTAAATTTTGTTTTTAATTTTTTTTTTATATTTTTATATATTTTTTTTAATATTTTTTTTTGTTTTATTTTGTATACTTAATATTTTCTCAAATTTTTCTTTTCCTTTTTAATTTTTTAATTTTTTTTTGTTTAATTTTTTAATTCTGTTTTTATTTTGTTTAATTTTATATTTTTTAATTTTTTATGTTTACATTTTTGTAATATTTTTAAATTTGAAAGTACATATACATACATATGTATATGATATTACTATATGACTATATTTTTTTATTTTTTCAATAATATTTATATTTTAATCTTTCTATATTTTATGTGTATATTTTTTAAATATTTTTTAATTTTTTTTTTTTATAATTTTTCTTAATATTTTGAATTTTTAAATTTGAAAGTATATATGATATTTTAATACTCTTTTTTTTTGATAATATTTATGTTTTAATTTTTTTATATTTTATTTTATTATTTTTAAATATATTTTTATTTGATATTTTATTCGTTTTTTTTCAAAAATTTTTTAATTTTTTTTAATGTATTTATATAAATATCTTTTTTAATATTTTTTCAATTTTTTTTAATTTTGTTTTATAATTTTTTAATAGTTTTCTCTCATATTTTTTTTTAATATTTTGAATATTTAATATTTTCTCTAATTTTTTTAAATTTATTTTTAATAATTTTGTTTATTAATTTTTTTTTTATTTTTTTTTTAATTTTTTATAATTTTTTTAATATTTTTTCTTCTTAATATTTTATCTTATTTTTATTTTTTCTAAATTATTCAAATTATTCTATTATTATATCCGCTCTTTTCTGCGACATATTTAAACACACTTTCCTTTATATTTACCTGTGTTAATTTTCAAAAGCTACAAATCGTAGCAAAACCATTCTCCAGCCCATACCTTTCTTGAGCGCCTCATTTATGACTTCCACTTCCATATTTAGTGTCGTCGCCTGTTCACTTATTCATACATATTTAAGGCATACAAACAACAAAAGCACGTGGTAATTGAAGTATTTAGCGCTTCGTAGTGATTTCCAGGAAGTGAAGGCAATCACACCTCTATTTGTTGTTATTTGTTGAGCCAAAAGAATTCGAAAGCATAAACAGTAGTCTGCACACTTGTATGTGTGTATATTTTTTACATACATACACACTTATGTCTGCTAATTCCAATTCTATATATGTATATTTCAGACAAATAAACAAATAACAACAAATTGGCTTTAATTTTGTTTTGATAATCAAAATTGTCGCAACGAAATTTTATAAGGTGACAATAAATTTGACACATAAAAAATAATAAAACAATGAAATATGCAAAAAACGTGCATATAAATAAAAACAGCAAGGAGACGAAACAAAAAAAAAACGATGAAACTTCCATTCTAAGCAAAGTGAGCAATAAAAATTAGAATATCAAAATGCTGTGTGAAGAAAAAAATAAATAATGATAATAAATACAAACAAAAATATAAACGTTTTGAAAAAAAAAACATAAAAAATTTAATATAAAAAATGTAAAATAAAAATTAATAAAAAAATGCAATAAAAAAATAATAAATTAAAAAAAATAATAATAAATAAAAAATTAATGCTTGCTCGTATTCAAAATATAAATTGACATATAACTTGAATAATCGTGAAATTAGTCCATAAGCTGCCCGGCATTCCAACAAAGCTTAGAATTACTTAATATTTACATACGTAAGCTTCGTTTATAAACACATCACGTCAGTTGCTTGAAGTCGAGCAAGTCTTTTTGCCTTTGCTATAAAATAATATTTGCATTCAGAGTATTGAATTTCCAAAATGTGTTGAAAACAAGAAAAAGCGCTAACTTCGGTTGCAGCGGAGCTTTAATATATGTACATTAGGGTGTTTTCTTTTATTGAACTATTAATTTTTTTCAGTCCCGTCACGAAATTTCCTTGGAAATACCCTAAAAAAATTTCCTGAAAATTTTAGCCCTTAATATTAACATTAAGAACTGGACCAAGGCCTGTAAAAATTCTCCATAGAAAATACACTACAATCGTGAGTTTTTATTTTTAAATTCCTACAGATCAGAGGTATTTTATGGCATCGCTTTGACTTTATACGCATATTTCTCAGAATAGTTCACTCTACAAAAGTGCCCAGTGCAACAAAGTCGTAACTCACACCGGCGAGGTAGTACGGGGCTCTAAACCCGATTTTTCCAAGAATTTCGCATTTTTTTGTATATATCTCGTAAATGACAGGAGCTATAGAAAAAACTTAAATGACAAATTTGTAGGAAATTTTATTTGCTATAAAAAAGGTTCGAGATTGAAATCGCTATCATTAATACTTCTCGAGATATTCGGCTTTTTAAGTAAGGCTTTAAGAATTTTTATAGATGGAATGTATTAAAAAATTGAAAGAAAGCGTCTCATACAAACTCCATTGAGGATGATAGAATATAATAGAATTGAGATTTGCACTGGTATCTGTGATCTATTGTATTCTACCCTCTCATTTATGCAGTCCCAGAACTCCTAGTAAATTCAAAAGGATGTGCTTGAAGCCGGAGAGGTAAAGCCCTTTAACATATTTGAAGATCCGAGCAGCATACGCATTCATTTATTGGGTCTTACGCATTCAATTCGATAGTGATAATACCGGTTTCCCAGGAATTAGACTCTTATGCAAAAGGTCAACCACCTACTCATCTTGCATCTCTTGCCTCTCCAAACCGAATTAAACAGAGTACTTATGATAACTTTAGATTCGTCACCTTCATTAACAAACTTTATACGCTTTAAAAATTTTAAGCTTCGCCTCAGTAAAATATAATATAAATATATTTTTATTTTATTTTTATGCTTATATTAATACAATAAAACACTAAAAATAACTTTGGCAACAGAAATTGATATATTGACGCCAGTATCAACGCATAAATTAAGCAATGAAAATTAAAGCATTTAAATAACCAGCATATAAATACTATACATATACACATGTAGATATGTATATAATATGTTTGTGAATGACGGCAATGCAATTTTTGTGGCGCTATAAAAAAAGCGAAAGTATCGATGTTGGGTTTTTGCGGTCAGCTGTTGATTGGCGACATGCGAATGATTTTAGTTTTACTGGCACTGAAAGTTGCATTAACTGTGCTGAAGGCCACCCGCTGCAGCCCACCGACTATGCACCGAGCGGGTCAATAACCGACGCCAACAGCCGAGCGCATATTCATAATGAACGCATCGATGTGGAGGACGAGCGCGTCACCACAAAAAGAAATGTATCGAAAGCCCACAGTAGACATTGTTTATTTGTATGTATGCATATGTATGTCTGATAGCAAATAAATCCCGTTAAATTATTATGCGCTTTTCATTGTACAAAAGCTTTTAAGGCGAACAGCTGTTTCGTGACATTCACTGTCACTTTGCGTTAAAAGTATGGAATTCCCTTTTTTGACGGAAATTTTTCGCAATTTTAATTTGGTTTTTTGTTGTAAAATATGAATTTATGTTAAACGGTCGACAATATGACAGCTGACTGTCAGCATTAAACGCCTTGTTTACTCATACGTAATTTGTGCGCTTTTGGTAGAAAATACAGGCGAGAGCTGCAGCAGACCTTGAGCTGAAATCAGAATGCGTCCGCAGCTTTTCACACTTATTGCGTTGCAATTATGATTGAGATTTCTCGAAGCTTTTCGCCTGCAACTGCTGATATCTAGAAACTTCTGCTTGCATACATTTTCGAAACGTACCCAATTTAATTTCACTTTTACAATTATTGCATTGCGTGCGTACATTTTGTGTTTACCCGAAATTTAATTGCCCACTCATCATTCGGCGTTGTCTGTGTTTCATAGCGGAAGTTGGAAATAAAACACAAATCGCAGTTGTAAACGAAAGTTTGCATTTCATAAAGCGTCAGCTCGTAATAAATGTTTATAAAGGCGCTGCAAGGTGGGGCATCTGTCATGTGTCCGTATGTAAACTCTATACTTCGGGGCTGGCATTGCGCTCTCTCTTTAATGGCACATAATTCTGTGTCGAATTTAATTCACACCTCGTGTAAATATTTATTTTGCTTTTAAGTATAGACGAATAATATAGCTATAACAGATTTATGTTTGCATTTGTTGGTTCTAAAATTGGGTAGAAAAGGAAATCGGCGTAGTTAAAAGCACAGCGAAGTAAGATAGCACGAAATGGCGCAAGATATGTCTCAATTTGCTTGTTTTTTTTATTTCTTGTCATGAATTTATGAAATAAATTACAAAATTGTACATAGCCTCAAGACAATGCTTCATAATAATCGAACCTGACGTGTTTTTTCGGTTGTGTCTGTCTGCCTATGCCATTTCATTAGCACGAAGTGGCTTCAGTGCCAACTTAAGACCGTAAACTCATGATTCGTAAAGCTCAGCAATAACGTCTTTACAGATTTCATGCATGTGGGAAGATTCAGCTGATTTAAACCAGCAGCTGGTTGGCGGAAAAGGCTGCTATTAGACTTAGGGAAGGCTCTTGGATCCATGTTTCCAAAAAGGCTGAATATTGGGCTTTATCAATGTGTTAGGGCTAGGTGAATCTTTGTGATTTAAGAGAGGGCAAAATCGACCTAAGGTCTCGGTACATGCCTCACTTATCAATTAAGGGATGCTGGGTATATATGTAAGAGGTCTCGAAAAGGAAAAAAAAATCGCCATAGCTTCGATTGCATACCTTACAATCTAGATCACTGCATCACAGAACCTTCTGCTGGCGATTCATCTAAGTTCACACACCTGCTAGAAGCTTGTGGATGGAGCGAAGCCGTTAAAGAAGAGGAGCAGTGAGCTTTTTCACAGATGGATTGCGAAGTTAAGAGGGAGAGTAGATGGAGGAGTTTTCTGCCGAGAGCTCTCCATCAACTCTAGTTGCAGACCACAAGACGACTGTAGCATCTTTCAAGGGGAGGTGGTTGTCATCAAAGTAGCAGTAGATGTACTTCGAAGATAGGCGAGCAGCTATACTTCGAGTTAGTTTTCCGAAGTCGTCTTGTACTCTGAAATGGGACTTTTGGACCTTCAGTGAGCTAATGAGCTGATGATATTGATATCATCGGCCTCAACACCCGTGCCGTTAGTTCTGCTTTCTCCAGACTGGACAAGGAAGCAAAACGAATGGGTCTGGCAGTGAACGAGGGCAAGACGAAATATCTCCTGTCATCAAACAAACAGTCGTCGCACTCGCGACTTGGCACTCACGTCACTGTTGACAGTCATAACTTTGAAGTTGTAGATAATTTCGTCTATCTTGGAACCAGCGTAAACACCACCAACAATGTCAGCCTAGAAATCCAACGCAGGATAACTCTTGCCAACAGGTGCTACTTCGGACTGAGTAGGCAATTGAGAAGCAAAGTCCTCTCTCGACATACAAAAACCAAACTCTATAAGTCTCTCATAACCCCGTCCTGCTATATGGTGCAGAGGCTTGGACGATGTCAACAGCGGATGAGTCGACGCTGCGAGTTTTCGAGAGAAAAATTCTGCGAAAGATTTATGGTCCTTTGCGCGTTGGCCACGGCGAATATCGCATTCGATGGAACGATGAGCTGTACGAGATATACGACGACATTGACATAGTTCAGCGAATTAAAAGACAGCGGCTACGCTGGCTAGGTCATGTTGTCCGGATGGATGAAAACACTCCAGCTCTGAAAGTATTCGACGCAGTACCCGCCGGGGGAAGCAGAGGAAGAGGAAGACCTCCACTCCGTTGGAAGGACCAAGTGGAGAAGGACCTGGCTTCGCTTGGAATATCCAATTGGCGCCACGTAGCGAAAAGAAGAAACGACTGGCGCGCGGTTGTTAACTCGGCTATAATCGCGTAAGCGGTGTCTACGCCAATTAAGAAGAAGAAGTGAGCTAAGCAAGCGCGGGTCAACAACTAAAACTGGCCAGACCGAACCGAGTTCTTCCGAATTGGCTCTTAGCAAAGCCAATCTCGTCGCTATTGTAAGGGTTCTGACTGGACACTATGCTATGACTTTACGTGAGGTATAGTGTGTATAGAGTAAAACGTGATGGAAATTTCTGGAAACTTTTGCTAAACTGAGATTGAAATT
Source organism: Bactrocera dorsalis (assembly GCF_023373825.1). Lineage (NCBI taxonomy): Eukaryota > Metazoa > Arthropoda > Insecta > Diptera > Tephritidae > Bactrocera > Bactrocera dorsalis. The sequence continues at coordinate 102,244,036 of NC_064303.1, forward strand.
TTGCGGTAGACACATCTTTAACGAAACTAGCGAAATGGCTGGGATTGATATTAGCCGCCTTAATAAATTTGTTGTAAGCTCAAAACGATTCGTCGATATATGAAAAACTGGTGATCCACTTTAACACAAAGGTCTTATATTTGTAAACTGAGATCCAACCATTTTGGATCAACCCTGCGACCTAACCTAACCTAAGCCAGCACATTAGTAACAAACTCCAAATATCCCAAAAAATCCTAAAAAATTATCAGCTTCTCTTGTAATCGTCCAATTAATTGATTCACTTTCTCAAATTATCCTCCAGTTGTTGAAGTGCTGGGAGAGTGTGTGCGATCGCTTACAAGAAACACTTTTGAATATTTTCTTTACCTAACGAAGACTGAAGTTATTCTTGTTTGCATAAAAATTTGGATATGTGTGAGCAATACATTGTGACGAAGATCAATTTCGATAAGCGTTGACACGGAAAATCACCTTAACGTTTCATAATTGCATAGAACTGGCGCTTTTGAATAAATTTAAGACTTCTTGCTGAAGCAACAACCACATGAATTCAAAGTGTGAGAAAATTTTCGTGTCTGCACTTTGCGGCCCATTCACTTTTGGTAATATAAAGTATTTAGTCCGTTGACTGTTATATCATTTTTTACTCATATTGTGAATGCTTAAACAAAAAAATAAAAACAAATATTTTTATATTGCGACCGTGTTGGTTTGTGACACGCCTTCAAATAAGGTGATCGGCCAATTAAAACTTAAAAGTCGCTGCTTGCCATTCAAATACGTTTGATGCTTTTTAAAATGTGTGTCATGACTTGATTTAACTTGATTTTATTACAAATTGTTGTAAACAGCCTTGAAATACTTAAAGTGGTGCTTATTTATTTCGTTTTCGAACACAAATATTGATAAAGTTTAGAATGTATACACACAAGAACCGCACAGACCACATTTCAATTTGCCTAATTTTGTTTAGCTTTTTGACTATTATAATTCCAATGACCCATCGTGCACTTGAGGCAAATCGGAATGCCAAAGTAACTCTGTTTATATTTCATATGCTGCTCTTCCATAGTTTGACTGTTTGTGGCGTTCTAATGTTTCCAAAATACAACATTGCCTTTGTATGAGGGAAAATGCCGAAAACATTAATGCTAATGTGGTCGTATAAAATTATGCTCACCAGATCTAAAGGCTTTGTATAAACATTGTGGCATTAAGCGGTCGCTAAGGCGGTTCAAGGCCGTTTTTTTTTACTGCTAGTTTTTTGAATTACTAGTCATGGTGTTTGCTGGTTTTATTTGATTATTTATTTCATGTTATATGCATACATACAAGTATATATGCTGAATTAATATATTAGTTTTTTCTATAGGAAAATATATTATTGATGGTCATAAAGCAATATAAAGCAGTGCAAACGCATTTGCAAAGTTATATAGAAAACTAATAATTATTGAAATATTTACTTTAAGTCACTAGAATTAATTAATTGAAAGGTAAACTCTCTTACTCTCTTGGACAGACAGTTTAATAAGCGTTGCCGCAAAAATCCTTCGGTTTGTATCTTCTCATTTTCTTTACCATTGTTTATATTGTGATAAAGAAAGTGGGTGTCTACAGACAGAATCACAACAAGATTAAAGTTGTGTGCAAAGGTAAAATATTGTTATTTGATATAACTGTAAATATGTGTTACTCGGCGGCAAGCAAAACCATGTGATCGTTTACAGTTGTTTGAGTTTGGTTGGAGGCCGAAATTGATTAAACAATAATTAAAAAAAAACTAAATTTACATTTCACATTTTTTTTATTGATTAAATAAAAAAAAATTCAACATTTTTTAACAATTTTTTTAAACAATTTCTTTTTACATTTTTTTGTTTTTAATTTCAACTTTTTTTAAACATTTTTTTGTTTTTAATTTTCAACTTTTTTTAAACATTTTTTTTTTAATTCTTTAACATTTTTATTTTTAATTATTTTTTTTTTAATTTCTTTTTATCAATTTGTTTTTAATTTCTTTTTAACAATTTTTTTGAAATTTTTTTATTTTTTTTTTACATTAACATTTTTTTATTTTTAATTACAAGTTTTATATTTTTTTTTTTAATTTTTTTTAAACATTTCTTTAAACTAATTATTTTTAACAATTTTTTTTAATTATTTGAACAATTTTGTTGTTTTTAATTAATATTTTTAACATTTTTTTAATAATTTTTTTTTTAATTTTTTTGTAATTTCTTTTTAACAATTTGTTTTTAATTTCTTTTTAACAATTTTTTGAAATTTTTTTGTTTTAAATTTTTAATTTATATTTTTTTAGATTTTTTTAAAAATCTTTTTTTTACATTTAACATTTTTTTATTTTAAATTACAATTTTTTACATTTTTTTAATTTTTTTTTTTAATTTTTTTAACTATTTATTTATAACAATTTTTTTAACTATTTGAACAAGTTTTTTGTTTTTAATTTATATTTTTTACATTTTTTTTAAATAATTTTGTTTTAATTTGTTTGTAATTTCTTTCAATTTTTTTTTATTTTTTAATTACAATTTTTGTGAATTTTTTAATTTTTTTTAAACATTTCTTTAAACTAATTATTTTTAACAATTTTTTTAATTATTTGTTTTTAATTAACATTTTTTACATTTTTAAATTTTTTAAATAACTTATTTGTAAACTTTTTTTTAATTTTTTAAACATTTTTTTCTTATTTTTAATTTTAAATTAATTTTTTTAATTTTTTTTTTTGGTTTTCATTTTTTATTTATATACATATATAATTTTTAATTTTTTTATAACAATTTATTCTTTGGTTTTCATTTATAAAAGCATTTTTAATTGACAAACCTTAATATTTTTTCAATAATTTAAACAATCGAGGCCACTCAATTAAAACACCTCACCTCCAATGTAAACTTGAAATTCAACCAAAATGCCATTAGCCTACACAGTATCGCTTGATTCTCTAATTTTTTATTAATTTCTTCCATTTTTTATTTTTTGTAATTAATCTGCGCTTCACCCATGGCCACATCTCAAGCCTCAGCTGGCAACTTATTAGTTTTTTGGCATCATAATTTGAAAAATGATTTCACATAATTATAAAACCACATAAAAATTGCATAGCAACTCAATATAATTGCTAAGGAAGTAGTAATTTTTGGCCAAAACTACGTTTTTTTTTTGTGCTAAATCTCATTGGCATGCGAAATCGTTGAATCGTGCGTTGGGATTTAATGGACGGCTATTAAAATGATTGAAATGTGTTGCGAAAATTTCTAGCCGTCTCGGCGGAAACAATTTTGAATTGACCTTAATGCTGTTAGCGTGGTTCAACATTATATATTTCATGTTTTTTATTTTTTTATTTTTTTTTTCAAAATTTAATGATGGATCTATTAGCTAGCGCCAATTTGCATAAAATTTCATATAAACTAGTCGGCATTTGTGCGTTTAGATAACTAAGAGATTTAAATATAACAAAACTGGTTTGTTATACTATATTTATACTATATATATTTTTTAGTTTTTGACAGCTTGCAGTATTTCCTATATACTACATTTTCGACTTATTAATTATTAATTATTACAAAATAGTATTATTTAGCGAAAACTAATGACAAATTTTACTCCTTTTTACTTACAGTGCATCTGGAACAAGTGCAGTTGCGATCGATAATAAGATCGAGCAAGCTATGGTAAGTCCATATACGAAAATTTTCCAGTTATGCTAAAAAATATAATGTTTTTAAATTAAAAGTTATTAGTAATAAGAAATGCTTACATTATATGGTGTTGCGGTGTTCTCAAACTGATGTCATGTTTGTCTGTCTGTATATACTCAAACTAGTCCATCAGTTTTGGGGATATCGAACTGAAATGCTGCACTTGTCCTTTTATCCCCAAGAAACCTCTTATCGGACCACTCTAGTATATAGCCGGTGCAACGATTGGCATAAAGTGCTTGTATGGAATACGTTTCCATTTATCAAGATATCATCATAAAATTTGACATAAGTTGTTGTCGAAAGTGAGCATATGTAATATCCGAAGTAATTGTTCAGATTTGTTTCTATGCCATATAGTTACCATACAAACTAACCTATCGGCAGCAAGTTCTATAAGAAATCTTTTAAGAAGGTATAATGGCTTCGGTGTCTTCGAAGTTTACGTCTTTTCTTGTTTTTTTTGTTTGTTTTATAGATCTTTGTTATTGAATTTTCACTTCTGGCAACTAATTGCTTTAATAATTATTGACAAACGATGTCATTAGACATGTGATGGAGATTATTTATAGTTGCTTCATATTTTTAACCGAAAAGCAGTATTACAAATAGTATATTCTAATAATAAAACAAATAAGTGTGTTTATATTTTCATATAGTGTATGACGTGATATGTTTTACGTCTCTAAGTTCTAATGAAACATCTAAAATTAAATAATCCTCACTATGTGCTTTGAAAATATTTAATTTAACACCTTAAGCAGAGGTGTTGCAGAGCAAACAACTTTACAAACTTAAATGCAATTTATACTATGTAGGTAGGTAAATCATCTTCATCTTCATCCTACGAAACGTACTTTTTCTGAAGCCTTTGCTAGTCCTTTAAGCAGCCAGATTAATTTTTTTTCGGTATAACCTTCAAAACATTCTTCGATTCGGGTTTTATCTTCTCAGTCGTGTCTTAACGACGTCCCCGGATTTGGCTTTTTGAGATTGTTGAATAGCCAGAAGTCATATAGAGACATATCAGGCGAATACGCTGGTTGCTAAACCATGGCATGAGTCAAATTTTTGGAAAATAAGTCACAAAGAACCAATGCAGTATGACATGTTGCTTTATCTTGATTGATAAAACTAGAGTTGTTCTCCCATAATTCCAGCCATTTCACAACATTCAAATTTTTCTTGCTAATAGTTTAGATCGCGGAAGGAATTCATAGTTCCCTATACACCACGATAGTCAAAAAAAACTCACAACATTACTGCGATTTTCGATCGACCTTGCCGTGGGCTTCTCGGCACGCTTTGTACTCGTTGTACCACCTCGAAATGTTTTTTTGTGCCATAGTATGATCACCAAAAGCCTTCAGCAACATTTTCAAAGTGTTCGTACAAGAATATACCTTCCACAAACAAAAATTGGAACAAGTTCTTTGCTCAAGAATCATTGCAAACATCGAAAAATTAATTTCTGGTTATTTATACCGGTTACTCATAATTGCTATTTCGGTAAGCACTAACTATATGATTGGTTACTCATAAAAAAACATGTAACTGGGTAACCTTTTAACAAATAGACACTTGGCAAATGTAGACAGTCCTACCAACAAAAAAAAGTTTACCTGCCTTCCTGATGTCCGCGAGTTTTAAATGACAATTTCAGCTTACTTTTTGATCACAGTAGATCTGGTATATTCCTTTTTTTAAACAAAGTAGTATAAATATCAGTTTTTAGAATCGTTAATTAATAGCTTTTAACTTTAAGTTATTTCTTTTTAGTTACTAATACTGACAAAATTCAGAATACAAATCTCTTCTTATTTGAATTTCAAATTCTATACTTTTACTGAGTATTTTCTGTAACAATTTATAAAAACAAAAAAACAACTTTTTGTAAATCCACAAAAAGTGGGCTTGCCTATAGTATTAGCACTTCAAATATGCATAAAAATCTACTCAAAATCTTTACTGCGAACCGATGAGAGTCCACCTCATTTACAGCTTTCATTATTAGTACACACATCAAACTTACATACATGTACATATGTACCAAATGCTGACGTTGCCAACATTCTAATTATTGGTTTGCCATGCAAAGTGCCAAAGCCAACAACAGCAAAAATAATTAAAGTATGAACGCAGATTGCATTCACATATGAATATTTATTATGTCAGTATATATGCATGTGCTCTCGTGCGTATAGTTGACTTGCAATGACATTAAGCAAGTGTCACGTTGCACACCGATTTGCAAATAAGTTCAATTATCGGAAAGTTACTTAACATTTGCTTAAGATTTCTCGCTCCTCGATTTACGTACTTTGCTCTAAGAAAATATGCTAAGCTTAGTAGAGGCAGCGATTTTCTATTGGCACATTTTAGAGGCCTTTCAGAGGCTTAATGTGGTCTACTTTGACGCATTACTATTATATCATGACAACTTTTTGTTATGTTTTGGGTTTTGATTGTTTTGTGAGGCGTTTAAATTTGCCTTAGCAATTTTTTAAATATGCTTAATGTTAAATCAAGAGCATTCCAAGCTTTTCAATCATTGAAGTTCTACACTTCTATATTTTTATGTACCATATGTGTAACTATATCGTCACCTAAAATGCAGAACTTATTATCAAAAAAAATACAACGAAATTGAGTTTTTTATTGTTTACAATTCATTGTCATACCACAGGTTATGTATAACCAAGTTATAACCTAAATTATAACCAATACTAAAATTTTGCTTCAATATGAATAGTTTTTTTTTATATTGTTTTTTATTGAAATTAAGTTTTTCATAGTTTAAATTTCACTGTCATATTACTGGTTATTTATAACCAAATCATAACCAAACTTATAACCGAAACTTAAATTTTGCTTCAATAAGAATAGTTTCTATTTTACATCGTTTTTTATTGAAATTGAATTTTTAATCGTTTACAATTTTATGTCACATTACAGGTTATGTATAACCAAGTTATAACCAATACTGTAACCAAAACTCAAATTTTGCTTCTATGTGAATAGTTTCTATTTTATATCGTTTTTTATTGAAATTCAGTTTTTACTGTTTACAATTCACTGTCATATTACATGTTATGAGTAACCATATTACAGGTTATGTATAACTAATTTATAACCAAAACTATAACCAAAACTCAAATTTTGCTTCAATAGAAATAGTTTCTTTTTTATATCGTTTTTTATTGAAATTGAATTTTTAATCGTTTACAATTCATTGTCATACCACAGGTTATGTATAACCAAGTTGTAACCTAAATTATAACCAAAACTCAAATTTTGCTTCTATGTGAATAGCTTCTATTTTATATAGTTTTTTCCTTCGCCTGTCAACTTATAAAATTGATGTTACTTTATTTATCTGCTTAGCTATCGAAATGTACTTATATGAGTTCTCTAGCGTATCGAAGAAAGCCTCTTAATTGCGCAAAGCCGCCACTACTTCATTAATTTAAAAGCGTCATTTAATTTATCACTTCAACTTCTCACATACAAATCAATTTTCCACCACATAAATGTGCAGTACATATAATCAATCTTGTATGTATGTAAATATTCGCCTGCATCTCGTTGTCATCGCTGTCGCTTCAGTTGGTCAGTTCAACAAACAGCTCTGAAGTCCGCGTTGTCAGCGCAGGCTTTCCTTTCTTCGGTTGGCTGCACTTGGTGGGCACTGCAAACGGCGGCGCTAACTCCAATCAACACACAACTGCTGTTCATGAGACGCAACAACTCTGTAGCCACTACTGCAGCCGTTTGCTGTTGCACGCCACTTTTTTTTGCAGTGCCGTTGAAAGCATTGTCGCTAAAAATAGCCTTAATAAATTCGCAATAGCAATTTAATTTAGTTCATTGGCTTAAGTTGAGTATCTGTGTCGCCAGCATTCACGCCGCTGACAACAGGCGTGTATGGGCGCTGCGTTCAAGCGCTCAGCATTTGTTATTCGATTGATTGGCTGGTGGTTGTCTGTCCGCACGATCATTGGCGTTGCTGTCAACGTTACTGTGTATTCAGCGCACTTATAGCGCCTGTCTATTTGACGGATACATATTTATATGTATGTATAAGTTTTTTTCGTGCAACTTGTTCTGTAGTCGTTTATGATTTCATGTTAATGCCCACATAAACGCTCGTATGTGTTTTGATGCGAGCAAGCAGCTGGCATTCGCTAGTTAGCTAGCTGCCTAACTCACTTGACTCTCCATACACATATGTGGATACATAGATTCTGTCACACTACCGCTTACTTTGTGCTAAATCATCCGGTGGCTTCCATTCAGCTTTCGCAATTAAATGAATGACAGCCAAGCACACCATCGATGTGTGTTCGTTGTTGTTGTTCCAATAGAAGAACCAAAAAATTCGAAGTAAAAAGAAACCCAATAAATAAAGTGCAGCAGAACTTTCCCGCATGGAAGCTGTATATATGGATATGTATATATATACCCTTAAATACACTGTAGTGAACTCAACCAGTTTTGAACTAGTTCGCAATTCCAGTTACTTAACCGACTATATTTTTCCGCACTAACATTTAATTATGTCCTAGACGACTTAATTTATCAGTCAGAAATATAAGAATTTGATATTAGATCAGAGTGCTTGGTCACAGTGGAGTCGCCTGCAACTACAAAGCTGAAAGGATGGGCACCCTTGCCCCCGTTTTATCCGAAAGCAAGCGAGTCGGTACTCCACTGCCCTCTTGCACTCCAGCACTGGAGCTATTCCTTTCCGCATACTCGATAAGTAGTCAACAATCACAACCTTGGCAGCTGCCGATCCTTATGGTTGAGTGTGAACTGTAAAAGGTCTTCTGAACTCTTATCAAAGCAATCTCGCCGTAATTCTGCGAGTTCTGACAGGACACAGTCCAATAACATGTGTGTTGTGTACGTATATTGTCGAACGCTTTCAGCCAGAACTTTATGAAGGAATGCCGAATGGAATCTTCTAGGTACGTTTGCCAGACGGAGATTGAAATATTTCAATAAATACACCTCCGTCGAACCTAGGGAAGTGCTTGAAGTTGGTGTTAACTTATTTGTGGTCAGCTTCAAACTTTCCCTCGATCTATGAAGTCATCCGTTTTTAGATCTTAGACTATCACAAAGGACCAACGTTCACAGCTGTTCAAACGAGATCCAGCACTATCTTTGAAGCATTTTATTATGTACTAAAACAAACTACTATTAGTATCGCTTTTTGAATTGGTGCAATTAAGCACTTTTTTGGACTAGTTGCAAAAGTTTCAGTTACAAAATACTTGCTCCTCTGCAAACGTTCATTCGTGTACGTTCGTTTTCCTTAGAACTGCTGCTCGCTTCTTGAATTGCATCGGCGGCGCCATACCATTTCGGGAGCTTAGGTTTCACTTATTTATTACATGCATTTGTATGTACATATATATGTCTGTGCGACCGGCAAATACTGACTGCGAAGCTGAAGTTTTTATGTGTTTAGTTGCAAGTGCTTTGTTGTTGCAATTTCTCCAATTATGCAGCATTTTCAGTTTGTTGCAAGCGGATTTGTGTAAAGTTGTAAGATAGTGACAGTGTGTGTCTTGATTAGCCATAGGCGGCAATAGTAGACAGAATTGACTGACATTTTTCTTAGAAAATAAATACTTATGTATTTGTGTATATTTTTATGGCATCAATTGAGATCTTTCTAGGCGTTTATGTTTTCGGTTGTTTATTTTATACTTCTAAAACATTTTATAATACTAAAAATTCACTTACGTTTTCAGCGAAAGTTCAGGCTTGTTATTTCTATTCCTGTTATTTCTTTGGTGAAAGCTCTGAAAGCAACAAGTGAAAGTTGGAAAAAGCTCTTTAGAAAGTTCAATCTTTCTAATACTAAAGATATAACTGTAAAACAAATAAATATTGTTTTTTCGTTGAAATCTCTGAAAGCTGCACATGAAAGCTCGAAAAAGCATTTTAGAATTATTACTTCCATTTAAAAAGCTCTGAAAGCTGCAAGTGAATGTTTCAAAAAGCCCTTTAGAAAGTTCAGGCCTAATATTACCATTTGTTAAATAAAAGTAATATCTAATGAAGATATACATAGCTAGCAAACAAATAATTAATTTTTCTGTGAAAGCTCTGAAGGCTGCAAATGAAAGTTTGAAGAACCATTTTAGAGTATTATTTCTTTTAAAGCTCTGAAAGCTGGAAGTGAAAGTTTCTGAAGGCATCTTAGAGTATTATTACTGTTTATAAAGCTTTGAAAGCCGCAAGTTAAAGCTTCAAAAAGCATTTCAGAAGGCTCAGGCTTTATATTACCATTTATTAATAAAAATAATATACAATGAAGATATAGCTGGGAAACAAATAATTTATTTTTCGGTGAAAGCTCTGAAAACTGCAAATGAAACACAAAGCATTTAGAGTATTATTTCTTTTTATAAAGTTATGAAAGCTGCAAGTGAAAGTTTCAAAAAGCTCTTTAGATAGTTTGAAAAAGCGTTTAGAGTATTATTTCTACAAAAGCTGTGAGAGCCGCAAGTGCAAGTTTGAAAAAATATCTTAAAGACGGGTTGTCCTTAAATTCATTTAATTTTTTCTTTCTCCAAAAGCTTCTAACTACTGTAAAAAATTGTCATAATTGAAAATTTGAATATTTATAAACCTTTTTAATATGCATGGTACAATATCATAGTTATCTCGATCTGTATTGATTTTATAATATTAAAGTAACTCATAAAAACTTTAGTGCTTAAAAAGCTTAAAATACTTCTTAAGCTTTGGTAGAGTTCTAAGACTGTTTTATTGTAAAATGCTCCAAGCTTTCATGTACTAGCGGTGCCTTTGTGATGAGAAAATGTCATATATCCACCCATAAAAACATACATATACTTTCGTAAATGTTAATTTTATTCTTTATGTATTTATAGCGGCAATAAAATGTCGGCCAATTTTAATGGCAATGTTATCATTTTCAAGGTTGGGTTAAAATATTGTTATTTCTAACAATAAGTTGACATTTTATGCCTAATGAGTTTCGAAGCATGTATCTATACGATTTTTTTTTCTTAGAAAAATAACTTAAACTGTTATATTTTTCATTATTTTTTGCAATATGACCACAAAATTCCTTATTGCCTTCAAAAAATTGCCAACAGAACTTTCGCTCAACTCAAAAAGTTGTTTCGCCTTAAACAGTGAGCATTTGTGCTAGTCGCGTTTGCGCTTGTGAAAGTAAGCTTTTCCAATTTCTAAGCTATTTTCACTTTTCTAGCAACAGGATGCAAGCGCACTGCCTTCAATGAATTCACCATTGACATTTGTGTCATTATCATTCTTTTTTTTTGGAATCTAACGATCTTTCTTCATAATTACAAGACTTCAGAGCAGTCTGTTGAGTTTTCTCTTGTTACATTTTCATATTTATTGAAGTGTTGTTCAGGCAATAAAATCTTCCAATATTTTCAATGCCTTTATAATATTTTTGCTTATCACTTCACTCGCTTGCGCTGAGTACTTAACAAAGCAATGGCGCTTATCAGCAATTAACATTTGAGCAATAATCACGGCACTTAGCTTATTTGGTATAATGTAAAATGTCGTTCGCTTGCCTGAAGGTGTTGTAATATAATTTATTATTCTACAATAAATAAAATTAAAATTGATTTCATTACATATACACACAAAATATGTATGTATGTATGTATACTAAAGTTTGTACGTTGTAAATATATTTACAGTAGTAAATATGTTTTTAAATTTGCTGACAAGCCAGATGTACAATATTTACTGAGTTTGTGTACTTACAATACAATAAGCTCCTGTTTTCCTACGTGCAAAGAATTTGTTCGCTTTATCGCCAGCACTTCATGTGGAATTCATGTAAAGTTAGTCATATTAAAATGCCACAAACAGTGCACCCTTCAATCAATACATTTTTTATACCCCGAATATACCCTATAAAATATTTATATGTGTTAAATGAGCAGAATGTAGAGCTGAGTCGATATAGTCATTTTCGTCTGTTCCTCTGTCTGTATAAGCGCCACATAGTTCCTCAGTTTTTGAGTTATTCAGCTGAAATTTTGCATACGTTCTTTTCTGATCAAGCAGCTGCCCATTTATCGGAAACGAAGATAACGGACCACTATAGCATATAGCTGTCATACGATCTGAACGATCGGAATCAAGTGCATGTATAGAAAACTTCTTTATTTGTGAAGATATTTTCAAGAAATTTTGTGAGAATCATTGCATAAATCATTAGTACCATCTCCAAAGAAATTGTTCAGATGGCATCTCTGTATCATATGGCTGCCATATAAACTAATCAGCCAAACTCACGCCCTTATATAGAAAACTTTTTTATTTCGCAAGATATCTTAACGAAATTTGGCATAGAGTACATTCCAAGGTAACTCTACAATCTCCAAAAAAAATGTTGAGATGGCATCTGTGTAGCATATGGCTGCCATATAAACTGATCGGTCTTACTCAAGTCGTTGTATGGGAAACTTTTTTATTTAGCAAGATATCGCCCCGAAATTTAGCATAGATTATTATCCAAAGTAGCTCTACAATCTTCAAAAAAATTGTTCAGTTCGGACCGCTATAGCCTATAGCTGTCATACAAATTAACCGTTCATGTTCCTTTGAAGAATTTTTTATGCAGGGTATTATAGCCTCAAAGCAAACAAAATTAACATTTTTTCTTGTTTTATGACTCGTTCGTTTTTTATCGATATATATTTTTTAAATATTTTATGAACATGTTGTTGCACTCTTATCGTTAACGAGTTATCAGCGGCGCGCAAATGCGCATTTAGTTCACACAGCAACAAAAATGACGATAAATAAATACATTATTAATATTTTTGTATGCCAAATAAGGAGGCGCGACTACGAGATTAATGTATGATATACATACATGCATATATGTATATATATAGTATGTGCTTTTTTATATTTTATCTGCACAATTTCGTCGTCGTTCTTTACTATATAGTACAATACAATGTTCGCCTATTTTTATATATTTTACATCTATATGCTTATGTTTTATATATTTACATAACTGTTAATATTTTTACACACCCACTTTTGTGATAACTACGCAGTGCTACCATCTGCAGTTACTTTAAATATTCAAAATTTATCTTCATGCGACTGTTGCAACAACCTTGGCACATTTCTAGCCACATGTGCGCCGCATCTGTGCTACAAGTGCAGCTGGGTGTGATTGCAGAGCATTTTTCCAATTCTGAGTTCACATTTTAAGTCACGCTACCATCTAATGATTTATAATAAATCGTTAATATTTTTAATTAGCAATTTTTATTTTATATTCAATTGTGAAAAAATATATATAGCAGAGGTGCTTATATAAAAGTTTGCTTTTGTTGGAAAAAAAATTGAAAAACTTGAAAGCAAGTTTGTGCTGTGTCTTCTTAATTTATTTATGTTTTAGCAGACTGCTTGACTAGCTGTTTCAACTAGCTGGTTGCAGTTAGCTAATTAGTTAGATTTCTTATCAAGCACTTATAAGCTGATAAGCCATAAGCTTTTGCAATTAAAAGCTTATCTAAGTGATTGAGCAATGCTTGTTTTGAATGCTCAAAGCAGTAGCTAGACATAAATGAGACTTAACAAAATTAAAAAATTTATTTTATTTAAGGAATTATTGTTTATATATTTTTTAATTATTTTTTTCTTTCAAGTTCTGATAATATCCGTTGTTAGCTTTCTTGGGTAAATTTTTTCAACTCGTTGACTTTCAGTTTTCATGGAATTGCATTTGTTTATGTTGTCTATACAGAAAATAAGCCATATAAAAAAGCCAAATAAAATTTCTGTTTTAACTCCATCAAAAGTAGTACGTTAAGTTTGCGCAAGAAATTTTTACAAATAATTCACATTCGTGCGCCGGTTTTCCATTGATAAGATAAAAATAATTATGATGACCTACTATTTGTTCAAGTGCTTTGACAATGTTTTGAAAAACAAAATTTCACTAGTTTAAGTAAAAAGACAAGGAATTTTTGTTTTCAGCTGCCAACTTTGTAAACAAACAATTAAGTCCACAAATACCACAAATGTCTTTTCGGTATTTCCATAATGTACTTAAAGAAATGTATGGTTTTCATGATAAATATTTATGTCTTTTGCACATATATATATTTTTTTTTTTATTATTTTAAGATAACTTTCGTTAATGGAAAGTTATTGAAAACGCAGTAGTATAAGTATAAGTATGCAAAAAAAATATGAAGACTGAGTAAAACAGGAAAAATTTTAACTTCGGCTGTACCAACGCTATAATGCCCTATACGGATGCTTTTATTAAAACATAAAAGGGTATAAAGTGGTATTTATCTGGTTTTCCATCCATCAGTTTGTATGGCAGCTATATGCTATAGTTGTCCGATCTGAAAAATGTTTTCGGAGTTTATACCGTTACCGTTGTTTAATACTATGTGCCAAATTTCATGAAGATATCTCGTCAAATAAAAAAGTTTCTCATACAAGGACTTGGTTTTGATCGATCAGTTTATATGGCAGCTATATGTTATAGTTGGCCGATTTGAGTCATTTCTTCTGAGATTGTGACATTGTCTTGGACAGTAATCTATGCCGAATTTTGTAAAAATATCTTGTCAAATAAAAAAGTTTCTCATACAAGGACTTGGTTTTGATCGATCAGTTTATATGGCAGCTATATGCTAGAGTTGTGTGTTCTTATCAATTTCTTCGCAGGTTGTAGCACTGCCTTAGAAAATAATCTATGCCAAATTTTCTGAATATACCCCGCCAAATACAGAATTTTTCCATACAAGGACTTGGTTTTGATCGATCAGTTTGTATGGCAGCTGTATGCTAAAGTGTTCCGATATCGGCGATTTCGCCAAATTAACTGCTTCTTGAGGAGAAATGAACTTGTGCAAAATTTCAGATCGTTATCTCGAAAAACTATTGCTTAATATAGAGGAGCATAAAGTATTGCAACCTTCATACAATCCGTTGCACTTAAACTATAATCTAATGCACTACATATGAGTTTAATATTATTTTTTCTAATAAAAAATGTCTACTGCCAAATCGGCTATGCAACATTTTCGAAATTCCTTGTTAGCTCTAGTTTGGCAAGATTTTGCACAATTAATTGAAGATCAAAACGTGCAATTAAAATTTAAATTGAAAACAAATTCAACTGAAATTCAACTATGTGTCATGTTGCGTTTGTCTTTTTTCTACACGTTTATTGGCACTGTTTCGGGGAATTGTAGCAACAATTATCCCAGCGCTGACACAATTCGGTTCCCATTGCTTTGACACTGCCCTTCCGTTCTATTGGTGCTGACGTTGTCTTCCAATGACCAAATGAGATCAAAGCACCCGCCTTATTTTGTTTTAATTAGTAAAAAAAAGGCAGCTTAACGTATCGATATTTGTGTGGTCGATTTGCTGTTAATTCAACCATAGACTCTTTCGATTTAAAGCAAATTGTAAAATGGTACAATTTTAACATGCCAGTACGTGTGTGGCGGTGTGGCAGTGTGTCGGCGTGAGTGCACCATTTGACAGCTAGACACTTGTCATTTGTCTTCATTGACGTCAATACAATTTCCTATTTGGCTACTTGAATGAATGGGCGGCTATTGACAAAGTCAAAGTCACTAAACAAGCAAGTAAGATTATTGGTACGAAAACCTACATACAGACTGTACTCATATCGAGCTTTTAGTGTTACTATTTGCCTGCCAAAAGGCGTCATAAAGTACACGCTGCTTGATAAACTGTCACATATAATGCATAGGTCACGCATCGCGCGTTTAAATGCAAAAATAAGTAATATTTTAATTTTGCATTGATTTCTAATAAAATTTTATTTTAAATATTTCTTTGTATCTACCATAAATATATTTTATGATATTAATATTGATACATTTCAAAGAAGTAAAAAAAAAAACAAGAAAAAGCTATTAATTTCGACTGCACTGTAGTTAAAGCTATAGCTCGCCTTCAAACGGATGTATTTTGGCTACCCAGAGGATATTTGGTCTAAGACCGGAGGTCGTGAGTACGTGAACTTCTACGCATGGCTCCATCCTCTCCATAATACCCTTCACAAGGTATAAAATGGATATAAAAAGTTTTTTTCTTGATTTTGATCGGTCAGTTTACATGGCAGGTATATGCTACAGTAATCCGATTTGAAAAGTATTTTCGGTGATTGTAGCGATACCTGTGGCGAATTTCATAACGATACCATGTCAAATAAAAAAGTTTTCCATATAAGGATTTGAGTTTGCCCCATCAGTTTGTATGGCAGCTATATGCTGCCTGATCTAAACAATTTTTTCGGAGGTTGTCTTCGATTATGATCTGTGTCAAATTTCGTAAAGATACCTTGTCAAATATACAAGCTCTTCATACAAGGATTTGATTCCAATCGTTCATTGTGTATGGCAGCTATATGCTATAGATGTCCAATCTGAACGATTTTTTCGAAAATTGTGGGGATATTTGAAATAATAATCTATGCAAAATACCGTGAAGATACCTTGTCAAATAAACAATAGTTCCATACAAGAATCTAACTCCGAAATTGGCATACCCCGTCCTTCTACAGACAAACTTCGTTACTTTGCAATAAAAAAAATTCAAAAAATTTTATTTCCGTATCTCGTGCACCCAATCACTAGTTTGTCTTTTAGCCCCTAGATATACGGTCTAATTAATATATATAATATATTTTAATACCATTTATAGAATAAATTCTCGTTATTTCTTGCCAAAATACTATATAGCGTGCAAATTCCTCGGTACACTCATTTATGGCATGGGTTTTAGAACGCCGTAGCCGTCGCCGTTTCGCGCAAAAATTTACGTTTTTCAACTCGTAAATTTTACTTTTCTTCCGACTTGCTAAAAATATCAACGAAATTGACAATAATTTCGCCACAAAACCGCCCACACATACAGAAGCTGCCAGACCGAGAGGGAAATGCAACATAAAAATGCAGCAATAAACTTAAACAACAAAGCGATTCGTCAAAATCATCAACCTTGAAGTGAAAATGAAATTTCACCTTGTCGCCGACAATAAAATCCTTTTCGTTGAATTCTGTGCATGCGAAAAGAGTCGCAATTGTTTAGACACGCCAACAATACAATTAGCACGAAAAGTTAGAATTTCTGCAAATTAAAACAATTTCAAGGCATTTCATTAAAAAAAATAAGAACAAAAAAAATTTCGTACTAAAATTCAATCTAAGTCAAAAGGTGACTAAGCGGAATTGTTGCTGCTTATGCACCTTTGCTATTGCATAATTGCTAGCTGCGCAAATACACATGCATTAGTTGGCGAGGCACGCCCACAGTTCTCAGCCAATACAAAATTGTCTATATTGACATCATTTTATTGCTTTTGCCTTCTTAAAGCGCTGCTTAATGACACAGCGGGGAATATTACATTTTGCGGAAGAATTACAAAGAGAACTTATCTCAATATTAGTAGTCTTAGTTGGCCGCCTGTGGTGTAATTACACTTCTAGTTATGTCACGTCCTACATGACGTATACGCAACTATTTATTTTTTTTTTATTTTTTTTGTCTTTAACTTTAAACAGCTGATTCATTGTCATTTGCACAAAGTTGTGATGAAATCTAATAGTTTTGTTATTATAGCTTTTTAAAGTAAATGAGCAAAGTCATGTTTATTTTAAATTTCACTGTAACTACTTAAGGCTGCTGCACTGCAAAATTATATATCACCTATGTATGTGCATATGTACAAGTGCATGTAATATAACTCCGTAGTCATTTATGTGTCAGTTACCTATGGCACTTTGAAAAAGTCAGCAAGCGTTGTGTATTGTTTACAACTCATATGTTCACGTATATGTGCTTGTAATGGGAGATTTTATATTTCACGCAGTCTTAGTTTTTGCTACACTGACTCAGGTAATGTTAATGGGCGCTGACGTCAATATAATCACAAGATCGCACACCCAGCAATTGTTGTAAAAACTCCAGCTCCCATTCACACTTAAATGCAAAAAATTATTGCTGCGAAACAGCTGAGAAACTGCACTTTCATATCGCGTTATCGTAATTCAGGCAGGTAGGCGGTGAGAGGCAGAAAGAGTTTGAATTTTAAATTGTCAGTATTCTCAAAAATTAAATTCCGATATGAACAATATGTTATTACTAGATTGTAGCGTTGTCTTTGACAAAATTCGCGACGATACCTCGTCAAATAAAAAAGTTTTTCATACAAGAACTTGATTTCACCGCTCAGTTTTTATGGCAGCAATATGCTATAGTGGTACGATCTTAGTAATTTGTTAGGAAATCGTAGCGTTGCCTTCAGCAAAAGTCTATACCAAATTTCGTGGCGATATCTCGTTAAACAAAAAACTTTTCCTCACAAGAACTTAATTTCATCGGTCAGTTTGTATGGCAACTATATGCTATAATGGTACGATCTTAGTCATATGTTAGGAAATTGTAGCCTCGCCTTGGGCAAAGCTCTATGTCAATTTTCGTGACGATATCTCGTTAAACAAAAAACTTTTCCTCACATGAACTTAATTTAATCGGTCAGTTTGTGTGGCAACTATATGCTATAATAGGCCATTAGCGGCATTAGCAGGTTTCTTGGAATGAAAAAAAACGTAAAAAAATAAATATTTATTTATATACTTATAGGCTCTCCGACTTTTTCTTCTCCCTTTACAAACTTCATGAGAAATTTAATATATTATGTTCAGGGTATAAAAATTAAATTAGACCAACTATCTTCAAGAGTGAGAGGATGCATTCATGTGATACCCTATTTTTGTAAATTAATTTTTTTTATTAAAAAAAATAAAATAACACACTCTCTACACTTTAAAACTATTTTTGGCGTGACGGTGTGTTGTGGATTGAAGTGTTTTTACTTATTCATCCTTGCACTTCAAATAATAAGGCTATTGCTTGATATTCTATCCTGAAGCGTATTTACTTTCTACCATATCACTAACGTTCCTCGATATGTAGAATCTTAACACATGCTAGACAAGTTGCATATTAGAGCTTTGAAAGTAACATGTGTTCTCCCAAACCCACTTGCAATAAATTTTTCATTGCCCAAGACTTACGAGTATATACATACACAATACATACTTACATAAAGCTTAACTCACTAAAAGTAAAAGGCACCCATATCATTTGTGAGCTATTTAAACGCTGACTGACCACCTACAACGGTTATTAAAATAGGCGCTGACCGACATTTAAGAAAAAAATTCATTGCGTTCACCAATTGTAATTATACGCAATTCGCTCGCATGCAGCCTCACAACTTTTCGAAGTCAAGTTGCTATTTACTAAGGTTGTTGCTAAGTGTTTAAAAAGCCGTCTAGCAAGTCATTTGCATTTGTTCTCGTTGTAGACACAGTGGTGCTTAAAATTAATGGTCCCCATAAAAGTGCGTGCACACGCACATACATATGCGTAGCTGTCCCAAATGCAGCTGTTTCGCTCACTTAAAAGTCGCGTCGCTGTAAATATTCAGTTCAGAATTACATACATACATATACGAGTACAACTCGTCGTATTTTAATTACTTGCACGACAACATTTGACCAACACATGTGTTTTATGTCTTGCAATAATTTATGCTGACTGCCAATTTTACTCGCGTCTATGCATTTATGCCGTTTGCTTTGTCGTGTCTTATTTATTATTTATGTTAGTGGCGTCCTTGCACAGTACCCCCAGCCAGCCTGCCGCACACACTCGTTTGTTCACCACTCACTCACTCGTTCGCTTGTTGCTTTGGGTTGTAAAAATGGCAATGACGGGCACCAAAGCAACTTAGTCTAATGCAACAAACAAAAAAAAACAATTTAACTGATGCAACATCACTGCAAGGCAAACTATGCGACCACCAAAGCTAGTTAGTACAGGGTGTTGTCAGTTTTTTTTTATACCCTATACTGTTTTTATATTCAGTTTGATATGAAATTTGCAACACCGCGAAGGAAACATCAGAGACCCTATAAGATATATACGAGCCTATATGTAAATTATAAAATGAGTCGACTTTTCCATGTCCGTCTAACCTGCCGTCTGTAGATACGCGAATTTGTCTCTCAGTTTTTGAGATATCGATTGTGTATTTTGCACACTTCTTTTTCTCCTCAAGCAGCCGCTCATTTGTTGGATTCGCCGATATCGGACCACTATATTACATAGCTGTCATATAAACTGAACGATATAAATTAAGCTTTTGTATGAAAAACTTTTTTAGTTGAAAAGATATCAGCACGAAATTTGGCATTGTTTAATGTTTTAAGACTTCACTACAATATCTGAAAAATTTGCCAGATCGAACCAGTATATCATATAGCTGTCATACAAACTGACGGATCAAAATCAAGTCTTGTATGAAAAACTTTTTTAGTTGAAAAGATATCAGCACGAAATTTGGCATACGTTAACTTTTAAGGCAACGCTACAATACCTGAAAATATTCTCCAGATCGGATTACTATATCATATAGCTGTCATACAAACTGAACCATCAAAATTAAGCTCTTGTATGAAAAACTCTTTTATTTCAAATGAAAACTTCACGAAATTTGGCATACATTAAGTTTTGAAACAGCACTACAATATATGAAGAAATTTTCCATATCAGACAACTATATCATATAGCTGTCATATAAACTGAACGATCACACTCACGTCTTTATATGGAAAACTTTTTAATCTGACAAGATATCTTCACGAAATTTGGCATACATTAATTTTTGAAACAGCACTACAATATCTGAAGAAATTTTCCATATCGGACAACTATATCATATAGCTGCCATACAAACTAACCGATTCAAATCAAGTTCTTGTATATACATAAAGCAGTGTTTTATTTGACAAGATATCACAGTTATTATAAAATTTTATGGCAAAGCATTGAAATCGAGCCAGACTTCATTGAGAAATCACTTAAAACATCATTACATCTGGCAACACTGCGAACTTGTATTTATTATTACGACTATTTACGTTGTATTACTTAATACACTAAACATTGCGTGTTTGCATTCCTCACGGACACACACACACACGAACACAGGCGCCCTGTTGTTGTTGGGTTGGCTTACTGTCTGTCCAGCCAGCGCGTAACCGGCATTTATAAAACTTATGTCAGTCGCATGCATGCGCCGCTGCTGGTGGGAGATTATGTAAAATAGGTGAATTGAACTGCTTATTAGTTAGCATATGTAGTCATGGCTGTTGTTATTCTTGTTTTTACGCTTGCTTTTATTTGGTATGTAAGTCAATAGTGTGACGTCTTGCGAAAATGTAGGCGAATGCCTCATGACATGCAACATATCTACGTATGTGGCACGTTTTACCTCGTAAGCGACTATAAAAAGTTATGAGGTAAGTTAGCAGGTAACTGTGCAAGCGTCATACATGCAGACATAATTATGCACGCTGTCTATATGTATGTATGTAACAACTATGTTTTTTGCGCTTTGGGAAGTGTGATAATATTTGGCCACATATGGATTGTTATGAACACTTCCAATTCATTTTTATTTATGTGGAAGCACTTTTGTATCTACAAACATAGATATGTACATATCTGTAGCTCGTTTATATTCGTGCGTATTGCTTAGCAGTTCGTTTAGCTAGCTACACTTGCTGCAAACAAATTTCAGCGGCGTGTTTAAAATAAATCATTGAACTCTTCTCGCGCAACGTCGTCGTGTGTACATATGTATGTATGTATGTATGCATGTATATGATATATATAGACTTACGTGGCAAGTCAATTAAAATTTCGCTTTTGTTTGCGATTTCCTTGAGCAATTTTTCAATTAAAAATAAATCGCCGAAATACTGCTACAACTACAATAAACACAAGGCAACAACAACATTCGATTTCAAATCTATGCGGAAATGTTTGCTTCATTCTTCTCTAACGCAGCTGTGCTGTTATTTTTCGCACAGTCCTAAATTCCTAGTCACTTTTTCGCAGTATTATTGTTATTATACCGTTGTTTCGCAGGCCATAAATTAGTTTTTAGCATGAGCTGATAACAAAACAAATTTTCGTAAAGCGTGTGTTCGAAAAAGTTGTCTTAAAAATGGCTATGCATGTGGGTGTGTAGTTTTTGGGTTCAACAACACGTTTAGAATACAAAGATTTTGAACACACGTGCTTAGCAAATACATATGTATGTTTTTACAGTCCCTTTCTATTTTTCAAAAATTTAATTGTTCACTGACTCGTTCTTTAATTTTGATTAATTTTATGGTGGCGGCATTAGCGCATTAGTCAAAGTTCAACGATTTGCTGGTGCTTAGTATAGACATGGAATGAACTAATAATTTGTTCCAAGGCCTTAGTGCTGTGAATTATTTATTTATATTTTTCAAAAAAAGACGTGCGATTATTTTTTGCCTTTGAATGTAAATTTTATTTAGAAAAATTGTAAAATGATTCGAAAACGTTCAACAGAATATTACTTTCATACAGAAAAGAAAAATAATATATAGAATTTTTTTTTATTTAGCAAGATATCTTCATGAAAATTAGCACAGATTATTGCTCAAGGCAAAGCTTCAATCTCCGAACATATTGTTCAGATCGGACCACTATAAGATATGGCTGCCATACAAACTGACCGATAAAAATTAAATTTTTGTATGGAAAACTTTTTTATTTGTCGAGAGATCTTCACGAAATTTGGCATGGATTATTGTCTAAAGGTAGTCCGCAAATTTCGAACAAATTTTTTCAAATTGAACCACTATAGCATATAGCTGTCATACAAACTGACCGGTCAAAATAAAGTGCTAGTAAGGCAAACTTGTTATTTGACAAGATACCTTCACGAAATTTTGCATGGATTATTTTTCAAGTCAACGTCGCAACCTCCGAACAATTTTTTTCAAATTTGACCACTATGGTTTATATGTAGCTGCCATACAAACTACCCGATCGAGATCAAGTTCTTGTATGAAAAACTTTTTTATTTTACAAACTATTTTCATGAAATTCTGCACGGAATATTGTCCAAAGCAAAGGAATATTCTCCGAATATATTGTTCAGATCGGCCCACTATAAGATATAGCTGTCATACAAACTGACCTATAAAAATCAAGTTCTTGTATGGAAAACTTTTTTATTTTGCAAAATATCTTCACGAAAGTTAACACAGATTATTATTGAAAGCAAAGGAATATTCTCCGAATATATTGTTCAGATCGGCCCACTATAGCATATAGCTGCCATACAAACTTACCCCTCAAAATCAAGTTCAAAATCTTGTATACTCTTTCATGCTATAGGAAAAACATCTATGAAGGGCATAAAGGCAAAGTTTTTTTTCCTGTTTTACTTGACTCTGATTGATTAACATTTACTTACTTTTAATTATCCACTATACGTGCTTCACTTACAACACAACCCACGCTCTGTGTGTTTAAACCGCTTAGTGGCGTCCATTTTTATATGCAGGCAATTTTATTACAGCCGTTTGCATTTTTAATTAATTTATGCACATAATACTTATAGCATTTAAAAACATTTGAAAAATTCATATCGCGACTGGCACCACATTTTACTCGATTGGGTCATTTGTTTACCTTTCCGTTGATTTTGTATTCATTTGTCATCTCGCTGCCTTCGTATTTGTTTTGCCAAGCTGTCGTTATTTTCACATTAGTGAAATATTAATTAATAGGGGCAACAAATCAAAGTAGGTGAAATGTTTAATTTGCATGTTTACTGACGTCAGCAAACAAAGCAAACAAGAAGGTGGTAAAAATACACACAACACTAATATATAATTATTTTTAATATATATATTTTTTATAGAAAAGTTTTTATATCCATCGTTCTAATTATTGAATCGGTATAATTTAAAAACACAGTAAAAAATCGCAAACCGTGAGGCTTGCGTTAGTATATAATACTCTCTCAAATACCACAACCACAAAGGTTGTCAACAGTGTTTATAAATATATGTAAATAATATAATAAATAACTGTATATATGTATAATATATATTTCTAATTTTTTGTCAATATCAATATTTAATATTGAAGTGATTTATTAAATATGTAAATAGCGGAAACAATAAAAAGTTTTGAAGCACCATTAGTCCGCATATAAATTCAACAGACGCTTAAAGTTATTGTAAATAAAACTTAACAGTCTCAAAACCGGTGCGATGGCGCCCATAACTGGCACTAAGTTATTGCTTGTTTTGTTTGAAATTTTATGAATATTTAATTAGAAGTTTTCGATTGTTTGCGCCAAAGCCAGCATTGTGCCCTTTTGCTCATATGCTTATAAACTTATTTACATATTAATATGCACAAATACGCATATACTTATAAAAAATGTGTAAACATGTTTTTTTTTACATTTTTGATTTCGCTTAGCTTAAAGTGTTTTTATAACTTTTTAAAATTTATGAGATTTTCATTCATACATATATACACAAGTGCATATTCGCTATTAAGGGGTGTGGTCAGAAAGCTTAAAGCAAGTATATGCTTCTATGTATGTATAGTAAATATTATATATCATACTTATACATATATGTATGTGTATATAAGGGTGGGTATAAAGAAAATAAAAATATATTGTTAAAAATATATATTGTTACTCTGAAATATGGATCTTAGAACTAAAATTTATAAGAAAAAAATATTTTTCTCTAAATAATTAGACTTCCACCGTTAGTATCTTGTAAACCGTTAGGTTTACGAAAAATCGTACGAGACCATTTTGTATTAACATTTAATTTCCTACAAAATCTGTGAAACGAGATATTTTTTGCAAATAGTTGGAAGCGAGATTTTCCTTTTATTAAGTACTAATACTTGAAGAGACTTTCGTAGAGATATCTTAGACTTATTTATCAGAGTACCAAGCGAAAAATAAACATTTTTCTACCACTTCAATGTACATATAAACATATATTTAGGAAAATAAATGAATATGGTAGACGCACTTATACATTGTGACAAAAAAGTACCAGGAAATTTTGCATAAAACGAAAATATTTAATTCTTTATCAATATATATTTTGTCACCTTCATAGTAATCCCCACCAGATGTAAATACACTTGTATCAACGAGTTTTTCAGTACTCGAAACACTTTTCATAACTTCATCATACTTTTTGTGATGACCCTTAGAGCTACTTCATTGAATTTTGTTTTATCGCTTTGATCGACTGAAATCGGGTTCCGATCCGATGATTGTTGCATGTCAAACTCATAAATCCATATCTCGTGGGCAGTTATAATGTTCTGTTAATGATTGTGGGATCGGAATTCGATCAAGCATATCTAAAGAAGCTTGTTTACGATACTTCTTTATCCGGACGAGTCGAGCAAAACGCGTTTCTTATTAAAAATATCCACCAAAATCATTCGAACGGACTCGCGGGAGATGTTGAACTCTCTTGCTATTTTTCTAATACTTCCCTGATGATTTTCGAAGACCATATCCTTCACTTTTTTTAATATTTTCATCAGTGAGAGGTCGAAGGTAGCCCAGATCTAGATCTGGAAATCTATCGCTTCGGACACAAGCAGCAATACTGCAAACTACTAATAATCTGTGGTTTCGGCATCAAAAATAGTTCATTTGCAACTTTTGCCTTCATGATTTCGGCACCTTGTCCTCAATTTTTCGCTATCCTTCAGTTGAACAATTAAATTTTCAAAGTCATGAAACGAAAACGTCCTCCTCCATGTTTCTTAAATTTCAATTACAAGTAGCTGCCTACTTATTGGCAACTATTTGTTAGAGATACCAGCTTTTTGAAGTCAATCGCATCTGCATAAGTTCAAAAAATTTGCGCATAAATTCAAAAACCCAAAGAAATGTCAATCAATTGTCAAAATTTTCGCAAGTAAAAACCAGGTTGTCCAAGTTCACATAGATTCAAATATTCGCACACAATACTTTTGTATGTATGTATGTAATTAAATGGCGCTGAGTGTGTAGGCATACAAATTGCAGCCACACACTAATTACCAACGGCGTTAGAGAAGATTAAATAAAACATACAAAAACGTACAAACCAGCTCTGACCCAGTTTGTAAGCTGTCAAACCGTTAGAAACGTCAATTATAATATATTGAGAAAAAATTACTTAAGTTGTCTGTAAAGACTATAATGAATAGGTCTAGTTATAAAAAATAAAATTTGCAAAATTTTGAAGACAACAAACGCTCATTTCAAAAATTGAGCTTTTTAAGAGCTTTTATTAGAAATTTATGTGTTTGTTTTTGCCTGTAATGCTTGTAATGGCTGCCATAAAAAAGTTCTTCTGCAAATTGTATATTTGTATGTATATTCACAATAACACAAAAACTTAAAATTTTTGCTTACAAGACCTAAAAAATATGCCTACCCACTCCACTCGCAGTTGTTTACGTCGCTCTTTTGTCTTGCCGAGTTGTTGTTTTATCATTGTTTTTGCTTTTGCAGCTCATTAAATTCATGTTCATGCGCCCCAGCAAAGTTGTTGTTGCGCCGGTAGGCCCGCAGCAAACGACCACGCACAACGGTATCGGAAAAAGCTCATTTGCATGCAAATATGCGTGCGCGAGCATTCATCATTTGGCCAAGGTGAAAACCAAAATAAATTACGAATAAAAATCCGAAAAAGGGGCAAAGCCAATTGAAACGATCGAAAAACACCCAGCAAGCACACACGCACTGCAAGCAATGCAAAGAGGCTGTCAAGAAATTTCACATAAGAGATACATGATTAATTGAGTGCGCAACGTGTGCGTCGCAAAATGTTTTTTCTTGTCAATTTCTGCAATTTTTTTCAACAAACAAAATATGTTGTTTGTTTAGGATGTAGGGCACAGTGGTGCGATGTACAAACCGAAGTGAGCAAATCTGAAAAATTAAATTTCGTGTTCGGAAAGAAGAAGATGAAGAGTGTGGTTGAATTTCTTAGAGTTAAAATATTTCTATTTCCGAGAAAACTACCTATCCTTTGGGAAAAAGTTGTGGACGAAGCTGTAAGTTTAGATCTATAACTTTTGTTTCAACACCTTTTTAACATAATCTCAAAATTTATGAGAAAATTTAAAATATTCAAATTTTTGGGTTAAAAAAATGTATCTAACACAATTTGTATTAACACCTTTTTCACATATTAAGAGGAAACCATATTTCTACTTAATATCGAAAAAAAAGCTCCCATCTTTGAAAGCTCAACTTGCTTTTTATATTAATGCCTCTGTTATTATACACAGATATAAATTAAACTTAAAATACTTTTTCAATGAGTTGCATAAAAATATAAGAAAGTAACATTCACCGAAGTACAAAAAGCTTTCATCTATAAAAGCTTAGCTTGATTTTAATGTCATTTTTGCTCAGTAATTTAAAAAAATATATAAAAGTAGCTTTCACCGAAGTCACCGAGCTTACATTTATGAAAGCACAACATGACTTCAATATTAATAACTCTGTTATTGTGCATGGGTTTATATTAAATTGAAGAGAGCTTTTTAAATGAGTTGTATGAAAATATTAAAAAGTAACTTTCACCGAAGTCCAAAGAGCTTTCTTCTATGAAAGCTTAACATGCTTTTTATATTAATGACCTTATGTACAGATGTATATTAATTGATAAAAATTTTCTAATGAGTTGTGTAACAGAATACAAAAGTAGCTTTCACCGCAGTTCAAAGCGCTTTCAATATAAATGACTCTGATCTCCTATATACTAAGAAAGATTAAATTAAACCAGAGCTTTTTAACCAAAATCCAAAATGTATGCAAAAATACAAAAGTAGCTTTCACAGAAGTGCAAAGGCTTTCATATATGAAAGCTCAACTTGCTCTCAACATCATTTTCGATATTTACAACTTTTGTATCAACACCTTTTCCGCATATCAAGGAGAAAACCTCATTTCTACTTAAAATCGAAATTCTTTTTTCATTTTTTTCCACCAACCACACTTTATACTATATTCGATCTTCTTTTTTCGAAATTTTGAATTTTTTTCATTAAACTTCAGATTCGTACTCAGCGCCCTTAAAATCATTTATATAACAAATCCAAAATAGTCTCAATTTAAAAAAATTACTTTTGGGGCTTGATAATTAGCTACACCACCAAAACTTGTTAATCACACCTCTGTGCCGCGTGACGCTCATTTCAAATGTCACCGATTTGTCACATTGCTCATACGCCGTGTAGGTTTTTATGTGCAAAACACAATTTTAGCGCATAGACAGCTGCCAAAAAATTGCTCACAAATTACTCAACCTAGAAAAATGCGGAAACCTCTAACCACCATTTGAATATTCTAGACCTGCCGTTTTCTGCAATATTTTTATAAATATGTTTTTCGCATTTTATTAGCAAAATTTTCGATGTCACTTTTGTTTATTGCTCAGCCAAAGAAATGGGTCACATACAAAACGATGAGCACTTTAGCTTTGGTTTTTGTCTTTAAGTGCGCTGAATAAACATCCGCATTTGCATTAATCTCGTTTATTTGCAAAATCAATTTGATTTGATTTGTAAGACGTGAATTTGCTATATATAACTCAGCTAATAAGTGGCCAGTTTTATAAATATCACCAAGCGAATTCACGAAAACAGACTATTAATATCTACGAATCCATAACATACTATATAAACAGTTTACTTTCGCACTCTTTCGCACGGCCGACACTCGTGTCTTTGTTTATCCTTTCAATTTGTGTAAATCTTTCGTAAATTCACTGAATGACTTGATTTTATTGGCGAAAATTTTCCACATGCCCGATAATACAAAAATATAATGTATAGTATAGGTTGAGGAAATTTCCTCGCACATACATAAACTTGAACATTTTATGCTGTTATTGTCAGCTGTTATACATACATTATACATATATTTGCGATATTTATTATACCCATTCACGAATGTTTTTAATTTTGAACTGCGTGTTTGCCATATAAACAAGCACGATCCCACATTGGTAGTTGCACCATGTCTATGATACTCATTTGAGAGTTGTGGTTCACTTTGGACTAGAATAATAAGTGTTCTAGGAATAAAACTTAAGATAACAAGTGGATGTCTTGTATTTGTATTTTCCGTATTTTCATTGTCCTTGATCAAAGTCTATCAAAATTTGTTGTTCAAAGTTCTATATTAGTATAAATATGATGGTAAAGACAAGGCCAAAGTAACAAAAATTTTTAAAGATAACATCCAAAAATAACCGTAAATTTATGATCGTGTAAAAGCAGGCTGTTTTACCTAGTTTAAGTAGTTTAATCTTGAGTAGCTGATTTATTTCTTATAATGAAAAAATGCGTAAAATTATGAAGAAAATTGATAAGGATAAAATTTTTTCTCTTCTCCGAAAAATGTGTCCAAAAAGTTTTTCCCAAACGATTAAAACATTGAAATTGATGGCGATGTGAGTCTTGCCTTTCATATTTCGGAATTAGAGTACAAAAACAAATGTTTATCATCGAAATTCGCTTTACTGTTCTTAAAAATATTTCCCATTAAGATCTCTTGCATGCGTGTGAACCAATTGCGGAGCACTTTTGCCACTCTTTCAGAGGTACCTACAAATCATGCGTTCTGAACGTGAAAAACGTAGACCTATTGGTATATTTTTTACGTACTGAAATAAAATAAAGTAATTCGGTGCCAAGTCAAGACTATATGATAAGATCCAGTTGTTTCAGTCGTTGTATGAGAGCTCGTATTGGCGTGGTGAAGAGGAATCCGTCTTCGGCAATTGGTTGGTGAAGAATGTTTTTTTTACAGTCAAATGTTCAATATTGACTGGGAGCCAGTAACAGCTAACATCCTTAAAAGTTTCCGGCAACAACTGTAAAAAGTCGCAAAATTCGTTTTGGAGTGATCTATGACCTCGCTTAAATTCATCCTACCATCGATAAACACTGGTCCTTGATGAAGCCTAATTTCAAAAATGAACTGGTTAATCCACGTCAAAAATGTTCGCAATTCAATTTCATTTTTTCGCCGAAATGAATATTTTAAGTCACTGTAAACAATATATGCTTTTTTTTTCTTTTAACAAATTCAAAATATATAATTTTTTAATACAAATTTTATTTCTTTTATTTCTAGGTAAGCACAATCTACAAATTTCCCAACAACACCAATAAATACTAGATCTGTATGTAAGTCTTTTATATCTTGTGTTCATTTGTATTTTTCCAAGTGAATCGCTTTCAAGCGCCACACTTCCATAAGCTATAACAAATTCCTAGCTTGTTCTGACAAGCTTACAGCGCGCTATTATTGCTGGCAAATGTATACGTAATAGAGCAAATGAAAAATCAATAAAATTTATTAAAATAAATTGAGAAATTAAGAAATACGATGAATGAATAGCCAACGAAGATGTGTTTGTAGGCATGCAACCAGATACACAGTACGAGTGCAGTAGACGTGTCTACATCTGTGTGTGATGTAGTCGTAATATATTTCAAAGGGCGCACGTTTTGATCTAATGATAGTTATCTGCTTAGAATAGCCCTCAAAGATGAAGCATTTTTCATTTCCCGCCAAAAGAGCACCGATTGCAATTGCATTCATCGACTATGTATTACTGCTGAGAGCGTTAAGGCAGAATGAGGCACGCTTTCTTTATACCTTTTCACGCCCCCATACAAAGGGCTGCATATTCAAAGCACAATATTTATATATTTTTGTTTCTTTATTGAAACTGAGCGCGTGTCAGCCCACGTCAAAAGACAAATCATTGTGTAAATATTACAAAACAAAGAGAAACCACAGCAGAAGACACATGAATGCAAATGAAATATGCTTTTGAGTAAATTTTGTGACTCGTATGTTTTATATACGACTGATATTTTGTGTACACCTCTTAAGTAAATATATACGAAAGCATTTATAACCACTGTAATACTTCATCGGCGAAGGATTTTCATAACAAAGATTACAAACACACATTGTGAGTTATCTGAGAAAAAGTTTTTAGCCTTGAATTTTTTGTTTGATTGGACTTGAAATAATCACATCAATTCCTATAAAAATATGTATGAATTGTTATCGAAATTTTAAATAACAATATGCCCTTTTAAAGGCTCAACATATCACCAATCACTCTAATTCACACTTGAGTTATTTGCGGTTCTTATTATTATTTTTTTTCACGCATTTTACTAATCGAGTGTTTGCATATAGCACTTTTGACTCCTTTCAAAGTCTGCAAAATATACACAGTATGTATGTATTTCAACATAGTATTCTTACATATGTCTCTAAGCTTTCATTGGCAATCAAAAATAGTTTTTTCTAATCAACAAGTAAAAATATCAATGTAAATATATGTATAGACTTAGTGCACAGTGACTCCTCCTCGTACTTTGTACAGCAGTTCATTCATTGAAATTTATGCTGGACATTTTTGCGTCGCTAAAGCGCGTCGTTGTTTCTTTCCAAAGAAAGCTTGAATATTTTAAGTTATGCTTACATATTTATATATTTCTGGTACATGTTGACTTACATGATGCTATCAGTGGTTCTTGGACGAATTGTGGGGCCCTTTTAAAGAGTTGTATGGAAAAATACAAAAGTCCAAAGAGCTTTCATCTATGAAAGCTCAGCATGATTTCAATATAAATGAATCTGTTATTATATGTGTACACAGAGATAAATGAAATTGAAAAGAATTTTTGAAATTACATGATTTCAATTTTTGCTCAGTTTATTTAAAAACAAAAATAAGTAGCTTTCACTGTGGTCTAAAGAGCTTACATCTATAAAAGCTCAATAAGCTTTTAATATTAATGACTCAGTTATTATATACAAAGATAGATTAAAATAAAAAGAGCTTTTAAATAAGTTGTATGAAAATATAAAAAGATGGCATTCACCGAAGTCCAAAAAGATTTCATCTATGAAAGCTTAGCTTGATTTCAATATAGTTTTCGCTCAGTAATTTGTGAAAAAATAAATAAGTAGCTTTCACTGGAGTACACAGTGCTTACATTTGTGAAAGCTCAACATGACTTCAATACTAATGACTCTGTTATGCTACACAGGTATATGTAGATTAAATTGCAAAAATTTTTTTTATTAAATTGTATGAAAATATAAAAAAGTAACTTTCACTGAAGTCCAGAGAGCTTTCTTCTGTGAAAGCTAAATATGCCTTTTATATTAATTATATGTATATTAAATTGATGATAGTGTTTTGAATGAGTTGTGTGAAAAAATACTAAAGTAGCTTTTGGCGAAAATTAAAGAGCTTTCATTTGTAAAAACTGAAGATGCTTTCAATATAAATGAATCTGATATCTTATATACAGAGATATATTAAATTAAAACGAGCTTTTTAAAAGAGATGTATGCAAAATTATTAAAAAAGCTTTCACAGAAGCGCAAAGAGCTTTCATACATTAAAGCTTGATATGCTTTCAATATCATTTTCGCATCAGTAATTTATTGAAGGCAACACATTTCATTCAAAAGCCTTTAATAATTATTTAATTTACATTTAAATTATTATTAATTTATTTATTTATGCTTTCATAGAATTATATTTTGATAGCGCTAATTAAATACTTTTTTTTTTGCAAAAATAGCGTAAACTTCGTTTGCGTGCGTCAAACTAAATGTAATAAAAACATTTGCAAGCATTTGCGGCAATTTCAAGCGTTCGCTAATGAATACTAAATGCTGTAGACGCGCCGACATTAAGGCAATAAACTTCAGGAAGACAAGCGTCTACACATACAGCTATACATATTTATATGCAAGTGTAAATAAGCAGAAGATGTTGTTGTTTATTGAATATATTGTTAGTAAATACTAATAAAAATGCAATGATATTAAATTCTTCCTGCCAACAAAATTGCTTGCTGGTTGGCTAGGCACGAAAACAAATGCTGCAATTACACCTTTTTTATCGCTTGTCGCTATAAATTTCATAAAATTGCTACATATTAAATACTTAATCTTTGCGTTCTTTTAATCGCTGACAGTTCTTTTTTCTTCTCTCTGTTACGCCATCGAAAATCTCGCGCTGAACCACGAACCAACGCGTCACGAAGCATTTTCGTTTTTATAAAAATTTGTGTACGATGAAGAATGTATGATGTGTTTGTGGTTTATTCGAACTCTTTATTTTATATTTTTTAAATTTTTTTCTTCACGCATTAAATTGTTTTCTTTTCGATACGTTTGTCTGTCTATTTTGGACGCGAAGCAATTTTACGTTGGCGTGTGACATTGTTGTTGACTTGACTATTTTTAAAATGATTCGCGCATAGCTAGCCAGCGCCATAGCCGTAGCCGTAGCATAGCGTCTTGCCATATTAGCACATGCCACGGAGCACATGTTGCGAATTCGGACATGGAATTCTTTAAATAACTATATATTTTGACTTTTACCCAGTGCCAGCGTGCTGCTAGTGCTTAGTGCACATTTAGTTTGGAATTATAGAAGAAATTATGTTATTTTGTTTTAGATTTGAGTTTTTTGTACTTTGCATGTTCTCTTATTGGACCTTTTTTTTTAAATAAATCATAACTGAAATTAGGTCATATAGCATCTCTTTTATTTTAGTGAGTGCCATTTTAATCTGTATAGTTTTAGCCTTAGAGTTAGAATATCTTAGTAGAAAAAAATTAAGAAAAATCGTGTCGCGTATTTCTACACGCAGCAAGCCTCGAAGCCAGCTGTTCTATAATTTTTAATTTGACGATTGCTCGAAATTTTTCGCTAGCAGTTTTTTGCATATAGTTTTATATTTTTTGCATACAAGTTTATATCGTCACCTAAAATGCAAAACAACTTATCATAAAAAAAAAAAATCGAAAATCGCCATAACCATATAGTAACCAATATATAACCATTTTGTAACCAAAACTTTTTGTTTCAATATGAGTTTATGATAACAAATATATAACCAGTTTATGACCAATACTCAAGTTTATATGAGTGTATGATAACCAATATATAACCAGTTTATAACCAAAACTCAAGTTTTATATGAGTGTATGATAACCAATATATAACCAGTTTATAACCAAAACTCTAGTTTTATATGAGTGTATGATAACCAATATATAACCAGTTTATAACCAAAAATAAAATTTTGAGTGGTTTCTATTATAATGTAAACTTATGAAAAGTGATGTTACGTTATTTTGCATTTTAGTTGACAATATGTGTCTATGTTGCTATCACCTTCACTTTTTCGCCACAAAAACATATGTCCTTGTAACAGATTATCACCGTGAAATCTTGGACAATGTTCTAAACGCTAATTTTATTAATTTTTGAACATAAATTTTGTTTTTGAAATCAAGATTTTCGCACAACTGTGTATGCTGTTGACAAATTGCTATATTTTATGCACAATTTTTGGGTTAAGGTCACCAAATGTTTGGCGTTAAAAGCGCACACCAACTTTCATATTTGCATACATACATACATATGATTTCAAATGATTTTGTATATATGTATATATACATATATATGTAGGCATGCAGTCTGTCAGTCAATTTGCAATTATACGTTTGAAGGCTAGGCTAGTGGGCGTGTACCCGCACTTAGCCACCTTGCATATATAAACGTCAACTTCATTTGAAAAAAATTGCTTTTGACCCCTGTTAGTGTGTTAAATGATTGTATAACACAAACCCACATCACATCACTTTTAAAATAGTACGTTTGTATGCCTGCAAAAAGTGCAAAACATATCTCCAAATTTATTTTTGCGTAAAAATGACGGGTTGACAGCTCAGTTTGACAGCATTTGAAAATTACTCACACAGCGCTGTTGCTGTTATTTGATTTTGTACAAAACTCAACAAAATTTTTTTGTATTTCTTGCTAACTTTAGGTTGTTCGCTCGCTTTTTGGCGCGCATGAATGTTCATTTGTGTTTACTAAATCTGCGAGTGAATGACAGGTGTTGTTGTTGTAGCTACAACTGTCAATAGGCTGTTTTACTTTCACATTTATTGTCAGTTATCAAAGTTTTCATACCACAACGTTTCTTTTAACGCCTTCGTAGGCCAGCATTTCGAACCAAGAAGCTGAATGTCGTTAATTTTACATAAAATAGTTTAAGCCAATTGCAATCGGTTGAAAACTCGTTCTAATATTAGTTCAATATGGGTTTATGGGGAGGAAATGATTGCAAAATTAGTACCAAATTTCCCATAATTACTTTATTATAAATTATAGGTGTTAGGTTAGGTTAGATGGCTGATCAAAGATCGCACACGTGGACTACTAAATGCAGTCCCTTGTGAGGCCATAGAAAAGAAGAACTCCTGTGTTCGAACTTATAAATTAGCAAAACCTTTAGTATCCAAAACGCACAGGCGTTTAATTTCCATTTCCGCCAGCTCGATGGGAAGTCTGAAGGTATGCGCTCCCAAGTGTTTAAGTCTTGATCTTCCAAAGTTGAAGAGTTGTCTTCACCTCATCTTCTTCCATACAGCTTCTGCAGATGACATCTGGTAGGATTCCCAGCCTTACTGCGTGGACGCCAATATGGCAATGGCCCGTTAAAAGCCTCAACACTGTGAGAGACTATCCATACTGAGGGCAAAGAGATCACTAGATCTCTTGCGATCGATCTTGGGCCAAAAAGCTTTTGCGACATCGCATATACCGATGGTGGCCCAGCACTGACCAAGCTTCTGCGAAGCTCAGCTAACTAGTAGTAGAACACCAGAAGATATGGGAGCGCCAAACCGCTTCCATTCTACTGATAGCGGCTCGAAGGTGCCTTTTCTTGCTAGCTCATCAGCTTTACAGTTTCCGGCGTTTACGCTGTGGCCTGACACCCATAACAGACTTATCATAAAGACACTAGATGCTACTGTTATCGAGCTTAAGCACCCTTTGACCAGCCCTAAACGCAATGTTAATGAGTTCAAGGCTTTCTGAGCAATTTTTGTAGTCAGCTCCATTAGTAGTAAAACTATTTTTACTAATGGCAGTATTTTCAGGCTCATTACTACCGTTCAATGCACACAAGCTTGCAACAGCAAAGCGCAATTACTTTTTAAGTAATACATAATTGTTTTAATGAACACATATACATACATATGTATATATACATATATGGCATACTTACATACATACATTCCCTGATATATCTAGACAATCCTGCATATGAATTGCAATTATTAATTCATTAATCTTCGTATTCGCCCACACAATTGGTTTTGAATAACCCATTTCGTACAGACAATATACCAATACACACATGTACATATGTCTATATTAGCCCCAATTAAAAAACAAAAGCGTATAGAACCGCAAGCACACGACTTTCTAGCCACAAAGTGCGACTTTTTTTCCTTTACCAAGTAATTAACATTTTGCCAACACGTGTATTTAATATAATATACATACATGAATACTATATAGTCATTAGTAGAAGAGACAATCTCTTTATACTACATACATATATACAAATGTGGCATTTTTTTATAAATTTTAATTTTCGTTTATTTATTTTTTTTTGTTTGCTTCAGCAGTCTTTTGCCAAAATGCGCCACACAAACTCGTAAATCACAGCAAAACGCTTTTTAACCTTATGTGGCTAAGTGTGAGTTTGTTTGCTTTTTATCACACATTCCCAGCGTGATAATTACCTTTTGCCAATTATTAGCTTCGAAAAAAATTTTGTTTACGGTGTGGTGGCGCCTGCTATTTTATTCCTTAAAACGGTTTTTTATTGGCGCTTGTGTATTTGTATACACGTGTTTAGGTATATACTATACCTAAATTCTTAGTAACCCGTGTCTTTAAGCATCTAAATCGTATAAAAAATTATATAACAATTTTGAAGAGGAAAACGGTGCTTTGTAAACACAATTCAAAGAGTGAAACTGAATGGTTTTAGTATAAATACCACTCATTCTTTTAATGCAAAAAGCTTCCTTAAACTTTGAATAATATAGTTCTCATACATGGTCACAATTTTGAGTTTGATTTTGATTAGTTTGTATGACAGCTATATGCTATAGTGGTTCGATTTGAACAATTTCTCCGGACGGGTACTTTGTATGACAGCTATATGCTATAGTGGTCCGATTTGAACAATTTCTCCGGAGTTTGTACCATTACCTTTAAAAATATTCCATGCCGAATTTCATGAAGATATCTCCTCAAATAAAAAAGTTTCCCATACAAGAACTTGATTACGCTCGGGTACTTTGTATGACAGCTATATGCTATAGTGATCTGATTTGTACAATTTTTTCGGAGATTGTGTCGTTGACTTAAAAAATAATCCATGCCAAGTTTCATGAAGATATCTCCTCAAATAAAAAACTTTCCCAAACAAGAACCTGATTTCGATCGTTCATTTTGTATAACAGCTTTATGCTAAAGTCACCCAATATCGGCAGTTCCGACAAATTAGCAGCTTCTTGATGAGAAAAAGATATATGCAAAATTTCATATCGATATCTCAAAAACTCAGCAGTAGTTCACGCACATGGCTAAACCGACTCAAATCTTCACTGTAATCATTTATATACATTTTGCGTATGCTTGCTTGTTCTATTGCTTTATGGGTATCGCAAATGTATTTAAATACTATTTTAAATTAATTAATTAATTTGTTTATGTGTGCCGAAAAGCGAATAAGCACATTCAACTCAATCAAAACATATAATGTACATATGTTTGTATAAAAATATCAAATTTGAGAATTTTGTTTAGCAGAAATCGAATGTAAATTTAATGCTTGGCAAAAACAAAGCCATAAATATAAACTATATTGCCAAGAAATTCATTAAGTGAATAAATTTTATTTTTCTCTAAGAATCGTTACATATTATATGTATTGCTTACTATATCTGACGTGGAAAGTTTTCGACTACTCATGCGAAAAATCAAAGGAAACCACACAGTGGTGGGCCATCAAATATAACCAACTGAGGACATTAAAAATCCTATTACTCTAATTTTACTTGTTTTGAGTGCTGAAATAGAAAATATTTGGCAAATTTATATTTTTTGAATATCGTCAGCTATTACTTTCTTTGGCTGTTGCTTATAAGCTTACATAACTATTTCTACTCCTTTAAGGGAGTTCCTCTGGTTAAAACCAGTCGTTGTTCAACAATTTTTTTCTCACATAAAAATTGAAATATTTTATTAGAATTTTTTTATTGTTAGTACGCTATTTAAAAAGAAATTCTGAAAATTTTGGGAAACAAATTTTAAACTCGGTCATTGCGACGCCATTTTCGATGACCACTCTGAAAAAATATGCATCCGCATGAGCCAGGATCTAAAGTGAAAAACATACTTGGACGAGGGGAAAAAACTGAGAAATGAAAATTTCGCAATATATTTTTTTATAGATATATTTTTATCATCGAAAAAAAACCTTCGTACAAGTCTTTGAGAACTGTATCTCAAAGACCTTGTAAAATTTCATGAAAATCGGTTGAGTAGTTGTCGGGAAATCTTGCTAACCGATTTCAAAAACACAGTTGCGAGAAAAATGCGTTTAATGACGGCGCACTTAGCCTAACTAGGCTCGAGCGAACAAGTTCTCAAGGCTGTATCTTCAAAACCATTACTCGGCTCAACTAAAAAATTTAAGACAATATTCTTGAGGTGTTGAGACGATAAAAAAAGCAATTTTTTGAAACCCGTAAACCCATGTAGTGCTACGATTCGCAAAGCGTTACTCTCCAGCATATCGAAGAAACTATAACAGTTGCTCAAACAAACGGGCAGGTCTTGTTGGGCAATCCTGCACTATCTTGTCTCGAGGCATCCGAAAAAGTGTTATGATTTTTTTTTTTTTACCCATTCACAATAGTAAAACTTTTCTAAAATATGCAATACCAAATTTGGTAGCAGTGAAGATAGCGCGGCTATACCACTTTAATGAGGTATCCGCCTACTCTCTTGTATGAATTCAACATGTTAACTTTGTTGTTGATTTTACATGTTATTTTTTTGACAAGAGAACACAAACGAGCAGAGCAATAGCGAATCGAAGACACCTATAATCACTTTTCACATTTCATTCACTTAAACTCGCAAAAATTCCGAAGTAATTTTTATTTTCGTATTTAAAATCATATTTTGAAAATATGGAGGATTTGCTTTTGCCACAATCTGGCAGCTACTACTTCGGCGCTAAACCTCATACACATATGTATGTACATACTATCATAAATATAGTTACTAACTATCTGCGCATACATTTACAAATTCAATATATGTACATATGTATGTCTGTAAAGGCGTTTATTTTGCGAGCATTTCTAATGCTTACACTTAGCAAACAAATAATTCATGCCGGCAATAAAAATGTTTGCCTATTTGCTCGCCAACCAAGATAGTCCAGTCGAGTTGGTAAACAAAATGAGCATTCACCATAGCTATTTTAACTTAGTGTTATTATTGTTTGTTGTTGCGCTTTACGTGCCGTCACCGTCACCCACTCCGTCAACGTCTTGGTTAGCGCACCACTTGTAATTTTCCACTGGCCAGCGTGGCTTACCGCGTAGTGCACTCTCCAGTGAGTAGCTGCGATGATGGCCTACACTCATTCAACTCATTGGTCTAGGCCTATTTAGCATGGCAAAGCAATCGAGCAATCGTACAAACAATTTCGAATGATTTCATTTCAATGCCGTCTACTACGGCCAGCTGCGCCAACTTGAAGATTGAGCGTTGTTGTGGTTTGTTTTTGCTTTTTTTTCTGATATTTGTAGGAAATGTTGAAAATTTTCCATAAGTAGGTGTGTATTCAACAGGCTGCCACAAAGCTCTCTTTGGGTGCGTAAACACGACTGCGGTTTTTTCGGCGGCGTTTTCTATTTGTATTGGTTCTTTACTTTTTCCTGTTTTTCGTGACTTTCCTCATTGGCATCAACTGTGGCATATACCCTTAAGCGCTTTTAAGACTTTGTTTACAAACAATGTTAGCCTTTTTTGTTGTTATTTTGTTCACCTAATGCGGCAACAATGTTGCGGATTATCAAGCATATATGTACATACATATATATATCTATATATAAAGGTATATATATTGTAAATTCATATCCGCCTCAGTATTTGCCTTTCATTGTGCATTTACTGTGGGAGGCCGCATAATCATGCATACATACTTATATAGTACATCCAATACATGTGAATTTCCATACAAACACACATTTGCAATTTATTACCTACTTAAAGGCGTGTACACATGTTACATACATATATTTGTTTGTATATGCCAAGTGAGCAATCTTTAGCGACACTTCTCCGTGCTGATAAAGATAGGGAAGTTAAACGCTGACGAGCCTTTAAGCCCAATCACTTCTAAACAACAAACTTACTTATATGCACATACATATGTAGCACTGTAAATATGTAACATTTCAGCTATATTTTCATATTTGCTGTGTAAGTATGTGTGCGGCGCTTGCCGTGTGTATTTGTTTGCCGGCTATCGCGCAATAGAACAGAACATGTGGCGTCTGCGTGAAAATACCTATACATTTCATAGCAGAGTTCAAGTCGTTTCACTCAAACCCATTTTGCTCGCACCACTTGACACCCCACCGCACGCTCCCTTGGCACACTCAGGCCACATCATCAGCGCGCACCAACTTACACACAGCTGAGTTGTAGCGCTGCTGGTGATTGAAAATGCGCTGTAATTTTCCATTCCTTTGCCTGTTCTCGCCCTATTGCCTTTGCAGTGGCTTTTCCACCCCTCACTTACTTACGTACATGCCTTCCTGTGCCTGTGTTTTTGATGCTGTTTTCCTTTTGTTTTGTTTTGCTCATTTTTATTTTGACTTGTTGTTTTCTGTTTTGGTTGTGTTGCTTCAGCTTCTGCCTTTTTTATTGTTTTGTTTTGATACTATTCCGGCATTTCATTTGCTCATTTGCAAGCATACAGAATATATATCAATATATATATGTACATACATATATATACATATGTATATGTGCACACTAATGTTCGTAATATTGTCGTTATATTATAGCGAAACTTTACGATTCGCAAGTGATGGATGAATGTATGTACATACATACACATGTAGCTGTTGTAAAGTTACTTGGGGGTGTTGATAATTGTATAAAATGTTTATAATAAAATTGTAATTAATTCGCATCAATTTTATTTGAATGTTTTGCATTTTTTTCGAAGCGCTTAATTTGTTTTTTTTTTTATTATTATTATTATTATTTTTATTTATTAATGTATTTTTTTAATTTTTTTTTGTAATTTCTTTCTTTCATGTTTTTTGCATTCCTTTTTTATTTTTTTTAATTTTTTTTTGTAGTTTTATAATTCTTTGTATATTTCTTTGTTCGACTTTTGTTAATTTATATTGGCATATGTATGTATGTATGTATACAACACATACGTATGTATATAGTTGGTATTTTCCTACCTCAAATACATATGTACATTCATGATTTTACATTTTAATCAATAGTTGACACTTGTCAGTTCTAGTATTCACTACACACACAATAATTACATACATACATATATACTTGTACATACATATGCATGTGTGTATGCATTTGTCAATTGTTTATGACTGTCAATTTGCTTATCAAATTGTCTTCTGTCATGCAAACAATGCAAAATATCGCATTATTTCTTATATACAGTTGTCCACAAAAAAATAGGAGTGGCCACATGAGAAAAAGGAATTGTTATTTTTCATTAAGAAAAATGTTTGTTTTTTTCAAAATTTTTACACAATGTAATTTGTTAAAGGTCTATTAATATTTCCAGATTTCATTTATTTCAATTAAGCATAAGCAAAATTTTATATCGCAGTTTATATCAAGTAAACTAAAAAACTAGTTCCACAAAAAAATAGGAGTATTTTATGGAATATGTGACCGTTCTATATTTTTAATATATAATGCTTCCAAAGTTTCACAGAATATTAAAATAATTAATTTTCCATTGAATAACCTCGATTTTCTTAACACAGCATCCCATCTCCGAGGCATGGAGTCTATCAGATCCTGGCAACGCTTTATTGGTATTTCTTTACAAGTCTCTTCCACTACTTGCCATAAATCTCTCGAATTGATTGGTTTCTCTTCAGCTACTTTCTTCTTGATATCTGTACACAGGCTTTCAATGGAGTTGAGGTCAGGAGACTGAGAAGGTCACCACATAACCTCAACTCCGTTGGCCCTAAACCATTTTTTTGCGCACTTGCTAGTATGTTTAGAGTCATTTACCCCGTTGATATACCCATATCAATGGCATATTCCATGAGGCATGTGTTAACATTGTCTCATATAATATTTTGACATATGCCCTTTGGTCCACGATGCCTTCAATTAAGAGAATTAGACCAACACCACAATGTGGAAACGAGCGCGTACCATGATTTGGCATCGTTAAGTATAACGATTGTTGTGGTAAACCGGGGATTACATTCTGAGTTAAGGAGACGTCGGATAAAGTTCCTACTGTACCTCTACTACCAAATAACTCAATTTTGGATTCGTCTGACCACAATATGTTTCGCCATTTAGACGCGGGGCCGTAGCCATGCTCTTTTGAAATTTGTATGCGGGCTTCCTTGTGTTTCTTTTTTAATGGGGTCTTTCTCGTGGACTTCTGGCGAATAATTTGTTCTGCTCCAAATGCCTACGAACAGTTTCAGTATTAACGGACAAATTTAGTTCGCCATGGATGCTCCTGGCTGAAGCAAAAGGATTAATTTTGTAGTAGCGTACTATATTGCGATCGTCTGAAGTGGATGTTTTGCGCTTTTGTCCACGAGTTTCATTATTTTTTCTATAATTAAAGACATTTGCTATCATTTGAGGAGAGCATTTTACGATTTTTTGGATCTCTTTATAAGTTTTTCCTAATTTTCACAATTTTTTTGATCGTTTTCCGCGTTTCCTCTATATAATGAATTCCTCTACCCACTGGAGAAAAACTCAATGATTAAATAAAATAATAACTAATTAAAATTGCTGCTAGATTATGGAACTATATTTACTTTTCTAATTTTGTGAAAATTTTTGATGTTAATGACTATTTTGAAAACGAAATATCTAACACTCCTATTATTTTGTGGAAAGCAATAACAAGTGTCTTCGAGAACTAGCAAAGCAGAAGTAGAATAGCAATCATCACAATAAAATTTTGTTTTGTATTTTAATGCTAGTATCCCGTTATATATACCGTTATTGTTTCGCG
Source organism: Bactrocera dorsalis (assembly GCF_023373825.1). Taxonomy (NCBI): domain Eukaryota; kingdom Metazoa; phylum Arthropoda; class Insecta; order Diptera; family Tephritidae; genus Bactrocera; species Bactrocera dorsalis. The sequence goes on from NC_064303.1 coordinate 102,286,989, forward strand.
TCATTTGCATTTGGTTTAAAAAAGTTATGCAGCCAAACACATTTTTCAGATAGGCACTCCTATTATTTTGTGGACAACTGTACATACATACATATGTACACACATATCTGAAAACTACAATTGTACTGGATAAATCAAGTTGATGGAGTGAAATATAAGCGGCTTTTCTCGCTATAAAGTCATTTACAGTGAGATAATGAAAAGCGTTCAAGGCCAAGTTGCATTTCCTGACTATGCACTATAATATAGTGGACTCTTATCATATTGAATTTTTTAGAAAACACGCAGTCTTCAATATGCTTTGAACTCCTTGAATTTATTGAACTATCTGTGACTATGAAGAGTAAGAAAAAGTATTGGTTTCCTCTTTGGTTCCTATTTGTTGGCGTATAAAAGTATTTTGGTAAATGCGTATTCTAAATATTTTTTATGTCATTAAGCTTGCCATGAGGTTTGTAACATTCAGAAAGAAACTTCGGAGAACCCATAAAAGTCCATATATTAATAATCAGCATGAAGAGTTGAGCCAATTTAGCCATGTCCTTCTGTACATTAGCGAAATTGATACTCAATTTTTGAGATATCGTTCTGAAATTTGGCACACGTTCTTTTTACCTTAAGAAGATGGTCATTTTTCGGAACTGTTGATATCGAACAACTATCGCATATATCTGCCCTACAAACTGACTCCTTCATGAAAAAGTCCTTGTATGGAAAACTTTTTTATTTGACCAGATATATTCGTGTAATTTGGTATAGGTTATTATCCAAGGGAAGCCTACAAGCTCTGAATAAATTGTTCTGATAGAACCACTATAGCATATAGCTGCCATACAAACTGATCGAGCAAAATTAATTCTTTCATGGGAAATTTTTTAATTTGCCAAGAAATCTTCACAAAATTTGGATAAGATTATTTTCCAAGGCAGCGCTTTAATCTCAGCACGAATTGTTCAGATCGGACAACTATAGCATATAGCTGTCACACAAACTGACCAACCCTAATCAAGATAAAGATCCTTGTATACCTTTATATGCTTTAAAAAATACCCCAGTGAAGATTTTAATGGCTTCGGTGCAGCGGAAGTTAATGGTTTTTTTGTTTTTCATAAGTTTACAGGAAAAGGCGGAACCTACTTATGTATGTATGTACATACATATATAAAATAATAATTTCTCAAAATTTTAATATTGATTAAAATTTATTTATACCTGTGAGCAAAATATTAAATTTTGTACATATACATATGTATATCATATAATTTAATTGATCATAATCCAAAAAAA